>NW_023425551.1:29891812-30496098 GCF_014108245.1 Pipistrellus kuhlii | reverse complement strand
CACTATGAGATTTCCATATAGTAACAATGCTTCTGTGAATTTCTAAGCCATCAGGTTCCTAACTGAACGAGAGTTGACAATGATCCAATACCTGATGATTCTCACTGAAAACAGGCACATATGTTCAAGCACACCTCCACTTGCACATTTAAGAATGTATAATTATACCTCTCCTTGTCCCCCCGAAAATTTAAGATATTTGTGCACATATGAATTAAACTTAAATTAGTTTCTGCCATTTAAAATTTCTCTTCCAAAAATAAATCTCCATGAATATTTATCTTATATTTGCATAAAAAAAGGCAAACATCTTTTCATGGGACCCTTTGTTCAGTTGGCTCACATCACTCAAGCTCATGATAAGAAACTTTCCTATTTATAGACAGAACGTTAGATTTGCTTTTGATTGAAATGTGGTTAAGATCAGAAAAGTTGCCCTGTTAAGATTTTGCTTTTCTTAGTGGCATCCACTTCAAATTCTCATTTCATGACTCCTCGGATTGTGTTTCATATGGACGTAGGGGTCCATACCTTGTAAGTGTACGCGTATAAGTAGAGTTGTTCTAATACCTCTGGCGTAGAAATACACTCTCTGCTGGAGAGTAGTCTTCATGTTCCCTTCATCATTACCCATCATCAATAAAAGTCTCAGAGTCAAAAAGTACAAATTTATTTCCTTGCTAAACTAGAGCAAAAGGAACCAAATCTCCAAAGATGACTTTGACCACTGAAAGATGAAAAAGTTGGAGAAAAATGTTATATTTGACCACCACAATCAAAGATATTACCCCCTTAATGCACTCAATCAGTATGTAGATTGGCCAAAATTCTCCTGTTAGTTTGGAGGCAGTTGGAGCTTGATCTGCCTGGGTAACAACAAAGCAGAGGGTGTTCCAGGCATAGCCATTCTAATCCCAGGGGCTCAGGGACCAAGAAAACAGTGGGAATTATTTTCAAACCAAGTTAACTACATTAAGGAATTATGGTCGCTTTGTTTTTCATTCAGCATTACCTAACAGTCATCAGTGCAAGGCACTAACTGTATGTTGATAATTCAAGGATGCAAAGTCCTGGTCCCCACCCTCACTGTGCCTCTGAGACCTGCAATTTCTCCTATGACTACAGTAATTCTCATTACCAAAGCTTGGGAACATTTAATAGATTAACCACTGGGAGCAATGAAAAGTAGTAAATGTGGTCACAGATGAACAAATTGCCCTCAAGAGCCATACAGAATAGCCTAGAAAATGAGTTTTAAGTATGCAGGCCAGAGATATTATTTGTAATACTCCAAATGAGCTGTGAGACATTAACCATCAATCTTATCCTCAAGCCCATCCTAACCCAGTCAAACCCCAGACCAATTAACTGGGAATCTCTAGGGATAAAATCCAGGCATCAGTAGTTGTTTTTTAAACTCCCCAGATGATTCCATGCACCCAAGTGGAAAAGCCAGTGCTTTTGACATGTAACCTCATTTAATCTTTAAAGCAACCTCATGAGGTGGGTGTGTTCCATGCCTGTCCTACACAGGAAGAAATAGGCTCAGAGAGATTTTAAAATGTATAGATAGTTCTAATCTGCTATCTACATTTCTGATTCCAAAATTCAGGTTTGAACATCACAACCTAGGAAAAACAGCTACTCAAATGCTGATTCCCGTGTATCAGAATCCGGAGTCACATGAACAGACTGGTTTACTAGCCTCAGAAGCAAAAAGCAGCACACCTATGAGTAGAATCTGAAAGGCAGTTTTTCTAAGGGAAGGAGGTGGGGGTGGTCTGGACTTTGGAAACTCTGATGCCTTGGTCCCATGTCGTGGAGTATGTTTCTTGTCTGAATGTTGGGTTGATGAGTTGTAATGAAACCTAATGGCCTGACAGGTGGATGCTGCTTCCCTTGAAGAAGAAATTGCCCTTGGCAATGCACAGGATGTCTGTGAGAGAAGAAGCTCTTTTCTCTCTTGAGGTGGGTGTTCTGGGAGTCCATAGCTGTCCAAGCATGGTCTGAGCAGTAGAGGAAAACTGGCATACACCTTAGCAAGCCTAGAGGCCAAGCAGCAAGACACTTTGTATCCTTAAGCCCATAAATCCTAGTCCTGCAATCCCCAGTCCCATACCCAGTCCTACAAAGCAAGCTCTTTGTCTTTTTATATTGTTCTCTGAGGTGGAAATCACTTAGATAGCCTCCCCTTTCCTTTCCTGTTAATCTGTCCTCAATCCCTTGCTGGCTTCCTTCACAGTGATACCTCTCATTGTTTTATCATTTTTTAAATGTATTTGTCTGTTAACTGGGGTTTTATTTTTCTCTCTCATAAGAATGCAAAGCCCCATTATGATATTCTCAGGGCCTATCACTGTGTTTGGAATATGGCTGCTGCCCAATAAATACCCAATAAGTAAATGAATGATTAATAAATCAGAGCAAAGCAAGAGGGAAGATTCAAAATTACATAAATTAAAAAGACAGGCATTCTGAGGAGAAAGAGAGAGCCCCCTGGTGCAGAGGGAGATTGTTGGGGTCTCTTTCTAATTGGAAATAGACCTACAGTCTCACCAGACTTGTGGGTCTGGGTGTTGGCCACATCCCTAGAGGCAGGCAGTCACATGGGGGTTTGGCCAAAAATGCCAAGAAGCCAAGAAGCCACTGGGTGTTTGGCCAAAAATGGTACAGTATTTGCACATCATGTAGGCCCCACTTTATCAACGTGAACTTGACTCTGAATGGCCCAGGCTGAGTAATCCTGAAAAGCCATCTTTTAGAGCATGACCAAGACCTTTTTGGTGTGTCTACAGTATCCTTGCTCTCACATTGAATATTAAAAATTCACATTTATTGAGCACCTACATATGTATTAGGCACTAGCTTTATTGTTGAATGCTTATATCAACCCTACAAAAGAAGGTGTCGCTCAGAAACTGAGACATAAAGTAAAAAATGATATCCCAAGGTCACCCAAGTTAGGAAGTGGTCACACTGGGGCTCTATCCCAGGCACTGTTCTTTGAAACCCACCATCTCAAAACTCACATACGGACGGTGAGTATTACTCCTAACCACTGTGGCCCAAATGGATCATACTGAATATTTAAAAGCAGTTCTTTAGTTTGACAACTTATTTTGGGGAATTCTATTAACCTTCTCTTTTGAGAATGTGGGTGCTCAATTAATTTGCCTATGACAGTGTTGTGATCTTCACATACTCTAGGATGTTTTGAAAGACCTAACTATTCAGCATCTTCTCAGAACCAGGAAAGATCCCATCATAGTCTTACCCAGCTTCGGGCTATGTGGTTGACACACTAATTTGTTGAAAGCCTTCACAGGTGTCCTTGCACCATGTGACAAATCCTCCTCCTCTTTCTCCACAAGCTGCCTTTAGATTCTTTCCCCACCTTGGCTGGTATACAGACTCAAATTAATATGCCAGCTGGAAGACTGGAATACAGCCACGTGCCAAAAGCTCACATGGAAGTTCTAAGTGCTGCTATTACTGAGAGATTGCTGATAGTGCACAATGGCACCAAAGCACAAATCCTCAATCTTTCTTGTTCAAAATAAACAAACAGCCTAACTCCCCTGAAAGCTCAGAAGTGGCGTTGGCTTTTTATTGTTTTTCATTGTTTCCATAAAGTTGTTGGAACTGCCCATGCTGTTGGGACTGTGCATGTAAAGGTGGAATGAATCTTTCTGGCTTCCTGCACGAGAACTGCTATGAAAGCTCATCCATGCCAGGAGCAACATCTGCATCTGCTAGGAAACAGTATGGGGGAGAGGAGAGCCCCCTCTTGTCTTTTCCGCATGGGGGTGACAGCTCTCACAGGGACCAGGTATGTCCAAGGCTCTACTGTGGTTTTTTTTATATCTCAAAAAATTTGTTCTGATAAAATGGACACAAAGTTTTAAAACAGGCCTTGTGTAGTGTCCCCCACAGCATTACAAAATATCATGTTTCCAGAAATGTGTGTGTTTTCTACCCATTGATGTCTCTCTCCTATTAATGTTTCTCACTTTCTCTCTCTCCCTTCCTCCCTCTCTAAAAATATAAATAAAATCTTATCCTCACATGAAAATTAAAGAAGAAGAAAAATCAGCCTATAGAAAAATATAAAGTTGCTTATAGCCAAATTCTATAAAACCACATAAAGACATTTTTAGTCCTAGGTGGAACATCAAATTATATCTCTTTCTGTGTCTGCTTATCATAACAAAGCCATTCCAACAAGTTCTTCTAGAGACATTTCTAAAGGCCTATAAATGGAAGCAGACAGATGAATATTCTTACTAATCAAGAATGTTCAAAGACACCTTGAGATTTGTTATCAGTGACCTCCTGGGGATGGTGATCCTAAAATGGCATGAGTAGTGATGAAAGACATCAGATTCTGAATACAGTTATCTCATTCATTGGATGGTTGATTGTTACAATGTCTTTGGAAAATATTTTTGTATCATTTACTAGAGTTGGATATATGCACACCCTGGATTTTAGCCATTTTTATTACCATAGAATTGGAATTTTCTAAGGAAGAACCCAGGCATTGTAGTTCTATCAAATGCCTCAAATATGCAGACATGTGAAAGAATGTTCATAGCAACTCTGTAATAGTCAAGAAGTGGAAACCACCATGATGTCTGTTAATAGTAGAATGAATAAATTGAGGCCTGGTTGCAGAAAACACTGAGAGTGAAAAACTATTGCTACGTGCAACAACCTGGATAAACCTGAAAAGCAAAGTTGCATGAGAGGCCAGACACGAGAGAATGCATATTGTCTGAGTCCACTTATATAACAAAGTTCAAAAGTCTCTATCAATGGTGGATACACTGGTGTTCACATTACAATCATTAACCTGGGTTACATACTCTGTGTTTGTACATGTGTTATACCTTACAATAAAAAATAATTTTTTTATTCCAGAGATAGAGAAGCATTGATCAGACCATCAAACCTCAGAGGGAAGGAGAGAAAGTAGGGGAGGGTGGGGGTAAGGAGGCGAGATCAACCAAAAGACTTGTATGCATGCATATAAGCCTAACCAATGAACACAGACATCAGGTAAGGGCATGAGTGAGGGGGGAAATGGGGCCATAAGGACACATATGTAATATCTTAATCAATAAAGAAAAACATTTTTAAAAATAAAAATAAATAAATGTTGATTGAAAGAAAAGTAATAATGATTTTTTAAGAAAATAAAAAGAAAGGACTAAAACCAATAAATATGGTCCACATTCTCAAACAATTTTGGGGAGTGGGAGGGCAGAATCTGACTTGATTTTCTTCCTGTTTCCCATTCAAACCTGGTTCTATGAGGCCAGAAGCCAAAGGCAAAAGGGGGTCTTTTGGGGAGTCTTTAGGATTGCTTTAAATCGAATCAGCTTTGGAATTTTCAGTTTGACTTATGAAAGATACCTAGTCTTGAACTCCAGAGTTCCACATTCCATGTGACCAACTTCCTGAAGTCTTTTTGCTTGATGAACAAATTACACTGCCAAGAAAGAGTCAAAATTTTATCAAGCTTAATTATGCAATTTCTGTCTGTAACTGACATACCTCCTGTACCCGGTAAGACGCACCCATGCACTAATAGGCTGTGACAGCTGCATCACCAACAAAGCTCCCCCGCCTCCAGTTCTCTTCAAAGGTAAATGCCTCCTGCTTGGGAGGCGCTGACAGGCGCTTTGAGAAATGTGAGCCCAGTGAAGACTCAAGTCAGAGACATTGTGAATGCCCAGGCTCACCCAGAGGACACCATGCCACCAATGGGGTGTATGTATGTGGGGAAAAGAAGGGGAGTCATTGCATTTTCACCTTTTTAGACCAAAAAGGTGAAGGTGCAGCATTCTATTTATGATTTTTAAAACAGAGATAAAACATTTATTTTTCATCAAGATCATACACAGAGTATTCCTGTCCAGAAGCTAGGGAACCAAAAGGCACCCCCTCCATGAGCCTGGACTCATCTGCGACTTGCTGTTGTCATCCCGAAGGCAGGAGGGAAATACCTTCCCTATCAAGGTTTTCCTTGCCTCTTTGCCCCTTTTTGAATGGATAAACACATGACTCCAAGCTACATTTTCCGAGTCTTAACAGTCTTAATTCTGGCTACAAATACATTATTTCCCAATATGTTTGGGTTAAGAGAAAGGAACCATCCAGTGAACTGGAAAGAAAAAAAGAAAGGTCCCTTCCCCAACTCCCTGAACCACACACCCACCCCCTCCCTCAATTCCCACTTGCTTGGAGTTCAAAGGAAGCTGCCAGGAAGGCGTCAGCATGGAGATCAGCCAGCATGCACAGCCCCTGCTCTGGAAGAACTTCGGCAGAAATAAGGAAGGTCTGACCAAACAGAAGAAGGAACTACATAAGGTAACAGGATGGGGCTATTCATTCATACTTACTAGTGTTGTCCAAACAACCTCCATACCTGAAGGTGCAACGTATAGCAGAGGCTGCAACTTTATTCCACTGGTGCTGATTCTACCACAGACAGTGTGGGTACCAGTTCTTTGGAAATTGTTTTCGTGTGCAATGAAGCCCTTCTGCAAACTAAGTACTGGGGAGTGTGTGGATGGTTTTACGGAGTCAAGTCAAAGAGAGAGAGACAGGTTGTTGGCTTTCCCTAGCATATTGTTCTCAGGAAGGGAAGGGAGAAAGGTCAGGAAATTTTTGAAAGGGCTGGAAAATTCTCTAAACCGGCGGGTGGTTCTCAAAGTGTGGTCACCAACTGGCCACCCAGGAACTTTGAGAAATGCTACCTCACCACCCTTGGTCTTCAGACCTACTTAATCAGAATTTCTAAATGTTCCCATGGTTTTTTACAGCCTGATTTCATTCTCACTTTCTTTCTTCATGTAAAAATAACTGCTAACACCTTTGGATTTCTTTTTAGTCATCATTTGGGGGCACACGTGTGAACGGATCCTGTCCTCTGCGTTTGACGCCGTATGGTTTCACATGGAATACAGAATAACCCGGTCCTGGCTTCCTGTGTGTCATTAGGCTGCGCAGTGTGAACTGGGTCACTTGTGTGGCTCACTGATCTGGTTTTCCCATGGAAGAGAGAGGAAAATTACCCAATGCAATTTCCCCTCAAGAAACAGCTTGTTTCTCATCTTTAATTAATTGTTCCTCTCAGAAACTCTATTACAGTTAAACTGGGATTCATTTTTCTGTGGGAGAAAAGGAGCCAGTTTCCTATCTCAGAGCAGTTGAGCTATCTGGGGTTGGGGGTGGGCCTGTTGGAGCGGAGGGTGAGGGGCGCCAGGGTGGGCCTGAGGGTGAGGGGAGGTGGCAGTGAAGTACAGAGCGGATCAGGGGACAGGACCATGAGAGGGACCTTTGTAGGAACGGATCTGGAAGTCATAGTCAGAGGAGGCCTGTCTGACTCTATTCAAGATGTAACTCATCTTCATAAAGCCATTTGGGAGTTTTTAACAGTAAATTGAAATAAATGAAGAGGCATTACATGGCAGTGGATGCTCTCTCTGCAGAAGCGCTTCTGTCCTTCCAGTTCATCATTAGTTATTGGACAAATGTTTGTGGGTTTAATATGGAGGACGACAAGGTCAAGAAACAATACATAAAAATTGTAACTTCGTCAAGCATTTCTGATGATAGTTGAAAGGTGGGAAAACTCAGAACGTTTATAAAATCAAGAGCTGCTTTGAGAAACACTAATTTTTTAAATTTCTCTAGCAGATCTCTTTCCACAGAGAGGGGATGTGCACTAACTGGAAGTGAAATGGTGGGGGTCCATTTCCAGCTCTGTCAGGGAATCATGGAGTTGAACTTGGATAAAGTCTTGTCCTCCCAGAGCCCTTGACTCCTTGTCTGTAAAATAAAGGCTTGTGGTTCTCAATCTCAAAAACACACTTCAGTTCCAATTTCCTAAAACCTTAATGGGTGGAAACAAACCAAATGTCCATCAGCTCCATGCCTGGGTTTCAGGCACAGTCTCTAGTGGGGGCGTGTGGGAGGCAGCCAATTAATGGTTAATGTTTCTCTCTTTTTCTCCCTCCCCCTTCTTCTCTCTCTAAAAAAAATCAGCGAAGCTGAAACTGATTTGGCTCAGTGAATAGAGCGTAGGCCTGCAGACTGAAAGGTCCCGGGTTCAATTCCGGTCAAGGGCAAGCACCTTGGTTGTGGGCACATCCCCAGTAGGGGGTGTGCAAGTGGCAGCAGATCGATGATTCTCTCTCATAGATGTTTCTAACTCTCTATCCCTCTCTCTTCCTCTCTGTGAAAAAAATCAATAAAATATATATTTTTTTAAATCAGTGAAAATACTTAAACAAATAAAAGTGATGGTGGTAATTGTTACATAGGAATCTGAATACACTAAAAACCATTGAATTGTATACTTTAATTGGGTGAGTTGTATGGCATGAGAATTATATCTCAGTAAAGCTATTAAAAAGAAAGTCTGTAAAAACTACACTTGCATATGTTGCTAAGTTTTTGATAAGCAACAAGCCCATGGAGTTAGGACCAAGAACACCTTTATGAGATGGTCTGTGATTATTATCTCACATGAAGCAAGTTTCACAGGGCTTGACATCATTCCCCACATAATAAAATCCAGACCCCCAGCCTTTGGACTGGAAAGAGAATGAGTAGAACAGTAGAGAAATGAGGTGAGGAAGAGTTACATGAGAATCAGCATAAGGAGCTGACTCTGCATATGGATAGATCAGTGATGTGAAAACGGTGCCTGGATGTGAACAGCAGCTGCGCAGTGACCCTGGAGAGGTGGGGCGGCCGGGCGGGCAACAGTGGGGACCCATGGTGAGAAAGCAAGCACTGGCAGGTAACTTGGCAACACGAGTGCAGAGGGGCCAAGGGCAGATTGGGGGTGGGGGCCGGAAGCAATTACTAGATCACCAGCTGTAACCACCACCGCACAGGAGCCCATCTGCCAGCTGAAGGGCTTTTTCCGGTCACAGGGCCACAGCTGGCACTCAGCAAAATGCCCTCAGCCCACAAAGCAAGACCTGAAAATTGACCAAGCCATGAAGCAGCACCCTAAGTCAAACCTTGACTGGTGTTCCAAATTGAAAACGGATGCACGCCTCTGCTTTCTCCTTGGAGGAAAAGTACACAATGCGGTGCCAGTGTACTGCATACATCAATTCCTCACGCAGGTGGGCTGAGCAAGCAAGACCCCCAGCCATCCACACATAAAGTACAGAGGGCATCCAGAGGTCGCCAATCCATTAGCTCTAGCAGACATGTAGAGTCTGGGATTTTCAGAAAAGGGGATATAGAAGGAGGCGCAAGACTAAACCTTTAAGGGAGAGCTCCTTAGACTCTCCAATCAGGTCAGCCCAAGGCAGTGGAAAGCATAGTTTGGGACCGACAGAATCAGTATGACCTGGGAACTTATTAGAAATGCAAATTTCACCTGGATCAGAAATTCTGTGATGGACCCACCAGTCTGTTTTAGCAGGATGCCCTGAAGTTGCAGAACCATTCATTAAGACACCCCAGATGCCAGTGACCCTAGTCTTGAGCACCTGGGAGCTGAATCCTGTGGCTGTTGAGTTGGAGGGTCAGCTGGGACTGTGCCTGAGGGAGAGAAATATCCAATGACATGCACCAAGGACAGAAAACCTCCAAGCTTCACCTGGACTCTACTCGCCTACCTCAGCCCAGCGTGTCTCACTCTTGGGAGCAACCACCCAAAGGGTGAGCCAAGTTCTGATGGAAACACATCCACTGTCCCACTCTTCTCTGCTCTTCACACATTTCCTTGTAGCAGTACAACACTCCAATAATAATTTTCAGTTATGTCGAAACTGGTTTGGCTCTGTGGATTGAGTGTCGGCCTGCAGACTAAAGGGTCCCAGGTTTGATTCTGGTCAAGGGCGTGTACCTTGGTTGCGGGCACATCCCCAGTGGGGGGTGTGCAAAAGGCAGCTGATTGATGTTTCTCTCTCATCGATGTTTCTAACTCTCTATCCCCCTCTCTTCCTCTCTGTAAAAAAAATCAATAAGATATATTTTAAAAGAATAATAATTTTCAGTTAATGAAGTCATTACAGAGGAGTGTGATTGATATATTTCACTCTGAACCTTTCGAGGAAGGGCCCTCCCACCAGAGTTGAGGAAGTAGAGGTTTGCTGGAGAGAGAGGTACCAGGACTCCACCCCATTTTCTCTCTGTCAGGTCAGTGCGCCCCACCTTCATGCACTGCCTACCTTCCTGGGAAAGAGTTCCAAACAGGTTACTCAACAGACTCAAAAGACTGGTGGCCTACAAAATGAAAAGAAGATGTGGTAGCTTTCTTCACTCTTTCCCTTCAGAGTTTTAATTCCTTCCAGAATCTGTTACCAGGATGTACCATGAGGCACTTCTACTCATAAAACCCCTTTCCCCCAGCTCCAGTGTGTGGTTGAGTCAGTGTACACGTGCCCATTAGCACCTACCATGTATGCATCCTTGTTTCAGGCCTGCTGGCCTCCTGACAGCCCTTGCTCCCAGCTTTGGGCCATTTGACTGGCTGCATGGGGACTTTTCTTATGTTCTTCACCACTTCCCTGCTCTCCCTAGTCTGGATTGCAGTAAATCCTCCAGCATGTTTTTATCTGATAGTAGTGGAGGTGGTAGTGTGCCATAATAGCTAATTATTGGAGAAATTGTTCCATAAGATTCTAGCATTCCACAGCTGTGAGTGTGTGTGTGTGTGTGTGTGTGTGTGTGAGAGAGAGAGAGAGAGAGAGAGAGAGAGAGAGAGGAAACACCGTGTACTGTGCTCTCTTTCACAAAGCACATTAACTTGTTAAAGGCTCTGAGAATTTCTGCAATCAAGAAACCTACTGAACTTCAAGTTGCTTGTTTCCCCCAAAATGTGTTTGATTACAGAACTATTTTTCCATGGGAGAACTATTTCTTTCTCACAGGACATAAGTATTCCATGGAGCGCATTAAAGCTGATGAGATCCAACATGGTGCCCCATCCTGTACTTATGTCTGTTGTCCAAAGTATGCTCACTGCAGCCTTCTGAGGACCTCAGCTCTGATTCTTGGATTCTCCCCTAGCCCAGCTTTCTAGGCGGGAATCACCCTCTCCCTGGAACCCAGCTGCTGCTCATTAGCCCCTCCACATTATGAAGAAGGGCTTCCTACTGAGCTCCTGGTTTCCTGTCTGAAGGGTGTTTCTGTATCTCCTTAATTCTAGGACAGATCTGAGCTTTGTGAATGGCCAGACCTTTCCTGGTGCAGGACCCCGGAGTTTCTTTGATGAAGGATAGGTCAGAGGTAGCTTCCCACTTGTTAAAGATTTACAATCACTCCCTGGCCAGTGTGGCTCCATTGGTTGAGCATTGTCCTGTGCCCCAAAGGGTTGCTGGTTCGATACCCGGTCAGGGTACATACCTGGGTTACAGGTTTGATCCCTGGGGCATGTACAGAGGGCAAAAAGCTATCAATGTTTCTCTCTTTTCCTTCCCCTAAGCCTGTCCTCTGGTGAGGATTTTAAAAAGAAAGAAAAAAATAGACTTTAAAAACAAAAATATAGATTAAAATTGTATTCATTCAATATCAACTCAAAATGATTTGAAAGATGGGGGTAGAGGGAAGAAGAGGGGAGAAATCAGAAACTTGGTGCTCTTAAACAATCCACCATCCAGAACAGAACAGATTTTTTTTTCCCCCTTGCATTGAATAAAAAGCCCTAATCTCCCTCTTGGAGGCTTTGGCAAAGATTGCTTCTGAGACAACAGCACCATGTCTAATGTGCTCATTGTCGCAAAAGCCTGAATTACCTGATAGTTCTCCTAAATTGGTCACCTAATGAGATTGGCTCCAGGTAAAAAAAAAATCAGAGTGTGTCCTCCTGCTATCTTTAGCTCTTGTTAAAAAAAGAGTTTGTGTCTGCCTGTCAGTTGCTATAGAATTATAGACAGTTTTTCTCCAGCAGTTCCTCAGATTTAGCACTTGCATTGTAACATCAACAAAGATAACAAGGGGTCTGGCTGGGTCCACAGGCAGCACGCTCAATGGGAGCTGCCTTTATGTCTGTGGCCCACAGAGATAACTGCTCGTGCGGCCAGCCCTGAGACCGGCCGTCTTTGTTGGTAAGGTTCTCTCATCCACAGAGCTAGTGAAGACAAAAATCAAAACCAAGTGTTAGCAATGAAGCACTCAGTCCCTTCCCTCTTCTTTTACAGGCACCTTGTTTTAAAATGTATCTGGGATTTGTCTAACCAGGTGTGGTAAGACATGCAGACACAGAAATGATGATTAGGAAGAAGTTTTTACTCACAAATCCCTAGAAACAGGAGGCATGGCACACCCCACAGGGCCACACAGGGAAGCACCAGGGTTGGTCAGGAGGCAAAAGTGAGGAGGCAGCATACACAAACGTCTTTACTGTGGCTTTTGCAGGAAGGAATGGACAGGCAAGGTGAGCAGTTTAGGAACGGCTAAAACCACAATGAGACATCACCTCACACCTGTTAGAATGGCTGCTCTGAAAAAGACAACAAAGAACAAGTGTTGATGAGGATGCAGAGAAAAAGGAAACCTAGTGAGCTGTTGGTGGGGATGTAAATTAATGCAGCCAGTATAGACCGTCCAGAAGAAAAAAAAAAGAAAGAAAGAAAGAAAAAAAGAGACCTAAAAAAGAGACCTAACATATGACCCAGCAGCCTCACTTTCTAGTATTTATTTAAAGGAAAAAAAAAAAAACACTAATTCAAAAATATATGTGCACTCCTATGTTCATTATAGCATTATTTACAATAGCCAAGCTATTAAATGGATGAGGAAGATGTGATACCTATAATATATACAATGGCATATTACTCAGCCATAAATAAAAAAAAAGAGTGAAATCTTAGCATTTCCTCTAACATGGATGGGCCTAGGGGGTATTATGCTCAGTGAAATAAGTCAGGCAGAAAAAGGCAAATACTGTAAGACTTCACTCCTAAGTAGAATCTAAAAAACAGAAACGGATAGTCAATAATATCCTAATAACTATGGTTACTAGGCTTACTGTAATGATCGCTTGGTAAGGTATATTAATGTTGAATGACTACGTTGTGCACCTGAAATTAACACCATATTGTATGCCCACCATAAATCAACCAGGGTGGGGAATGTCCAGCCCGAAGGCCAGCCTGATAAGGTCCATGAAACCATTGGGTCTGGCCCTACCAAGGCAACCATGAAATTCAACAGACCTAGGAGCTTTTTTCATAGCGTCATAAATTTATATGAAGTGAATTATATTAAGCAAATGATGTTATAAATATTCAAATGGCCCTTGGCAGAAAATGGTGCCCTGTCACTGAAAACAAATGAATGAAGGGATGAATGAAGGTATAAATTAGTAAGCAAACAAACAAACAAAAAGTAAATAAAATATCTGTATTTTAAAATGGATATACGTCTTCAAATTTCCTGTCAGTCAGGCACTTGGACTGATTTTTGCTGTTATCACTTCTTATATCAACAAACCCCTTACAGCTTTGCAGCTGAAGAAACAGAGACTCATCCAAATGAACCAGCTTGCCCATGCTTACAGCGTTAGTTAATGGTAGAGCCCAGAGTCAAACGGGGTCTCCACCCAGCCAGTATGCGGTGCTTGCCAAGAGGAACCGCGTTTGGTTCTGTTGGAGTTTGGAGTAATGTGGGCAGCCATGCCCCGTTAGTGCTGACCTGGGTGAAGGGTGTGTGATTAATGTCCTGTCCATGCCCAGCTTCCTGTTCTCATTCCTGCGTACAATAACACAAGGATTTCTGCTATAAACAATACAAAATATTTCATTGTGAATAGCCTTCTTGGGAAGTGTTCCAAGAGCAGTTTATGATTCAGGCCGTTCATTAAGATTTATCCTGTTCCTGGAGAGAGAAAACGAAGGGTCCCTAATGACTTCCGTGCCTTCGGTGGGTGAGAGCAGTCACTTACGTTGTGACTCCAAGAGCTACCAGAATGGAGGTCCTTACTGTGACTGAAGGAATGACTCTTCCAGCCAAATGTACGTGCTTGTACCCTGAATGCTGGCCGGGAATTAGCCCAGTGCAGGTACCCAATTCAGCATTCCTTCTCTGTGGTGTGGGTCCATAAAACCACGTTATTTTTCCTTAGTTCAGTAGGAGGTCCCCTTAGCCATTTTCAGATGGGTTGTCAATACAATTCCTCTCTCCCCTCCTCCCCCTAGACCCCCTGCCTTCCCTTCCCTGTTCTCTGTTCACACTGTCCTGGAAACCTGCTTTTCCTATCAAAAGAGGTTAGGGGAAAGAAACAGAATTTGAGTTCATACCCATGTGGGTGGGAAAGGAAAGGGTGCCCTGGCCTGGGCCTGCACTCTGTGGAACTTAGAACAGATTTTAACGCGCTGGGGGTGCCCATTACCAAGGGAATCCTGTGGCGTGGCCTCGGCAGGAAGGGCGCCGTTAACAATAGCAACAACACACGGAATGTACTTAGAAGCCAGCCTCGCATTCCGTGCGTGAGACCTTTGTAAAGACAACAGACGCTTCATGAGACACCTTAACGCACAAGGACATGTGAACCCCGACTTCGGAAATGGGGCCTGAGAGGACTGCTAGATAATGGGCAACATGCCGCTGTTCTCGCATCACAAGGAATAACGGGTAACGACAATCTTCCTGACAGCATTGTGGCCAAGATTAATGGAATAATGCCAATGAAGAGCTTAGCACTGGGCCTGACCCAAGGGAAGTCGGGCTCAATAGGTGTCAATTATTATGATTATTAGCTCATTCCAACTAAACTAGACATACCGTATTTTTAAAGGGGAGCTAAGAAAAGCAGTTCTACGGATATTTTAAACAGTGAATGAAAGCAACAGGTCACTGACTGAATGTACAGCTGGAGACAGGTGCCTCAGCCAACAGGTCACTGACTGAATGTACAGCTGGAGACAGGTGCTCCATGCTCCCCAGTAAGAAAGGCTCTAAGAAATTCAACCGCAGGATCAGAGCTGTTGCTGATCTGCACCCTAAAATCGCACCCGCAACATGTATGACTTCCCTCTCCCTCCCTCTTTCTCTCTCCCTCCCTTCACTTCCCTCATGTACCAAGAAAAGGCCAGGGCAGGCGAGAAGGCAAATCTGCAACCCCAGGAGAAAACTCCCACCTGACACCAACCATGCTGGCAATCCACACATTTTGATATGTTGTATTTTTATTTTTATTATAACTCAGTTAAAAATTTTTTCTCATTTCCCTTATGATGTGTTCTTTGACCCAAGATAAGTAGAGCTCAATATATACGCGGGGGCAGGCTGTTCAAAAAAGTGTCATTTAATTCCAAACACTTGGATATCTTCCAGATTTATTTGTGTTAGTGCTTCCTAATTTAATTTTGTTGTGGCCACAGAACATGCTCTGTATGAATGTCATCACTTTAATTTATTGAGGCTCGATTTATGGCCAGCGCATGGCCCACTTCAGTGGATGATCCATGTGCGCTTGAAAAGAAGGCGTTTTCTGCTGTCATTGGGTGGAATGTTCTATAAATGGTGGCAGCTTTAGATGGAGTGGCCAGAGGCCTTTTCTGGGAAGGTGACAGTTACCAGGTAGAGACCCCTGGGAGGGCAGCTGGATACAGGGAGTGGCTGGTCTGCTCTGGAGACCCCTGACCCACAGGATCCAGGCCCTAGCGCCTCCGGGGAGGTCCTGTCTCTCCATGGGCTGACTTGCCATCTTCTCTCCCTCACCCAGACCTCTACTTCTGTCTGGCAGCTCACCCACCATCCTCCATCCATCGTGTCCACATCCCAACACATGCTTTGGAGTGAGAACAACCTGGAATTAACTGTGGACTGTCCCTTCCCAGCTGTGTGCCTATGGCCTCGATGCTTACACAAAAAATCGGGACAAAAGCACCAACTCTTCAGCGTGTTCTGAGGGCAGAAGAGAAAACAGCCAGAAGGAAGTCTGGCCTGGAGAGGGTGGTCAGTGAAGGGTGACGATTGCCATCATTTTCCAGGGGGACTCCCTCCCACCTCCTGCCCCAATTCATGTGGAGCCATCGGCCCTGCTGAGAACCCCTTACCTGCGAGTGCCAGGATGCCTTTCCTGACTACCCCGGCTCACGTGAGCTCCCTCCCACCCTCCCTCCTCTAGGACCTTCTGACCTCCTGCATTCAGGCCTGGGCAGCCCCAGATTTCCAGTTAGTCACTTCCGCCTACTCTCACTTCCTCAACTAACTTCCATGCCCCTGCGAGACAGGGGCCACGTGGGTCCCGCTGGTTCGGTGCCCACTGCAGATGGCACTCAGGAAAGCGGTTGGTTGGGGTGGATATGGGCCCCCAACCGCATGAACCTGATGTCTTCCTGAGCCTCCACCTCCTGGCATTTCATCACCTTGGCCCACTCGCTGGAATCACAGGTGTGCCGGCCTGTGAAACCCTACCTACTGGCTGTCGCAGAAGAGGCCACTCCAACCTGACACTCCAGCAGGTTCTGCCAAGCTGGGATCAGCATCTAATCACGTTTCCATCACAACACCACGAGGAGCGTGTCACCAGCCCTTAGCAACCGTCTCTCAAGAAAGCTACCCCTATAGCGAGTTCATTAAGTTAGCGGAGCACACGTGAGGCGGCATCTAAAAACAGCCTGAGCCGCCTGGAGCCTCACGCCGCACGTGCCAGGAGCCGGGAAGGGCAAGGATGTGCCTCGCTCTCAGCAAGGCCAGGAGGAAAGAAAGTCTGCTGAGCCCGGAGCAGCTGCCGTCTCTGTCTCTGAGCAAGCCTACTACCCCCATCCCCGCCCCCACCCCCACCCACACATAGAGATGGTCACTCCCAGGTATCAGGGAGCTGTCCTCCACCCTGGAAATCCCTGCATCATTTGAAACCCAGGACAGAGCTGTGAAAAGCATTTGAATTAGTGAGAATTTAAACTTCATCTCAACTCAGCAAACCTCAGGCACCTACCATTCCTGCAAACTTTCGCCCTGGGTGAAACACCTTCCTCACCTTGAAGAGGTTTTTAGGGAGAGACAGGACAGGTAACAAATACCCACAGCTCAGGGTAACACACAGCAAACACTCTCGTGGAGACACAGGCACCGTGTCCTGGAGCAGAGGAGAAAGGAGAAATAATGCCCAAAGGGGGAGGGGCAATCAGGGAGGGCTGCCTGGCGGAGACAGCACCTGCCCTGGGCATGGGCTGCTGACTCCTGCTACTGTCTTCCTCAGGGCTCAATGAATTCAGCGAGTGCTGGCAGCGCAGTTAAGTAAGAAGGCGTTCCTGGAACTTGATGGTGTCTGTTCCCAGGTTTCGGAGAGGAGCCTTGAGGCGCTGCAGCTTCCTTTGTCTTTGGGGAACCAACGGGAAGAGGGTAGAGAGACTCAGATCTCAGCAGACACCGAGGGCCCTCAGCTTTGCTGGTTTCTCCCTTCACCCCGTCTTTATGGAGACCAGGGGGTGAAAGGGGCTCTCTGGCTCACTGTGATGTAAAAACAGGAAAGCAAACCAGAGCAGCACACCCATCGGGGAGTTATTGCTTTTTAAAATGGTTTTGAAATGCAAAACACTCTCAGACTCTGTTCACTGGATGTTTTTTCCTTCAAGCAAGACCGGCACAAAGGGTTAATATTACACATGTGCAATTTCCTGCTTTAAACAGACAGCAAACCTTGAAAAAAGAAAATGAAAAGGAGACATGTGTTCAGCCCCGGACAGTGTGTACGTTTGAAAAGAACACAGAAGAACAGGGCAAGGAGTCGGTATCTTTAACCTGAAGGTCTTAGCAGGACAATAGGGAACAGGCCAGAAAAATAACCAACCACACACACACACACACACACACACACATACTCCTACCCATGCGTGCTTGTGCACACATGTGAACAGAGAGTACCCAGTGTTGAAACATAGGACTTCAGACGTCAAGGCCCCTGGAGCGTGCGTCAGAATCTCTAGACTCATGGCCGCGGGTGGGGGAAGCGTGGAGCCGCTGTGGTGGCAGCTGTGGGAGTTCAGCTCTCATCTTCCAAGTCACCCAGAGGCTCCATCCCCAAGAGGGAGAAGCTCGCAGGAAGGAGGAGCTCACACCTGCTTCAGAGCCCGAGCAGCCATGTGCATCCTCCAGACCACCTTCCAGGAAAAAGGGGGCAGAGGGGCCCGAGGCCTGGCGATGGGGCAGGCTCTTCCAGGAGAAAACGCTTTGCACACTTGGAAGCACTTTCCTCGCGTTAGGCATTTTGTTTTTGAGGAAATTGACATCAACATTCACTTCGGTTGGAACTAGTGTCCATGATTCCCAGCCTTTAGCTGTTCATCTCCCTCCTGCCACCCCTCTGAACATTAATCGGTGTCTTTATTTAGTCCTTTCCTCAATCCGTTTGCACATGCTCAAAGCACCTAACCTGTGCCAGGTCCACCAAAATGGACAAGACACGGCCGATGCCCACAGAAAGCCACAGCCCACGGCTTCTAAAGGCACGAGAGAAGCCAAATGCAAGGAAAGAAAACAGGCCAGGCTTGGCTCCCTCTGGAGATGGGGGAAGGATAGGGAATTATTGAATTCTTTGCCAGTGAAAGACTCGAGGCTAGCACCCAAGTGTACCTCTGCCTTTTTAAAAGATGACTCTACTGTGAGCTGGTTTTCCGTATGCAACCAAACGCAAGTGTTTTTTGGTTTGCTTTATTTTGGAATAAGCTGCTCTTTAAATTAGTCAGGGTTTTCTGAAATGGACATGACCACTTCCAGCAGCTATTCACAGCTGGCTCCTTAGCGAACGGCCCAACCCTGCAGGTCGCACATGCACCAAACACCATTTAATTGTTTCCTATTTCACACTGTCCTCCCGGAGGCCCAGTGAGTCCTGCCTCACGTGAGTGCAGCTCCTCGGGCTCATTTTACTTCCCATTGACCCAAATCCCTCTCTGGCCTCGGGGCTTAAGACACTGTGCTCCAGTTACATAAATTCTAGGCCGCAGAAGAGCCCGGAGTGCTGACAGCCATCTACCCTGCCCCTTGGCCCCCAGGTCCTGCTGTTCTGCCCTGCACATGCCCATCCAACCACTCTGGAGGGCAGGGTCAGGGAAAGGTCCCCAAAGCTGGCCAAGACGGCCCCCCCTGCATGCTCCCTGACTCCAAGTGCACACTCCCCGTTAGATGATGGGGAAGAAGCCTTCCTGAGTGTCCTCCTAGAAGTTTTAAACAAGCAGAAGCCACTTAAAGAGTGAACGGGAGAGTTCAACTGTAATTTATTGGTTCTCAGAGAATAGTCCCAAGACAAGCGGCATCACCGGAAACTTGTTAGAAATGCAAATTCTCCGGCCCCTCCCCAGACCCACTGAATCAGAAACTCAGAGGCCAGCCTCACTGTCTCAGAGTTATCAAGCACCCCCTCTCCCCCTCCCCCAAACCGGGGATTCTGATGAGACTAAAATGTGAGCAGTGCCCATGTAGTCATAGGAAGCTGGGATGAGAAATGATTGATCCCCAGCGCTGAGACTTATAGACATTGCGTGGCCTAACAGCCCACCTCAAAAGAGTGTGAGTAATCATTTCCTTGGCCATTTGATGCTACAGATAAGCTAAGTAATTTGAGGATCTGAGAATAAGGGTCATATTCATTTGCCAGGCTGGCCCTTACAAAATACCAGACTGAGCAGCTTAAACAACGGATTTATTTGCTCTCGGTTCTAGAGGCTG
Source organism: Pipistrellus kuhlii (assembly GCF_014108245.1). NCBI lineage: Eukaryota > Metazoa > Chordata > Mammalia > Chiroptera > Vespertilionidae > Pipistrellus > Pipistrellus kuhlii. The sequence goes on along the minus strand of NW_023425551.1, from coordinate 30,476,448 downwards.
GAAGTCCAAAATCACTTAGTTTCTCCTGAGGACTCTCGCCTTGGCTTGCAGTGGGCTGCCCTTATGCTGCCTCTATTGAACGGTCATCTCTCTGTACATGTGTGGGTTCAGAATGAGCCACCCCAAGATGTGCCTGAGTGGTATGCAATTTTAGCTTCTGTCCCTCCCTTTAACTCCCTAGAAGAACTTGAATCAGTTGGCTTTATTATTGGCTTTGCACATAATAAGAGATTATTTTTTTAAAATATATTTTATTGATATTTTACAGAGAGGAGGAAGGGAGAGAGAGAGCTAGAAACGTCCTTGAGAGAGAAACATCGACCAGCTGCCTCCTGCACACCCCCTACTAGGGATGTGCCCGCAACCAATGTATTGTACATGCCCTTGACTGGAATCGAACCCGGGACCTTTCAGTCCGCAGTCCGACGCTCTACCACTGAGCCAAACCGGTTTCAGCAATAAGAGATTATTTTATCAGTGATAGTCCCTAATCTTTTCTATGGCTGAGCAAACTCTTTACTAATCATCTGTTCTTCTTTCCATCCTGCAATGACCCTTAGAAGGCCCCCTTCCCCCTCTCCACTCAGGTACATTACCCAATTTGGAAAACCAAGCAGAGCGCAGGTTTGCAGCCAAACCAAGGCTGTATTACTTAGGAGTTATATGGTCTGAGGTCAGCCACTGAAATCCTTGGTGCCTCTGTTTATTTCCTTGTTTGCTCATTCATTCATTCATTCGTTCTACAAAATAGTACAGACTTTCAGACACTGCCCTGGGTATTATTTCCTTGTTAGTAAAATGTGAATAACAAACCCTATTTGCAGAGCTATTAGGGAAATTCAAGGTACACACCTAGTATAGCGTCTGACCTGTTAACTAGTGATGGATTTGTGAATCTCACTTCACTAGAATGTAGGCTCTTGAGAACAGGAATTTGTTCTGTGTTGACTCACTTCTGTCTCCCAGCACCCAGAGCGTAGCTGGTCCTCCTGGGCATTTGAGGAAGGAGAGAAAGATGGGACATGGGGGAGTGGGGCAGAAAAAGATGCCAGCGTGGCCTACTGAGTGCCCATTGCATTGCTGCTACCACCTGGGATAGCCCAAATCCAGGAAGTCCTGAGGACATAGTCATATTAGCACCAGATCTTGGAGCCACATCACTTTCTTTCTTCCTCAGGAGCATTCTGGGAAAGAAGACTATGCTATTCTAGAGATTCCAGGTCAGCTCTAGACCAGCCCATGGGGCAACTGAACTTCCTTTTTGATACTCTTCCACCTTCACCACCCACCACGCCCCCTTTAGTTCACTTCTCATTCCTGGTGACAGGGGGCTTAGGACGCTTCATGCTGAAGAAAAAGGGGAGAAGGAGAGAACAGAGCTCTGAATGCTCCTCATATCCCCCAGCACTTCTCATGGCTGAACTTCTTGAAAATCCTAGACGTCAAGTCTGTGGAATCATCTGATGAACCAACTCTCACTGTGGTGCATAAACACAGTTGTGTGGTGCTCTGGCCCTCCCAGAGGTACCTGCCCTATCGCAGGGCTTGTGCTTAAAGCCAAAGACAATAATTATTAAAAAATGAGTACTAGACCTGTCAGCCTTGACCCTTAACCCCCAATGACAAGTTGGTAGCCCCACAAAAAAACAAACAAACAAAAAAAAAAAACATAAAAACTAAACTGAAGCTCTAATCAGAATGTCTCCTTGTAACTAACTGAACCTCAATGTCCCTATAAACCAGGCTGTCTGCACTGACCTACATTTTGGGGTTGGCAGAGACAAGGGAAGAAATTCTTTCCGCCTCACTGCTTACTTAGGAACCTCAAGCATTGCCAGGTATTGTCCTATTATCACCTCAAGTTTGACAAAAAGTAATTTCCTGACACATGGAGCTCTCCCAAGAAATCACTCAACTGGAACCCCAAGACACAGCCCATGCAGGACGTTAGACCCAGCTCCCCTCCTCCCACATAGTCTTACTTTGGACCATAAGAGAAACGGTCTGCCTTCTCCTTGGGGCAAAAATCAGCAGAATGGAAAAGCAACCACTCCCAAGGCTGTTTTTGTCATTAGAAAATTGAAGACGTGCATTTCCTGTGTCCTAGCAAAGGAGGTCGGTAGGTAGTTCAAGGCAAGTGGGCCTTCCCTGTTCCAGCCCTGAGGCTGAACAGAGAGTTGTCTCCTTAGCAGGCTATCAAGATGCTATAAGGCAGGCAAACACTGCCACCTGTCGGTCATCCAGGATGCTGGTCTGAACACAAATCATGTCTGTGCAAATTAATCTAGCTTTTCACTAGTGCTGAATACTTAAAATTTTCAATATCTTATATTTGTACTCAAGTGCCATTTTTTACACACATAACTAGTGTACAGATTTTAAAATCACCTTTCAACCCCAGTTCCATATTCTCAAAGTCACCTCTGAAAAACCAGATGCTGAATAAACATTTCAGGTGCTTAGATGACAGTTATACAGGATCCGTGGAATAAAGGAGTCTTGAACTGGGACTTCAAGACTTGCAAGGCCCTGTTTTACCAGGTGTGAGAGTTCAGGAAGGAGTTCTGGGCCCTGGCCTTGCACATCCACCAATTAGCTGTGAGACTGGGCAAGTCCCTTCACATCACAGGACCTTTGGTAGTTGAGAAAGTGGGGACTTTCAGCTCCAAAATACTATGTGCTTCTGGGTACCTAGTGACATGTAATAGCAAAACATTACATGTAAATTTTCTGAGCTAAGTATAACATCAAAAATTAAATTGCAGAAGTCCTCCGTAGAGAAGATGCGTAGAAAGAGCTCTCTTGGAGGCGGCCTTCTCCGGTGTTCCTGCCTCACTGCCACAGGTCACTGGGCCTTCCGAAAACAGGTGCCTCAGAGCAAGATAGTGACGGGAAAAAGGCTTCCTGTGCGCCCACTGGGCGTTTCTCAGAATGGGCCACCTCTCCTCCTTTCCAACAGAGGGCAGGGTGTGCTCTCACCCTGGGCTGCTGCTGCCTCTGGGAGCCCAGATCCCGCCCCCAGTGTGCAGACATGGGGCTTCCCACATTAGAAACCCCTGGGGCACCAGCTAGAGACCCCACGGAAGTTTGCCACAACTGACTGGCGGCAAGCAGGATCCTCCTTACAACCCAAGACACCTGTGTACCTGGCCCTGGAGCTTTGAGTGTTTGTGGTACCAGTGAGGACTTTTTCTCACACCAGGTAAAACAGGGCTTTGCAAGTTGAACAGTCAGCCACAGAAATGGAAGGCCTAAGGGAGATCACAGATACAGGTACAGTCCTGATTTGTTACACCCTCTATAATAAAAGCCTAATATGCTAAGTATCCTGTCAACTAGTCATCTGTTAAACTAATCAAAGCATGATATGCTAATGATATGCTAAGGCCATTCAACCACTCTTTATGATGTGCACTGACCCCCCGGGGGCAGACACTGTGACTGGTAGGTTAGCTTGCTGCTGGGGCCTGGCCGATTGGGACTGAATGAGATGGGCTGGACATCACCTGGAGCCCTCCCGAGGTCCCTCCCTGCCCCAATCATGCACCAGTGAGGTCTCTTGGCCTGGCCTGCACCCTCTCACAATCTAAGGCTCCTCAGGGGATATCAGAGAGCTGGTTTCAATCCGATCCCTGCAGGCCAGGCAAGGGACCCCCCTGGTGCACGATTCCATGCACCAGGCCTCTAGTTATTAATAACAAGCTACAACATTCATTACTGACTGATTACTATAATCATGTTGCATTCATTTCCCTCACTCGCCTTACTTGCAGGCACACCATTTCTCTCCACTAATACTAGCAACAAATATTTTAGCAGCCAATTGCCACATCATTGATCTTGGACTGGCTTGTTTGGTGTGCACAACAGGAAATATTTTGCTTTTGGAGAACAAGAAAAATAGGCTTATTTGCGTTACACTTATTATTTTGTGCAAGTATTCAATGTCTGGTAAGTTAATATTCAAGAAAAAATATTAATTTTTATTAAAATGTTCTATTATTTTATGTTAACGATTACTCATTTAGTCCAGCCCTCTGTATTCAACATGTCTCTATCAAAATAAACCTACATTTCTATTAAAATTGAAGGTTTGGGCCGAAACAGGTTTGGCTCAGTGGTAGAGCATCGGTCTGCGGACTGAAAGGTCCCAGGTTTGATTCCGGTCAAGGGCATGTACCTTGGTTGCAGACACATCCCCAGTAGGGGGTGTGCAAGAGGCAGCTGGTCGATGTTTCTCTCTCATCGACGTTTCTAGCTCTCTATCCCTCTCTCCTCTTCTCTGAAAAAAATCAATAAAATATATATATTTTTAAAAATTGAAGGTTTTGTTTGTTTGTGGACCACATAGATTACACCTTGTTTATTTGGCCCATGTGAGCCTTTGAGTTTGACATGCTTATAGTAGACTATTCAGCAGCTTTTCGGGTGTGTCTTTTCAGGGTTGTGGTCTTCACTGATCGAATGGTGGGTGCCAGGACAGGAGGTCATTTTTCAAGGCAGCTGGTCCTGAGGTCAGCCTTGGCATCTTTGTCTGGTTTTGCTGCTTTTCTGGGCCTGGAGCTGAAATACAGCTGACGCCTAGATGTTGTGTCTAGGAAGGAAAGGTCAGGGGGTTCAAACCAAGTGACCAGTGATATGCTAAGGGAGGAAAGGTCACTCTGGGGGTGAGGTCCCATCCTATAATTGTCCATTTCAGGCACCTTGGGCTTTCCACCCTGTGACCTTCTGTACCTGGCCCATCATCCTTGCTCCGCTCATGTTTTTTGAATTGCCTACTACACTCCTTCTCTTTTTAAATACATCAGTTGTTTGTTTTTTTCATGTGCTTAGATACCTTATGGAGTGTATTCTCAGGTGTACAATCTCAGAATGGGCCTTAGTTATTCTATGCCTCAGACTCCAATGTTCATAGTCAGTTAGAATGACTTGTCAGCCACACTCACCAATAGTAAATCTCTTTTCTCAGTTAAGGCCAACTCAGTGACTTCAGAACCTAAGGCATATTCTCTCTGAAGAAGAATTTCTTATTCATAGTTTCAGTCTTGTTTCGCCAAGTCCCTGTTAAGCCCCTCCTGCAGCCCCTGAAGCAATAGCAAGCTGGTAATTGTTGCAATCCCTTCTAGAGGGCAGGAAGCCCTGATATGTACTGTTTGCCCATTTCCATGGTGTAAATACTCCTACCAAGGCCAATGTCAAGCTACCTTTATGTGACTGAGCATGGAGTTGGATGTGCCTCGTTGGCAAGAGCCAGCCCCAGCCCACTTCTGTAAAGTGAACTCACATTCAAAATTCCTACCCATTTTTAAAGAGCATAAAATGTTATTTATAACATAAAACATTTTAATCAACTGAAATCAGATCCTCAAACAAATCTCTTGTTAGGGCCAAGCCCTTGCAATGCCTGAATAACTGCACAATTGTAGCCAGGGAGGCCTCAGCACCCAAAAACCTCCATGAAATAGCGATGAGGGAGCTGAAGGAGAGCCCCAGGGAATCTGTTAAAAGATTAACCTCACTTTCATTCAGACCGACCAAGGGCCACCTCTCTCCTCCCCTCCACCCCCCACCCACCCCCACAGCCCCCTGGGTGTTTGCTCCAGTCTTTAACATGCTATTGAAGCTTCGTGGGAGACACCCGGCCTCAGAAGAAACTGTGAGGAGGCAAGGGTGTGTTTTCACTGACCTGGCCAGTGAGTTTCCTTCTCCCATCTAATCCTCCCTCTTCTGCTACCCGTTTGCCTAGCTGCTGGCTGCCTTCCAACTAGTCCAAACATCCAGAGGAAGGCCAGTCTGCCCCCACCAAGAATCCCTTCAGACAGCCATTTGCATTTTATTAATGGACCCGGAGAAACAGAAAAGCATTAAAGAAATCAGCAGTCAGTACAGGTAGGTGGGAGTGCTTGGTCCCAAACACCAGTCTTCAGAGAGACAGACTGGAGTGATCAAATCCAGGCGTCCCACACGTTCGCGTTCATAGAGAGGGAGAGCACTTTCTCCCGAGGGCAAAATAAGAGTAAATGAGTTTACATTTCAACACAAAATATGTACCGGCAATGATTACTTTAAATGCCTTACATCACTGGAATGAGCTGTCATATCGTTCGTAGTTTGTCTGACTCAGTGTGCTTTCTTTCTGTGGTTTTTAATTCTTCTCCTGTCCACTGGTGATGTGGTATTTGGTGGGATCCAGTTTTATTTTTCTCTGCATAGTGAACCAGATTTCCCAACACATTTTTTACTAAATAACGAGTCCTGTCCCTGCTGATGTGTGGTGTCACCTCTGTCCTTTGTTGCCATGTACCCTTGGATTTCTCTGAGCTCTCCGTTCTGCCCATTGATCTATTTGTCCATTCTTACTCCAAAATTACACTCTAAAATATTAATATTGGTTTTGTAGTATGTCAATATCTAGTATGGTTAGACCTCTCCCTTCTCTTTATTCTTCTGTTTAAAGGTTGATTAGTCATGAATCTTTAATCCTTTATAATAAATGTTAGGGTAAGTTAACCAACTTCCTAAGAAATATTCAGCTGGAATGTTGATTGAAATTGCATTTGATTTATAGCTTGCTTTGAGGAATAATTGACTTTCTTATAATTTCACATCACACCATTTAGGAGCATGAACTAATTTATTTACTGATATGATCTATGGTGTTTATAACAATTGTTAAGTTCCCACCATAGAGGTATCCTATTAGTGAAGTGAATTCCTGGATGCTTTATAGTTTTTTGTTTCTATTATGAATGGTATCTTAATTTTTATTATATAGTATAAGTTAGGTTGATCTGTATTCAGTAATATTGCTGAATTTTAATTTTATTATTATTAATAATTTCTTTTTCATGCTTATTTTTTTCTGGAAAGATGATTATACCTACTGAAAATCAGTAATGAGTATTTCAAAAGCTTTTTCTACAAAGATCAAAATAATTATATGATTCTCCCTTATCTGTGTGGATTGTGAGAAATTATACAATTTTCTTTCATTGAGCTATCCTTTTCTTCCTGGAATAAACCTCACTTGGTTTTGCTGTATTATGTTTTAAATAAACTGATGTATTCTTCCTTTTATGCACATATAATGTTTATCATATTGAAGCTTTATATGTCTGAGAATACTTTATTATGCTCTTATATTTGACTAACAAATGTAAATTACTATATCAAATTATCATTTGATATAATTTAATACCAGAAACTTTGTCTTTATTTTTTCTTTACATATTGCCATTTCTTGTTTTTATTTTTCTCTTTCTAGGATTCTAATTATGTGAAGGTAGACATTCCTCTATCTTCCATTTCTTTTGGTTTTATCTTTTAAATATCTATTTCCTTTCTTATCCCACCCTTTTCTGTGCATTCTGGGAGAACTTCTCAATCTGATCTTCCAGCTCACTAATTGTTCTTTAGCTGTTTCACTCCCACTAGTTATCCCATCTATAGTGTTCTTTATTTTATTACTTATCTTTTCCACACCCAACATTCTAGTTGGTTATTTTTGGTGACTTGGGAAGGGAGAGGGATAGAGAGTTAGAAACATCAATAAGAAACAAACATTGATCAGCTGTCTCCTGCACACCTCCTACTGGGGATGAGCCCACAACCAAGGTGCATGCCCTTGACTGGAGTCAAACCTGGGGCCTTTCAGTCTGCAGGCCAATGCTCTATCCACTGAGCCAAACCGGTTAGGGCTTGGTGACTTTTTATTCTTGCTAATATCTTCTCTCTTTCCTCAGTGTGTGTATTTATAGTGCTTATTTTAAGTTCTTGGCTCATCTGTTCAAATACTTCTGCCCAGCGGCATATGTTGTGCTATCTGTTTAGTGGTGGCATTTCTCTAGTCACTTGGCTTGTGAGCTTCTGTTCCTCTCCTCTCCTTATACCCCCTGTTCATCTTCTCTCTGCTCTGTTTTGTAATGTGCACAAAGAAAGGGCCAAAGACACCAGACTGGGTCGGTTCCAGCAAGCTTAAGGGGAAGAGAGGCTCTGCAGCCCTGGGATGGAGAGTCCCAGGCACCATAGAATCACTAGTGATTCCTCTGGGGAATTGGCTTTCCATTGGCGACTCCTTTGGTCAAGATTTCATCTTTCAGTCTTTCAGCAGAATTGGAAGAAGGTAGTCCCTGTGATGCAGTCCCCCAACCCTAGGGGGTGGAGACAGAAAGGTGAGGGATCACTCAGAGGTTAGCGGTTTAGTCCACATCCCCAGCCATCACTTCCTTGGAGCAGGACTTTTGTGCTGCCAGGAGTCTCCCTGAAGACACCTGCACCGATAGTTCAGGTACTGCCGGAGCCCTGCACAGGAGAGGCGGGCAATGGCGGTTATAGGCTACTCCAGGGAGATGCAAGGACGGCCTTTAAAAGACTTCTCCAACCGGTCTCTTCACTCTGCCTCTGGGTCCCCCAACAAGCTGCAGCCACCCCTTCACTCATAAGAGTTCAGAACAACCTTCTCAGTGCTTACTGTTGGGGGGGGGGGGGTTTCTTTTGCTTTTATTTGTTTTTGTCCCCAAATACACATTTCCCTCTTGCTTCTATGTTTCTTCAGTATTGATGAGCAAGCAGCCTGATTTAGTTTGCCATCTTAGAGGAAACTAACGTAGTAAATATTTAATAAATGTATGGAATTGATTAGAGAGTGTAACAAAGAAGTATGTCTTTCTCTCACTGTTGTTTTTTTAAAAACAGGGAAAGGTTTTCAACTGGTTGCAACATTTAGGTATATCTCTGACAGGACAGGAAAGAGAAAGTGATTTCTCATTGTGTGCCCAATGGGTGCTGGGCCCTTGGTTGGTGCCAAATTTCAAGGTGGGCATGACATTGACTCCACAAAATGTTTCCATTCTCTAAATCAGATAACCACTCTAGGCCCCAACCCACCTGGCTAGTGAAAACTGTCAATCTCAGTGATGGATGGAGGGAGCTTTCCCTCCCCAGGGTCATGAAAAGTCCCAGGAGAATGGACCTTATGTAGCCTAGAATGTTCTGGAAAGGGCATCACTTTTCAATTCCTACCTGCCTCTCAGGGGACTCCATGCAGTCCACGGACAGGCAGATCTGCTGCTTTTCTGCCGGCACCAGCCCAGGGGCTTTTCTCTGTGATTTTCAAAAGAACAATGCAAAGTGTCACCCCACCCTAACTCCCTAAGCCACCCCAGTGCACATCCATCTTCTAGGGGGTAAACAGAAGTGATATGAGACCAATCCTCAGTAATCAGAATCCATGCCCTCTGATCTTCTCTCCGTTCTAGAGACTTTCCCTCCCTCCCCTTTAACTCAAGACCATTCCGTCTCCAGGTGTTTCTCCACCCCCTCTGGCTGCACCCATCCAGCCTGCTCCCCTACACAGTCTGAACCACAAAAGCTCCCTCCCTGCTGTGGGGTGCTGAGTTTAAGTTAAGGAGGACAGCTCAGACCTTTAGTAGCACAATGCCACTTTTTCCAAGAACGAGGCTGGGAAAAGATGAACTCGTTAGGTTTTACTCATTTATTTTTAATTCTTACCATATAATATAGATGTTTTTCCATTTAGTAGTTGTTCAGTTTGATGCCCGGGTCCTGCTCAGCTGGTGGGGAGGAGAAGCAAGTGTTTGAGCCACTTTCCTTACTCAAGGTCACGCCCTCTCCCGGGGGCAGCCAGTGTCCAGCAGCCGGTTCATTCAGGATTGTGGGTGGGGCACACAGGCCTGGCCCCTTCACTCAGGGTGGTGCCGCTCTCAAAGGCCGCCCACTGAGCTCCCTGTGAGACTAGTCTTGTGACTGTCCCCACTTCAGCCTCTGCCCATCCTGCTTCCATCCCTGCCCTTCCCTACACATGCTGTCCCCATGGACATTCTCCAAGGACCTTCCTGCACACAGATCCTCTGCCTCAGTCTGTTTCCTTGGACAAGCCCAAAGGCAAATATCATAGTTGCGCTCTGGGAACTGAAGTAACTTGGTCAAATGGGGAATGATATTCAATGACAAAACCTGCCTGCCTCCCAAACCTTTGGATGCCATCTTGTTCTCAGGGATTCTGGTCCTCACTGGGGCAGGAATGGGGAGTAGTCTTACCTGTTTGCTCCCAGGTAAGCACCATGCCCTGTCCTGTGCTTATATGACATCACACACACACACACACACACACTCCTTTGCACCAGGGTTACCATCTCTTTCATGTCAAAAATTCCTAGGAAAGTGGGAACCGCAGGCGCGAAGTTGGGCACACCCCTCAGGCTGAAGCTGTGCTGAGGAGAGACCACCAGCCAGGCTCCAGGGCCGGCTGCCACCAGGAGGACTCCTCAACATTCCCTGCCTCCCACCTCTTGCCCTCCACCCCCACCCTGGGAAGCTCAGAGCTGGGGGAGGCTAGCTGTTTCCACGGCAGAGTCAGGTGTGGATCCCTCTCAGAGCCAAGGCCCTCTGCTGGGAGCTCACCGCTGAGAGCTCTCCTGGGCTTCACTCTAACCCCCCCTCTCCCCTCTTGCCCACACTGCCTGCTGCACACTGAGATGTTTTCTAAGTGTGAGCCTGTCTGGGCCTGCCTCAGGCCTTTCACAGAGGTCATCCTGTTTGTGTTGTAGCAGAAACGCCTGAGCCCACCTGACACCAAAAAAGCGCCCAAGCTGTGAGCTCCCCCACCTGAGAGGGCAGAGGCTGCTGCTCTCCAACAGCAAGGCCCTCCTGGGCGGGAACGCCCGCTGGGTGCCATGTGCACCGTGCCGCTCTTCCATCCGAAGTCACTGTGTGGCTTTGTCCCCTGAACCTGGCCAGGCTCAGCCCCCTGCTTTCCTGGTGCTTCTCTCTCCCCTAGAGAATGAGGAGGGCAGGGGCCTGGGACAGCTGTCCTGACCAGTCCTGGCCAGAGGCGCTCTGGGGCTGTTGGGACCCTGGGCAGAGGCTCAGGGTCAGCTCTCAGCACTCACAGCCAGTTAAGTGCCCGCGGCTCAAAGAAGGTGACCGCTCCACGTGGTCTTGCTTGGCTTTCTCCCTAAAAGCTGTACTAAAACACTGGGAGAACAACAACAAAAACAAAAAAGTTCTTTAAAGTGAGTGGATCACTTTAAAAACATAGAAGGGTCCTGCCATTTTGGTAGCGAGAGGAATTATCAACGTCAGATGCACAGCAGTTTGTGGGTACCCCAGCAGCTGTGGTCCCTGCACCCCTCATTGGTGCACTCACCCCGCAGGGCCCCTTCCTGCTGCTTTCTGGCCACTCACATTGCACCAGAGCCCCCACCGGGAGCCAGTCCCTGCGGCAGAGCTGGGAGCATGATGGGGAGGGGAAAGGTCTGTTCAAAACCATCAAGAGCTCACCAAGTCTAGAGAGAAAAAACTGACACTAATCACAGAATTAGACCAATAGGAGTCCATCTATAACTGCATCGGGGCCAAGAGAAGGAGGCACAGGTGCTGTGAGAGTGTCACAGGGGACCTGGCCCACTCTGGCTTCCTCAGGGAGTGCAGGCCGGGCTGGCTGCAGGCAGAGCGGGGGGAGCAGACGCTGGGTGTCTAGACAGAGGGGACAGCGGAGGCCAGGAGTGAAAGGCCAGTGGGGTGGGAAGGGAGATGGAAGCGGGTGTGCTGTGAGCCGAGGCCAGGGAGGGGCCAAGTGGGGCAGAACAATGGAACGTCATGTGGTTACCTGAGATAATCAGATGCACACTTCTAAAAAATTACTACTGGCTGCCACAGAGAACAAAATAGGAGAGAAGATGGAGACCAGTGAGGAGTCAGCGCTTGGATCAGGGTGATAGGGGCCCAAGAGTCAGGGGCTGCCATCAGAGAGCAATGCAAAGCAGAGTCTCCAGCCAGGGGGTCAGCTCAGAGAGGGGCCCGTTCAACCCAGCCGGGTGAGACAGTGGGGAGCACACGGAGAGGAAGGGGTGTGGGCTAGGGGCCAGGAAGGAAGGTCTGGGGTCACACGGCCCTCTGTCACCACACTGCCCTGTGACCCGGAACTAACTGCAGCCCTGGCTGGTGGTCTCTGAGTGTGTTTCCTCGAGAGCTGGGGAAGAGAAAGGTTGTGTGACATGCACCAGCCAGGGCGCTCGTGTTCCTAATTTCTGCTTAGAACACGGTGCCCGGCAGGTAAGAAAGGAGCTCAATGAGGCTCCACATGGCACAATTTGGGTCATTCCTGGCAGGCACAAACAATGCAGAACGCTCAACAATGGCTCTGATTTGAAACATTAACTTTCAAAAATGCTCACAGATGAATCATTCCATCTACAGTCAACCTCCCCCCCCCCCCCCCCCCTCTCCTAGAGATATGAACTAGATAATTACTGAGAAAAGAATTGGGGGAAATTTCCATGCACATCATGCGTGTTCAGAAACATAGAAGCAAGCATGGCTCTGGCATGTACAAGGTAATTCCACATGCAATCTATTATTGTAGAAACCCTCTAAAACGGATTCAGCACAAGAAATCCCGGTTGGAACACATCGGTGCTGTAAGGCACGTCACACTTGGAAACAGGCGTGCACGGCGGGTGGGTGTGCACGTGCTCACACCATGGAGCCCCTGTGCTCCTCACGCGGAGTGGCCCACGCAGGGGTGGGCGCGAAGATGATTCAGAACAAAACCCCCGAGCTGCCGCCCCCGAGGCGCGCGCCTGGCAGAGCGATGCCGAGGAGAGCAGTGTCGGTGGCTGCTGTGCAGCGGGGGAGACGTGGTAACTATAGCAACTTGCTTTGGAAGCTGTTCCTTCCGTGCCCCCACCTAGGTGGGCCGTGGCAGCCCTCCCACGGCCACGCGGCAGGGAGAGGGGGGCCGCTCGGGAGAGCCCGCAGGCCCTCCCTGCACGCAGAGGGCGCGCGGAGGGCAGGAACCTGCCGAAGTTCTCCCCGGGACAAGAAGTCGCAGGTGAGGAAGGAGGATGAGCAGGCCATGGAGGGAGAGTGCGTTTGGAACTCCTGCAAACAGGATGAGATTTCTCAGCCCAGGTGTGGCCAGTCTGGTGTAAGCTGGCAGCTGGCATGGGACACAGAAAGAGATCAGCACGTGCTGGGGACCAGGACACTCGCAGGCTCAGGCAGGCTCAGGGGGCCTCCTGCAGGCCCCTGGGTGAGGCTCCACCCGTTCCACAGGGAGGAGGCACTCAACACCAGGACCCCCCCTCCGAATAGATGGATTTTTGTAGTTGCGACAACTTAAAAAAAAAAAATGTTTAAGTGTTATTCAACTGTAGATAGTTGAAATCGCAGGGTGAGCTCAGGTCTTCTTATCAAATTCTTTATAGTTGTCGTGAAAAAAACCTGGAGCAAAAGGAGTCCTTCAACTATGACTTCCCATGCCACGAGTTTCCAGTTCTTGGCGTGTCTCTGCAGGGATGGTTTATGTATAGACAAGCAAGTATGATATATATGGATGACCAGTAACTTCTTTTTTTTTTTTTTTTTTTTTTTTTTTACCTTTTCTCTTTCATCCCTGATATCAAGCATGCAGACTCTTCTTGGCATTTTTTTTAAGGGGAATGAAAAGGGCTCCTGCAGAGGATCCAGAACCTTAAAAGTTGTCATACTCGTATTTCTCAGCGGTGCCTACCGCGTCCTGCTCTCTTCCTTTCTCTTCTGAACCTGGGGGGAGAGCTCTTCACAAATTAGTGTCCTTCCCCTCCTGAGTCCCTGACCCCATAAGACCTCTCGAATCCTGACCTCATTCAGCCTCTTGAGTCCCTTGACCCCATTCAGGATTCACCACCTCCACCACCCCTCCCACTTTCTCAGTGAAAGTGCCTCTCGCTGGGAAGTGGTCCTGAACCTGCAGTTAGGGTGAAACAGTGCTGATGAACAGCAGACTATTGAGACTCCTGACCTCACTTGGGAATTATACATCTCAGAGGAGTTTATGACCCACCCACCGCCTTTCACTCAGTAATCTGGGCAGAGGACCAGGGTCTGAGCTGCGGTGTTAAAAGCTGGAATCCAGAGGAAGGGGTAAAGAGAAGAAACAAGGCAGAGAAATGGGACATGACCGATAACTGACCGGGTTCAGGGGATGGAGAGAAAGGCGTGGACAACCAACCCGTCTTAGAACCTAAGATCTTAAGCTCAAGCAACCAGAAGAATGGGGACCACTGGCAAACAAGACACTCTTTGTGAAGGGCTTTCAAAAGCCTTTTTTTTTTTTTTTTTCCCCCCTAGGTTGAATGCTGTGCTCATCAGATTTCGGAGCTGGACCAGGCATGGGAAAATCTGTGAGGTAATGGAGTTCGTCTCCGAGCCTCCTAGGCACCTTTTCTCCTCACTCCTCTGCCTGATTCCGTGGTCATTCTTCTTCTTAGAGGCCTGTCATCTAACCCATGCTGGGGTGATGAGCAGTATCAGGTGTGGGCTGATAAAGGCAGAAGCTCCGCCCTCTCCCAGCGGTTTTAAAAGGAGACTCAGGAAGAAAGAAGGCCTCAAGACAAAAAAGAATGCACCTGCAGGAGTGGAATGAGTAGGTTCTAGGGTTCGTTTTTTAGATGAGCTGGTAGTCCTCAGAGCACACTGTTGGTCAATCCCAAGGCTAATTCTGCTTTATTGGGAACACTTCATTCCAAAGCTCTTATCACCTGAACCGGTTATTGCCCAATGATGGAGCTTTAGGCCTACTATCATGTGAGGTACGTTCTAGCCATCTATTTATTTAAGAGATAACAACAGGGCAAAAAAAAAAAACCCACAATAAAATATATTAAAAAAATAAATAAAAATAAATTTAAAAAATTAAAAAACAAAACAAAACAAAGAGATAACAACAGAGGTTAGGTAAGTTTTTCCCATATTTCCTGACAGTCTGTTTTGGTGAGATTTTTCTGTGGTCCAGAGGAAGTCTTCCCTGACTGGGATTATATAATATTTAATAATGTTGAAGAAGAATGAAAACTCCATCACCACACCCAAAGATTTGATGGAAGCACATGGCTCTTCTAAAGAAGCAATCCCTTTCCCACATCTTCAGCAGTGTTGAATGCAACTGAAACGGCTGATCTGTTAACATGAGCAAGCACACTCAGACCAGAGCCAGGAACTCAATAATGCATGCACACAACAGCTACCAGTTCTAACCCAGCAAGGTTTGCCAGAGGTCCAGCTAAAGACACACATGGCTCCCCCTCCTCGAGGCATCCGACACTGAGGGTGTCCCCACTGGGTAAGTAGAACAGGATGGTGGTGAAGAGCATGGACTTTGGAGCCAGGATATTTGGATTCAACACTAGCTCTGCCTCAAGTGACCTCCAGACATTTGTCAAACCTGGGTTAACTAGCTCTGCCTTGGATTCTAGGACCACATTAATACCCACCCTGAAGAGTGGTTGTGAAGATGAAATGACATAAGGTGAGTAAACCACTTAGAACGGAGTATGGCATATAGTAAAGCCATAGGAGGGTTAGCTGTCAGTATTTTTACTAATTGAAACATTTCATTTTCAGGTTTTTCAGGTATTCAGTTTTGCAACTAGTTTTAGTTGGTTAAAATTTGACCAAAGAGCCGAAACCGATTTGGCTCAGTGGATAGAGCGTCGGCCTGCAGACTGAAAGGTCCCAGGTTCGATTCCGGTCAAGGGCATGTACCTTGGTTATGGGCACATCCCCAGTAGGGGGTGTGCAGGAGGCAGCTGATCGATGTTTCTCTCTCATCGATGTTTCTAACTCTCTATCCCTCTCCCTTCCTCTCTGTAAAAAATCAATCAAATATATCTTTACATTTTTTAAATTAAAAAAATAATAAAATTTGACCAAAGGGATTAAAAAGCAGTATTTTTTTTAAAACCATTTTGAGATTCCCTCTGGTATCCCAGGGTCTAGTGATTGCATCCACATGTGGCAAAGGACGATAGCAGTTAAGCCGCACACTGAGTAGCAGAGACGTCAGGAACCTTCAGGGTTATCTTTAAATTGTCATTGCCCATCGGGGCAACATAAACCCTTTTACACATAACCCTTCATTGTCACGCTGTCCACTGGCAGGAGATCCAATTTCAACTGAGCTCAGCCAACAACTTCTCACCTCTGCTTCAAGCAAGCAACCCTGACAGTGGAGATAAGGCGGTTAAAAGACACTACATAGAAATATATTCCACATCCATGTCTTTAAAAAAAAAAATAATGTATATGCCAAAGGAAGATTTTAAGATTTTTAAGGCATTGACATGAAAATAATAGTTTCTTCAGCTAAAGGAGAAACGTCCATCTGAATATATCATCTCAATGAAAGGCAGATCTGTGACATGTCAGGGTGTGGAGAAACTGACACCATTGAGGACGTAAGAACATCTGAAAAGACATTGAATGAATGGGTCTTTTTCATCATGATTTTTATTATTATTACACTGTGGAGCTATACAAGTGTTTGCAGAATATTCTTGCTGTGTGCTTTCTCTGTATATATAATAAAATGCCTGTCACATAAATGTTAATTAATGTTTGCTGATCTATTTAAAAGTAACAGTAATCTTAAGCATTTAAATTGAGTGGTTGAAAATATTTTATTTAGAAGTATTATCATTTAGATACTGCATCCTCTGTGTTTGGGCATTTAACGAGGGTAGCTTTTTCTAAAATACCACAAGAAGAAAAATTTCTATTCCATATTGTTTTTGAATAATTTCTCTCTTTTTTTGTGAATTTCAGCAGGATCCCAATAAAGAAACATAGTGAGTTTGGTGTTTTTACCAGTTAGTTTGGTTAACAGACATCAAATTAAAGCCACATATAACCTTAAGACAGCTTACACTGTATTGATAAAAATTTTCAATTTGATAGCATTATTTTTAGATATGGAAATGGAGCACATCTGAAAGAACTCCACATTTTGTTTGAGAAGACATGTCATTTCCTGCTGAAAATATAAGGCTGAATCAAATAGCGATGTTAGAGGTCTAATAAATCTTGTTGATGAAGCACAGAAGTACATAAAAATGTCTGAATGGTAGCTCATGCTGGGAGAATATATTAAATTTACAAGATAATATGTATTTTCTTCTTTCAATCAACTTCCCGAGAAACTGAATGAAGTGTTTTAACTTTAAGCCAGCCCAGAGATGGCTCTGTTTCATATCCCATTCTGTTACCTCATCTTTAGTTCTTTTATCTTACTTCCAGACAGACTAGATCTCATACTGGATAATGGAATGCCTGGCACAATTTAACTCATTCCAAGATATCAAGAGGCCATGTCTAGGAAAATGTGAGTTTTACTGAAGAAAAATAGGGCTCTTCAGGGTCACACACATGCACCAGTAGAATTGGAAGTGCTGAGCTGGCCACAGCTGGATTAAGCACGATATTCCTTTCTCCACAGCTGTGTTTGTTGAGATGTCTCTTATAGGCTTTCTCCTGGTAACAAAATCACAAGATAATCAAGACACCTAAAGTGATACAATCAATTCACAACCTCAGGTCTTGGGCATAGTTAAGAGGCAACCAGAAAACACTGGCCCAAACTTCCCAAACAGGTGCCCCAAACCACCTGTTACGGTTCTTTTTATTTAAGCCTTGCTGGTCTTTACTATCTTTTGTTAAAGGTCCTATATTATAGGTAATAAAATAAATCATTAGTGATAAATATTTGTGGTGATTAGCTTGTTAGCTTACTGATAATGTATAATAAAGAACTGCCAGCACAGTGGGCAGAGGTGGCAGCACCGAGGTCATTAGGAAAGGATGTGTGGGGTGGATGAGATGGAGAGGGCCTTGGGCATGAAGAGGGAATTATATTCTGGAAGGAGAACACGAAAGGCACCAAAAGTAAACATGCACTCTCTCTTTCTCTCTACATATATGTACATACACATGTAGTGTGTGTGTCTTTATTTTATTTTGTTAATCCTTACCTGAGGGTACTTTTCCATTTATATTTAGGGAGTGGAAGTGAGGGGAAGAGACAGAGAGAAACATTAATATGGGAGACACATCAATTGGCTATGTTCCCACTCACCCCCCAAAGAAGGATGCCACCAAGGTATATGCCCCTGACCAGCATCAAACCTAGGACCCTTCAGTCTGTGGGCTGACACTCTATCCATTGAGCCAAATCTAGGGCATTGTATCTTTCTTTAGCTCCTAACCCAGACTGGTCCTGGATAGTGATTCTAATCCAGCATCAATATGCTCTTCTGTAGATTTTTCTTAAACTTCAATATATGGTTAAAGTGAATCTTACTTTTGAAATAAATGTTATGTTTAAAATGCATATTATCCACAGAAAAACTGACAATCTTATAATCTAGAGAAGTTTTGACATATTTCATCCATGTGTTCTATGTGTTCATATTTGCATAATTGGGGTTATGCCTAAAATATTTTTAAGAAATCTGAATATGTTTCTTCAACTAAATAAGAGAGAGAGAGAGAGAGAGAGAGAGAGAGAGAGAGAGAGAGAGAGAGAGAGAGAGAGAGAGAGAGAGAGAAAGCCTTCAATGCTTGCTTCCTAAGTAAGGAAATTATGATTATCCTGAATGTTGTTTTTTCCTTGTGATGACACCTAAGTCCCAGGCATACACTCCCCTTTCCCAAACTTGTCAAGACCTAATCATTTGCTTTGGTTTACTTTTAGCCACTACTCAGAAGTCCTTCTCCCCACACAACAGGGACAAGGTCAGTCCACCTGGACCGTCCGCCTCCTGTATTCATGGTTTTTCTTCACTCTCTTCTTTCCTAGTTGAATCCTTCCTCTTTCTTCCCTCTTTGTAACACAACATAATTGCTGTCCGCTGTAACCTTACTGTATCGCAAGGCAAATCTTAAATAACTCAAATGGTTGACGGATTAAAACTACCTGGTTCGAACTACTCTGTGAATCCCTTTCCTAGTGCTCAGCCCTTGGGGTTAGAAGGGGATAAGGGAAGGGGGCTTTTAACCCCCGTGCTAACAAGAGTTCTCCTTCCTTCGGGACAGGCTGTCCTTGTTTCTGGAGAAGCAGGATATTGACCAGTCGGTGTCTGCTTTCCTTCTGGGCACTGTTAGGAAATCCCCATCATGCCTTTCTCTCCCAGCTCTTGGCCACCAGCTCCTTACCCAATGTGCTTACTCATCCAATGCCAACCATCTCCATCAGCAGGTCCCAGCCTCCGAGTTATCCTTCCCTGTCCTTGGTGTCAGGATTGTTACAGTACTAAGCTGAGTGCTCCCTAGCTTTTCCCTTGATTCAGAATTACCTCACTCGGGTTCCCAGGAGTACTTATTTTAAATCCTCACCCAAGGATATTTTTCCATTAAATTTTAGAGAGTGGAAGAGAGAAGGAAAGAACAGAGAGAAACATGGATGTGAGAGAAACACATTGATTGGTTGCCTCCTGCATGTGCCCTGACTAGGGCCCAGGCTGGAGAGCAGCCTGCAACCAAGGTACATGCCCTTGACTGGAATCCAACCCAGGACCCTCTGGTCTGAAGGCTGACACTATCGACTGAGCCAGAACAACTAGGGCTTCATCTTCTTTTTAGGATTAAATGAGATAAAGAGTGTAAACAACTTAGGACAGTGACCACACAAAAATCACAGATTGTTAATAGGGTGGTGATATGAAGGTGGCAATGGTAATCCTATATAATAAAGAGGTAACATGCAAATTGACCATCACTCCAACACACAAGATGGCCGCTCCCATGTGGTCAAAGATGGCTGCCCCCATGTGGACACAAGATGGCCACCACAAGATGGCTGGCAGGGGAGGGCAGTTGTGATCTATCAGGCCAGCAGGGGAGGGCAGTTAGGGGTGACTGGGCTGGCAGAGGAGGGCAGATGGGGGAACCAGGCCTGCAAGGGAGGGCAGTTAGGGGCAATCAGGCTGGCAGGGGAGCAGTTAGGCATCATCAGGCTGGCACGGGAGTGGTTAGGGGGTGATCAGGCTGGCAGGCAGAAGCGGTTAGGGGCAATCAGGCAGGCAGGTAATTGGAAGCCAGCAATCCTGGATTGTGAGAGGGATGTCCCAAATTGGAGAGGTTGCAGGCTGGGCTGAGGGAAACAACGCCCTCCCCTGCACGAATTTCATGCACTGGGCCTCTAGTAATAGTAATACTTCCTTTATATGTAAAATTTAACCCTTAATTATATGAAAAGGAGATTTATCCACAATGATTTATTTCTCAAAGATTCTAGACAGGTAATGTTTTATTTTAAGACATGTATTATACCAAAATCTGGGAGCAGAAGGATAGTAAGACAGTCTCTATCCCCTGGCAAAGGTATTGCCAGTGATACCTGCTGGGCACCACTTGTATTCCACAAAGACTCTAAGTCACCATAAGAGTTAAAATAGAATTGGAAGTGTACATAAATGCTTCAAACACACACATTCTTCCCTTAAGCAAGAATGCTTCAAAGTGAGGTGCCACTAGGAATTTTGATTTTTGATGAAGTTTTTATAAGCTGTATAACTTTAAATAGCATCCTGCAAGTCCCCAGGCAGCAAATTGAGAGCCGTTTGACAGGTCTGCCACTTGCTTCCTCATTCTTCAGAAAACTCCAGGGATGCACTGTCTCCACTTACGTAAGCCTCTGTATCTATTATTTTTGAACACTTCCCTTTGTTAGTTAAAAATAACACGGATTGTTCAGTGTTTTTTCTTTTTTTTCCTGATGTGTCTTTAAACACAGCTGCATGCAGTTCCACAGCAATGTCAGTTTAATTGTGAGCTTAAGGGGTTCAGTTAAAATGTGGACACGGCATTTTATGTAACTCATGCTCAAGATGGGAAATGTTTGGTTGATAATTTTTACTTTTCATAAGTACCCAAAATGGTCTACATGTTAAAAGGGATAAAAAAGAGAGGTTGCTGGCCAATGTCTTCTGGTAACAGATACTAGGTAATTTGGGATCTCCCTTCTTGCTGAGGACAATCAGAAAGCTGGATAAAGTGGTAAAAACATATGCTTTAAACCACCTGAGAGATAACAAGATAGTAAAGAATTGCCAGGCCGAGATCTGGGGGGATTTGATGGCCCCATTAGTTTCTCTGGTTGGCTATAAAATGCACCATTCATAGCCCGTGCTGGGGGAAGCAGAGTTCACTGAGACCCCAACTGTTGCTCTTCTGGATCTATTATTGTGTCCATGCCACGGCCAGCTTACCTTCTGCTGCTCCTAGTCAGTGACTAAGCACTGTGGGAGTAGTGATTCTGGACCATTCCTCTCGCAGGCAACTTTAGCATGAGGACTCCTCATAGCCCTAGCCAAACCTTCTTAGAGTAACACTACAGTCTCAGACCCTTTTCAACCAATACTCCTTTCCCCTCCTCTTCTTTCACCAAAGGCTCTCCACATGCCTTCTCTGGTCCCCCCGTCCCTTTATAGATACCCCCTCCCTCAATAAACATCTTGCACATCTACCCCTGTCTTGGCCTGTGCACCTCAGAGGTCCTAACCTAATCCAGGTGGTGGTGGTAGGAGAGTTTGGGGCTGGCTCTTTCATTGCCTGGCAGGCAGAGAGGAATGTCGTCCTGATTGGTATGTGGGGCATGGGTAGTCCCTGGCACGGGTAGTGGCCAAGCTGCCTGAGGAAACAGCCGAGGAGGTGACTGTCCCTGCTTGTATAATGAAATGATTCAGGAGTGAAATGAACAAGGCCTAAAATGACAGTGGGGTGGGTTGCCTGGTATTGCCAAGTTGCAGTGATGCTTTGCAGTTTTAGAAGCAGTTAAAGTTGATGGTGAGAGCCTCGTTTGGTAGTTTACAAAAAGGCCCTTATTCTGGCTATGGAATGCAGATACAACTACAGACCTGTTCATTAGAGACACAGAATTCTAGAGACATTTAAATGCTCAGCGGATGCAGGTCTGTTATTTTAAGGTCAGGAAAACTGGCATGAGGGCATATGAACAGCATGGCCACAGTGGCAGGAATGAAGACCATACTGACCTCCCACTTACCAAAGTCAACCCAGCTACTGCTGCCTCTAACTGCCCAATTTGTTAGCAGCCAATAGGATCCTAAAATTTGGATAGAAATGCAAAGGACCAATAATAGTGAAGAAAACCAACAAGGAGAATGGGCAAGATTTCTTGAATATCAATTCTTTCTATAAGGACAGAACCATGTTAAAAAAAACTGTGATATTGGTATAAAAATAGATCAGTGGAACAGAATAAAGTCTATAAAGACTTACATATTTGCGTGTATCTGTATTGTCAACATCATAATTATATCAATCAAATGTCAGTATAAATACAGTTGTCTGTGTTTATGTGTTTCTGATAAACTGGACCTGCAGAGCACTAACAGTCTTCAATAAAAGGTGCTAATATCCACAGGAAAACAAAAGGAATTGCAGCCCTGACCTCACATGGCGCCCCACAATCATTTCCAGAGGATTATAAATCTGACTGTGAGAGGAAACACAACAAAGCTTCCAGGAGACAATGTAGGAAACTCATTTTTGCAGGCGCAGATTTGAGAAATATTTCTTAAACGGCACACAAAGCACTAACCATGAACCAGACTGCTAAGTGGACTACATTAAAATTAGCAACTTACTTTCAAAGAGCACCATTAAAGTGAGAAAACAAGCCACAGAAAGGGGTAAGATAGAGCTCATAAACACATGAAAAGATGCCCAACCTCATTAGTAGCCAGGGAGAAGGAAATTTAAACCCTAATGAGACACTGCTACCAACCCACTGGAATAGCTAAAATTAAACAGAATGACAGCCGAGGCCTGCAAAGATGTGGGGCCGCAGGAATTCTCGGACTGCTGGTGGCAGGATAAACTGGTACAGCTTCTTTGGAAAACCATTTGACATCGTCTACTAAAGCTGAACAGCCTATGATTGAGCAATTCTACTTTGAGGTATACACTTAACAAAAATGCCTACACGTGAATAAGAAACACGTGAAAAAATGTTCACGTGCATATTATTTGTAAGAGCCCCAAACTGCCAACTAACATAGCCACGGACAGCAGAATGAATAAAGTATGGTAGATGTATAGCATGGACTATTATAAAGCAATGAAAATGAACAGAGCACAGTTTACATACGGCAGCATGGGTGGATTTTAAGAGATGCCAGATAAAAAGGCATATGCTAAAATATTTCATTTATATTGTTTAAAATATAGGCAAAATTAAACTGTTATACTCAGAAACACATACTTGGGTGGTAAAAGTCTAGATAAAAGCCAGGAATGATTACCATAAATTAGGATAGTGGCTCCCCTTGGGATTGGAGGTGAGAGAAGGGTGGGAATTGGAAGAAAGCATGAGATACTTTCTGGAGTGAGGACAACATCCTATTTCTTGGCCTGAATGATGCTATTCACATGGCAGCAGATTGCTGAGCTGAAATTTTTATGCACTTTTCTGATAAAGTGCTTGTTTTATGATTAAAAAAAAAAAAAAGATGAAACAACCAAACAAAAGGAATGGCTGGTCTTTGATATCAAGATGAAAGGGTTAGAAGGCCCTTCTCTTTGAGCAATTTTATTGAACCTGGTGAGTGGTTCACAGTGAACTATCCAGATGCTTTTCCTGAGACTCTCCGCCAGGCAGTTCTGAGATGTTGGCTAAATGTAAAAAACAAAAACAAAAAAAGCCCAGCTTATTGCCAAAGAGCTGTGGAAAATTAACCAACCCAAGCATCAAATCTAAAAATTTAGCCTCGCCTTACTATTCTCTAAAAACAAAATTCACAGAACCAAGCACTGTCTTTATTTTTAATTTGAGGGCAGTGTCTTTAAAAGAAAACGGATTCCTGCCAACTAAGTAAATGAAGCGGATGAGATGACTCCGACATGAAAGGGATAGGTAAAAGGTCAAGTCCCAAAGAGCCTCCTCTTGCCACCTGTTTTGAATTGCATGACCTTCACGGTAGAATCATCTTTGGCAGAATTCTCAGAAGATTCCTAGATTGAAAGATGACACAGTAAAGGACTACTGGGCATGTTCAAATGAGAATAGGGCAGAAATTCTCAGGTGCAACACGATAAAAAGCAGGCACTGCAGTACAAACCGAGGAAGCAAGAAAACCAAGATGCTGTCGAGCCTCTGGGAGGTGAAATGTAACGTCTTAAAAACAAAGAAGATGCATCTGCATGTTCTGACAAGCCAGGAGAGCCCACGGGAGTGGACTTAATGAGAAAAGGCCATCAAACTAGCATTATGGCAAGTGAGAGAACAGCTTCAACATGGGAGTTTAACCATGGGATTAAGAGACTAAGGAGATTCAGTCTTCCCTAGATAGTTCTTGCAAACCGAAATACAGCCAAAACCCAACTGGATGAATCCAACTCTCTTTCTGGCAACTGTCTTCGGAAAAAACAAACAAACAAACCTCAACACACATAAACACACATACACTGCAGATGGGAGCCACTGTAACATTGAGGTCATTGATTTCAACAATGTTTTCAAAATTGACAATTTCCTCTCTCCCTGGGAGGCTCTCCCATTTTTCACAATGACTCCTTCAAACCATATATACTTTTCTGAAAAATGGTGACACTCCTTCTGCTTCCCAATCACTCTGAGCAGTGCTGACATCTACTTCAAAGAGAAAATAGATGCCATAAGAAGGAAAAGTTTTCAACTTTTTGGCACCAGACCTTCAAATCTGTTAAGATAGCCGCCCTTTTCTCCTTCCTGTGGAAGTCTCCTTTCACAAATCCAACCCTGTCTGTGGTCCTTTCCCTGCCTAAGTCCCAAGCTGTGTCCCTCATCAGCTCCTCCTCTAAGGGTCCTGTTGTCAGTGGGCCAGAACTCTGGAAGTTATCCCGGACTCCTTCCTCTCCAGTTACCATGTCCAGTGTATTCCACATCCTAAATCTCTACTGACTGTATCTTGTAACCTATCTTCTCTGTCGCCACCATCCCAATTATGTCACCTACTGTAATAGCCTGATTGGTCTCTTGGCCTCCAAGTTTACTTCTTATTCATTTAGCACTTGTACCTGTCTATCATCTTACCAAAATGCTATTCTGATAGGTTTACTTCCTCCGTTGTATTGCCCATGGAATGAAGTACGAACTCCTTACTATGGTTCCTAAGACCCTCTTGTGATTTGTTCCTGGCTCACCTTTCTAATTTATTCCTCATTGCTTCACTTCTTGCATGCTTTGCACCAAGCATTTCCAGACATCCGCACACTTATTTCCTTTGCCTGGGAGACTGTCCACCCTCCCTTTGACGTTTTCCTGCTGAGGCCCACCTCAGTCTTTAAATGCCATTTCCTCTTGGAGGCCTTTCCTGACTTCCTAAACTAGGTTTGGTCTCTGTGCTGGGAAGCTTGCTGACATAATATTCATTGTTCTTTGTCAATCTCTCTGTATGCTCAGAAATCAGGGCTCTGTCTATTCACAGTTGTGGCTTCCATAGTCAGCAGAGTAACTCTGCAGGCATCAAAAATTTTTGTTAAATAAAAAGAGATATAAAATACACAAAAAGAAATATAAAAACAAACCATGCATAAATGGTTTACTCCTTTACCTGGAATGATCTAGATAAATAGTACTTACAGATTTTCTTTAAAGTCAGAGGTGTAACATTTCACAGCTTTCATAGATAAGAATGAAATACTTTTAAGTAATATTTGAAGATGTTACAATAGAAGACAGATTGTGATTCGATGGCTCTTGTGTCTTTTAGATTGTTTCCAGTTCAGAAAAGTAGATGAAAAATTTTATTATTCCTGGAGACATCAATGTCCTGTATCAAAATAGTAGCAATACTGGAAAAGCTAATTACCTAAAGGCAGGATGGATAAATTTATCAAGAAGTCTTTGAGTATAATTCATACTTACATAGATATAATAAAATATTACCACTAAAGTTTTTATCTATTATAGGGAAGAGAAACTATAAATATCCTAAGATGACTTTAATACATGCTCAGTTGTGTTTAAAATATTTTTTTAAAGGAAAAAAGTCAGAGCAGCTGGCCTTACAATACTAAGAAAAAGGTATTGATAACTAGCCTGTAGAAAAAAAAGTGCCTGAAATGTTCATTCAAGGGTGGTATTCATTCTTTATTCAGAGCCTGGTTGTCAGGCTTGAAAAGCAACAGATTACTGATGCATCCTACAGCCAAGTCATGGAGAACATAAATAAATGTGTTCTTAGTACAGCAATGAATAAAGGGAGGAGAAGACTCACTCTTTGTATTACAAGGGTCCAATGCCTTCTGTTTGGCTTCAATAGGATGATTTCTATTAATTACAGTTATAGGACACAACTTAGAGCCATGATAATTTCACATTCATTAAACACAGCAACGTGATCCTTAAATCCTGATACTGCATGATTAATATCCTGCAATGATTTATTTGCATTTTTTATCATGTGGATGATATAGGGATTGGGAAATCCAAAAGAAATCTCTTGAACTATTTAGGAGCTTTAAATAATTTATTTTATGCCTCCTCCAGTTTAAGGAGGTAGTTTTAAAAAAAAGCTGGGGTCAAGATAAATGTAGCAGAGTGAAATAAACAAGGAAACAGCAGTTGTATGTTTACTAAGGACAAAGATAAAGCTGTTTTGAAAGAAATTCATTAGAATTCCTACTAAAATACTTGATTAATTTTGCTCTCTGCCCTAAAAAAATGTCTTCAGAAATATTAATAACTGCAACCTTTTGGCCAGAAGTCAATTCTATCTTTCCATTTCTTAAATTGCACACACACATGCACACAAATACACACACACACTTAACACACAATTTTGATAGTCAGGACTAATTTTAGGTCATTCTTGGTATTGTGATTAGTGGTAAACAAATTTTTTTAAGCAGGAACAGTGTCTAGGAAAATATGATTTTAAGAACCTTTGTAGATAGCATAAAAAGGGGTATTTCTGCACCTATTTACATGAAGAGAGATTGTGAGTTGCCTATTTTAGACAAGGCCTTGCTGTCTTGTGAGTCACATATTTGGCAAGCTCGAATAGAATAGGTAATAATTGTGATACAAAATGGTATTAAGTATCACTTGAAGAAAGCTTGTAATAAAAGAATTAGAGAAAATGAAAAGGAATTAGAATTCCTGTTGTGGTGATCTGAGAAGACTTCATGAAAAAATTGATGTGAGATGATTGTTGAAGAAAGGGTAGAGCTTTCTAAAGGTGGAAATAAAGTGAAGTGTTTCATAATTTATAGAACACAATCCAAATGTTGTCACTTATCTTTTAATAACTATTTGTAATGTGAAAATGCTTCAGTAGTCATCTCATCTGCCCAAATATATAATAAATTAGGAAAAGCAGTGGTTATAGCTTAAAATGCCTTATAAATCTGCAACTTACAAATATTCCTTACTTAGGAAGGGTAAAAACACACTTCCTCTCTCTCCACAATGACTGAATTTCACCCCAGACTCCAACAGCTATTTCCCTCCCCTTCTGTCCCAATATTGTTAGAGGAAGGAACAGTGTCATAACAGGGAATGACACCTTCATGGAGGTATAGTATACACAGAACAAAGATTAAATAAAGGACTGGATTTGGTAACATGGAGGCAAATAGGTGACCTTTAACCAAAACAAGTGAAACCAATTATTTCCCCATGATACTCTTTTTTTTCTGACTCTATGCTTATGGCCTTGTAGAATAACATAATAAGAAAAAGGTAATCACGCCGAAACCGGTTTGGCTCAGTGGATAGAACGTCGGCCTGAGGATTGAAAGGTCCCACGTTCGATTCCGGTCAAGGACATGTACCTTGGTTGCGGGCACATCCCTAGTAGGGGGTGTGCAAGAGGTAGCTGATCGATGTTTCTCTCTCATCAATGTTTCTCTCTATCCCTCTTTCTTCCTCTCTGTAAAAAAATCAATTTTTTTTTTTTTTAAAGAAAAAGGTAAATTACAGAACAGCTTCATTCTGATGATTCTATTCTTAGGCAAAATAAAAATATTTTTAAATAGAAAAAAAGAAAAAGAAAAAGAAAAAGGTAATCATTACCCAGTAACTTTCATCCCTCCCTAGGATATTAAAATTGACCATTGAATGATATGTTTCAAAACTATCTCAGCAAGTTAATCTGAATATCTAGACTGAAGGATATTTTGATTTTAAAGTCAATACTACATGTATGGACTCTTCAATCTGTGGATACTTTATCTTCCAGGAATGTGGTAAAAAAAACAAAAAGAAAAAGATCATAAACTATTTAGGATACATCCAGGCTTTACAACAGGTTCACTTCTATTATTAAGAAATCTTCAACCATTTCCTTTTTATCACCCTTAAATGCTCCAACACCAGTACCATTATGTTTTAGTTACCTGGTTATAATTGAGCTGTATAAAAACTATTTACTATGCCTTTTGACCGTAAGTACAAACTTTAAACTGTGCCATATTTCCAACAGTTAAATTCAAAATTATACAGTTTTGCAAGGTTGAAAAGAAACCTTAAATGGCTATGCAATCTGCTGTTCTAGGCAAAGCTACTAAGAGTGCAAAGCAAAGCTTTTTATTAGAGCCATTAAGATATTTTAAAAATGTTTTTATTGATTTCAGAGAGAGGAAGGGAGAGGGAGAGGGAGAGATAGAAACATCAATGAGAGAGAATCATTAATAGGCTGCCTCCTGTATGATCCCTACTGGGATCAAGTCTGTAATCCAGCGTGTGCCCTGACTGGGGATCAAACCCTCAACTTTTAATGTATGGGATGACACTCCAAACAACTGAGCCAACCCGGGGGGGAGGGGTGGTGGTGGCCCACAATAAGTGGATTTTTAAATCTTTGTTGCTATCTATGCATTAAGAGCCTACTTTATATTACTTGATAAACTTTCAGAAATAATTTTATTCAAAGAGAAACACCCATGAACCTTTAAAATGAACCATTTATTAAATCATTCTTAACAGTTATGTAAGTTACATGTATGTTTATGTCAGAGTATTTCACATGGAAATCTTTAAACTCTTATAGGCAAGCAAAATCATACCACACAATATATAAGTGGGAAGGGGTACTGCTAAACATTCAAATAAAGCAAGTATTTAAAAACAATAAAACAATAATTAAAGAAATTCAAGCATTCCTTTAAGAGAATTCAATACTACAAGCTAAATGTACTTTCTGAGTGTATTCACATAATCAAGTCAGTGTTTCTTCTTTTAAAACATCAAAAAATGGAATAAGGCTCATTAATAGATACAGCTGCCCTCAAGATTTCAATCTCAGTTGCTTTCTTTAAATTAAAATTCACAAAGTGCACAATTAAGATATATAAAAAAACTGATTCTGCTACTCTAAACAACAGCTGTCCATGCTTAATACTTAGTGGTTTATTTGACCAAATTGTGTCTTTTTAGGGAAAAATTAAAAAAAAAAATAAGCCACTGTAAAACACTTAGTTGAAATGTATGCTAATATTTTTCTTAGAAATCAAAAATTATGGAGGAAAAGGGTTATTTATCTTAAGGGAAAAAAGCAAAACACTGGAATGATCAAACATTTCCAAAGAACAAGCACCACAAAGGACATTTGCATTCAGTTTTGTAATATTTATCAATGCATTTTCCTTACTCCAACCAATCCACTTCATCGAATTCCGAATCGTCTTCCGAATCACTGTATTCCACAGCAATGCGGCGGGACAGGATGGTGGCAACGTCGTTTTCAATGCGTTCATGTTTAGCTTCCTGTTCACGCTGCTCTTCTACTTTTCGCAGCTGAATACCTGATATAGCAAATCCAAACCATTCATTGTAAACCAAAATACTAGGTATTATCAACCTTTATGGAATAAAATCAAATGCACATGAGAAATACTAATAGGAAAATAAAAAGCAATGTCTATTAAAAAGATCTTGAAGGAATCATATTTAGAAAGACATTAGTTTTTCCATTATGTTATCTGTAGTAGGTGGAACTTACCAGACACCCCGCTGAATATCTACAATGTATTAATAAACCATTATAATATTATGTGCCTCCCTGCTCACCAAACCCTAAAAAGTTAACAGATGATACTTTTCTTCTGTTATCTCTAGAATTTAAAACAAAACAAAAAAACAAAACACTGTTGATATTTTCTGAGGCTTTATTCTCCCTGGTACTTGAGGAAAAGGGACTCTTATTCATTCTATTCTGTAAGCTTCTGGCATATCGTATGTGCTTAGGAAATTAATAAATGTCATGTCTTTTTTGTTACTAAAGGAGGAAACTTAATCCTTTAATGGCATCTGGTAGAGCAAGTGTCACTGACAGCCTTAATGCTGAAGAAAATAGTTTTTTTAAGGAGTTAATATTCATATTAAAAATAGTGAAAATGGTTTTAACTAATTTTCTTTAATGTTTAAGTCTGATACTTTTAATTTCTAATTTATTCAATAAACATTATGAGAATCCCTTCTAAGTATGAAAATAGTTAAATGTGATATATTTTCTGGAAAATGATTTAAAATTGAACAAAGCTTTAGTTTCTAAAGACAATTTGTGCAAAAACATGATTATTTAAAATTTTGTAACTAAGAAAAACACTATTGTTCAAATATTTAGAAAGTTTCTAGTGCTACAATCAACAGCAATGCTTTAATGGCCCTGAGAAAATTACCTTTGCGTATTGCTTCCAGAAGGACACTCCTGGCATCACTGATTACAGGTAGGGTTGATGGATGACGCTTTGGCTCAGAAGCAGGTACAACTTGTGATGGAGGAGATGGAGGCATTAATGGAACATGGGGACCTGGGGCAGCAGATGGAGTTGGATGTAGCCCAGAGGGAGGATGAGCAAGAGCTGCAACTGTGACAGGTGATGACGGTCGAATGCCAGGTGGAGGCAGGGGAGGCGGTGGCGGGGGTGGCGGCAGCCCCTGGACTTCGCCTTGTGGGAGCGGATGAACTGGCACAGTCTCACATACTGCGGCAGCTCTAGCTACCGGTGGAGAGGGCTGCACTAGAGGAGGTGCAATCGGCGGAGGAGCTGGGTGAAGAACTCCAGGGGCAATCTGAAGAGGAGCTGGAGGTGGTGGTACTGCTGGAGCTTGCAAAGTAGTGGCTGGAGGTGGAGGTGGGGGAGGTACTGGTGGGGGAGGAGTTGAAGTCATTGAAGCTCTTAATGAAGAAGTTGACAAGGCAGATGGCAGAGGTGGTGGAGGAGGTGGGGGGGTGGGGCTCACAAACACAGGTGTCCTGCCTGTAGCTGGTGACTGAGGGCGATTTTCTATCAAACCTGTAGCAGAACTGAAATGATAAAGAGATCCTAGCAAGTTATTAAAAGAGAAAAAACTAACCACACAACATATAAATGACGATCAGTAATTATACCAAGGCAGATGTTATGTATTAACATGTTCCTATAGGAATTACAAAATTTTCAGCAGTATTAAGATGAAAGAACTAAAAGTGGACCAACAAGAACATTAATACATGGGACTTTGGTTTGTAAAATTCTAAGTGATCTCATCCTCTAATGCAACTTTCATATCCACTCAAGCATTTTACGCTTACAATTTTACACTGTGATATGAGCCTTTGTAATGACTCAACATTTATTATATTACAGTATTTGTAGCAATACCTGTGACCAGTAAAATGCTACATTTATATTGAAGCTATTAAGGCTCATCATAAGTTATTTCAGTTAAATCAGTGACAACTAATTACAAACCACAAAAGGAAATGTATGGCCCTCTTACTTCCTGAGGATAAAATATCACATGAGTCAGTAACACAAGGTTGATTTTATTTTTAACTGAAAATCATAAAGCTAATCTCTCTCTTTAAAAATTTATAATTTGAACAATGGATAAAATTAAACTTCAAAATAG
This sequence comes from Pipistrellus kuhlii, assembly GCF_014108245.1. NCBI lineage: Eukaryota > Metazoa > Chordata > Mammalia > Chiroptera > Vespertilionidae > Pipistrellus > Pipistrellus kuhlii. The sequence goes on along the minus strand of NW_023425551.1, from coordinate 30,444,770 downwards.
TTTTACTGAAAATACTATGAGCAACTGCCTATTCTATCTCAAAATCTGAGAATATTTCCCATAGTATCAAATTAACATTTATAATCAACACCTTTGGTTCCTTTTTTAGTCCCTTAACACATTATAAAAATTTTTATTTGTGTTAATACAATAAGTTCTCCCTTATCATTGTTGATAGGTTCAATGACTTTAAATGAAACAACATATAACAAAACCAATTTTACCATAAGCTAATTGATATAAACAAGAGTTAAGTTCCTATAGCATCTAATCAACGTTAGGCATGTTAATAAAAAGATGACCCACTATACTGCACATCAAGGGCCCACTATACTGCACATCATGTGTTTAATAACAAAGCTATAATAAAATGAAATGCATTTTAAACTTTACATTCTCACTAGTTATATTTTCCCAAGACAATGCGTCAGTTCTTATCAGAGGCTGGAAAGTCACTTCCCAAAAGTCCAACCTGCCCCTCTCCGTTTTTGTAAATCAAGTTTTGTTGAAACACATACATATTCATTTAATTATGTATATAGTCCATGACTTCTTTCATGCAACAATGGCAGTGTTTAGCAGCTGTGACACAAACATATGCCCAACATACCTGATACAGGTGGGTATGGGTTTTGCATCTCCTGCTCCATGCATTGGTGGAGGTGGAGGTGGTTCATGTGGTCTTACTAGGACCCTTTCCTCAGCTCTAGTTAGAAGCTCACTCATCTGACTAAATGGCAAGGCAGCAAGTGAGTAAGATCCATCCATATGATCCACGTATGTTTGAGGTCTAAAAAAAATTATATATATAAATATATCTCAGTATATTTTTCTTGAATTATTGGTAGAGTACAGTATTCTACATAAAATAAAATTTATCCTTTGAATGCCAATATTTTAACCACCTTTAAGAACCTTCTTCCAGAAATTCATTACATTCATCCTGCTTTTAAAACAAAAAATGCTGCTCACAATGCATTTTTTCCTTGCTGATTCAGGTTCATTATGATGACCTCCAGTTATTTTATTATTTTTATAATATCACACTAACTCAATTCAGAAGGATAAAAAGAATTACATATATAAACTGATAAACAAAAAAATAATCTGTAGCAAACTGCATTCAAAGCTATCTGCCACAACTTCACTTTTTTCTTTACAATAAGATGCCAATGACAAAAAATTAGAATATTAAAATTGGAATTTTTCACTCTAGCCAGTTTGGTTCAATGGATAGAGTGTCGGCCTGCAGACTAAAGGGTCCGGGGTTCGATTCCGGTCAAGGGCACATGTCCAGGTTGCGGGCTCGATCCCCAGTAGGGGCGTACAGGAGGCAGCTGATCAATGATTCTCATCACTGATGTTTCTATCTCTTTCTTTCTCTCCCTTCCTCTCTGAAAGCAATAAAAAAAATTTAAAAAACTAATTAAAGAAATAAAAACTGGAATTTCCTACCACCAGGATATTTTGTTGCTCTCTTAAAGCTAAATGACTTCCAGATGTCTTGTATTCAAGGAGAAAGGTCTCCTTGACCCCAACTCCAGATATGATTAACTACATCATTTTTGTCTTTTTGATGTTTTCAAAGGTGCTAGGGTACTCAGCAAATAGTACGCTGAGTAACACAGAAACTTGTGTCTTAAAATCAGATTTAAGCAAAATTTATTATAGATACCCAGAGCACGTGAAGACATACATATTTACTGACTCTAGAGCACACGGGGGACAGTTGGATTTAAAAAATAAGCACAAAGCAAGTTAGGATAATTGTATTTACACTACTAGGTCAGCTAAATACTTTAATTACTTAACAGCAGTAGAAATAAATGTTTGCCTATAGGTTAATTTTTAAAAATCTAAATTCTTTCAATGACTTTTAGTAAAGTGTCTTATATGTATATTACTCCTAAAATAGGCCAAAATATTTATTATGGCCCAATAAACTTCAAAAGAAAATTCAAAAGAAAACTTTAAGCTCTTTTGCATTAAAAAAATCAATAACTATATGTAGTAATAATAATAGTTATAATCAATCAACTATACAAAAATAAATTTCTTCACAGAAAGATGTTAGTACGTTGGTTAGGGTAGGGTGTTACTTATATAGTAACCACAGAGAAAGGAAAAGTACCTATTCCATATTTTTACAAAAGGGAGTGATTTTGTTGTAAAATCCTGATATATCTGAGTGAGAAATATGCATAGAAAGGATGTCAGGAAAAAAAAAAAAGGATCAAAATATAACCTTTCTCAATTCCTATTTTATATATAGTGAGGCAATAATAGTTCAAAAACTATTCCAGACTCCATTTCTCTATTATAATATTCTAGCAGAGTCTGCCTAAAAAACTAAGAGGAAGTTAAGACTTCATACAAAAGTTAAAACAACCCTGAAGATCATCTACTCAACCACCTTTTTCAAAAATGACCAAAGCCCCAGTATGAAAACAATCTGCCAAGATCAGACTTCAGTAGGCTCACAGTGCTCAGGGTTTCAAAACCATCCCTATACTTACAACAGGGTCTTGGAGTTCAACAGTTCAGGATCTAATACTTAAAGATATTAGAAATAAAGCCAGTATCATATCATTAATTTTGTTAGAAGAAAAAAAAAAAAAAAAAAGGAAACCTTGTTTCAAAATGAGAGGCTGGGCCATTAGCAACTTCAATATGCTTGTGTAAGAGATTAGCATCATCTTCAGCCAGCTCTGGACCTTGGGCCAGCTTCTGCCATTCTCTCCGCCTGTCATGAGGTGCTCTTGGCACTTTTTCTGGTTCATGAGGACGATCTAGATTTTTCTGCTGTAACAGATGTATTGAAACAAAGCCAAATGCTAAGTGCTAAGGTTTAAAAAGGGGTTATAACAATCAAAATAAATCCTAACATCAATACTACAAAAGACAATGTCATCATAATATAGTAAAGGTAACACAGAGACAGTTCAGTTGTACATTCAGAGTTAAATTTTAGCTAGTTTGCTTGTGATCCAGTTTCTCCTCATGTTTCTTTAACCTCTAATTGGAATTGATGTATCAGATAAAAACAGTATGCCTAAGTAATAAAATTTGAGGTCAGAAAGTCCTTTCAGATGAAAAATTATTCACCAACTCTACTACCACATCTATTAGTTTTTGCTACAATGAGTGAAATTTCTACCATTAATGGCATTGTCTACTTCTAACCCAAACCTGAAAATTTACTAAGGTTATGTTACCTGGGAAGTAACCAATTAGTTACCCAATACATTAGAAAAAATCCAATTATCCAATTAATCTATTATAACTTTCACTCAATGGAAAACAGGGTATTTGAAAAATAAAACAAGAAGTGAATTAAATTGTGGGAAAAAGGAAAGGTCTAGACCACATGTGTCAAACACAAGGCCCGCGGGCCAAATCCGTCCCGCCAGGCCTTGCAATGTGGCCTGCACCGCGCTGTCATCACTGCACTCCGCTGCGTTTCCATCACAATGACAGTTTATGACTGTTCAGTAAACCATTCGGCCCGCGATTTAGGCTGGATTTTAGATTTTGGCCCCTTCTCTGATTGAGTTCGACACCCCTAGTCTAGACTCTAGAGTAGGTACAACGAAGTCAGATGCCCAAAGGGGCAAGCAGATAACATACATAAATGGAGAGTAGGGTATAAGATGGAGAAGGCAGTAAACTAGATGGGCATGTCTATTTAAGGCATTTCAGTTCCAAAATTTTAAAATCACTGTGGTTGTCAAACAAAACCCGCTTGCAGGTATAACCTGGGCTGCCAGTCACCAGTTTGGAAACTCTGGCTAGAACACTGGAATAATGTCTGGTGAAGAAGATAACAGGAATGCACTATGGGAACCGGGGGTGGGGGTGGGAAGAGGAGAGAGTTATAGGAGAAAGGGGTGATGGAGATAGGCTTTGCCTCCTTCATAATTCCTAAATTCAGCATTGCCTCCTCCCTCTGTATTTCTGGTTATCATTAACATGAAATAAAGCAAATCCAAGTGAATTTTATCAGAATATGGAAAATGAAAACATAGTAGACGGGTAACAGGAATTTAGTGAGAGTATAATAACCTTTTCAAAACATTTAGGATATGCCCCATGGTTAAAAACATTAACTTAATCTACTTTACCAATATTTGCACAACATTCCTTTGTTCCTTCTTACTAGAATGCCCTTCTCTTCCCTGGCCCACCTAATTCCTATTTGTTGTTCGAGATACACTGTAAGTTTTGTTAGAAGTGTTTACTAACCCTGTTCTCTGTTTAAACCAAATTCTTTTCCTCTGCTATGGCACTTATCACATCATGTTACAATAACTTAATTCTATCTGTGTGTAATTTAATTATAGTGATCTACTCTGCTCAGACTGTGATCTTTTGCGTGATTATAAAGACTTCAGTTGATTACTTGGACCCAATAAAAGAAAACTGTCAAGGTACAGAACTATTAATAATAAATTTCCATATGTGCAATAAAACACAAGTACTCGAAAACTAACTTCAATTTTTTGAATCTCTTGTAATACCTTCTGCTTCCTCTTTTCCTTCCTCTTATCCTCTGTATCTTGCAACATTTTTTCTTTCCATAAATCAAAGAAATATGAAGGATTGGTATAAAACTTCAAACCTTCTTTACCATCATCTCTGAAATATAAAATATCAATTAAAATATGTATTAGTAAGACCTACGTAATCAGAATAAAGATAGTTTCACTGAAATGTTTTTTTCTCTTACATGAATAAAATATAGCATATGTAAAAATAGCGACAAAATAAATTAGAATACTGCACCAACAGAACATTTCTCACAAGTCAGATAAGAAACTAAGAACAATGGAAAACTAGATATTTTTCAAAGCTGGTGTTAATAATTTAAAGTACAGCTGGACAATTTTCATTCCTAAATTCTAGTGAATACCGTTTTCTCAAAGTGCTTAGAGAAATTCCAATAATGAGAAATGGTTCTGCCAAAGAGAAAAGCCTAAAAGGACAATCATATCATTTAGAATAGAGAAATTATACAGGTTTTCTGCCAATACTCTCATTTACTTATTATCTTACCAAACCCCCAAAATACCACCTAATAGTCACTCTTGTAGTAAAACAGTTATTTATATCTAAATGCCTTGCATACTGACAAAGAGTTTCAAATAACTGTCTGAATAACATTTTATTCAGGATATGTGTTATGCATCTTAAATTACCTATTTAGCAAATCACATGGAAGAACTCCAAAAAAAAAAAAAAAAAAAAAAAAAAAAAAAAAAAAAAAAAAAAAAAAAAAAAGAGGCTAAACAGTAATTCTAGATTTAAAATACATTTTTAAAACATTGTACTTCATACTCATTATGTAAATTTAATGCACATAGATCAAGAAATTAGACAAGCAAAAATAACATTTTTGGTAGAATTCTGTGTTCTTTTATATCCCATCTGATTAGAAATTAAATCTAAACGATAATATCAACTCCTTACCCTTCATAATACTACGTTTGTCATTGGCTTTTCTTATTAATACTCAAAAACATTTCCCTTGAACTAGCCTTATCTTTTGTATGCTAGAACTCTGGGAACTCAGTGAATAAAGCAACGGCTTTCTAAAGTGGTAGGTATGATAGATTACAAGGATTCCTGTATAGCTCAGTAAAATAAAGGATGCTTGGGGACTTGGCATTTATAGGTAGAGTGCTACCTATCTGAACTTGAAGTCTGAGGTAAATAACCAGCCTTCTTATCGATTAGCCGACTGACCTATAAGGAGTGAGTATGTTGAGAGGTGGAGGCTGCTCACAAACATCATATGTCTCCTGTAAGGGAATAGGCAAAGTCTTGCGGTCGAAAAGCTGCTGATCTTGAATTGTAGAACTTCGGAAAGCCTTTCTCATTGTTATATCTTGCAAAGACACTAAAAAATAAATCAACAATGTATTTTGCTTATTTTTTTTAAGATGATTTAACATACGAATACATTCACATACTATATTTGTTTAAAAGTCAGCATGGCTCAGGAGGTTATAACTGTAATGGCTTATGAATCAGGAACCGTATTTTAAATGCTCTACCATTATATACTATGTCATTGTGTGCCTAATTTCCCCAAATGGGTTTTAATGCAACCTTTTGATTTCTAAGGATCAGAATGCTCTAATGACACCTGAAGCATATTTATATTCCGAACAAATACAACTCTTTCTTTTCTCTGCTTGCCATCCCCCGTCCCCACCAACACACATTCTTCTTTTTTTCTATAACCCCCTTTCCCCATCACCCTTTTTAAATTTATTTAGCTTGTATCAATAACACTGAAGGAATTATTTCGTTATCAGTAGCAGTCTGGGCTAAATAAGAGGTCAACAGTGTATTTAACGGTAATTTAAACAAAAAACATTGATATTACACTCTACAATTTCATAATGTTATTTTTTTTAACTGAGTTAAAAAAATATAGGTGAAATAACTGAAAATCCCTTCTATCCAATATCCCCTAAACAATTTCTATTAAATAGTTCAGCTTTTAGATTCTCAATTCAAACAACGCTCCACATAATTCTAAAGAAAATTATAAACAACTAAAGGCCTGGTGCATGAAAATTCATGTATTGGAGGGGGGTAGGTCCCTCTGCCTGACCTGCCCCCTCTCACAGTCCAGGAGCCCTCAGGGGGAGGAGGCAACTGGCGATCAGGGAAAGGTGCTGCCCCCATCACACTTCTGCTGCTGCCACTGCCAGCAGTGCAAGCCTCGGCCTGGCCCTGACACCTGAGCCTTGGCTGGCCCTTGGCAGCTGGGCAGTCACCATCTAAGGCTTGCCTGCACCTTGAGCCAGCTCTGGGCAGCTGGGAAGCTGCCATTTGAGGTTTGCCTGCACTTCGGGCCGGTCCTGGGAAGCTGGGGATTGAGGGGACTGGGAGACTCAGGAGGCAGGTGCAGAGCAGCCAGACTGGCCTGGGCGGGCCCGGCTGTGTCACATGCCTGCCGCTCCCATGGGGCTGAGGGGACTGGGCACCACCATCTTTGAGGGTGTGACAGTCAATTAGCATATTCCCTCCTTATTGGCTGTGGGCACATCCCTAGTAAGGGGTGTGCAGGAGGCAGCTGGTCGATGTTTCTCATTGATGTTTCTAGTTCTCTATCCCTCTCCCTTCCTCTCTGTAAAAAAATCAATAAAATATATATTTTTTAAAAAGATAGAGAAAAAATCTGGTAAGTTATTCCTATGTCAAAAACTTGACTTATTTTAGTTAATAAAAAGAGATTTAAAAAAATAAGTACCGGTAGAAATAAAACCAGAAAAGTCATGCTAATGGCATTTATAGCTAATCTACTAATTATTACAACATGTATAGAAAAGATTTATAAAAAATTCATGTTTAATACTGTTCTTAAATATTTCACTCATCTCACCTAACTTAAAGTATATGTGAAAGAAAATATATAAATAAACTTACATTCTTCTTCTTTAGGGTCAAGCTGTGTAACACTAACAGATAAACGGTCCACACGTTCTTGTAATGAGTTAACTCTGAAGGAAAAACTATGTGCTTCATTGAATAATTCTCCAAATATATCTTCAGCATATTTACCTAAACAAAAATGAAGCATATGCCACATAATTTAATGTGATCAGAGGTAAATATCCAACAATTCAATGTTTAAAGGTGCTGTGCTGATAAATTTGGCATTTTTAAGTTGCTCTTCCTACAAGTGTGTATATCCAAACCCTCTCACTTGAACCAAATTAGATTAACCACCTCTTTTTATCTTGTATTAAATACTCAATTGTAAAAATAAAAGAAAAAGGCTAAAAGGAAAAGGAAGAGCCAATCCTGCCTGTAGGGACAATCTACGTGGGAGGGTAGATCTGTGAAGATAAATCTAAGTACATTTAGAGAACATTTCTAGGCCAAAAACACCTTTTTTTATCTTTAAAATGAAATATAAATGGCTTATTAAAAATCAAAAGACAGTCTGGATTTATTTTTCAATTTTCTATAATAGTATTAAATAATTTCCCACTATTCTAAATTAAATCCTTCACCTAGTAGCTCTGTTCTGTGATCTTATAATGGGAACACACTGCCCGTCCCCTCCTCTCCCACAAGCCCAGTCCACTGCCTTTTATTAGTTGGCCAATCTGCTTGCCTTCTGTCTGTCAGAGGCCAGGTTCACTTGCTATTTTCACATCATCCTGCATATCAGACTCTTGACTAATATCCTAATATCTTTTAAACAACTCAAATTTGACTAAATCAATCCAGTGAGTAGCGATTACCCCATACCTTTCATTTGTAGAAATTTGATAATTAAAAATATTTCCCTGGGCTAATAAAATATATGTAAAGAGAGACACCAGTGACCCCAAACAGTTAAAGCCTCTAAAAAGTAAACAGCAATAACAAGCAAGCAGAAATATAATTCTGGCTCTACCTTTCATAGATAAATCTCAGTAATTCTTATCCATCATGTGATTATGTCCCTGAAGATTCTGTCCTTATTTCCCTTCCCCAGAGGAAACACGCAGAAGAAGAAATGATTTTAAAACTCATTAATGTTACTTAACATGACCGCATTTTCCAGGATAACATTGTATTCTCACCTATTATCTCCCTCTCATCTCCATTAATCACAAGAACATCTTAATACGTTACAGCATAACATTCTGGTTTGGAAGTAATAGTTTTAATTGATATAAAAATACTTACTTAGGCTACTTAGTTGTCTAATTATATTTGCCAAGGAAATATTGGTTACACATTCTAGTTCATTCTTAATGCCTCTAGGCAGTGCTGTGTGGCACAAGTGCCTAGGATCGATATTTCTTTTCACTAATGGCATGTTGAACTCAACCTCTGTGCCAGTTCACCTGTAGAAAAATCAAACAGTAAGTGAACATTATTCCTTTGGAACCAACACAGAGCAAGACCTCATCTTTTACATTTAATAATAAAGTATCTGCCAGTATAAGACAATGAAAATAGAATCACAATGAAAATAAATCATACTTCATTTGTCAACCTTTTATCTTCATCTATTAGAATGTCAACATTATATAAAACATTGGGGGAGGGGGGGTTTGGAACCCTTGCTTTCAAAGTCAGTTACTTCACAGTGATTTCATAGTCACCATCATGACTACACTCCAAAAACTGTTGACTTATTACAACTGGGGATTTAGTTCTACAGAATTGGTATGAAAGCTTCTCCTTAATAAGTGCCTAAAAGGATTCAAGAAGCTGGAAACTTAGTGTCAAATTTACATTTCCATATGTGGAAGAAAAGGCCCACATACTAAACCTAAAAGGCTCAGGGAGGCCTGCATGGCAGGCCCTACAAACCACAGAGATCTAAAGTAACTATAGCATGACCTGAAATGAAAACTTTCTAAAAGTGAGTCATGGTGGGTTGTCATGTCCTAGGCCTGATTCTGCCTTGACAAAAGTCAATCTTTACCTCAACTGAGCCTTTCTATTGTCTTTTTGGGTTCACGATAGATAACACATTTGGAATGTCAGAGTACTCCCCTTTTTTTCCACTCCTCTGGGCAAACTCCACAGCAGAGACCACACAACTCCTCACTGCCCGAATACCATCTCTACGTGCTATAAATGTTGTTAACTATCCTATACTCATCAACGTATAAGAAATATGTGTTTCTCCCTTTTACTCTATCCAATCTCAGAGAGTCCCCCCACTTTGCTTCTTCCTGCTTCCTTAATTAATCCACCACCAATGGATTTCATGTAAACCCTCGCCTTGAGTCCCTCCTTAGACTGTAATGTATAAAATAAGCGGCAAAACTGCCATTCTCTAGAGCACATGTGTCAAACACAAGGCCCTCGGGCCAAATCCGTCCCGCCAGGCCTTGCAATGTGGCCCGCCCCGCGCTGTCATCACTGCACTCCGCTGCGTTTCCATCACAATGACAGTTTATGACTGTTCAGTAAACCATTCGGCCCGAGATTTAGGCTGGATTTTAGATTTTGGCCCCTTCTCTGATTGAGTTCGACACCCCTACTCTAGAGCGTTTTCTCAATCCATTGAGATTTTTCTTCCTGGCAATTATCATCAGTTTGGCTCAAATAAACTTATAAAAATTCTCTACAGGTTTGGATGCCACTTATATAGACACATAAATTTTTCAGGTTCAATAGCTGAGGAGAAATATTCCAAGTAGCCATACATCCTCAAATTAATTAAAAGAGTTCAACCTCTTTGAATTTCAGTCAGTCCTAACTTCCCAGGCTTCCCCTATGCACACATTTCAATGGTTATACAAGTCCCCCATCCAATTTCACTCACCACAGTACATTAACTGTAACTGCATAAATACAACTATTTTTCAGGACTTCAGTCCACACATTGCTATGCTAATAAGAGATGCACATCATCATCAGTGGCCAATCAATGTTGAGGGCCGACTGGGAAGGAACACGGGCTTTTCTTTAAATTGTTGTCAGCTGAGTCTGAGGCACTGGCAGAGCTGCATCTGGGATACATATTATATTTCCCCAAGAAGGGGGAGACATGTAATCAGCTTGGCCTTCATATCATCAGCCCAGGTGTCTGCAGGGGTGGGTCTAGATATGTAAATCCAGTCAACCTCCAGGAATGCTCTGGCCTACTTAAGAATGCACATAAGCTTCTTTGATCCTAAGTTTTGGTGTTACTTCCTGGTATTTGGGGGTATAAAATAAATGTGCTGAGTCACCAGCTGCCTCTCTATCAGAGAGAATGGCGTCCCACCTAGCTCCTAGCTTGGTTCTATTTCTGCGTCCTGCTCTCTTTCTTTCTTTTATTTCTTAATCCCCAGCTCCTCCACTCAGCAACCAGACTCCTTCCTCTTCCATGCTGGAAGCGGAAAAGAGAGAAACACCTCCACAAATCAAGCCACTTTTTTTCAAAGTAGGTTGGTGATTGGTTATTCTTCATCTGCTTTTCAACCAGCCTATGGACAGACAGCAAAACATATAGTGGGATAAACTCATGTGAAATTTTACAAAATGGGTAAATGAAAGAGAATGGCCAACAAAGATAAAAGTGCAGCAAAGAGACAAAAAATGTTAATGTTAAAAATAACGAAATTAAAATCGAATGTCAGTAGAATAGAAGAAATAACTGATAAGAATGTTGTCCCTGCCTCCGTTGGAGACCCTAGATATGCAGTCAAAGAAACTGGTGAAGTCAAACTTATTGACATAATCAGGGAAAGTAGTTGTGACAAAAGACGTCCCAGAGGAAGTGACGCCAGAAAACAACTTCACACTAAAAGGAACTCACAGGTATTTCACCACATTGAAAGTGTAAGGAACAAAATGTTGAAAGCTGGTCTAAATTTAGTAGAAAGGAGTGAGACAATTTGCCAAGGCACAGAAAAGATGCTCACTCTGTTAGCTGTTCTGTTATAAAAGGCAAAGAAAGCACTGTTCAAAGTACTCTTGATAAGTTTTTTGTTTTTTGTATTTTGTGTGTTTCTACAAAATTAAGCACTTTAATTGTTTCTAATGTTTCATATTACATTATACTAAAGTTTTATTATTTTTTTATTTCTCTATACATTTATTACCAACATAGGAGAGTTTTTAATGTTTTGACAACTTTTTTTAAAGACCATGGAACAACAGTAATTTTCCCCATTGATTACTAATCTAATTTTTGCATGGTTTTAGCTTGTATGTTCATATGGTCATATTTATTTATTTATTTATTTATTTATTTATTTATTTATTTATTTTTGTCCCACTCTGTCATGCAAAGAAAGGACTGCCTATATTTATTTCTGGTAAATAATGGTTGCTGGAGGAAGTAATTTATTATTTACTGGGCTTTAATGGCTACCAAATGAAAAGTTTTAGAGAAATCTAATTGTACTGAAGTGTTACTTATCAACATTCTTTAAAAAAAAAAAAACTTTTGTATGAAATTTGTCTCCTTTGACCTGTTTGTTCATTATTCTCTCTACATTTAAAAATGTTAAAAAATTCTACAATATGAAACACAAAACAGTATACAAAATTGTACAGTTCAATGATTTCAGCAAATACTCATGCAACCCCACAGAAGAAATAAGACATACCCTGGACCCCAGAACCCTCCCACTCTGGTCCCTTCCCAATCACCCTTGCTTCCTTCTTCTCCAAATGACCATTATTTTGACTTTTATAAGCATTTCCTTGTTCTTCTTTATACTTAAGCAGGTAACTCTAAATGTTACTAGGGGCCCAGCACACAAAATTCGTGCACTGGGGAGGGGTCCCTCAGCCTTGCTGCCCTTTCTCACATACTGGGAGCCATCAGGGAATGTCCTACTGATGGCTGAGGCCCGCTCCCTGTTGGAGCAGTCTGTCCTTCCTTTGCAGGAGGCGATCGGGCTGATCAGGGGAAGGCCCCATCACCTGCTACTGCAGCCACTGCCAGTCACTGCAGCTGCCATGATATTTTCATCAACAAGGACTCCAGTCCCTTCACCATGAAAAAATGACAACTTTCTTTAGGCATTTTCAAGATGTGCCTTTCATAAGGCACGACATTTCTTTATTTTTCTTCTCATCCTCACCTGAGGATATGTTTCCACTGATTTTTCCCCCTTCCCTCCAATCCCAGGCTCGGCCCCTTCCCACGCCTAAAGCCCCTGGCCCAGAACCTCCTGGGAGCCAGGTATGTATGCAAATTGACCGTCATCTTTATTGAGTTAATTTGCATACTCACTCTCTAGGCTGTAGGCATAGCAGAGGTATGGTCAATTTACATGTTTATTGTTATGAAAGATCATTTTGTTTTGATTGCTTTTTGGAGCTTATGTATTAATAAGTGGAATCAAATGGTATTATTTTATGTCTTGCCCTTTTCATTCAACATTGTATTTGTACCATTTATCTTGCTTTGTACAGATCCAGGATGTTCACTTTTATTGTTATGTAATAGTCCATGATATGATGACACCACATTTACTCCTTCTAAAGAGCCCACTAGGCCATTGTTCCAAAAGTGGCTGCATCCACATATACGCCTTCCAGCTGAGTAAGAGGCTGCTGCCATTCCACATCGACAAGATGTCTGCTATAGGGTTTTGTGTTGCTTTGTTGTGTACACATCTTTTAACAGATTAAGGATGCTCCTATATATTTCTAGTTTGCTCAGACTTTGTTTTATCATGAATGATGATTATTTTATCAAATATTTTCCTATATCTATTATGAGGATCATTTAACTTTCTTTTATTATTAATGTAATAAACTACATTGGTTTGGTTTTTTTTTTGTTAAAACAACTTTGCATCCTTGGAATAAACTCAGCTTGGTTAAGATATATGTGATAGGCAGAATAATAGCCCTCCAAAGATATCTACTTTCTAGTCCCCAGAATCTGTGAATATATTACAGGGCAAAGGGAAATTAAGGTAGCAGATATAAATAATTAAGTTTAATGAGCTGACCTCAAAATGGGGAGATTATATCTTTTTTATATTCAGCTGGGTTTGGTTTGGGTTTGTTAGTACGTTGTAAATTTTGCATTTATATTCCTGAGAGAAACTGGTCCATTATTTTCCTTTTGTGTAATGTCCTTGAGATTTTTTAGTTTGCTTTATATTAAGGTTATACTGGCCTAATAAAACAAGTTGGAATATGTTCTTTCCTTCACTATTCTTTGGAATAATTTGTATAAGAAATGCATTATTTTTTTCTTAAATGTATGGTATAGTTCACTTATGAAATAATTCAGCCATAAGTTTTCTTTGTGGAAAGTTTGTCATAGACTTTTGAGATTCTCTATTTTTCAATCAATTTTTGCTATGCTGAATTTTCTAGGAATTTACCTACTTCCTCTGAAGTTTTAGATTTATTGACATCAAATTATTCTTATTATTTTTCTATGATTATAAAATTACAAAATATTCTTTTTCATTTATTACATTGATTAATTGTGCATCCTCTATCACAAAGGGCTTATCAATTTTATTAGTCTTGTTAGAGAACCAATTTTTGGCTTTACTGCATTTCATTACTGTACGTGGCTTGCTACTTCCATTACTGATGGTTTATTATTTCTTTCCTTCTGCTTTCGGTGGGTTTAATATGCTGCTCTCTTTATAACTTTATTGATATAAATGCTTATTGATAGTCAACTTCACTCAACAAAAAAAACCTTCAATGACTCCTTGCTCTGAGGCTTTACCAAGTTCTTCAGAATTGAGCCCCTCCCTGTATCTCTTGGCCGCATTTCTCACTACACTCTTCTGCCTTACTCCAATCACTCTGCACACACCTTGGTGTTTTACGATCATGCCTTTTCTCATGGTGTTCTGTCTAGAATACTTTTCCCTTTCTTATCCTCACAAAGAGTACTTAATTGTTCAAGACTAGACTCAAATATTACCTCTTTTCTAAAGCATTACTGAATCTCCTAGGCAGATGTAACCATCTATTCTTTGTAGAAGACCTTAATCTGTATATGTATCTATCGATACCTAAATCCGTGGTCAGCAAACTGCAGCTTGGATCATTGTAGAAATATTATGAATGGAAAGACCTCAACCAGCTAAATGCCAGGCAACACTTCATGAAATAGATAATATTTGATTAGAGTCTTCAAAGAGAAATGCAGTTTGACTGAACTATATAGAGTAAAAGTGGAAAAGTAGTGAAAATAAAGAATGGATAAACAAGTTGAAGACAGATACAATAGGTTACATTGCTTGTCAGGATGAAGAACTTGTCCTTAATCTTGAAAGTGAGCATCAGGTGAAAATAGTTTTAAATAGAAAAATGATGTGATATGACTGATAACTGGAAAAAAGATTAACTTGACAGGAGGATTCATTCAAATTGGGAAGAGCAGAAGAGTAGTAGACCATCAACTAACTTAAAAAAAGTATTAGGTGTTTTAGCGAGGTTGGCTAGAAGTAGAATGATGTAAAATAGAATCCGTAAGAGATTTCATAAAATAATTTTTTCAAATGGGCACCACTTATAGTGCTTACTGTGTTGCTAGCTTTCATTCTAAATGCTTTCTATCTCACAAATAATCTATGAAGAGTTTAACTCCATTTTATAAACCAGAATAAGACAGGAAGTGTAAGCAATCCTACACTACACAAACAGCATGGCGAGGACTGGAACCCAAAACCCAAATGAGTATGAGCCCAAAGTGGCAAATGTTAAATCCTTAATCTGAAAGCTGGACAAATTAATTTGTCAATTAATGTTAGAATAAATACTAATAACTATATACTCTAAAGCAAACACTAAAATATCACTAGTTACAGCCATTAAGCCAACAAAGGAGACAAAATGACATTGTTAAAAAATAAAAAATAAAATAAACTTACTAGGCTGTTTCAAATTGTGCTGCATATATCCTTTCTGACTGATGTTTCTGGTTTCTTGGGATATATTCCTAAAAGTGTGATTACTGGGTCAAATGGGAGTTCCATTTTTAATTTTTTGAGGCAACGCCATACTGTTTTTCACAGTGGCTGCACCAGTCTGCATTCCTACCAGCAGTGCACAAGGGTTCCTTTTTCTCTGCATCCTCACCAGCACTTGTCATTTGCTGATGATAGCCATTCTGACAGGGGTGAGATGGTACCTCATTGTCATTTTGATTTGCATCTCTCAGATGATTAGTGACTTTGAGCATGTTTTCATATGTCTCTTGACCTTCTATATGTCCTCTTTTGTAAGGGGTCTATTTAGGTCATTTAAGTGCCCATCAGCAGATGAGTGGATTAAAAAACTGTGGTACATCTACACAATGGAATACTATGCTGCTGTAAAAAAGGAACACTTACCATTTGCAACAGCATGGACGGGACTAAGAGCATTATGCTAAATGGAATAAGCCAGCTGGAGAAAGATAAATATCACATGATCTCACTCATTTGTGGAATATAATGGACAACATAAACTGATGAACTAAAATAGATCCAGAGACAGAGAAGCATCGAACAGACCATCCAACCTCAGGGGTAAGTGGGGGAAGGCGGGAAGAGATCAACCAAAGGACTTGTATGCATGCATATAAGCATAGCCCATGGACACAGTCAGTGGGGGGGAGAGGGGGAGTAAGGGGGGAACCGGATCAGCAGGAGTGGTCAATGGGGGAAAAAGGATTCATATGTAATACTTTAAACAATAAAGAATTTTAAAAAGACACCCCCCCCCAAAAAAATAAACCCCTACTAAATCTAAAAGACAAAAAAGGAAATAAAAGGAACTGATGAGCATTAAGGTAAAAAAGAAAACAAGTAGGAAAATGATAGGTTTAAATTCTATCATTCAATAATCTCATTAATCATAAATATCTGAATGCCAATTTATTTATTTTTAAAAAAATATATTTTATTGATTTTTTTTTACAGAGAGAAAGGGAGAGAGATAGAAAGCAAGAAACATCAATGAGAGAGAAACATCGACCAGCTGCCTCCTGAACATCCCCTACCAGGGATGTGCCCGCAACCAAGGTACATGCCCTTGACTGGAATCGAACCTGGAACCTTTCAGTTCGCAGACCGACGCTCTACACTGAGCTAAACCAGTTTCGGCTGAATGTCAATTTAAAGGAAGAGACTGTGAGAATGGGAAAAAATAGTGAGACTTATCCACATGTTGCCTATAAGAAATCTGCTTTAGACATAAATTGGTTAAAGTAAAAGGATAGAAAAAGATATATCACGCCAAGGGAAAAAGATTGAATGACTATATTAACTAATCAGACAAAGTAAATTTTAGAGAAAGAATATAAGCAGAGATAAATAGGATCATTCGTAATAATAAAGGAGTCAATTGATCAAAAAGATATAATAATCTAAAATGTTTATGCACTTTATAAAGAGCTTCAAAATAAAGTAAAAATAAAACTGCAAGGGAAAAAAACACACAGAAAAGCCCACAGGTATAGGAAGAAATTTCACCATCTCTACTTCAATAATTGATAGAATCGAGTAGGCAGAAAATCAATAAGCACATAGAGGTCTTGAAGAACACTATCAACCAACTTGACTTAACTGAATTTTATAGAACATCCAATCCCCAAACATCAGCATACACATGTTTTCAAGTTTACCAAGAAAGTCCTTATTCTGTGCCATAAAGCAAGTCAGAATAAATTTAAAAGGATTCAAGTCCTGCAAAGTATGTTTCTAACCACAATTAGAAATATCAGAAAGATAAATGGACAATTCTTATATACCTAAAAACTAGAAAACATATTTTGCAAATAGCCCCAAATCAAGGAACACATTTTTAAAAATTAGAAGTTATTTTGAACTGAGTAAAGTGGCGGGGGGGGGGGAGGGGGGGGATCAAAATTTGAGGAAAGCAGCTAAAGCAGCGCATAGAAGGAAATATGTAACACTAAAATGTCTATATTAGAAAAAAAGAATGATCTCAAATGGCCTCAACTACTTTCACTTCAATAGAAAAAAAAGAAAAAAATTAACTCAAAATAAGCAAGAAAGGAAATAGTAGAGATGAAAGCAGAAATCAATAGAATCGAGAACAGAAAAATAATGTAAGAGGGAAAAAAAAATCAATGAAACCAAAAGCTGGTTCTTTGAGAACATCAATGAAACGGCTAAATCACTAGCCTGGCTAATGGAGAGGGGAGGGAGAAGGGAGGGATACAAATTGGCAATATCTGGAATGACAGTAGTCATGTCGCTATAGATTCTAGAGATATTAAAAGAATAATTAGAGAATATTATAAACAACTTATGCCAATAAATTAAACATGAATGAAATAGGTAAATTCCATTAAAGACACAGCTATTAAAACTTACTCAAGAAGAAATACATAGCCTTTTGGAAAAAAAAAACAAAACAATATTGGAGAATTTATGCTACCTGACTTCAGTACTTATTATAAAGCTATATAACTCAAGATAGTGTAGTATTGATGTAAAGACAAATAGTCAATGGAAGAGAAGGAAGTGTCCAGAAGTTGACATAAGTGTAAGGCAATTCAATATAGAAATAATTTTTATATTGCTATAATAATTGAATATCTATATTAAAAAAAACTTTGATCCTTACCTCACACCATATACAAATGGGTCACAGATCGAAATGTAGAATGTAAAACGATAAAACTTCTACAAAAAGAAAACCAGAAAATCTTTGTGACCTTGGGTTAGGCAAAAATTTCTTCGATAACACCAAAAGCACAATCCATAAAAGAAAAAAAATTGTTAAATTGGAATTCAACAAAATTAAGAACTACTATTTTTTGGAAGATTGTTAAGGGGATAAAATGACAAACCACAGGTTGAGAGAAAATATTTGCAAATCACACATATAACACAGCACATATATCTATAATAAAGAACCCTTAAAATTCAATTAGAAAATAAATAACCCAATATATAATGGCTAAAGATTTGAATGATAGTTCACAAAAATATATACAAATGGCAAAAGAAAACTTGATCAACATTATTAGTCTTTAGGAAAATGCAAATTAAAGCCACAATGAGATACCACTATAAACCTATAATAGCTAAAATTAGAATAACAAGGAGGTAGAACAATGGAACTCACATCTTGCTTGTAGAAATATAAAATGACATGAGCACTATGAAAAACACTTCAGTACTTTCTTACAAAGTTACACATATGCCTACAGTATGACCCAGCTATTCCACATGTAGGTATTTACTCAGGAAAAGTGAAAGCATATGTCCAAACATTGACTTGTACATGAATACTCACAGCAGCTGTATTTGAAGTAGTAGCCAAAGCCTAAAAACCACCCAAACGTTCATCAACAGATGAATGAATAACAAATTGTTATCCACTGGAACAGTATTCATACATTGGGATAGTACTCACCAATAAAATTAACTAATGATACATGGACCAACATGGGTAAATTAAAATCACCATGCTGAGTGAAAGAAGCCAAACAAATAAGAGTACATACTATATGATTCCATTTATAAAGTTCTAGAAAATGCAAACTAACTTATAGTGACAGAAAGGAGATTAGTGGTTGCATACAATGGAGGTTGGGATTGGTGAAAGTGGAAAGAGGTAAGATCAGGGAATACAAAGGAAGACTATGAAATTGGGGGGGGAGAAGAAGGGTTGCTCATTATCTTGATTGTCATGATGGTTTCAGAATGAGCCCATAAGTAAAAACTTACCCAATAACTTATTGTTTGGCAATTATATTTCAATAAAGTTCTCAAAAATCCATCTAATCAAATAGCATTAACTTTTTATTCCATTGCTCTTATCATGCTAAAAATGCTTATTTTCTACCAGCTATTACCAAAAATACATTATTTAAATTTATGATAATAATATTAAACATCAACTTCAATATGCAAGACAGTATGGTTTGATTTTTCAAAAATGTTTCGAGAAATATGTATGCAAAAAATCTTGAAGACCAATAAATTAAAACAGTGAAAGTTTGGAGTAATGCGTATGTCAGTGAGATCTACTTTTTTGTCAATATATTGACTTGAAAACAAAAGTAATTATCACAATGGAAAGCTGTATGTGGCTTTATCAATTCCCATCCCTATCACTAAAAATAATCTACAACTATAAAATAGTAGATGAATTGGGTTACTAGGCATTTGTAAACTGCCTATGCCAAAGTCAAAAATTTCTCCAGAGTTCCAAACCAGTTCCCAAAAGCTCTTTAAGCAGAAGGGATTAATTACTATCCTTTCTTCTGCATCACTGTCCACACCATCCCCCAATCAGATCACTAACATCAGCACAGACTTATGCTATAATTTCATCCATCTTAAAAACACAAAACAACATGAACAACAAAAACAAACCTCTCTTCATCCCTCTCTATCTACTCCAAACCCCCAACACACACCCTGACTTCTCTGCTCTTGTTTATGGCAGAAGTCCTTGAATGAGTTCTCTGATTTCTCTCATAGGATTCTCACTTAAATCTGTTCCGTTCAGGCTTTCATTCTCAGCACTAGACCAAACCATCTTACCAAGGTCAGTTATCTGCTATATCCAGTAGTTCATTGTCAGGCCTCTTCTTGCAATCTCTAAACAGCATCTGACACAGTTAGTTGTTCACTCCTTAAAATCACTTCCTTAATTTGGCATTCAGAAGACCTCAAACTCATGGCTTTTTTTCTACCCCCTCCTTATCTTCTGAACCTGTAAACCTGAGAGTATTTCTAAGACTTAGTGCTTGAACCTTTTTTATTCATATTCACTTCATCAGTGATTTCATATTAAATGTTCTTAAAGTGAAATTGTACATCTAAATCTAACTTAAAGAACTTCATAGTTCACTGTCATCCTCAAATAAAGCCAATTATAACTCTGCTAATATTTGGGGATGCAGCTGCAGATTAAAAAAAAAAATAAGTGAAAAATAGATTTCAATAGATTATCACCATCTTTCTTTAAGTTCAATATTCCTGATAACTTAAAAATTAAAAATAATAGATTTAAATTGATAAATACCAAAACAAATACTTTTTATTCTAATTTATTACATTAGAAATATTAAAATACTAAAATAATTTCATTAAAATGTAAATCAGGGCCTTTACTATGGTTCTGGTCCCATGAGACTATAACAGTAATATCGTATATTAATGCAGATTTAATTCAAAAGCCTTTTTATAGCAATTATCTCACCTTACCCTAAAAAAAAAAAAACCTCCATAAGGATATTACAGAAAATACTATTTTAACCAGCAGTTTCATGACCTCTCACATAACAGGCTCTTACTAAGCAAATATAATGAGTTACAATTAGTTGAGAACTCCTAAATCCATCCCTACTATATTTTAAAATTTATGTTCAACTGATGACAGGTCATTAATGTCATTATTTTATACTTAATGTAACATTACAAAAAAGAAATTTACATTTTCTTTTTAATGCTAATGAATGAAACTAAGTCCTTTATAAACACATGAGACATGCTGTATTTCATTTAATTTCATGACTAGACTGAATGAAAATGATTTTTATGATATTAACCCTGACGGGGTACACTGCTGTTGGCTGCCTCTATCACAATAAAAGAATTATTTCTGCAAATAAGAAGGAGAATACATTTATAGTTAAGCACTCACTAGTAATGCATGACCCTTTTCTCCCTCCAATATTCCTACCCCAAATGATGTGGCCTATGCTGCCTGCCAACCCGAGGGTTAGAATTAGAAGCATGTAGAGTAGAACAAGGCTTTCTAAAGTGGTCATAACTGATTTGTTGGTTATAAAATTAATAAATGATAATAATTTATATAAAAATAATATTGAACACATTGTATACAACAGTAATTCTGTAGAAAAATCAATTCAGAATCAAATCGATCTCTCTTGAGGACTCCCACTGTCAGTACTTCCAGTCCTGTTGACTGGGGAGTAACACCTTCCCTTCTATTAAGCACATCAAGTATCTGGGCACTCTTTAAAAGTCCTTCCTCCAATTACTCCACCTCTAAAATGTCCCCTTCGCATATAATATTCTATCCTACCAATCCAATTTCTCATTATAAAATTTATTTGTCCTTATTAAGTTCCTGTAATCCTTTCATTCTCCTCTATTTTCAAAACCATCAATATACTTTTACTTTTGCCTCTCTTCCTACCTCATCAGCATTTCACATTCCTCTTCAAAGGAGAACTGCCCCAGACCTTAAACCCTAGTCCCAACAGAACAGTCCAATCAGAATGCAACACAAATATCCTATCTGATCACACATTCCACATTCTCTTCTGGCTCTCCTTAATTCACACTCTAACTATTAAGTCAGAGTCAATAGTTTTGCTATATCTCAGTTCTTTTCTACACTCCATTCTATGCATAATCCCACCTCTTTCCAGAATCTTGAACTGTCACCTCTAAATTACTTATACAACCTAACATCCCTGCAAATATTTAGTCCTATGCTAGATGAGTCTGCCAGAGAGCAATACAAGAATGCTTCATTAACCCAAACTCATTATATCCAAAATCAAACTCATCATCCAAGACTCTGCATTCTCCACAAAAACAAAATTTACCCATTCTTTGGACTTCCCTATTCCTAGTAATAGCAACAAATCAGTTATGACCACCATAACAAAAACCTTCCGTTAAAAACCTAAAAAGTCTAGTTTTCAAGCAAAGGCATTGGAAAAAAAAGAAAAAAAGAAAAAGATTAAAACTACAATCCTTTCAGAGGCAGATCCAGAAAGAAAAAAAATTCCCTAACGGGAAGCATATAAGCAATAATACTAGAAAGGAAAAAAATGAGCACTTGGGGGGGGGGGGATTATAATGAGCTTCTAGGTGCCTTTGAATTTTATTTGTTACTGAAAGGGCCCCCATAAGTCCTCATTTTACAATTGAGAAAAACCAGAGACCTTTCTTGAGAGCTAAAATGACATGTCCAGCCGAAACCGGTTTGGCTCAGTGGACAGAGCATAGGCCTGCGGAATGAAAGGTCCCAAAGGGCATGTACCTTGGTTGCAGGCACATCCCCAGTGGGGGATGTGCAGGAGGCAGCTGATCGATGTCTCTCTCATTGAAGTTTTCTAATTCTCTATCCCTCTACCTACCTCTCTGTAAAAAATCAATAAAATATATTAAAAATAAATAAATAAATAAAATGACTCGTCCAACATTACAGAGAAGTTCCTAGCTTCTTCCAATTCCCCCCATTCTCTAATCATTGCTGCAGGTGTGACGCTGTACCACTTTCTGAAGACCCTCTTCTCCATGACCAGTGGGTCTCAGAGATCCAGTTCCTAACACTGTCATGTCTAACACAAGACACATGGATTCCTAGCATTTTGAGGCAGATTCTGAATTGATTTTTCTACAAAAGTATTGTTGTACACAATATATTCAATATTATTTTTATATAAATTATAATAGTTTTTTACTTCTCTAGTATTATTAGTTAGCCTAATTCTTTAATTAAGGTATATTATGGATTAAACTTGGTTGGCTGTTTATTCATGTAACTATTGAGTTATGAGAAAGTAAGTTCCAAGTTATAAGCCATTTTATAAATTTTAAGGTATAATCAATCCCATTTAAAGTTAGGAAGTATCAATACACAATGACTCAAAATTATAAACTGAATGTGATAAGCTAAAAACACATTTCAGAAAAAGCGTCATTTTATACAAAGCTCTACCTCAGGGACCATTTATTTTTAAAGTTAGGTTCAGTATTTTGAACATTTAGCACAGGATATAATCTACATACACCTTTTTATTAATATTTCACTGAAAAACCGAAACTTAAAAAAAAATCCAACACATTTCTATACTCATCTTACTTAAGAAAAGCAAAACTTTTCATGTTTATTTTCATGAAGTGAGCTATAAGAGGTAAGAAAAAAATTATTATCATTTCATATATAAAGAGTTGACAATATATACATTATACAGTATCTAGTGCTAGTTCCAAATATGTGTGGGTAAAGGAATTCCAGATAAGTGGAAATTCAAAAAATATCCAAATACATTTTTCTTTTCTCTTGGGATAGTTTATGTTTCATGAGTTAAAATTTGTTTGATAAATCTATTTTTAAAATTTCTACTCAGTACATTAAATCAATGGATATTCTTCATTCATTCATTTAATCTGGTCAACCACAAAAAACAGAGCCTCTACTACTTGCTACACACTGTAGTAACAACTTTAGACTTATGATAATAAACATCAGTTCCTGTCCTCAAGAAACTTAAAAAAACCTTGAGATAACTGTATGTACTCAAGTGATAATGACAGCTGAATTTCAATTGGTCATTTAAAAAAGAAATTAAAAATATAATCAAATTAATTTTCAAAAACAATAACCCAATACAATAGTAATTTTGAAGACATTTAATAGTCTCATCGATATAAAGTAGCCTCACAAAGGAACTGAAAGCACTGTTTTGTTCTAATATATTTTAATAGTGGTTTTTGCTATGAAAATGAATTGAGTTACTCCTCCAATAAGGAAATTAAAAGCTACTATACTATGATAATGAAAATGAAGCACATAGAAATGGTACCTTCGACTATTGTGAAAATAAAGCAAAATGAGTAACTATAGTATTATGCAATAGCCATACATTGTCAGGAGGGACTATTTTAGTTAGGAACTTAATGCTAAGTCCTAAATATGTAGTTATTTACAAACCTGATAATTTCATATAGCTCCATAGCATATCTTACAAATGATCATAGCAACTATATGTATTTTGGATTTTGTCAGCTTCAAGTTTTTAATGAAAAAAGCCTTAATGTTTTCTGGAGATTTTATTTTTCACAAACTTAAACCAATATTCTGCTTGCTAATTACCAGCTTTTTTTTATCAACACTAACCATACCTATATTTAGGTATTACATACAGATATTAACTATAATACCTATTAAATTATTAAAAACTCTTGCTGTATGAGAAACATCAATTTAGAGTCATACCCTTCCAAAGCAAAATGCAATATAAATCAACCATTCTAAAATGTCAAGAAAAATCTTGACATTTTCTCATGAAATTTTACACTGAAATATTTTTCACCATTCATCAGTTAAAATATTTTTTTTAAATCTTCAAAAGCATTATGAAAACATCTTTACTGAATTTATGCATTCTACTTAGCGGAACAAATGGGTATTTTACCACCATTTAACATTTAAGGAAATCAAGGCACAAAGGTGTCCATTTTGTAAATTGCAAGGTCATTTCCTAACCAAGCATCAAATTATATGTGCGCCACTTTCAAGTGCCACAAAACAATTACTGTACCTTAAAGCAGCTCCCTCTGCAATGCCTATGTGCATTCCATTTTATCTAGAGGGCTATGGCAACAAGCTCAAACAAGAAAAGCTGGAAAGGGAGGATTACAAAAACAAAAAGAAAACACTTATTTTTGGTAGGGAATCATTTATTTTAAGATATAAACAGTTTTTAACATAGTACCAAACAACTAAGTTGTTCCTTCCATTTCCAAAAAAAATTCACCTTTCAGTTAGATCGTGCAAAATTAGAGCCTACGCATCCTTGCAGACAGAAGTTAGCAAAACGAGGGGGTAAAAGATCCTGTAGCAAATTAATTCAATACATGGGAATGCAAAAAAAGGAGAGAACTGAACAAAAAATAAAATTTAGATAAATTTAGGAAATGCTTGTTACCATAACTAAAACTCCATCTTAAATATTAAACGCTTCCTTTCGTCCAGCTGAAGACTATGGTAAGCATCATCTATTCTGTTATTAGGAAATGAAGAATGCCAAGACTTTTCTTACTGAATGCCTGAGACATTTTCATACCGTGAACTTTATTCGAGTATTCAACATAAAGACTTTTCCTAACTTAGAAACTTAAGAGCACGAGAAAAACTGTTCCTGAGAGTTCAAAGATTGAAACTGCCCATGTAATGATGAGACCTAGGTGCCATCCACAATCAGAAAAGTGAAAAGCTATCTAGCATACAGATTAAATTTAAGAGCATTAGACGGGGCTGAATAGCCAATAAATCAATTACATCAGTTACTGGACAGACATAAGACTTGGCTAAATCCGTGAGTCTAACACCAAAGGGGGGGGAAAAAATTAAAACATAATCCAAGGATAAGATTTAGACCGAGTGGCATTCCAGTCCCCAGTCTGGCTGGGCATTAGACAATGAACCGGCTATAGGACAGGCTGTGTGCAGGTTCGGGTCAGATGTGCTTTTCTGCTCATCATGATTGCAGCTCATCATGAGCAAGTGCAGGAGGAGAAGGCGTCTGAGGACCGAAGCTAGGGGGCACGCTGTAGCAAGGGGAGAAGAAAAATGGGAAAGGTGCAATGGATGCTGCATCGCTGAATAATTATCTGGGTGGCACAATGGGCGAGCACTGCCGGCAGCATCGGGGCCGAGCGAGCGGCTCCCTAACTCTCCACGAGGCACCCTCCTCCCCCACCCCCCATTCACAGGCAGCCCCCGCTTCGCCAGCTCCCCAGCGAAGAAAGGGATCCATCCATCCCCGCACTCGCTCCCCCGTTAGGTCCTCAGACCCAGACCCCGCGGCGCAGGCACGCAAACGCCGAGCTCCCTTTGCAGAGCCCCCCGGCTCCCTCCCGGCGCGAGCGGGGCTCCCCGGCCACCCCCACAGCCAGGAGGCCGGCCGGCTCCCGGGGGTGCAGGGCAGGGGCGCTCGGACGGTGGCCCCGCAGGTGAGACCCGCAGTCTCCCCGCCTCGGGCCGGCCGGCCGCCGTCTCCCTGGGCACCCAGCCCCGCGGGGCGGGCGGGCCGGTGGGCGTCGGGAGATCGGGGGCTGCGATGGGGGTGGGGGACGCTGCGGGGGAGGCGCGCCCATCACCCCCGTCACCTCTGCGGGGCTGGAGCTCCACGCCGCGCTCCCCGCGCCGGCCGGCGGGGGAGAGTCCCTCCCCCGCAAACAACGATTCCGGGGAGACGCGCGCTCACCGAGAGATCTGGGGGGCTCCTGCCTCAGCCCTCCTGCATGCTCCGGCGGCGGCCGCCGGTCCTCCTCTGCTCCCGGGTCTCCCCCTAGAGCCTCCGGGAGAGGCAGGCTCCCCGGAGTAACCCGCTCCGGGCAGCGGCCGACGCACCGGGCCGCGGGGAACGCCGCCAGCGGCGCCCACCGGTCGTCGGATCCGCCGTGTGCACGACGCGCGAGCGAACAACACCGAGCGCCGCCGCCGCCCCCCACCCGCCCCCTCCCCGCGCGCCCCGCTCCACAACCGGGCGCGGGGACCAGCGCCCGAAGCAGGGGGGGACCGCGGGACTCTCGCCCCCGAACCTCCCACACTTCCCACCGGGAGCTATTCCCCGCCGGCCAGAGTCCTCCAACTTCAGGTTCTCGCATTCCTCTCCGGCCCCCAGGACCTCGGTGCGGCCGCGGAGGGAAACTCAGCCTCCGCCCCGTCACCCTCTAAGCGGGGGATGTATGGCGATCTCCCCCCCCCATTCCTGAGGGTTCATGGTATTGCCCAATCCTCAATTTGGGGGAGGGGACACAGAGCACAGTGCCAGTCCAGGGAATGAGGGAAGAGGATAGCCAATGGAATGAACCATCCATTCGGGGGGCGGGGTCCAAGAGATGCCCGCCAGCCCCGCCCCCTCGATCTAAACTACATTTCCCATGGCGCCTCTGGTTTCCTGTCGCGCTGCACGCCGGGAGTGCAGGACAAAGTATATCGGAATTCGTAGTCTTGAGCCCACAAGGTCCTGAACGGTAGAAGCTAATATAATTCTGTTTCCCTAGATACATGTTCCAAGTTATCAGTTCTGTTGACCTTATTCTAATACGAATTAATTTATTTTAAAGTGTCATAAGTTATTTCTCAGCAAAGGAAGTAAATAATGCTGCGCATTGGCACTCTTTCAGGACCTGGGAGCCGCCGCTTCTTCCGCCTGGGCCTGGTCTCCGCAGTTCCATCGCCGACATGTCGGCTGCAATTGCAGCTCTGGCTGCTTCCTATGGTTCGGGTTCAGGGTCCGAATCGGACTCGGACAGCGAGGGCGGACGGTGTCCGCTGCCAGCCGCTGACTCCCTCATGCACCTGACCAAGTCGCCTTCCGCCAAGCCCTCCCTGGCAGTGGCGGTGGACGCGGCTCCGGAGGTGGCGGTTAAGGTAAGCGCTCTTGCTTCGGATGCGGTGCGGGGAATTGGCTTCTCCTCCAAAATCTGGCAGTCGCTGGTTAGACCCCGTTACAGACCTGCTCCGTGCCGAGAGAGGAGTTGCTAACGCTTTGAGTTCTTCTCCTTCCCACATGCATCCTCCTCGGGAGAAGCCAGGAAGTGGGAGTTCAGGACAGCGTCCCACTGCTCCCCGCCTCCCGCCTCGGACTGCAAGTGGGAAGAGGGAGTGAGATTTGTATGGGATTAGGATGAGGGGATGAAATTTGACCGTATGGGATTAGGATATGGCCTGGCTGGAGCAGGTGTCATCTCAAAAGATGAGAAAGGCCAACTCAGGACGACTCAAACTAGAGCCTATGCCCTCTCTGGAAGTGAGCAGTGGCCTGGCTTTGTTTTGTTTTTGAAGTTTGAGCTATAATAGATTCCCAGCTCCACCACTTGTCCGACGTTGGCCAAGTTTCCTACCTGTGCAATAGTGGTCATCTTAAAAGACGATCTATATTGTGTAGGTTAAGTGAAATGGCGTAAATGGAGCATGTAGCCTGGTATCTAATATAGTGCAATAAATGTTATTAGCTCTTTTGATTCTTTAGGTGCATACAGTGAGAAAAGGACCTGGATTTAGGAAGGAATGCATGATCCCAATTGAGAGAGGTGATAGAGGGAGAAATCGGGTTACCGTATATATTATAGTTGATTTAACAAATACTGAACACATGTTATGTATCAGGAACTGTTCTAAGGGCTGATGACACAGAGGCCAACAAACCAGGCATCTTTGCCATCGTGGGTCACACATTCTAACGGAAGAGGCAGCCCCAAAAATAAAAATAAATAAAAAAATGTGAGCAAATAAAGTGGTAGATTGGACTGCATACTGTGAAGGGGGAAATAGAGTATTATGATAGAGAATAATGCTGGAGTGGGACTTCAATAGATTGGCCAGGGAAGTCCTCTCTGAAGCCAGCCACGCTCGTCCAGGCAAAGGAGACAGCAAGCCTTGAGGTGGCACAGAGTTTAATGTGTTGGGATAGCCGAGGGGAAGTCAGTGTGTCCGCAGCCCTATTGGTAGCATAGGCCCCAAAGAGCCTAACGGGGGTGATCAGAAGCTCAGGGTCAGGTAAGGGGAGGCCCTGTGCAAAAATTCCTTTGTGTTTAGGATGTTCCCAGGGTCATTTCCAAATTCCCCAAACTTATACATCAACTCCTGGGTCCTCATTTCCTTCACAGCTCAGGATCTTGGTTCTCCCCTACGTCTTCATTGCATTTTCTACTCAACCCAAAGCAGCCTGGTTGTAGCTTCTTGGGATAACCCTTGGAGTTGTAAGATACCTTAAAGCTCTCTGCCAGGCACACTGTCCTTATTCTGTCCAATTGTAAACTCCTTGCTAGCTCCAGAGCTATTAAACCTCTTTCTCAGGATGGCTCTCAGGTATCCCCAGTCCCATTTTTGAATAATGAATCCAACCCATTAGTCCAAGCCAAGATCAGAGGAGTCTTCCTTTTCCCTTCTTCTTCCTCAGCCCTCGAAGCTAGTCATTCGGCTTATTCTAACATTTCTGCCAGGCCCTACGCTAGGCCATAAAATAAGTCTCAATAAATTTTAAATCATGCTATCATGTTTTGTGACCACAATGCATCTAAGCTGAGTCAGCCACAAAGGATAACTATAAAATTCCCATCTTTGAAATATGAAATTGTACTTGTTAGTAACCCATGAGCCAAAAAAAAAAAAGTAATAGAGAATACTTTGAATACTTTGAGCTGAACAATCAGAGAAATAGCATTTTTCAGAACTCATGAGGTACAGCCATGGCAATATTTAAGTATAGTCTTAAATACATGTAATAGAAAAGAAGAAAGTCATAAAGTTAGTATGCTAGGCTCTTTAGGATTACTTTTTTAAAATCATTCCATTCTTTTCCTGTACTCATTTCTAACTTATGCCCTCAATTTCTGGTAAGTGGTCAGTCCTAAAAATTAAAACATGTCTGAATTGATACCTTTGCCTCTTAGTGAACAGTGCAAGAACACCTCACTTAGCTATTGTTGTCATTCATTTAAAACTCAAAATATAACAGCAAATGAGTCTGATTCTTGGCATCTCATTATGCAAAAGATCTGTTTCTGTCTGTAGTGCATACTTAAGAATGTCTTTAAGGGAGGGTTAACTGGTGGCAGCTGCTCTGTTTTAGTTTGTCTTTAAAATGTTTTAATGTTACCCTCTTTCTTGAAGGATATTTTCACTGAGTTTAGTTTGCTTAGCTGACAGTTATTTTCTCAGCATATTTAAAATATTCTATTGTTTTTTGTTTTTTTTCTTTTGACTGCTTCTAAGACACTTACTCTAAACCCCTTTTATTTGGGGTATGGTTTCATTACTTACATTCATACACAATTGTGGGTTTCTTTTTGTTTGTCCTGCTAAGAATTTGTTAGGTTTCTTTAATTGTGAATTAGTTGTTTTGGAGGATACATCTTTAAACATTTTTGAGAAGTACTCAGTGCTTATCTTTTCAAATATTATTTTAGCCCTATCTCTCTTCTCTTATTCTAGAATTCAAGTTTAACATATTTGTGTTTTCCAATGTATGACAACTGGCTATTTTAGGTTAAAATTTTATTTTAAGCTTGGCCGTCAGCATTCCTCAGTGATTGAGTGTCAACCTATGGCTCAGGAATGTCGCGATTTGATTCCCGGTCAGGGCACATGCTTGGATTGTGGGCTCGATCCCCAGTGTGGGGCGTGCAAGAGGCAGCCAATCAGTGATTCTCTCTCATCATTGATGTTTCTATCTCTTTCTCTCCCTTCCTTTCTGAAATTAATAAAAATATTTTTTATTTTATTTTAATGCAACATCGTCACTTGGACATCATGTAATGAGCCCTATTTACACTTGGACATCATGTAATGAGCCCTATTGGATGGTAACAGTTGCTTATTAATTGACTTTAAAGTTAAAAAACTGAAGCAAACCTGGCATTCTTTCATTTCAGTTAATAACTGTTACTTTTCACCGATGTATCCCTTGCTTTAGCATAGTCTACTTGAGTAAAATGAAAATTGTGTCTCCAATTTTGAGCATATTTTAAAATTTCTTCTTTGTGGGTGATTTTTCTCTTATTTGTGAGCTTCAAATGATCGCCCTGTCCCCTTGCATTTGTTAAGAGCCAAACTCAAAAAATATCTTCATATGAATTTTGGTTCTTTTATCTCATCCACCTACATCCCCATTTTAGGAAGTTTATTCATTTCCACTTTTGGCAGGGGGGAGTGGCACGAGACAAAACTATACCATAAATTAATAAATGTTTTATAATAATATGTATTTATGTTCTGCTTTATAGTCTATAAAGTGCTTTCATATCTGTTTTCTTATTTGTACAACAGTAAGAAATGTGAAAAAGACTGGAAAATAAATATGTAGTTTTGTTCTCAAATTTCTTTGAAATCAATGAAGATAAACTTTCAAAACTTATTTGACCCACAGGATCTTCCCTTCCCCTCATTTACTGCACTTTAATTTATATGGATAATTAAACTGAATAGAAATCCTTTGTAATTCTGTGGTAATTTCAATTGCATGCCTAATTGTTATTGAACTCTTCATGGGTTTTAAAGCAAAGTTGTGGTACTGTCCAAGTTTTTCTAATTAATTCAAAATTAATAACTTTATTTTCTAGAGGCCTTTTTAGTTTGTTCTGTGATTTGAGGACCCAGAGACTGGGACCTATTTATATTTTGTATTAGTTGCCACTGTTGCATATGTAAAGAGTAATTCTTGCCAAAACCGGTTTGGCTTAGTGGATAGAGCAGCGTTTTTCAACCGCTGTTCCGTGGCATTGCCTGGTGTGCCGTAGGTGCAGACAAGACAAGAATTTTATAATTTTTCACTATTTTGTTTACTTAATATTTCATAATAAAGTAATTATAAAATACTTTCTTTGTGTTTATTTGATTCCTATTCAAGAGAATTACTTTATATATAGTCAATATAGGCACAGAGTTAAATTTTTTAACATTTTCTAATGGTGGTGTGCCTCGTGATTTTTTTCATGAAACAAGTGTGCCTTTGCCCAAAAAAGGTTGAAAAACACTGGGATAGAGCATCAGCCTGCAGACTCAAAGGTCCCAGGTTCGATTCCAGTCAAGGGCATGTACCTTGGTTGCGGACACATCCCTAGTGGGGGCTGTGCAAGAGGCAGCTGATCGATAACTCTCTCTCATTGATGTTTCTAATTCTCTATATCTCTCCTTTCATTTCTGTAAAAAATCAATAAAGTATATTAAAATAAAATAAAATAAATAGTAATTCTTTTTAAGTTGTACTTTGAATTTAAAGCTAGGTGTCTCATGGTACTCTATTCAAATAATTAAAGTTTAGAATACTCTTAATTGGAAAGATCTGGTAAACCATTATCTTCACTAATAAAAGAGAAACATGCAAATTGACTGTCCCTCCACTATGCCCACCAGCCAATCAGGAGTGAGTATGCAAATTAACCCAACAAAGATGGCAGCGGCCATGGAGTTGGAGTGAGCAGGAAGCTTGTGTTGTCCCCGGTGACTGAGGAAGCCAAGCTTCCAGCCCACCTTGGCCTCTGCTCAAGGAGGGGCTGGGAGCCTGGGTCACCAGGGGATGTGGCCAGCCTGTAAACAGCCCTCAGCCCCTTATCCAGGCTGGTCATGCCCCCATGGAGTAAAAGCCCCTGCTTGGGGGCGTGGCCAACCTGCAAACCACCACAGGCCTCTCACCCAGGCTGCCCCATGCCCCAAGGGAACTCCCACCCTAATCCAGGATACCCTTCAGGGCAAACCGGCCAGCCCCCACCAGTGCACCAGACCTCTATCTATTCTAATAAAAGGGTAATATGCTAATTAGACTGGGAGACCTTCCAGGAACCTTCTGGACATTCTTTTGGACAAAGCCATGGTGGCAGGGCCAAGGTTAAGGCGGTTAGAGGTCAAGAGGGGAGTGTGGTTGTGGTTGATCAGGCTTGTGGGGAGGGGGGTCATTAGGGATGATCATGCTTGGGGAGGCAGTTGGAAGTGAGCAGACTAACAACGGGGGCCAGTTGGGTGAGCAGGCCATCAGTGGGGGTCAGTTGAGGGTGATCCAGACGCAGGAGGGTGCAGTTTGGAGTGAGCAGGTCAGCAGGGATCAGTTAGGGGCAAGCAGGCCAGTAGGGAGAGCAGGTGGAGGCAAGCAGAAGGGGCAGTTGGGGGTGAGCACTCTGGTATGGAGGGCAGTTGGGGTTGATCAGGCTGGCGGGGGGGTGGGGGCAGCATTTGGGGGCGAGCAGGCCAGCGGTGGGGGCAGTTGGGGGTGAGCAGGCTGGCAGGGAGAATGGTTAGGGGCAATCAGACAGGCAGGCAGGTGAGTGGTTAGGAGCCAGCAGTCCAGATTGTGAGAGGGATGTTTGACTGCTGGTTTAGGCCTGATCCCAGTAAACTGGCAGTAGGACATCCTTCAAGGTGTCCTAGATTGGAGAGGGTGCAGGCCAGGCTGAGGGACACCTCCCCCCCCTTTTCACCCCATACATGAATTTTGTGCACCAGGCCACTAGTTTATTAATACATTTTATTTAAATATTTTTACAGAGAGGAAGAGATAGGGATAGAAAGCTAGAAACATCGATGGAGAGAAACATCGATCAGCTGCCTCTTGCACACCCCCTACTGGGGATATGCCCGCAACCAAGGTACATATCCTTGACTGGAATCGAACCTGGGACCTTTCAGTCCGCTGAGCCATACCAGTTTCTGGGCCACTAATTTATTATAAAGTGATCTGGCAACTGTATTCTATGAAATCCTTTGGGGAGTATCAATGTGGCCTCTTGTTAATTTAAGCAATTTATCACAACAAGTTGAATATTAAAAAACAAAATATTTAATTTAGTTTTTATGCAGTTTAAGCAATTTGTTTATAACCTTTTAACTTTATAGTACTGGGTTTTGCTTCTGAGCCCTAGGCAAGATGTTATCTCTAATCAATAAAGATTCTAGTATGCATTCTAGGGTAACGTCTGTGCATCCTCCTTTAGGGGCCCAGCTTTTGAAGCCCCTTTTTTAAGAGTCTTAAGGTGAAGCATATCCCTCCGTGCCTCCTACCTTCAGGAGCTGAATTCTCATTCTCCCAGTTTCCTGTAAGACCCATTACTATGGCTTGGGCTCAGCCAGCCAAATACATCTAATCTAAAGAATCCACAAAGCAGTAAGGAGATGTTTTTAAGAGGCAGTGGTAGCCAACATTATCTACTTTCCTAGTCTGGTCATTTCCAGCAGAAATGTTGTCTTCACTGGACTGGTTCTGTGATATGATTGGTTTAGAATTGTGGTTCCATCTGTATATTCAACCCTTCATCTCTGCCTGTTTCCCCAAACTGATTCTCCACCCTCCTTGGCGATGCTAAGAGAAACTTAGAAGGAT
The DNA here is from genome assembly GCF_014108245.1 of Pipistrellus kuhlii. NCBI lineage: Eukaryota > Metazoa > Chordata > Mammalia > Chiroptera > Vespertilionidae > Pipistrellus > Pipistrellus kuhlii. Next base: position 30,410,773 of record NW_023425551.1, on the reverse strand, counting down.
TCAATACCGTTTAATCAGCCTGTGATGGTTTCAGTTGCTTGCAACTAAGAACCTTAGTGATACTCTGCCCGCAATTTTGTTTGTTGCTAACTAGATCTCTTTGACGTCTTTTGTTATGGTTACTTTAAATTCTTCCCCTTCTCATTTATTCTAGTGGTACTTTGGGGAAAGTGACTGAATCTTGTTAATACTTAATTCACAGAGTGTTCTAAGGATTGTATGAGGTAATATGTTTACTCCACTCCTGGCACTAATGTTCAGTACTTTTTTTCTTTTCTTTTTCTCAGTACTTTTTTTTTTATAGCACTCACCCTCTTCTTGCAAACTATACATATTTATATTCACTTTATTATATTGGTTATTGTCTATATCCTCCCCGAGAATATAAGCTCCTCAATGCAGGGATCTTTGTCTATTTCTATGGGCCTAGAGCAATGCCTAGCACATAGTAGGCACACATTCACTATTTGTTAAATGAATAAAGTTATGCAGGGGGGAAATAAAACAGAAAAAAAGAAAAGAAAAAAGAAAAGAGTTAGAATAGCCAAAACAATTAAGAAACAGATTATAGACAGGTTTGTAGTGGCTTAAGCAAAGATTCAGGGATCAATGGAACAGAGACTACATCCATGCGTATATGGTCATTGTATTCACATAATGTTTATTTTTATATAAGACAATGATATATATAATGAAAATCAGCAACTGTGACAAATTTGGAAAGTCAATTCAATGTTAAAAAGGATAGTGGTGCTAGGACAACTGAATCCTTAGCTCACACAATCTACTTGAAATTGATTATACACCTAAATCTAACAGCTAAACTATAATACATACTGATTAAGAGCACAGAGGAGCCGAAACTGGTTTGGCTCAGTGGATAGAGCATCGGCTTGCGGACTGGGGGATCCCGGGTTCAATTCCAGTCAAGGGCATGTACCTTGGTTGCGGGCGCATCCCCAGTGGGGAGTGTGCAAGAGGCAGCTGATCGATGATACTCTCTCATCGATGTTTCTGGCTCTCTGTCCCTCTCTCTTCCTCTCTGTAAAAAAATCAATAAAAAAAATATATATGTTTAAAAAAAATAATAAAATAAAAAATAAAAAATAAAGTTATGGTACTTGTTTTATGAAGATGTCTCTGCCCCTAACTACACAAAATAAAAAGGCCAAGTGTGATTCCCTACATCTTTACCCTCTAAACATCTGTCACCTATCAGTTCTTACCTTTGTCATCTGTTTCATCTCAGAGAGAGCTTCTTTTCTTTTCAGAGGCTAATCTACTAACTCCAGGATTCCCTTCCCTTCCACCCCTTCCATACCTTTGATTATCCCTCCTATTCAGGTGTTCCTCCCTACTCGCTCCTTTCCACTGCGGTTCAAGAGCCACCTGTGGCTCTGGCCCCTTGAGTGTGGGTGGCTCTTCACAAAATACCACGGCCCGGGGGAGTCTGTTTTGAAGAAGTGGCGTTAGAAAAAGTTTAAGTTTAAACAATTTGGCTCTCAAAAGAAATTTCAATCATTGTACTGTTGATATTTGGCTCTGTTGACTAATGAGTTTGCCAACCACTGCTCTAGCCTATGACTGATTAAATCTTTGACCTAGTCTTTTCTTACGAGAGGAAAAAAAAGCTTAATTTCACCCTGAAAAATCCTTCATCTGTCATCCCATCCCTTTTCTTCTTTATCACCAAATGTCTTGAAAGAGTAAACATCATTACTATCTTGTTTTTCTGAATCCTGAGTTATATACCTCTGCTCCTTGCAGCTGGTTTCCCATAACCAACCCCATTACCAAATTTGCTTTGCAAAGGTTTTTGTGACATGATTGCCAAATTCAGTGATTTTGGTCAGCTTTCTTTCTATTTAATTATCTGTGGATTTGGTTTTTCTTCAGTTTCATTTAACAAATATTTTATGAACATGCACTGAGGGCCCTGCATTGTACTAGGCAGTGAAGATATAAAATGAAAGTGAAGGTCATGTGCAGCAGGTAATATCACAAATATCAATACTATAAGGAGTTAAGAAAAAATTCCTTAGGACTGTGGACAAAAAGCCGTTTTCTTGAGTCAGGAGGAGGGAAGGTTTCAGGAAAAATAAGATGATGACATAGTATCATCAGAAGATTAGCGTCTAATGATAATAAAGAGAAATGCATAATGAACAAAGAGTAATGTTGCCAACAGCACAGAAAGCATGCAAGTGCTTGATATTTTAAAAAATTAACAATTAGCCTAATAATGGCAAAAGTAAGGGGTATATTAAACTTGATAAGGAAGTATTATAAAGGCCAGGCAAGATACGATGAGCCCTGAGTACAGGATAGTGGTGGCTGGGATGCTCAGAAGGGATTATTGGAGGGGAGTTGCTGGAGAAATAGTGCAGAGTTAGAACAGTAAGACTTGGTGCCTCTTGATTTGTTAGTGAGTGAAGGGTGAATCGTGGAATGACATCTGTTTTAGACACAGCAAAGAGTCTGAGTCTGTGGAACATCCACATAATAAAGTTCAAAGTTAGATATGTGGATCCAGAGGCCAAGATTGTGGTCAAGGATAAGTTTCTGGTAGAAATTGAAGTCAGGAAGAGGATAAGAAATGATAAAGATATAATTTCAAAAGACAGTTTTGAAATTAATGGGAAAGGAAGTATCAATTGAGTTAGACCTGAAGGACTCTACCTTTGAGAAATAGAAATAGGGGCCTTTGAAAAGTAGATATATACATAGGTAGGTAGGTATAATATACATATACCAGTATATCTGTCCATCCATCCTGAGGTGAGGATTTTAAAAAATTATAATAATAAAGTAAAAGGTGTAAATTTTTGGAACAATATCTGTTGTTTTTCTGATATATAGTACTAGACCAGTGGTCAGCAAACTCATTAATCAGCAGAGCCAAATATCAAATTTCTTTTGAGAGCCAAATTTTTTAAACTTAAACTTCTTCTAATGCTATTTCTTCAAAATAGACTCGCCCAGGCCGTGGTATTTTGTGGAAGGGCCATACTCAAGGGGCCAAAGAGCCACATGTGGCTCTCGAGCCGCAGTTTGCCACATTTGTGACGATGTTGAAAGAAAGAAGAGTCACAGATAATTCCAGGAGTTTTTGCCTGAGCAAACGTAAGGATGGAATTGCAACTTACTTAGAGAAGGTTAGGAGGCATTCTGGGGAAAGGGAGACCAGAAGTTCCCTTTTGGGCATACTTAGTGTGAGATGGAAAAAAGATATGGAATTGAAGGTTAGATACACAAGTCTCTAAAGTTCAGGGGAGAGGTCCAGACTCGAGATACCAATTTGGGAATTGTTATATTTTAAGTGGTGGGGTTACACAAAAGATAGACTATCAGTAATCTGTAGTGGAGAAGAGATTTTCATGTTCATTAAACTGGAGGATGAATTTAAGTTTGAAACATTGACATAGATTATAAGAAAAGGTTCAGATTTAAGTCTTGTCACTATTGTTTCCTCAGCAGTTCCTAACCAATGCCACTGGGTATATATTTAATAAAGATTGCTGAATAAGGAGCGCTTTTCCTGAATTTGGAACTGGAAGATTAGATCTTTTTGAGTTAATAAAAAAGAGGAGTTAGATTCTTAATTTAAGGCTATGAGTACTGTTAACTTCGAAATTTTTTTATTTATTCAGATGGGATAAAGTCTGTATTTTTTAAGAGAAAAAAATTTTTATTATGTATTTTAACCTTTATACCTGTATGTATTACTTTTATTAGTCTTTGATTAGAATTATTAATTACATGGCACTGATGTAATAATCATTAAATTGGTGTTAAAATGGCTAGTGATACCTTAATGTAGTTTTAAAATAAAACAATTACTTGTCAGATCTTTAATGTTCATTTGGTTTTCTTTCAGGAAGATCTAGAGACTGGAGTTCACCTTGACCCTGCTGTCAAGGAAGTTCAGTATAATCCTACCTACGAGACCATGTTTGCTCCTGAGGTGAGAAAACATACTTTATGTAAGAGCCTACCTTTTGCTAAACTATTTAAATTATATAGAGGTAGATAAACAGTTGGTGAATTTTTCAAAGTTCTCTCACAAAAATACACTCTTTAAACTTTTTAGAAAATATATCCTGTTACATATCAACTGTATCTCAACTTTAAAAGAAAAGAAGATATACCCTTCTAGTCTCCAAAACTTTGAATTATATATATGCTTTTGTGAGAATACTTTTTAAAAATCCACTAAGGATTTTTATCTAATAACATACACCTATCTAATAGTGTGGAATTACGTCTTTTGAAAAAAGGAAATTTCAGAATATCTGATGTAAATTTAGTTAACATCTTCCTCTCAGTATCGATGAGAGAGTATTACAAATTAACCATAAGGGGAAGAGTATAATATTTGGTTTCTTAACATCATCACTGCATAGTACGTTATGAAACATCTGGTTACAAACGTTGCTGTGCTGAACATTAAAAGAGGTACTATACTGATGTGGTCACTGCTCGAAAGTAGTCACAGTGTTTATTGCCTGTTCTGAGTAAGACATCTTATTGATTCTTTTTTCTATATTGATAATGACAAATGGTGATGAAAGCCTTAAAGAAGGTGAGGAAAGAAGAAAAGAGTGAAAATTTTTCATTTAGGAACATTTGTAGTAAAGATAAAATTTATAGATACTTTGCCTTTAAAAAGCAAAAAGAATGCTTGATTGACAAAATAGAGATGCCATAAAATGGTTATTATAAACACACAAGAAAAGGTTTATTAGGATCTTTAAGAAGCACTTTAAAAAACTAAATCTTATTGTATCTTGATAGGTAGAGAAAGAGGTACTTTTTAATATTTTTCATTTTTCTAGTGTATAGTCATTGATGTTTTTGTTTTTTTGGTGTTCGTTTTTATAAAAGAGAGTCATAAAGCTATTCTACATAATTTGCCTGGTTTCTGTAGTCACTCAAAATATGGTGATTGAAATATTAGCACAGCTAATGATGTCAATGCCAGTATTTAGACTAGGGGTGTCGAACTCAATCAGAGAAGGGGCCAAAATCTAAAATCCAGCCTAAATCGCGGGCCGAATGGTTTATTGAACAGTCATAAACTGTCATTGTGATGGAAACATAGCGGAGTGCAGTGATGACAGCTTGGTGCGGGCCACATTGCAAGGCCTGGCGGGACGGATTTGGCCTGCGGGCCTTGTGTTTGACACATGTGCTCTAGTTGTTTTCTGGGTATACAGGAAGCAAAAATCTCATTCTCACACCCCGAAACTATAGCACATTTTAAATTTTATTCCATTATTTTTTAAATCCCCCCAGCCTGTTGAACTATAGGCTGTCCCATATTCTTTAGCACCAGTTTAGCCATCACATTGAAGAAAGGTTGTATATTACAGACTAGAGGCCTGGAGCAAGGATTCGCGTACCGGTGGGGTCCCTGGGTTTGGCCTGTAGGGATAGGGCCAACACTGGCCCTCTGACATCCCCCTCGGGGTCCCAGATTGCGAGAGGGTGGTTCTGGGTGACACACCACGAAATCAGGCTTCTTCCTCTCTGGTTCCAGGTGTATCACCCGAGAACCACAGCTGCCAAGTCACCACAGTTTAGCAGCTCTGTATTGAACGTCATTACATGTCATATCTACCAGTTGGACGGTCGCTTGGGCTTTTATATATATAGATATGCTTCAGGAGTTTTTAAATGAAAGGTTCTTCAATAAAATAGAATCACTGAATTCAGAAAATGAGAAAATTTGGAAGTAATGTAGGACATGACATTCCTATGTTGATATATATGTTTTCTATAAAGTCTGTTAAAATTTAAGATCTTATGCATAACTAATAAATTGCTATTTGATTACAGTTTTCAGAAATTTCAAGAATATAAGGTCAAGATTTTTGTAGTGATATTGACAAGGCCGGGCATCTGTTCTCTTTGAGGGATTATCAGTCCTTTAATATTTTCTTAGTAGGAAGCCTCCCATTACATATATAAATTAGTTTGTGTTAAAAAACACTTTAGTGCTTGTCAGGAATTTAAGAAGAGAATGAGGCTGAAAAGTGAAAAAAATTACAATATTTCCTGATTTCCAAATGAATTGTCTGTGACATAACAGATTATTAACTTTGAATTTTATGACTAGGATCTATATAACTTGGCAAAGTCTGAAAAGATGTTACCAAGAACTTTGCTAGATGAAATTCAAGTTCTTATATTTGAGGAGCCATTGCTAGAAACAAAATGTAAACCCTCTCCTCAAACTAGTTTTACCAAGAAGATATATTCTAAGTGTATCTTTTTTATAAGATAGAGACCAGATTGTTTCCTATAGTGCCTCTACAGTACTGTTCAGGTTTAAGGAGAGATTACTTCTGATTATAAAGATAAGAAAAAGTTCCATGAGAGGAATAGTATTTAAAGTAAGCAATCCAGGATAAGAACATGAGATGTTTTTTAGGTCTTGTGTGACCTTGGATTATCTTAGTTTTCTCACTAGGTAAAATGAAGATAACTTTTACTTTACTGAGCTATAAGGATAAATGAGGTGATATATGATATACTTAGGAAACCTGGCACAGAGTAAGCATTTAATAAATGGTAACACTTATTGTTACTTATATTCCTACTAGAGGCCCGATGCATGAAATCAGTGCAAGGGGCTTGGCCCTCGCAGCCCTGGCTTCATCCGGATGCTTGTCTGGAAGGTCGTTCAGCTGTCTAGTCTAATTAGCATATTACCCTTTTATTATTATAGGTTATTGGCATTGATGACTAGGAAGGCTTTATGAGGAAGTATTCCAGGCGGAAGGGAAAAGCATGAGTTAATCATTGAAGATCTAAAGAACGAGAATGCTGCCCTAGCCTATGGCTCAGTTGGTTGGAGCACAGTCCCGTACATCAAAAAGGTTCTATTCTCAGAACACATACTCAGGTTGTCAGTTCGATCCCCAGTTACTGGAGGCCACTGATTGATGCTTTTCTCTCTCATATCAGTTTTCTCTCTCAGATCATTTCTCTTTCTCTTCCACTTCCTTCTTCCCTCCCTCTTTCTTTCTCTCTCCCCCCCTCCCCTCTCTCAAAAAATCAATAAAATCAATTACAATAATAATAAGTGGTTAAATATTTGAAAATAAAATAACAAGAATGCTTTAGTCATTATTAGTAGGGGAGAGAGGGGAAGTTAGACTATAATGATACTTTGTGTAATTTATTTAATTAATAAATAAATTTCTAAGGTTCTTTAGTGGGGGAGTGACATAATTAAAGCTGAATTTATAGGAAGGTGAATTTGGTAAGAACGTACATGAAGGAAGAACTGGGATAGAAACTAATGAAATAAAACTACCATTTTAAAAACTGAGTTATCATGCCAGCTACCATACTGAGGGCCTTATATACCTATTTTCTTTAGTCTTCACTACATCCTTTTGAAATAAGTACTCTTGTCGCTATTTTATAGCAAGGAAACCAAGTCTCAGATTATACCACCAGCATGTGACAGACTTGAGGATTTGAGTCCAGACAAATCACTCTAACTGGAAGAGCATTTTGAAGGCCATATAAAGTTTGCAGGGTATGCACCTATGTCTTTGACTTTGCTAGTTCAGTAAACTAACTGAACTGGCTGTTTTATCAAATATTGTTTACCCCTCCCAACCAAGGACTTTTCCTGAATGGTCTACTTAGTGATCCAGATAAGCTTTCTCAAATTTATAGATAGGACTTGAAGACTGTAGCCATTGTTTTAATCTAGTCATTTTCTTCATTTCACCCTTCATTTTATCCTTTTTGTATCTGTTTAGAGAAAAGTGTATTTGTTGGCTTTTCTGGACTCATAAAACCCACAAGCTTCAGGGAGATTTTCAGACTGAAAATAATAGTATTTTTAGGAATAGGAAAAAAATGTAAAAGAGGGGAGAAATGCCAGTTAATCTTAAAAATTTGGCTGCATGGGCTGCTATAAATATTAATGTTAAAATGAACTTCAAAAGTCATATGGCTTAGCTCTTTTATTTTATAGATGAAACCAAGGCCCCAGATCATAGAACCAGCCCTAATAAAATATTTTTACATTAATGATATTTAAGCTCTGCTTATATCTTACAAGATTGAGGTATTCTGCCAATAAAATTGTATTTTGCTGGTATTTTCCAAATTTGTAGAAAATAATTAAGTTAATCAACACTCTTCTCACCTTAAGATTTGTTTGTGAATGTTTTAAACATTGATGATTGAAATAAATATTAATAAAAAACTTACCCAACAACCCAAGTATGATTATTAATTAATAACTTGGATTTTTTTTCTATATGTAAACTTACAGTTATGATTTCAGATACTAGTCAGTTTTTTTAAATCACTTGAATTACAAATGATTTATACTTAAACTTAACTACCAAAAGTTGAAAAAAGTATTTGAGAATCAATGATGTGCATTTTTTAATATGCTTCGTTTTGTTTTTTAATGGTTAACCCAGAATTAAAAGACATGCGTATTTACAGAGACCAGCAACATCTGGGAGACATATTTTGAGTAGTTAGGAGAGCTGAGTTTTACTAAGTAATGTTCTCTGCCTTTGTTTGACATTTAATAATTTTTTTTAATTCTCACCTGAGGAAATGTTTGTTGATTTTAGAGAGAGGAAGAGAGAGAGAAACATTGATCTGTTGCCTCCTGTACACACCCCAGCTGGGAATTGAACCCACAACCTAGGTATGTGCCCTGATCAGGAATGGGTCCCGAAACCTTTTGGTGTACGGACCACACTCCAACCAACTAAGCCACCTGACCAGGGTTGCCTTTGTTGACATTTAATGTTTGTGAGTTCAGCTCCAATAGCTGCCAGTAACCAAGCAGTTAAGGTGAGCCAGATGTAGATGGAATGTCCCTTACATAGCGTCCTAAATCATTAAATTTTTTGTTGTCTCAGCTTAAATATCTATAAGACATAAGCATATTTAAATTTATAGACTGAGGTTAAGGATAGCACTTCCTATAAAATACACTTAACTGTAATATATACAGATCTGTGTTTGTATAAAAATCAAAGTTCTTTAATGCTGAGAATTTTTCTCTAAAATTTGGTTTGATATGTGTAGCCTATAGAAGAATTACTCTCTTTTTATAAGATCTTAATAAAATAAGACTATGGAAATCATATTTTTCTTTTTTAAATTGGAAATTATAAGCATGATTGGTAATTTATTATATGTGAAAGGAGTTAACAGTAAGAGCAATGGGGATTTTTATCATTTTAGAATAGTAATCACATGCTGCTATGCAGATGGAGCTGACTATAGCAAGTAGAGCATATAGGAAACTTTTAAATCGTTTATTATCTTTAATTTTATGGATGTTTCTTGTTTTGTAATAAATTTCATTACTGAACAAAGTTACCTGAAAATTCTAGCATTCAGCAGTTCGGGTTTGTTGTTTTTTTGTTTTTTTCTTTTGTTTTCACTTAGCAGCACAGGAAGAACTAATATGGCCTACAAAGTCTTGTATTATCCTTTATTATAATTTAGAATAAATAGTAATAAAGCTTTATATAGAAAACAGATATTTTAAGATTTAATTATTTTAAACATAGAAATGGAAGCTGTCGATAAAAAAGAATATTATAATATTTCTTAAGCAGAAAAATTGTAAGGCAAACCTAACATCCTTTAAATTTAGATTTTTGTGCATAATATAATGTTGACATTTAGAAAAGGCAACATTATGGTTAAGAGACTATGAATAATTTATATTTATGGCTCTGGTTATACATCATAGAAAAGTGGTTTCTAATGCCAGTGACCAAAGATGTTCTAATGTCAAAATATTTCATCTTGACAGTAGACCTTCCAGAGTTTAAATTAAAATATTACATGTAATTCCATTATTTCCCAAGTGGTAAGTTTATTTTATTCTTTATTTAAAACAAAAAGAGAAAAGGTATTCTCCCAGTACTTTTTATAATAGCATTTTTTTAAAGTTAGAGGCTATGATTGTATGTTTAAGGAATAGTTTATGTAATAGAATGCTAGATTGGGATTTATCCTAACCTTGTTTTACTAATGAATAAAACTAAATCACGTAAAATATACGTGATTTGGCCTTTTTCTTCATTTCTAACATGAGAAAGAAAATACTTCTCTAACTTACCAGGATTTTGTATAAATTAAATAACATTTGGAAAGTTATTCTGGAAACTCAAAGGATTATAAACAAATAGAAAATAAAATAGGTACTATTTTATGTAAGGCTTTTACAGTGTGACTTTTTAGAATGGAGGAATTTTTTTAAGCATTTTACTTTTATTGTTTATTTTATTGTCTTCTGCCCCCAGTGGGATTTTGATTAATTTTTCCTTTATCAGTGCTTTCTACTTCCCAGAAACTAGGGTAAGTTTTAAGGATTCTAGTCCCTACCTTTGAGGAACTTATAATCTAGTAGAGGAGAAATATGTATTTTTAAAATTACTTCATGGTGCCATTATTGATATAAAAGTCACCCCAAATCCCCGACATCATGGTTTAAACAAAACAGTAGTGTCACTTATCTAGAAAAACACTATCAAGTAGAACTCTCTGTCATATGAAAATGCAGTACCCAGTAACCATAGGAGACTGTTGAGCTCTTGAAATGTGCCTCGTGTGTTGAGGACCTGAATACTGAAATTCATTTCAATTTAAATGGGCATTTGTAGAATTGGGAGAGTGAGGTCTCTCTCCTCTGTCCTAAGATAGACAAACAGTAGCACTGAACTAAGTAAGGTGAGCATTTCCCAAACAGGTTAATTGTATGTTATTCTAGTAATTCTAGTCTTATACACTCAGAATTTAAGTTCTTTTTCTTTTTCTTTTTCTTTTTTAACACTACAGTTTGGACCAGAAAATCCTTTTAGGACACAGCAAATGGCTGCCCCCAGAAATATGCTTTCTGGGTATGCTGAACCAGCTCATATCAATGATTTTATGTTTGAACAGCAAAGAAGAACTTTTGCCACGTATGGTAAGGTGCTAAGACTTAGAGTTTCAAGTTTGACTTTATTAAAAGTGGTGTGTGTGTGTGTGTGTGTGTGTGTGTGTGAGAGAGAGAGAGAGAGAGAGAGAGAGAGAGAGAGAGAGAGAGAGAGAAAGAGAGAAAACGAACCTGTTTTATCTTCTAGCTTTTTTAATTTATTAACCTGGATTCCTTCAAAAAGGGTATTGTGTTTTTTTTATATGCATCAAAAAATATACAGATGGGAAGGTAATTAATATTTTTAGCTGTCATTCTAAATATGCTATAAATTCTGAGTACTAAATGTTTTAAAAACAGAATGTTCTCTGTTGAAGCCAGTAAATGACAGGATAGATTTTAACAGATTACATTTTTTATTTTATATACAGAGCTTATCACTGAAAAGTTTTCTGTTGATCACTGAGGGTGTCAGGAAATGTAGTGGCCACAAATTTATCATATAAAATAATTACATCTTATCAGTGGCAAGATATAAAAAAGTTCATGTGCATGCACAAGGCTGGGAATCCTCTCAAAAAGAAGGTGGTTTTATAATACCCTTGTTGAGAGTTCCACAAGTCATAGGTTCTGGTCACATGTCTCAGGTTTGTCCTTATTTGGTCATACCTTTCATTCTTCCTATAATCCACACCTGTAGTTTGACATACACACTGATGTTGCTTTCCAGAGCTTGTTAATAGGGTGGGTGAGCAAAGTAAATGAGAATGTGTATGTCTGTTGTAGTTGTGATCTTTTTTTTTATTTAATATATTTTATTGATTTTTTTACAGAGAGGAAGAGAGAGGGATAGAGAGTTAGAAACATCGATGAGAGAGAATCATCGATCAGCTGCCTCCTGCACAATCCCTACTGGGGATGTGCCCACAACCAAGGTACATGCCCTTGACCGGAATCGAATCTGGGACCTGTCAGTCCACAGGCCGACGCTCTATCCACTGAGCCAAACCTGTTTCGGCAGTTGTGATCTTCTTTATGAATAAACTGCTTGTGCTGATATTTCTTTTTCAAAATAGTAATTGAAAAAGAAAACTGAATGTTTTTAACAACAGGTTTAATTATCACTTTTTTAAATTGATTTTTTTTTTGAGAGAGAGAGAGAAACATTGATTTGTTGTTCCACTTATTTATATATTCATTGGTTGAATCTTATATTATGTACCCTGATCGAGGGACCAAACCCACAACCTTGGTGCTCCAAACAACTGAGCTACCTGGCTAGGGCTAATAATCACATGTTAAATATCAGCAATATTCTCTCTTTTTTAAAAAGTTATTTTTTTCCCAGTTAGAAGCCTGATAACTCCTTTTATTTAATACTAAAGGCCCGATGCACAAAACGCACGCAAAGGGCTCAGCCCTCGCAGCCCTGGCTTCATCTGGAAAGATGTTTGGAGGGTCGTTCGGCTCTCCAGTGTAATTAGCATATTAAGCTTTTATTATTATAGATAATGGAATTTTTTTGAAGTTCTAAACAAATTTTTCTGTCCTATGTACCGTTAACTTCCGTTTTTATAAGACAGGACCAAAAAAAGTTAAGGAACAATTGCAAATGGCAAAAAATGAAGTCAGTAATATCTAATTGTTTCCTTTCAGGTTATGCGTTGGACCCTTCATTAGATAATCAAGTAACTACTAAATATATTGGTTCTGTAGAAGAAGCTGAAAAAAATCAAGGTAATTTACTTGAAATTATTTAGACCTATAATTGTTATGAAGCAGATTGACTTTAGACTATAGGACTAAAACTAGTTTTTTATTTAGCTGTTGATTTTTTTTTTATTTAAGTTCAGACAATAGTGTTGCAGTTTAGAACTATTATAGTTTTACTAGGTATGCAACCTTGTAGGGAAGATAGTTGTACCTATTTGGGGAAGTTGTTATGAGTACATGGCACATTGTCAACCTCGTGGAAATTATTCAAAAAATTATAATTAATGCAGAGCTGATTTTATCAGTTTATTTTTCAACACTAATGTCAAGCTACATTTTAATAGCAGAAAAAATATCATTGTGAATGCCTGTGCAGATTATCTTTGAAGGGTTGCTTTGAATGTTGAGTTTTTGCTTTTTAATATATTTTTACTAGAGGCCCATGCACAAAATTCGTGCAAGGGGCTTGGCCCCTGCCACCACCACTGCAACTGCCTCTGCTTCTGCCTCGGCATGGCGGCTGTGGGGCTCTGCCTCAGCCCCCACTGCCATAGCTTCGTCCGGAAGGTCATCTAGAAGGATGTCTGGTCTAATTAGCATATTGCTATTATAGATTGATTTCAGAGAGGGAGAGGGAGCGAGAGAGAGAAACATCAGTGATGAGAAAGAATCATTGATCAGCTTGCCTCCTGCGTGCCCCAACACTGGGGATCGAGCCCATAACCCCAGCATGTGCCCTTGACCAGAATCAAAGCCAGGTCCATTCAGTCCGAACACTGCCGTTTTATCCACTGAGCCAAACCAGCTAGGGCTAAATGTTGAGTTTCTTAATGTGTTTTAAAATACGTGTTTGTGCTCATATTCATTTTGTTATTCTAAGGCAAAATGTCATATTCTAAATGCTAATTTGAACAAAGCTCATCAACTCATTGGAACTTTTTCCATAAAAGGCTCATTAAAAAACAATATAGCAAGTTTAACTTGTTGAGTTTCTTTCAGAAAGTGGTAAAATCCACTGATGTAGGTTTATGATTCATTAAAAGGGTTGTATACATAGCTGGTTTATTTTTTACATATATTAGAATTTGCAGATATTACATTGTTAGAAAATTTGTCCAGAACATTGAATCATTTTTATATTACTTGGCACATTTATATAGATTTTATTTTGTGTTTTTTAATAGATTTTTTGGTCACATGAATAATACAAAGTAAAATTATATATATACCGCTATTTCTTTAGAAAAATCTTTATTTGTGATATCTATTTTTTTAAAATATAGGTTTAACTGTTTTTGAAACTGGTCAGAAGAAAATAGAAAAGAGGAAAAAGTTCAAAGAAAATGACGCATCTAACATTGATGGTTTCCTGGGACCATGGGCAAAATACGTGGATGAAAAAGATGTAGCCAAACCTTCAGAAGTAAGCTTTGATGTTTTTCATTGTCAATTCAGGTGTATGCTATATTATTATGGAGGACACCTATATTAATAAATGAGGTTTCTTTAGAGGACCAAATGATGTATTAAAATTCTCTGCCTTGCTTGAGAAAATACAGTAAGGCTTATTTTTCTTTAGAATATTTTTACTTATATTTTTTCTGACTTATTTTCTTCCGTACTTTTTAATTGTAAGTTAATATTGAACAATTTTTAATAAAAATCACCTTGATAATGCTATTATGCTGCCCTGGTAGCTGTTCTTCTGATACTAGATATTCAGGTAGTAACTAAAGTATCAGCCTTTCTGTAATTTTAGAATTGATGTAGGTTTTACTTATTTACTTGAAATTTTTAACAAAGTAACATATCTATATTGTGTGGTTTTTTAATTGTACTATGAAGTAAAGCTATAGACTCCTACCCTGTTCCTCCTTACCTCCTAATTTCACTGTCTCTAAGAGTCAGTCACTGTTCTAGGTCTAAGGTATATAGCAGTGGATAGAATCAAGAAAGTCCTATTCTCATGAAATTTATATTCTAGCTGTATCTCACATCCAGTAGCATACATATTGTTATCCTATATAATAAAAGTCTAATATGCTAAGTGACCAATTGTTCAACCAATCAAAGCATAATATGCTAATGATATGCTAAGGCCACTCAACCACTCGCTATGACGTGCACTGACCACCAGGGGCAGCTGCTTCAACTGGTATGTTAGTTTGCTGCTGGGGTCCAGCAGATCAGGATTGAGTGAGACAGGCTTGACATGCCTTGGAGCCCTTCTGCGGTCCCTCCCTTACTGACCAACTTCCTGCATCCCTCCCCGGCACTGATTGTGCACCAGTGGGATCCCTCGGCCTGGCCTGCATGCTCTCGCAATCCGGGCTTAGGGTTCCTCCCTCCACCTCGCCCCCAAGTGCACGGATTTCATGCACCGGGCCTCTAGTATTATATTAATACTAGTGACCCAGTGCGTGAAATCATAAGACCTGGGTTGCCAGGGACCCAAAGAGGATGCCCCCAAAGAGGTAGGCTGGAACCGGGAGTTCTGCCTCCACAGCACATGGAGTGACGAGACCCCCAGGCCTCACTCACAGAGTGGCCACCAGACCCCGCCTCCACACAGTGTCATGTCCCCGCCCACCCATAGCACCTCATTGCGCACAAGCCCAAGCCCTGCCCACCCACGTGTGCTTGCTGTGTGTGCAGCCTTTTTGTGACAGTGTGAGGGCATCGCAGAATGAAGGCATGACGACCACCTAGGCTGTTATTAGTATAGATAACTCAGTAACATACATATGCTACTATTTTTTTATTTTAGACGTCACCTGTCGACTTCTTTGTTATTTATTGTACATAAACATTTTCTACTACCCCATTTTTGTTCCACTGCTTCTTCCATAAAGTTGTGTCACAAATCTGTTGACATGGCTTACATTCTTATGACTATGTAAATGCTGTTTACTGAAGAACAACACTGTGCACTAAAATTCAGCTTCCTGTCTGGTATTAGACTTTTTAATTGCCTTGTCCTTCCTCTTGCATAATTAACTTAATATGTTAAATTTATTTTTAGGTGTTCTAGGATGGGTTTTGTATAAAATGAGTTTAAGATCACTAACTAGTATCCATTATGTATTTAATATCATTTTGTAATCTGTTGAAGAGTTGAGATTGTTATCCTGGGAGACATACTTAAAGCTATTGACTCAGAAAAAAGTGGGCCTCATTATAAAGAATTTATAACCTTCCTTGGCCATGATAGGATCCTAGGACATCTATTTTAAAGTTGACTTCTTATTTTCCTTAGGAAGAACAAAAAGAATTGGATGAAATCACAGCAAAGAGGCAGAAAAAAGGCAAACTGGAAGATGAGAAGCCTGGGGAGGAAAAGACAATCTTACATGGTAATATATGTTTTTATACTTCTTCATTTCTATGATAAACTTTCAGATATTTCCTCTGTTCTTTGTTCATATAATATCCATCGCCTTTATTAATCACTGGTATATTGATTATATTAAAAATTATTTTGGATATTTTGCATCCCCCCCCCAAATTACAACATTGTTTTATGTTTTAATAGATGAGAAGAAATAACATGATTAATGATAGTCACAGATAAGTTTTTTAGTGCTAATGAGTTTTAAAAACTATAAATAAGAAATCTGAATGGTTTACATGTTTTTTCTTAAGATAAAGTCAACTCTTCAGTAGTGCCTTAGTCATTTTAACCTTTTGTTTTTAACCCAAATCAAATGTTCTCCAGGTCTACTCAGAGTTACTAAGTTATACTTTAAAAGAATAAACTCTGTTTTCATGTGAACAGATTGGAGATTAAGACTCATACACATTTTGATTTGTGGGAGGAAATGCATTTACACCAAAATAAATTATAAATGTTCTAGAAAGTACCTGGTTCATTAATAATTAGCTATATTTTTTAAGTATGTAGTATTAGTACTAATAGTATTGATCTAATTTTATATCACATATCAATATTTAGGCTTGATAAAGCTTTATTTGGTTTCTCAAGCTCCAGTTTTTATCCCCAAGGAGTTCATTTAGCACTGTGGTCCTGCAGCCACAATAACAATAACAGCCAACCTTTATTTAGTATTTACTCTGTGCCAGGCATGCTACCAAATGCTTCATATACACTATGTCTTTTAATTCTCACAAGTGAATTTATTGTAAAGTCTGGGTTGAAAGTAGAAAAGAGAATGGAAAAGGAACCTAGAAGGGCATAAGAGAGGAAAGCAGGGAAAAATGATAGCTGATATTTTGTTTGTTTAACTTCCTTCTTACTCTACTTTGCTTCTGATTCTTTGTCAGTGACTCACATGGTGCAAGTGTTGTTTTTCCTTGCCTTGCTATAATCATACTATATAAATATGACTTTTATATAGTATGATTATAAATATACTCTATATATAAAAGACTTCAAAGTGAAGTCTTATATATATTATTAAAATCTGTAACTGAATAAAGGAAGTATTGATCTTAATTATTCTCTGGATATTTAGGAATTCCAAAATACTGCCTCTAATTATAAATAATAGCAATGATTGCAGGTAGTTAAATTTTAGCTAGTCTTGGTCTTCCATCAGAGTACTATTGTCTAAACCTTAATGTGGAAAATATCTTTATAAATAAAGTGGTCGTTATATAGATTTCATGGCCATGGCTTGTATTTGTTCATTGCTTTCCTTTGCCTTCTTATTTCAGTTAAAGAAATGTATGACTATCAAGGCAGGTCTTATCTTCACATACCTCAGGATGTTGGTGTTAATTTGCGATCATCTGTGCCACCTGAGAAATGTTATCTCCCAAAAAAACAAATTCATGTGTGGTCCGGACACACAAAGGTAAGCAAATTGGTTGTTTTTATTTCTTGTAATGTATAGTAGTGAAGCCATCATAAAGTTTCAGCTATCGATGTGGAATATTTAGTATTTCTGAAAAAGATGTAGGGGAGTCAGAATAGAGCAGGGAAGTCAAATTAAAGAGAAATCTCCTATTAAGTTAGGCTTTGGAGGTACCCACATGTATCAGTCACAAGTGATGACTCAGTCTTCAAGGTCACCTGGATTGGCATGATATAAGAATGTGTGACTCGGTGTCCTCTCCCCTTATGGTAGCCTGGACTTTCCCTCCCAGTTCCTGCCACAATTTGCTTCCTCTTGGGCACCAAGTCAGTGAGTAACGGGCTTGTACTAGCACCAGAGCCTCAGTCCTTTTGCTTTAGCTCTTGAGTTTATTCCCCTTCAAAGAAGATTCGATGTTCTCTAGTTTATAAACTATGATAATATTTAAACTAATGAAGACACAAGACACTTAAAAACTTTAAATGTTGATAATCTTTGTCATCTGTGCTAATTTATGGCTGTTAGCAAAGAGCAAAGTTAATGAATGAAAGAAGGGAGAGGAGTGGGGGTATTAGTAACTTGATTGATTAAGAATTCCCTGGGGGAGGAAGTCAATATTAAAGATTAAAAAACAAATCTTTAGAAGTTTAATGTCAGTAAGGGCTGCTCTTGGAATACTAATGAAGCTTATTCTGGGTCTATAATTTTTGGAATGAAGAAAAATAGTAATTTTAAGTTGCTTTAAAATAGACTGTCCTTGTGTAATTTTAGCGGATTTTAGAATGTTTCTGATAGATAACTGTAATACCTTTCGTAGGGTGTCAGTGCTGTCAGATTGTTTCCTCTCTCGGGCCATTTATTGCTGTCTTGTTCCATGGACTGTAAAATTAAGGTGAGTTTTCAGTAACAGTAGGAGTGCTACAAAACTAGTGCTTTGGTTAAATCTGTTTGGTTAATTATAATAAATTTGGGTTTGTTAGGCGATCAGAGGCTAATTATTTTCTCTTAGGCCCTGTGAATGCAGCAGTTTATGAACTGCTTCCAAACATGTTGATTCAGATATGGCTCTATGGTCCAGTTGGCTAGGCTCTTTTTTAAGCTTAGATAACTGATTAATAGAATGTAATCAATCACTTTGGCTTTAGACACATAAATGCTTAATCATTAACAATGCATTTTTTGCATATGTAAGAGTTCATTTGTTCCTCAGAACCTTATGAGGTAAAAAGAATACAAGATAGAAATCCTATTTCTAAAGAGTAAATAATGTGATTCATCTTTTTTTTTATCAGTGCTAGTAGACACCAAGTAGCAGGAATGCTCCTAGACTCTTCTCCCCTGTCTATTTTATTTATTTATTTAGTGTGTGTTATATCTCATTGTTTTTTAGAGAGAGAAAGGGGGAGAAATAGATAGATAGAAACATCCATAAGAGAGAAACATCATTGATTAGCTGCCTCCTGCATGCCTCCTACTGGGGATCGAGCCCACATGTGCCCCAACTGGGAATCGAACTGTTGACCTTTTAGTTCCTGGGTCCACGCCAGTGCCTGTCAACTTGAGTATAGGAGAGTCTTTTTAAAAATCTTCAATAGATTAGTTTTTATCACCTTTGTGTCTTGTGTGTCTGGTTTGTTATGATGGTCAAAAATAGCAACTCTATAGTGTTCTTGGGACTTGGAAAGTTTTTGTTTTGTTATGGTTTTTTGTTGTTGTTGTTGTTGTTGTTTTTTTAATTTTTATTACTTGATTCCAGAGAGAGGAGGGAAGGGAGAGGGAGAGAAGCATCAATTGTTTTGTTCCACTTATTTATGCATTAATTGGTTGTATGTGCCCTGACCAGAGAATCCACAACGTTGGCATGTCGGGATGGCACTCTAACCAACTGAGCTACAATATCTATAAAGGCGGATTTTTATTTATTTCTTTATTTTTTTAATGAGTGCAATAGCCATGTAGGTATTTGTCTGTATTTAAGAGCTTAAAATAACAGGTCAACAGTTTGAAGTAAAAAATCCTTATTTCCTTTTAACTTTTACTTTTTAAAAACTATGTTAATTGAAAGTAAAGTTTTCTCTTTTACCAATTAAAAAAGCATAGAATACCATTTGTATCACTTCTATACAAATTAATTAGATATCTGTTATGTGCAAAGGGCAGAGAATAAAAAGTTATTAAGGCACTGTCTCTGCCCTTAGGATGAACATTGCATTATGATTTTAATGATCATTATAGAGTCAGATACAAAGCATTCTGGTTTCAAAGAGGAAGCATTCCCACTAGTAAGGTAACTAGGTAAAGGGAGGGGTAGGGCATAGACTATGTCTGAGAAGAGTGAATAGAATGAATCAGCATGGTGTGCACTCTAAACTGCAGTTTCGTGGTTGCTGGAGCCTAAAGTCTGAGAGACACAGGTGACTACTCAGTCATAAGTAAAGGGCCAGGGCCTGGAGGTCCTTGCCTGGTATTCTGCAGGCACTGAGACTTGATCCTCTTGGCCCTCAGAGGCCAGGAAATGCCTTCTATTTTAGAGGACTAGCAACACTGTTGAGAATTGGATTTGATGCAGGCAAGAATAAAGATACTTTGAAGCTATTGCATAAATTCACTTTAGATGTAGTGAGAATTATGAGCCTGTTATCTTTTTGTTTGGATCTTCATTTCCATAATACAGCTTCCATAATACTTGCTACTTCAGGAAAGTTCAAAAAAAAGTCTTTCAATACCAAAATGTTATAGACATGACAGTTTTAATAACACTTAATTATTTTAAAAGTAGTTCATGGTATTACATCAGTAGAAACTTTTTTCTCATATTGAATACAGAAAAGAACAAGAAGAAAACAAAAAATCACCTGTATTAGCTCCATCTAATCTCTGGTGATAGTTTGATGTACCTTTCAGTATCTGATTTCAGAGTTTAGTTTTAAAATGTATGTGTGTGTGTGAGTCCATGAGTCCAAACAATGCAACACAGACTAGAAGCACCAAGCAATGTGTTTAATGATATATAATGCCTTTGGTTAAATCTTCTGTACACGCACAGACGTGCACACGTATAGCCAGCATATGACTGTTGTTACTGATTGAAAATTGTCATTTTGTCAGTCTGGTATTAAATTTAATATTTATTTGTATTGTTTTTTCCCCCCAGCTGTGGGAGGTTTATGGAGACCGGCGCTGTCTGCGAACATTTATTGGTAATACTTCTTTTCTCCCTGACTATAAACCTATTTGGGACAACTTTTTTAACTTTTTATCATCATTTACTATAATTTTACTGGACTAATATGAATGAAAATCTTCACAGACTTGAACTGAGTCTTGAGGAGGGAGTAAGTCCCCTCAGATAGAGGAAGAAAGAGAACTAGGAAGAGTGAGCAGCAGAAGCAAAAGTGTGAGAAAGCATGCTGCTTTGGGGGAACCACGTATATTTCAGAATTGCCAGGGTGTGGGATGATATGGTGAGAAATGAAAGTGCGAAAAGCAGCAGAAGAGGGGGCAGAGTGTGGAGGACCAGGTGTGCTATTAATAAGGAGTTTAGACTATCCTGAGGGCTCTGGGAAGCCAGACATTAAACAGCTCTTGCAAGAAAGCAACATGATCAGGTTTGAAGCTTACAAAGATCACGTTGGCAACATGGAGATGCTTTGATGGAGGCAGGGGAATGAATTACAAGGTTATTTCATTAGTCTGGATTAGAGATGGTAAGAGTCTGAATTAAAGCAGCAGAGATAGAAAAGAATTAATCAAAAGTTAAAATCAGTGGAACTTAGTAATTGGATGTGAGTGATAAGAGTAAGGTAGGAATCTAAGATGACTCTCAGATGACACCAAGATGAATGCTAGTGTCATTCACCAAGAAGGGAAGCAAGATGATGCTGAGGTTTTGGACTCATTGAATTTTTGCTGCCCTTGGGGTTTTGAAATGAAAATGTCTAGTAAGCAATTAGATGGCCAGATGTTAAGCTTTGAAGAGAGGAATTGGATCTCAACACACAGAAAAGGATGAGATTGAGAGAATTCCTTGAAGCAATGAAGATGGCCGAAGAGAGGACAGTTTTGTGGCAATCTAGCCCTTTTGGTAGAGAATAGTTTATTGTCTTTGTCAGATGTTGTGTGAAAACTAGTTACGTTTCCAAATTTAACTGTATTGCATTGAAGCACTATTTGTGTGAATTTTAGTGGCTCTGTTTTTAGATTGAAGTAGGAGGGTGTTCTGCAATGCTGTATGATTTTAGGGCCTCGCTGCACAGTAAATACTGCCCAAGCTGTGCAGCAGCCTAAAGAAAGATTCATAGGAAGGCTCTCAGCATGCAGGGGGAACAAAATGTCCCTGCAGATGGAGTGGGCTTGGTCCCCAATTGTCTCCCCTGCACGGGCAAGCAGCTTTCCGGGGTGAGCTGAAAGTGTCCTGCTTAGAAAGGTGATAGCGGTTCTGGCGGGGACTCCTGCTATAGACAAGACACCTGGTTGCCTGATTGCTGTGACTCAGAGTGCCTCTCTAGAGGCCATTGGTGGTGTGGTTGACAATGTGCCCTGCACATTTTGCAAGATGTATTTGGCAGTCTTGGTCATGTTGGGTGGTAAAAAAATACGAAAGTTTCTGCTTTCATTTAGCCATATTTTATTTGTCCCTGAGACTGTCAAGAGAATTGATTAGTCTGGCAAGAATGATTTCCAGACAAAGTACCGTAAAATTAATTTATTGTCAAAATGCCATCTTAAAACAAAATAGAAGTTAATATTTGTTTTCAAAAAGGCTTAGTGTCAGATTCTGAATCCATTTCTATGAAATTTGGTAATGTGGTCACACAAATATGCAGTTATTGAATAAGGGCTACAGTTTTCATGAACTCTGGGTTTAGGTCACTGAGTTTTACTTCCAGGTTGGTGAGTAATTAGAGTGAACCTCCAAAATGTCACCAGTCATTTCTCCTTCATTGGCGATAATTGGCCTATTGTGTTCCTTAAGTTCTTAGCTGTTTAGTCATCAGTTATATATATATATCACATGTTAAGAAGTTGCCATGACAGACTTTAAGAAAATCTTAGAGCTTTTCTCTTGGTTCTTACCTAAATGTTATGCATCACAATCACCCGAGGAACTTTTTGAAGGGGGAACCACCTACATTCCCAAGCCCACATAAAACCTATTCTGAGTAAGTAAATCAGGGGATGGGGTTTCAGTAATTTTTTTACCCACAGATGGTTTGGAAAACACTGTTTAATGCTATTTTTCTTATGGTGTTTATGTTTTAAATAAAGATACGTCACCTCATCTCCATTTCTATTGTCTGCCTTTAGGTCACAGTAAAGCTGTTCGGGACATCTGCTTTAATACCGCGGGCACACAGTTCCTCAGTGCAGCTTATGACAGGTACCTTAAGCTCTGGGACACTGAGACAGGTAAGAGGTCACTTACACTAACAGATACTTATCTTATAAACTTGCATTTGGGGAGAGGTTGTTTTTCGGTTTTTTTCTAAATATGTTTTTATTGATTTCACAGAGGAAGGGAGAGGGAGAGACAGAAACATCAATGATGAGGGAGAATCATTGATCAGCTGCCCCCCATGCAACCTACACTGGGGATCGGGCCCACCACCCAGGTATATGCCCTGATGGGGAATCGAACTGTGACTTTCTGGTTCATAGGTCAACACTCAACCACTGAGCCACACTGGCTGGTTTAAATTAGCATTTTAAAATGAAATGTGTTGTCGTCTGTGGCAAAATGATACCTTCTTTAACTGCTAATTCTATCATTAACTATCAGCTTATATAACTTTGTAGAGTTGAAGCTCAGCTGAATAAACAGCTCTTTCACTCTAAAGCTTTGTTTCCACCAAATATAATTTATAAAGCAAACATATTGATAGACAAAGATGTTTGAAATCTTTCATTGACTATTTAATTGATCTTTTTGTTCCTCTATAATCTACAATATATCATCTAACACTTGGCCTTGCATATAATAGAAACACAGGAGATAGCTGATAAACAGAATTAAATTTAACTGCCCAAATTCATTAAAATGTAGGTCTAAACTCCCATGGCCCGTCCAGTTGGATGTATATATTCACAGACATATGAGTGGCATCAATACATTGTGGCTAGTAAAAGTGTGTGTAATTAAAGAACCATCTTTCAGTCTTGCTGGGCTTTAAGGATAAAGGTAATAGCTAACATTTATTGAACACTTTGTGTTCACCAAGCATTATGCTAAGTGCTTATATTCAGTATCTCATTCAATCCTTAAAATATCCCTGTGAGATAAGTACTGTTATTGTTATAGAGCAGAAAACAGGCTTAACGTTTTCAGGGTCACATAGTTAATAAGTAGCCAGATTGTGTTCATACTGAGGTCTCTCTAATTCAGCCCTTATTCTTGACCTCTTTAGCAGTGGTCCTCAACTCTGGCTGCACATCATAATTACCTGAAGACTTTTATCTATTCTTCAATTGTTGATACAGATTTACTTTTGAAAAACGTATTTTTAACCATTAAAAATCCATGAAAAGGAGTGATGTGGTTTATAATAAAGAACAATCAGGCTGCCTTTCCTCAGAATTTATTAAGCAAATAATCTTTAGATATTAATCCCAGGGTTATCTTTTAAGTGGTCAAATTTATTTTGCCTATTTTAACTTGGGTCTTTGGTTTTAGGACAGTGTATATCAAGATTTACTAACCGAAAAGTACCCTATTGTGTCAAGTTTAATCCTGATGAAGATAAGCAAAATCTCTTTGTGGCTGGGATGTCTGACAAAAAGATTGTGCAAGTAAGTCTTTCCACGGCATTTTTATTAAGATTCCTGAACTTTATATTGTATCTGGGGATGGAATCAGGAATATTAATTTGTTTAAAGTTGGAGACTTTTAGGGACTGCTGATGTTCTTCTTAGTAGAAAATAGTAAATCATAAAAACATGATGTTAGAACTCTTTTTATTTCTGCACTTTCCATAATTATGATCTTTGTTTGTTTTCATAAATCTGCTCCACTTCCGTCTTTACCTTTTCTCGTTTATACAGTGGGACATTCGAAGTGGAGAAATTGTGCAGGAATATGATCGGCATTTGGGAGCTGTCAACACCATTGTTTTTGTTGATGAGAATAGGAGATTTGTGAGCACGTCTGATGATAAGAGCCTTAGAGTTTGGGAATGGTGAGTTTCAATCAGTAGAAAATCTGATATATAAAAGAAGCAATTTAAAAATTTGTGGGCAAAGACGCCCTGATAATATGTAGCCATTTGAATATTTTTCAAAGATAATTTCTGGCTTGCCTGTCAAACTGTTATAACTATTTAAGTATCCAGAATATCAAAATAAAAATTTAAACATGCTACTTTTCATAGTCTTTGAATAATCTATCTAAAGGATACATTTTTTGAGTCACTTTTCTGGCAGCAGTAAAAGGGTTTTATAGTGCAATCTTATATCCTTTATTAGCTGTCTTATTCATCTTTGCAAAATACTGATGAGAAATAGGGGCCACAAATGTATAGACTATGCCAGAGTTTGAGCGTAAGATCCTGGCCTCTGAGCCAATCCAAATTTTAAAATCTCAATTTTTTGAATGTCTGCATTTTGACTATTTAATACTGAAAATTGCCTATGTCATCTTCCTTGTTTCCTGCCTACCATTTATTGTCCATATGGTAGAAAACAGTGTTTTCACTTGTAATCAGAATATACAGGGTAGGACAAAAGTAGGTTGACAGTTGTTTGTATGGAAAATAATGCAATAATTAATAAATGATAATGCAAGAATAAACTCTGTGTTTCACATATTGACAACCTATTTTTGCCCCACCCTGTGTTGGGGAATTTTGCTTTCCTCGAGAAAGAAAGGAAAAAACACTTTTCTAAAATCAAGAAATACTAAAAGCTAATTTCACTAAGTGTCATAGTTCATGTTTTATAATTTATTTCCAAAGAAATGCATAATAAGCTTTTTTAAATTAATGTTTATCATTGCATCTCAGGGAAATATCCCACTTGGTCATGGTACATAATCTTTTTAATGTGCTGTTGAATTTGTTTTGCTAATATTTTGCTAAGTATTTTTGCATTTATGTTCATCGGAGATATTGGTCTATAATATTGACCCCTTAAAATGAGTTTGGAACCCTGGCTGGTTGGGCTCAGTGGATAGAGCATCAGCCTACCGACTGAAGGGTGCCTGGGTCAGTTCCAACCAAGGGCACATGCCCGGGTGGTGGACTCGCTCCCTTATGGAGGGCATGCAGGAGGCAGCCGGTCAGTGATCCTCTCCCATCATTGATGTTCCTATCTCTCTCTCCCTCTTCCTTCCTCTCTGAAATCAATAAAGAAATATATTTTTTAAAATGAGTTTGGAAGTATTCTCTCTTCTGTTTTTTGGAAGAGTTTGAGAAGGATTGATAATAATTGTTCTTTAAATGTTTGGTATAGTTCACTGGTGAAGCTATCTGTTCCTGTAATTTTTTGTTGAAAGGTTTTTGATTACTTCATCTCTCCTTAATCATTATTGATCTGTTCATATTTTCTATTTCTTCATGACTCTTGGTATATTTCTAGGAATTTATCTTTTTCTCTCAGTTATCTAATTTGTTGACATATAATTATTTATAGTATTTTTGCAATCTTTCGTGTTTCTATATTATCAACTTTAGTGTCTTAATTCTGATTTTTAAAAATATATATTTTAGTGATTTTTTTTTTTACAGAGAGGAAGGGAGAGGGATAGAGAGCTAGAAACATCGATGAGAGAGAAACATCGACCAGCTGCCTCCTGCACACCCCCTACCAGGGATATGCCCGCAACCAATTTACATGCCCTTCAAATTGAACCTGGGACCTTTCAGTCCGCAGACCGACACTCTATCCACTGAGCCAAACTGGTTTCGGCAGTTCTGATTTTTTTTTTTTTAATTTATGTCTTTTGTCCTTTTCTTAGTCTAACTAAATTTTTGTTAGTTTTATTGATCTTTTTATTATCTTCTTAGTCTCTTCCATTTATTTGCTCTCTGGTGTTTCTTATTTCCTTCCTTCTGCTAACTTTGGACTTTTTTTTTTTTTTTTTTAATTTAAGATATTTCTTCTTTCCTAATGTAGGTTTTTATCACTGTTAACTTGCCTCATTGAATTGTTTCTGCTGCATCTCCTTTTTTTGATATATTTTGTTTCTATTTTAAGTTGTCTCAAGACTTTTGGATTCCCCTTTTAATTTCTTCTTTGATCCCTTTTTGGTTAAGTAGCATGTTTAATCTTCACATATTTGTGAATTTTCTAGTTTTCTCCTGATAAGTTCTAGTTTCATATAGTTGAGATCAGAAAAGATGCTGGATCTGATTTCAGACTTTTTAAATGTATTAAGACTTGTTTTGCGATCTAAGATGTGATCAGTCTGTCCTGGAGAATGTTCCTTGTGCACTTGAAAATAAGGTCTTATGCTGCTGTTGGGTGAAATGTTTTGTGTACGTCAGTTAGTCCATCTTTCTAACATGCTGTTTAAGGTCTGTGTTTTCTCATTGATTTTCTGTCAGCATGATCTAGCCATTGTTGAAAGTCAGGTATTAGAGTCCCCTACTAATATTACATTACTACTTATTTCTCCCTTCAACTCTGTTAGTACTTGCTTTATATAATTAGGTACTTCAATGTTGGCCACATAAACAACTGTTACCTCTTTGATGAATTGATCCCTTTGTCATTATATAATGACCTGCTGTATCTCTTACTAAAGGCCTGGTGCATGAGATCGTGCACTGGGTGGGGAGGGGTCCTTCAGCTTGGTCTGCACCCTCTTGCAGTCCAGAACCCCTCGCTCCTTACCACCCGCCTGCATTTGGACCTTTTTCAAATTGAGGCTCTTTTCAGTATATTCGAGTCTTTCCGAATATAAATTGTCACTGGTACCTCAGATGTGTAAAGTGTTGACTTGATAAATGATACTGTTCCCCAGGTTGTACCTTAAAATGTTTTCCTTTCACCAAGACCCTGATATAATTTTTTTCTAATCATTTGTTTCTTCTTCTGGATGGATAGATAAATGGATAGAGAAAGTCCTTACTTAAAGGCAAATTGTTGTTGTTGTTATTGTTTTCCATTTAATTAAAGTCTTGGAACTTAAATTTAAATTGCTGCTTTATATTCTGAGATAATATGAAATTACATTTCCCACACATAACTGTAAAAAAAAAAAATTGGCATGAAAAGCAACAAGACCAAAACCTTCTAGAATTAGTAAAGACTTTTTTATCATGGAGAATATTAAAAATAAAAAGGCATTTTGATGATTCTAAATTTAGGTGAGTAGGTTTTGGATTCTTTTTGTTTTATCGTTTGCATGATTTACATGAGAATTTTTTAATGCTATTTTTCCTTTACCATACACACTTGTAATATTTTACATATAAACTGAAAAATAGAAAAGTGTCCAAGTACAGGCACTTAATCTTTTTTAGCTGTCCTGGAATCTCATCATTTTGGATCATGCTTGCAGATCCCACCACTTGCATTGCTGATGGCTCTTTGGACTCTCACCAGATGGCAGAGTCAAGTTAAGGTTGACTAGTAAAATAAGAACGTTTCCTTGTAGGTTTGCCTCAGACATCTTGCTTCTGTCTACCATGACCAATCTTTAAATGAGCTTATTATTAAATAAGTTTTAATAACATGTTTTAACCTAAAGGCCAAAGTTTAAGTCAAATAGTTTAAAGACTAAATCATTAACACTGTTATAATTATCACAGAAAGTCATTTGTGAAGTAAAAGATTTATTTATAATATGCAATAGAATGTCATTTTGTGATTTTCCTCCCCTCACCCCCAGAAAGTTCCATGAAAGTTTTATTTAATATATTATTTTAAGAGTATTTCTTTTGGTTCAGAGATAATTCTTCTAAAGGTACTTTTTAAAAATTACTTATTCTGATATGCTATTTTTAATATTTAGGGATATCCCTGTGGATTTCAAGTACATAGCAGAACCCAGTATGCACTCAATGCCTGCAGTGACTTTGTCTCCAAATGGTGAGTTAGAAGGTGTTTTAAATGAGTTCCTAAGACATGGTGTGATTTCTCTTGAAAAGAACCTTGGCCATTCTTTCTGAGGGCAGTTCTGTCGCAGTGTCATACTGTATAAGGAAAATTTTCATTATTAGAAGTAATCATTGGTTTTCATATGTAAGTCACTTCACCCAGTCTCTTGTTGTTTTTTTAAGTGTTTTTATTGATTTCAGGAAGAGGAAGAGAGAGAAAGAAACATCAATGATGAGAATCATTTTTCAGCTGCCTCCTACACACCCCCTGTTTGGGATTGAACCCCCAACCAGGGCATGTGCCCTGACCTGGAATCGAATCCTGACTTCATAGTTCATGAGTTAATTAATGCTCAACCACTGAGCGACACCAGCTGGGCTCTTGTTTTCTACGAATAAAAGAAATAAATGAAACAATGATTTGTAATAAATGTTGACTAAGCGTCTAAGTATTTCCATCTGAGAATCAGGTTTTTTAAAACAATTCTCCTTTCACGCTGAAACCATTTGGCTCAGTGGATAGAGCGTCAGCCTGTGGACTCAAGGGTCCCAGGTTCGATTCTGGTCAAGAACATGTACCTGGGTTGCGGGCACATCCCCAGTGGGGGATGTGCAGGAGGCAGCTGATAGATGTTTCTCTCTCATCAATGTTTCTAACTCTATCCCTCTCTCTTCCTCTCTGTAAAAAATCAATAAAATATATTTTAAAAAATAAAATAAAATAATTAAAACAATTCTCCTTCCAACAGAATCATATTCTACAACTCATTTAGTGATTTAGTGATGAGTTCTTTTATTTTGGTCTGGTTCCTCACAATGAGAACATCTTAGCAATTCATTGTAAGATATTTTCTCAGGCAAAATACAAAAGATAAATGTTTAATACTGTTTTCTGTTCAGTAATGCATTGCCTTTTAAGAGCAAGGTAATTTATGCTATAGATTAATTTCAAAAACAGTTATGAGATTTTTTAAATCATAATTTTTTTGGATATAGCCTAATTTAATAATCCTAGGTTTTCTCACCTAAGTTGACTTTTCCTTTCTTTTTCATAATTAACATAGAGAAGTCTCTTTCTCCCCATGATTCTATTGTCTATATTAAATACAGATTAATTTCTTTTCATAAAATTTTAATTTATTTGTTAACACTAAACTCGGAATATCTACATATCCTTATTTAAACAAAAAACGTTTTTGTAAGAAGAGTGTTCAATAAAACAGGATTATATGAGTAAAATCTATTATTTTATATACAAACTAGTGGCCTGCTGCACAAAATTTGTGCATGGGGTGCGTGTCCCTCAGCCCGGCCTGCACCCTCTGCAATCTGGGAACCTGAGAATGTCTGACTGCTGGGGCATGTCCCTGTGGGAACGGGCCTAAACTGGCAGTCGGACATCCCTCTTGCAATCCAGGACTGCTGACTCCTAACTGCTCACTTGCCTGCCTGCCCGATTGCCCCTAACCACTCTGCCTACTGGCCTGCTTGTCCCCAACTGCTCCCCACACTGGTCTGATGGCCCCCCACAGCCCTCCCAGGCCGGCCTCATGGCCTACAACTGCCCTCCCAGGCCGGCCTCATGGCCTACAACTGCCCTCCCCAGCCAGAGGCACATCTGCGGCCAGGCGAGGAACATTTGCCTTGTCACCAGGGTGACAGTGCAAGCATTCCCCACCACCCCCTAGCTGCTCCGTGCCTGCTGCCCAGAGGCCCTCCGCGGCCAGTGTGGAACACTTGCCTCGTCGCCACAGCAACAAAGCAAGCATTCCACCAACTGCTCATGCTGCCCGCTCTCAGCGGCCAACCCCTGGGACTGGGGGTCTCCGGCGGGGTTGAGAGGACTGGGCGCTGCCATCTTTGTGACAAAGTGCTGGTCAATTTGCATATTCCCTCTTCATTTGATAAGATACCTCTCACTAGCAATAGATTTGTAACACTTTACAGGTGATATGGTAAATTTATTTTCCTGTTATTATAAAATAGTTGGAACAAAAGAATATGAATGACTGAATGTATTTAGAATGAAAATTCTGTAAAAAAAAAAAAATGTTTTTCTCTAAAATGTCTCAATTATTGAATTTGCAGGGAAATGGCTTGCATGCCAATCAATGGACAACCAAATCTTAATTTTTGGAGCACAGAACAGATTTAGATTAAATAAGAAGAAAATTTTTAAAGGCCATATGGTAGCAGGCTATGCTTGTCAGGTGGACTTCTCACCAGACATGAGGTAAGTTTAAATCTTCTCATGTATTTTTATATTCAAATATGATAATATAAACTTCTGTTGTACAAATAATAACACTTTACATGTCACTTTCACATATGTAATTGTATGAGGACTATGCAAATTGTCAAAATGCCAGATAAAAGGGCAAGAACAAGTTATGAGAATTACCCTCTGCTTTTTTAAGTTCTTTCATATATCTCCTTATATTGTTTAGTCCTGTGCCCTTTAATCACATAAAAGTTCCTGTCTATATAGGCAATGCCATATTTTCTCTCTGCTTTTCTAAGCAAGGCTTGGAGAACTATAACAGCTATTGCTGTGGTGGAATGAACACCAAAAGAATTATGTATTGCATTGTTGAAGTTAACAACTTCACTAAAGCATTTCTGTGTTGAAATCTCAGCCCAACTTCTAATATTTCTAAGTCACACTAGATTTGTAAAGCCTAGAGTCTTTCTAAGTGAAACTCTGCATTCATTCCCCTATTCTTAGCTAAAATGCATAGGTGTAACAGTAATTCAGAAATCCCTTTAGCCTGATCATTGGGCCTTAGAACTTCTGCCTCCGAGTCAGTCTTAGACATATTCAAAAGGCATTGGAACCAGGACGTAATTATAAAGTTGCTAGAGTCTATGACAGCTAAAAAGGGTCTCGGTGTGTATGGCAGCTCAGTGACGTTGATCCCCCTACCCTGTTTCTAACTGTCTAGAGACAGTGATTGTGATTCCGCATTCATCGTGGCCCTTGGGCATCTCTGTCTTCCAAGTTAAAAATTATTTTTACTCTTAGATTATTGCTCACTGGGGATGACTTTTTGGTTATGAAGTTTAAATTATAGACCTCGACCTTGTTCTTCTTACTGAGTTACATATGGTGAAAAAGGTAAACTCTTTCTTTGTTCTTCATCTACTTTACAGTGTTTGAATAATTTGAATTTATTTTTCTCCCCATTTTAGCTATGTGATTTCAGGAGATGGAAATGGAAAGTTGAACATCTGGGACTGGAAGACCACAAAACTCTACAGTCGGTTTAAAGCTCACGATAAAGTGTGTATAGGTGCAGTGTGGCATCCTCACGAGACGTCTAAAGTCATCACCTGTGGCTGGGACGGTCTCATTAAGTTGTGGGATTAATGAGATCAATCCTTAAACTCTCTAGGATTATTTTTTACCCAGTAATCTATTTAACTATATTTAATTATTAAATGTGTTGGATGATAACTTGATTTACAGATTATCATTTCCTTACATGGCCTTATAAAGTTGACACATTGTTTGAAAAAAAACTTTGTAAATTTGGCTCATATAATTTCATTGGCAACTTTATTTTGTTCTTTATAGATATTATTTATGCAGAGAATGACCATCAGTTTTCTATTTGACAAATAGATACTATTGGCAGGCAGCTGTGGGTTTACCCCCAAGACATACAGAAAAGATCCCTTTGGAGTCGGGTAAGAATCCCTCATGGATTTGGGGATTCTAAAGGTGGTAACATAGTTAGTGACAATTCAGAAAGGTACCATGTACTTATCTCTTAAACAAAAAGAAAGTAAGGAACAGAGATGATATAATTTAATGTGACCGAGAGAAGGATAAAACCACCCACAATTACTGTTTTATTCTTGCCAGTGGGTCAGGTTCTAATCTTTTGGATTGAGTTGTTCCACTATTTTTTATGACACATGTTGTGTATTTTTAGTTGTAAACCAGCAATCTTCTCTAATTGCAGCATTCCTCTAATTATTAAACTGTAAAATACAAATCAGCCCAGAGTACCTTCCTTGACTTTCTTCCTGACCAGTATATAAGAGAATTATGTGATTTTTGAAGATGAAACTCAAGAGAATGAGTCAAAACTTTGGACTTTATTTGTATTGACTGTCAGTAAGAACCTGGCTATTCTTTCATAAGCCAGGGTCTCATAGGCCATTGTTTCACAGATGTTACTACTGAAATATTCCTCATTGGAAATAGGGCAAAGATCAAAATACTAACTTGTAATTTCTTTGATGAGTTGTATGTCTTATCTTTAAAATTATTCTGAGTTGGTTTGGGAATATAGCCAACAGAACTTTTTAAAATCAATAAAGTTTTAAACGTCTTTCTAAATCTTTGAGTAAAATTGGCAACAGGAAAATGGCTAGGGTTCCCCAGTTTGAGAAGCAGTGGCTGTGATTGGGTTTAAAAATTTGAGATTGTGAAATGAAGATAGCTTCTTGAATATAGTAGCTAACAGCACTTTAGTTGACAACCATTTCTCCAGCTTTATTACAAATCTGTATCAGATGTTTGAAGGTAGTTTGAAATGTTTCATTACCATGCTAGGGAAGATTGGTTCATAGCTGCTCAGAGTGCTGACTGGGAGACCAACATCGTATTGACTGATGATATCCTAAGGCATTAGCTTGGAGTCGTCTGCTATCAAAGCAGTTCATACTTCTTGTCCTTAAAAACATCCATTTTTAAAAATTAATATCAAAAAAGAAAACTGGTGTAGATGACCAGGTGCTATAGCCACATAAAAGTAAATGTCAAAGACGAAAATAGAAAAATGATACAAGTGGTAGGCTGCAGTTTTGGACACGGAAGCACTGGGAGACAAGAATACGCTGCCTCGCTGCTCCCTTTCCGTACCTGCCAGGAAGGGTGGCCGCCGCTTCCTGAAGAGGAGGGAATTCAGACAAGACCTTTACTTTAGTCCCGACCACTGGTTTCATAAATGTGAGTTAATCACATTTGATTAATAATAAAAGAACCGTATATTTAAACTATCTTGTTCAGCACCAGTATTGTGTATGTTACAAATCATTTCTAAATCTGGGTTTATTTTATTGTGTTTTTGACTGTTTCTAAACTAAGCAACTGTGTATAAAAGTTGTCTCTTTTTTAAAAAAAGAAATCCTATTTTTAAATAAAGCATTTTTTATAAAATGTGTTATCAAAATTTTTATTCTTGGTTTCCTTTTGTCTTAACCAAGTTAAACTATTTATAGATATTAAATGGGTCATTTTGATTTTATGGATGCTTTAGACTAGAGGTAGGTGCAGTATATTAATGAGTTTATTCTGATTAAATAATAACACGGGGCTGTGCCTGCCCTTAGAGTATACAGATAAGTTTAACATCCCACATTTATTCACTTAGTGGTGACGCTGAGTCACAGTTGCACTCAGAGTACACAAATCAGTGGGGTTCCTTCCAGCATAAAAACGTCTCAAGGTCATGTTGTTACTGGAATTAAGTGCTTACTCCTTTTCTTCGCTGTGTATGCTTTTTGTCACACTCAGAACATAATGCCTTACTACACGTTAAGAGTAAAAGTAATGTTTTAGTGAAAAGTTTAATGGGATGAAGATTTAAATATTAAAGCACAAGCTGGGAATATTTTGTCTTGAATAAGGAGACAGTTTTAAGATAAGGAACAGGGAGTAGCATCAGTCAGGCACCTCTAAATAGAAAAGTGTAAAGTGATTCTTAAGGATGCATTGGGAGGCTGGTTGATGTGCCCAGCATGTCTATAAATTACCTGAAAGAAAACATTGACAGTGAAACAGCAAACCCTTGGCTGGCAGCCAGAAGCGCTAACTACAGAGGCTCTTCCTGGAGAACTGTTTTCTCAGAGAGTGGACAGACCAGCTGCATCTTACTGAGAGAATTCAGAAGAAAGTCAAGGTTAGCTGAGGGAGCCATATGGATTCCAATGTGGGGAAGGGAAGTGTGGAGGGCCATCCAGGACAAGATATTCATTGGTGGTATAAAATTTGGGTCAAAAGTAAGACCTATAGAAAACTGATGGTATTATTTCATCAAAGATGCTCACTTTTCACATTTTGACATCTCAAATAGAGCTACATCTTTTTTTTTAGAGCTACATCTTAATGCTGCATCATAGTTTAATTGCAGCATTCTTTGTAGATCATAAAATAATTGATTAAATACAGTATTAAGGCAAGGACTAGTAACTGAGGCAAAAAGAAGATCCAATCAGAAGTTTCTATCAGCACTTGCCTCAAATTTCATGTTACACACACACACATATCCTACATACATACACATATGTGCATACACATACATATAGAAGTATTATATTACCATAGATACATGTACTTGATCTAGTATCTTCAGAGATTGCCACTTTGTTAGGGCAGACGTATAAACTATTGCGGTCTGAAACATTCTGGTTTTTCGAACTGTGGAGGCTGAAGTGTGTTATCCAAAAAGGTGCTTTTCCTGAGGGCACTTCACTTGATGACTGGAGAGCCATCATAATGGATTCATCTTTTATCTGAGCTTTTTTTTTTTTTTTTTGAATAATCACATCATTTGGATTCTTGTGAATTTATCCTAAGAGTTCCCTTTTATAGCACACTAATCAAGAAACTATCCTACCACTATCAAAACCTCTAATCATGAACGTCTTAGAATAATGAGGTTTTCCAAGCCAGAAGACACCTTAGAAATTAAATATCCTAATCTAAGTAAGGAAATAGGTCAAGAAAGATGCTGCTGGGTATGTAGCTGGTTAGCAGCAGTGCTGAAACCCTCCTCTCATCCTATCGATACTATCCTGCCTCCGCATAATGCCACTTAACTGAGCGTTGTTTTTTAAACGGTCAGGTTGGTGTCCTAATCTTTTCGGCTTCCAGCTTGCTCTCTCTGACTTAGGTGGTTTAAAGAAGCACTCAGCTATTTAAATCATGTTTATTTCATCCTTTAGGAAAACAACTTGGAGCTACAGACATGCTCTTGGCCTCTTCCATTAGAGCTGGGCCCCCATCACCCTCTCATGACTGCTCACAGGGAAGGTCCTTTGTATTGTATATTTCAGATAGTTTTTAGAACACAATACCTTTTCTCATCTTGTTTTTATTCTTTGAACATCTGTTTTAATCTTTTTTTTATTTTTTTTTTTATTTTTAGAAACACCAGTCTCTATCCTTGTCCTAAGTAGTTTCGCATCATCATACCTTCCTTCTCTCATAAACTGAAAAGTAGTATCTGTGCTATAGGAATTGTGGTTTTATACACTGACTCCAAAAAGTTTGTTTTCTGGGAATTGGTACAAAGGAAGGACTATGAGGAATGAGAATCAAAGATTGAGGTTTAATATCTTAGAATATCTTGTAGTCATAATTGAGCCTTCAATTATTATGTAGCTCTCAAGTTCCTAAGAAAGATCTCCAGGTTAGCATTAACCGGGAATGAGGACTACCAGAAGCAAAGCAATAAACAACCATGTCAAGAACAGGATGAAGTGTGTCTCAATTTAAATTAACCAACAGGAGAGATAGTGGTACATCTAAATGGCAAAGGTATTTCTCATGTCAGAAAAAAAAAATTTTCAGTAACAAATGCTGATGAAATAGATTCACTGAAAAAATCCTATGAGAAATAGCTTTCTTTACTCATAGCCAACAAATATTTACTGAGCACCTTTTACCTGGCAGGCACTGAGGCTTCAGTCTTGGCCCTTTCCCTCATGGAGCGTACAGTCTGCTGGGAAAGACAGCCATTAAATAGGCAGAGACATTAAAGTACAGGCGTGTGGAAACAGACAGGAGGGCATCACAGGGCCACCTAGATCCTAGCTGTGGGCTTTAAATGGAGGGGGGGGGGGCGGAGAGAGAAAGGGGGAGTCCCTGGGGAAGCCATGTTTGAGCTGGTATCAATCCTTGAGAAATAACACTGTGTTGTACAGATAATAGCTTATTTTTGACCTGATTGTGGTTTCATTCGTGTTATAGCACACACTTGGACCTGTGCCCATCATCTTTACCCAGCCAGTTGTGACATCAAACTGTCCAATGGCCAGTCACATAGGACATAGAGCAGTTAGAAGAGAAGCTAACCATTGTGCTAGGGCAGGTCCCACAAGCTGCCTCTGTGCATTAACTGCTCCATCTTGGAGAGGTCTGGGAGTCCTGTGGGAGGAACTGCCGTGGAGGAGAATGAGTCAGGACCACAGCTACTTACCAACCACTATGGCTTCCTGGTACATATCGATTGCATATCTGCCCTGGGTATACTGGGCTCCTCTGTTGGAATAGTCTAGATTAGAATTCAAAATTGACAGGAAAATAAATCTCTTATTGTTTCAACTCATCTTATTGCACCAAACCAACGTCTAAAAAAAACCTTGCAGTATTTTATACAATCATATAAAAGTTGCTGGTTTTACAAAGCATTGGCTTTAATGTGTTGGGAACTAGCATTTTTTCCCATATACTGCTAAACTTAAAGCATGACATTAAGTTTGCTTACTTTATTTTTTTTAAGGACAGAAATACAATAACATTATTTAAAGAATGTCAATAATTTCTAAATTTAGGCAGTTTAAAAATATACTACATTTAGGGGTATGATTTCATGTGATAAGTAAAGGTCAGATACCTCTTTCAATGTAAAAAAAAGAAAAAGGAAGACATTTTAACCCAAGTTTAAGTGTTTTATTGAATCCACAGAGCCAGCAATTGGCTAATACAAAAAAAAAAAAAAAATTATGTTACTGCTTAAAAGGAAAACAAAATTTATCTTTAGTAGAACAGATTACATTAATTGAGCTTGGAGCTACTATTGCATTGTTAAGTATAATAATCTGTTTAAATAAGGCCTTCATTTTTAATCTGGCAAAACACAATGAAGCTAGTTTTCTGGTATAAATCCAAGTTTTGCAAAATCCCAACATAAAATACTTAGGAAATGCGAGTCTTCTGCTGTATTTATTATATACTAACCTCTTACAGCCAAGGCAGAGATGCTTACATGAATAGCCAAGTCAAAGTAAACACTGTACATTCCTGAATTTACTTTTGCTCTACCCTGATGTAAACATCCATGCTGGTCAGTCAATTCTGACGGAAGTTTACTTCTCCCTGGCTCTCTCCATTTGCACATGTCAAATAGCTGCAAATATTTATATAATAACCTAGTATAACTGCATAAAATACAATCTCTCTAAGAAAAGGGGAAAGGAAAAATTGTTTTACTTTAATCTCAAGTTGTAACAGAGTTTAGGCTAAAAGGTGACCTTTGAATCTCTTACATCCTCACGTGTTTTTTCACCTGAGAAAGAACAGTTTTTTTCCTATCACTGGATAAGAGCATTATTATTAAATTTGTATTTTCAGATTCACTTATGAGCACCGCTCTGGTAAGAGTTAATTATGTTGCAGGTATTCACATCAGAGCTCATTTA
The DNA here is from genome assembly GCF_014108245.1 of Pipistrellus kuhlii. Lineage (NCBI taxonomy): Eukaryota > Metazoa > Chordata > Mammalia > Chiroptera > Vespertilionidae > Pipistrellus > Pipistrellus kuhlii. Next base: position 30,372,860 of record NW_023425551.1, on the reverse strand, counting down.
TCTAGGATCAAAACCTAGTTTGAAACAAAGGGAACTCACACCACACTTCCAGGCAACTGTGCCCTTTCTAAAACCCAGGAGGGAGAGTGCCAAGTATTGGGATGAGCCAGGGCCAAGAGTCACTTCCAGGCCCTTGCAAGAGCTTTCCTGGCAACCTGAACATATTGACAGAGAATTCGTTGGGTCCCCAGGTTTTGTCAGTAAGTCTCCATTTGGCAAGCATACTTTAATGAAGGCTTTTAAAATTTAACCTTATTGCTACAAAAATAACCCCAACTCTAATAGATTTGCAGGTCTGGTCTTAGTATATTTGTAGCCGTCCCCCCACCACCACCACTCCCATTTACTAATAGAAAGGCAAAAATATGTACTTTAAAAGAAGCATCTTACATTTGTTAGAGGCTATGGAGGCAGCATTGTGGAGGGACCAGCATGGGCTTCGGGATCTGACAGGCCAAGAAGTGGATTCCTGCTCCACCATCTACTAGTGTTAGTTGAATGATCTGAATAAACTATCTAACTGCTCAGTGTTTTCTATTATAGCCTGTATATGTCATTTGGGAAAATTACACTTCTTTGGAGGGTTGTTGGGAGAATTAGGAATAATCCATGACAGTGCTGAGCACACAGGAAGTGCTCAATAAATAATGGCTCTTGATTTTGTTTGTTTGTACTTTGTTTGTATTCTTCTGTGATGGTTTTGCCTGCTCTTCACCACAGCATCTTCCCAAACGCTAGTGCTGTGGTAACCTAGACCATTTCTCATGGTCGACCCCAGCTCTCCATAGTGGGGATTCTGCCCCCTAGGGGACATGTGGCACCCTCTGGAGACAAGACTGGTTGTCACAACTGACAGGGGAGGGGAAAGGTGCTCTGGTGTCTAGTGGGACCAGGGGAGATGCTGCTAAGCATCCAACAATGCACTTCCTCCCCCAACAAAGAAGGATCTAGCCCAAAACGGCAGTAGTGCTGAGGTTAAGAAACCCTGGCCAACATAATAATCACAATAAATTCTGCAGGCAGGGAAACCATAGCAACAGTGAGAAATTCATCAGAAATTCCAAGCTCTCCATAAAGGGGATGAAGGACAGTCTTAGAAATAAGCATAAAATAAGTATGAATAACTACTGAACAGGCTGCCTTGTAGGTGGGTGTGGGCGGGTGTGTTTGTGATTTGAGTTAATCTCTTCTTTAAAAAAAAAACAGTACACCCATTCTTGCTTCAGATATATATATATGGAGTGTGATGAAGTCAGTGTTCTGTAGCACCAATCTGGAATAAATGGTAACTTGCCTTGTATAAAAGGGGGCTTTCAGTAATGCCCAAGTCTTCAGACTATAAATTAAAAATCTTGATATGATTGTGTTTGCACCTGGACACTTAAGGAGAACAGGGAAGAGGTGGGTTCCAGCCAAAGGCAAGGTCCTGTGGTAAACAGCAGGCTACACACCCAAGAGTTTCATCAACCCCGTGAGAATGGAAAATGTATGTAATTTCTTTTTCATGTTGGTGAATTCACGAATTATACAGGGTGTCCCCCAAAATGTATGCTCACCTTCGAATAATTATTAAGGCAATGTGCATTAAAATACATTTCATTTTCAAAAGCTGTTGAAGTGTGAATACATTTTTTTGAGCACCCTATAGAAACATAACGAACTTGAGAGAAAACTGAGGTGAGTGGGGGGTTATCTTCCAAATAAAAATGAAGGAAGACAAGCATCCCCACTCTGTCAGAGGCAGACAGGCAAAGGGCCTGGTCTGGGCAGATGACGGCTGACTCCTGTGGCATTCCCGTGTCTGCCCCTCAACAAGTGGTAACTGTGCCCTACCTCATGGCAGGCGCCAGCCCACACACACAAGGGCAATAACAACGCCTGCCTCAAGCAGGTAGCAGGCGAGTGGGAGAAGGCAAAACGATAATGAGGATCATGGACATACTCCACTCTGCAAGTACAATACTTCCTTGAGTTTTTTATGAGGCCCTGCATCCTACTTCCACCTGGTATTTACCCAACCAAGAGTATAACAGCTACTTGCATTGAAAATGTCTTTCTTCAGGAAGAGCTGAGGTTTAGATAAATCCTTGTAACTGTGAAAAAGCCTGAAGTCATTTAGTTCCAACTCTTTGAGGAGGCTGTACCAGAACCGCACCACATTGCTGTCGCTGCCGCTGACCTCGAACCCGGGCCAGTGGAGATGGATCTCGAAGATGAGCTGTCCGATCTGTTCGAGGACATCTTCCAGAATAAGATTCTCCAAAACTTTCCATTCTGCGCTCTCCAGATCTGCTTTGAGGACATCAATCTGTAACATAAGGATAAACAGAGACCAGCATATTCAATAAGCGTGGCTTAAAATGCCACTGTGCCATCAGGAGCATCGCCGTTGAACTACTTCCCCAGAAAATAGACTTGTTCAAATTTTAGACTTAATGGTCTTTTTTCAGATGGTCACTTATAAATCTCTAACCTCACGCCACACCAAATATTACCATACAAATAACGGGATGCCAGCCAGAAGTCATAACGGACCCTCGTACTTTCTGCCCAATTGGAACGGATGCCCGAGAAGGACATGCTGGACTGTGTGTATCACAAAGCTCTGCGCCCACAGCCTCTCCCCAGAAACCCTCGTGCTGCGCAGAGGAACCCAGTGTGCCCAGACGGAGCGGTGGCCTGCAGAGGGCCTGACAGAGGACTGCTGGCTGCAGCGACCGCCTCACAAACCGTTCCCACTCCAACTTCACCGGGGCTGGAAGCCAGGGGAAGCATTCTCAGGAATATTGGACTCGTAAAAAAAAAAATAGTATTATGTCATGATTTCTTTTAAAAAGTATATAACAGCACAGAATTCTTTTTTTTTTTTTAAGTAAAAATACCATTCTCTGTTCATTTAATGAATACAAATTCACATTCTGGATGAGATAAATATGGAAAAAAGAGTAGGGTGATAGAGATTTTACAATTAATTAAGGTATGAGAGTCAGCTCCTTTTTGCTGGCTTTGCACAAAACCCATTAGAATAACAGAAAGCAATGAAAGCTAATTCTTCACTGAGCACCGACATGGACCTGGCACTATGCTAAGTGCTTCACCTTGCAATATCCAGGTACCACCCTCAACCATTCTGAAAGGGAGATTCTCTCAGTGTCCCTGTGTAGAGTTTAGGAAACAGACTCACCATAGCCCATCCCGCCACCCAGCTGGAGAGGCAGAGGTGAAATGACAACCAAATCTGCCCCATGTTCTTATCCACTACACAATGCTAACCCCCACCCGCTCCCGCCTCCCCCCAATAAACCACAAGAGGAAAAATAGTAACTCGGAGTCCCTAAAAGGCTTGGGTTTGGAAAATAAGGCGCTACTGGGGAGCGAGTGAAGGTCTGTGCGTAGAAGTATTGTTACCGACATCACTATTTCACATTGGCAGAGCACTTTCCAGCCAAAAGAATTGCTTTCTACATCTACCATCTCAGTAAAGCAGCCCCATCAGCAGACAGGGATTAGGTAAAGCTGACTGCCAAGGAATAAAGAGAAGTGGAAGTGGATAGACCACCAAGGAAGGGGATGACATTCAGACACAGACTAGAATGAAGGGGATGGAGGCAACCCTGCAGTAGAGCAAAGGCCAGCTCCCCAGGAAGTGGCAGCGCCACACTAAGCCGCCCTTCAGGACGTGCCCGCTGAAGCCACCATATCCAGCCCATGGAAGTAGGATATTTGAGGGATAGATAAGGAAGTAGAGGGATGGATAAGGACCAAGACTAATTCTGCCCCAACCTCTCCTCTCTCTCAGCACATGGCTGTTTGATAAGTTTCCCAGATGCAGCTGAGTCATGAGGCTCTCAGTGCAGAGGCAGCATTTCTTGTGGGATTTCAGAGGTGGATGGAGACGAGGCATAGAATGTAGACATAATTGCTCCAAGAAAAGGGTCTTTGCCCAGCATCCTGAGATCCTGTGCAAGACACTTTCATCCTCTTGCCTTGGATAGTACCTCCTGGTCCCTCAGAGAAAAAGGGATGATGATGTTCACAACCCCAAGATTACCAAGAGGCCGGAGAAAAGGGTAGATATCTATAAACCAGCTGGTTGGTTCAACAGTTTCAAAATGAAAGAGGAAAACTTAAAACAGACAAAAATAACTTTCTTTTCTGAAAGAAACAAAGCAAAGAAGGTTCCATGTGAACATACACAAGGCTAAAATAATTCTTGTCAACTGGATGCAACTGAAGTAATTTGCCTTTTTTTCTATCTCTGTGGCCTTGGCACGTCCTTGGCTTTGTTTAATTTTTGAAGTCTTAGGCAGAATATTCCTGAATGAGAGTGATTAACCTGCCAAAGGAGATATTTTATTAAAACTTCAAAATACTTTCTAATTGGTACAGAAAATATCCAAAACCAAAAATCAACAATTGTTATGCCAATTCACATAGTCAAGAAATTTCTTAGGTTCCTTATAGATTTATTGTTTTACTATGGTTTTCTCTGAGTTTGCATGTGTTGAATGATCAATAAATCAAAGTATTAAAGGGTTCGGTAAAGCTAATCAGCCTAAAATTGGCCTAAAAGCTATAATTATGAAATATAGAGGAATGCACTTTACATATTTTTTCCAAACATTTTTAAGATAAGCTGTTCATCAGAAGTTATGAGCAACTGGAAAATAACCAAATTATTAGACTAAATCATAGCAAATATATGCTTTCTTTGGAAATCCAATTTTCATTTACAAAACGCTAATCCATTCTAGAGATCAAAAATTATATTCATACATGACAACATCCACACCCCCTTCTGATGTCCGTGACTGAAAAGGCTCCACTTCCATCAGATTGCACAAGTTGGTCTGTCTCACGCAGCCCAGGGGTAGTGAGGCCCGAGGAGCACAGAGAGCCAAAGGCTGTGATTAGAACACGGTTTTCTCTGACCCTGTGATTCTTCTAGTTCTAGCATTTCAGAATGTTCTATTACTACTATTTTGCAAATATAATTTCCAAAAAAATAAATATTATGTTACTGCATAATGCACCACTATTATTGTTATTATAAGGCTCTAAACATCTCTAAATAAGATATGCCAATTACAATATACTAATACCGGTTTTCTACAATTGTGGCCCTAAAGATCATAATTTTAAAATAATTCATGTCAATACAACTCCTTCCTGCTTTCTGGATTAATGATGAGAAGTTGTTTTTAATGACTCAAGCAAATCCAAGCTTTTATGTATCAAGTCTACTTAAAGCAAGATTCATATATCTGCACCTACAAAACTGAAGCCGAACACATTAAAAAGAGGGTCATGTTCTCGTAGGAACATAGAAAAAAAAAAATTAATCTATCTTAAATGAACAAGAGGATTAAAGGTCTCTTTAAGAGCCTTAGGCTTTAAACCCATTAGATCAGGTTCAATTATCACTGTGGGCTGGCAGAAATGTAACATGACAAGATTTATGTCACCATCACAGGAAGGAGGTAAGACTCACCCTGCATATTATGAGACATATAAAGGGCTACTCGAAGCTAATGTAAAGCCAGTTCTGAAATAATAATCGAAGAAAATAAGCTTTATGTAGTGATCGGCTCACAGAAATAACCTTCGTAGGGGAGCAACACTCAGCAAATGAATTTTTAAAAAGTAAGGAAAATATTTACACACAAAGGCTCTCTTGCCAGATCTCCAGCCTCTTCCAAAGGCTGCTGAGCAAGTGTCTGGACAGGACCAAGTGATGAAATGCGAGAACTCAGAAACCCAGGTGAGGGCAGGTCATTGGTGAGCTGGTGACAAGAAGCCAGAAGTCAGCAAGGCTATGGATGGCATACAACAACAAGGAAGGAAGCAGAACAAATTCCGGCAGGATGGAGGTGGCAGCAGGGACCTCCCTGGCCACAGGCAGAGTCATGCAGAAAGGCTGTGACAGGACCAAGGACAGCACCAGGCTGCAGCTTTAATTTCTTTATTTCTACCCCACTTCCCTGGGCAGCTAAAACCAGCACACAGCCTCTCACGTCAGACCAGAACCCCGTGCCTTTGAGCTACATCACCTTTACCTGGTTCGTTTATTTTTCTGACCTAATCATATTTATGCAAGCATTCTCAAGTATTTCCAGAAGAAGATGGGGTATATCATATAAGCATGTGTAAACTACTCCTAAACAAACAGATGTGTGAACAAACAAATGACCAAGAAAACACCCAAATAGAATGTTCCTTGGCCAGACATGTTCTTGGGGTTCAGTAAGAGGGGGGTCTTCGAGGTGGGACCAAGGCAATCGCAGAGCACTGTGAGGCCAGCAAGGCGATGGAGGCTGCATAAAGCAAGGCCCAAGTGCAAAAAGCAAGCACTGATTTAGGGGGACACACAACAACCTCACTGGGTGATTCAGGAACTTTTCAATATACTGAAATGTGAGTTAGAAATAACACTGCCCTGGGGGTGAAAACTATGGAAGGATCAGCAGTGAGTGAAGGCAAGTGTCAGAAGACAGAATTGAGAGGAGATGAGGGAATAGCAACAGGGCTTGTGGGCAGGGCGGGGGAGGGAAGGGGGAAGGAAGAGAAGGTGCTGTATGTCAGGGCCACTTTGACGGCCACCACTTCTGGACCCTGGATGGACTCCTGGGGAAGTACATAACGTGGTTTCCACTCCTTTGTTGACATGCCTGATTCCCCTTCCCTCCCCCCCCCCCCCCACCTCCTTCACCCCTGTTACTTGGGCTGTAAGTTCTTCCAGAGCAGGACCTAACTCCTCTGTGGTATCAAGTTTCTATGAGAGTTCCTGGCAGACAATCTGTGTAATGTCCTATCCTGTCTGCTCTGCTTCTGTAACGTCTGACACCTGGCCCCTCTTCTCTGCCCCTCACTTCCTCACCGCGATCATCGTACTTCAGACCGCACTGACTGGAAGGGAGGAGAGAGGATCCAAAGGTTGGAAGTTAGGAATGAGGGCAGCCATGGATTCCAACGGCCTTCTCTGCACACATGGTGTTGGGGTCTTGATTAACAACATTTTATAAACCCTACACGTTAGCCAAAGGCAGTTCCTTGCTATTCCTGGAAATGCCATGAAATGCCTCACCTTGATCCTTGCTCCATGCTGCTTTCTCTGTGTCGATGGAACACCAACAAAGGTTCCTGCTGGTCACCGCCTCTCCCCTCCACCCCCACACACAGAGCCCCATGGCCTTCTTCAAGCACAGGCTGGATTCCATTTTTCTTTAAGAAACTCATGTATTGGGGTTATTAAGAAATCCTTACCCTCAGGATCTAAAGCAGAAACAATCATCTAAGAAGGAGTTATTCACCATATTCTGACAAGACTTAGAAATACAAACAAACTGTTTTTCTCCTCTTGGATATTTAACTGACAATCCGCAAGGCTCCCATCCCAAACATGGTCTAGTTAATGATTCCAACACTGAAATAAGGAAATAGGTGGCATCCGTATGTAATTCTACAGATGGCATGCGTTTTTTTGGTTTTGTCGTGTCGTGTATGAGGCAGGGACTTGTTTCAATGTAAACGCACAGGAGTGTTTAGGAATGTTACGCAGCGGAGCTGTGCTGTCCTATACAACGCCACTCACCACGTGTGGCCATCCAAATGTTACTTAACTAAAATAAAATGCAATTAAAATTTCACTTCCTCCACCACATTTCAGGTGCTCGATAGTCACCTGTGCTAGTGGCTACCATCAGACATGTCCACCGTCACACAAAGTTCTGTGGGACAGTGCTGCCAGGGTCTGGGCATCAGAGCCACCGGAGGACTGGTGAACACTGGTACACGCCTTCCGATTCAGCAGGTCTGGATCGGGGCCTGAATATGTGCTTTTCTACCAGAAGGCCAGTTGATGGTGATGCTGCTGGCAACTCGACCTTATTTTAGATGCATTCCACATATTCCAGCATCCTTAGTTACCTGTACAGAGCGGTGCCCCTGTTGAAAAAAGTTACTACTCAGAGTTGAAGCCTTCTATGGAGAAGTGATGAGTGGCAGTGCAATAGACCAGCACTGTTGGAGGTCAAAGTCCCTACTTCAACGTTCTCTGTTCTTGCTCAGCATTTCCTGAAACGCTCAGCAGCATTCTGGTCCTGGGATCACTGCCCTTCCTCCGGATTCTCGGGGCATTTCCTTATTGCCTCCTCCTCCTTTGTTCCAGAACCATGCGAACTCTTCTCCTGCCAGGATTCTCGTGACCACTATACTGCACTCTCCTCCCTGCCTCTCTCGGCCCAGAAACGTGCAATGCATTCCCCCAAAGGGGCTACAAGATCACATAGTTCCTTTCGCCTGAAAAAGGTGAGCTTGAGGTATCATTTAATGAAGTTGGCTCTCTTCTTTATTGATTGCATACTAACGTCTAGCATATACTTCAAAGCCAGATACTGACATTATTTTAACCATTTGATAAATCCTATGGCTATTTACTGAAAGCACAGATGCATTTTCTTGGAGAAGTAAAGCAAACTTCAGTCAGAACTCAAGTGGAATGAGAAAATAAAGATATCTTCAGTTTCATAATGCTCCCATAATAGCATTCATTTTAGAAAATTTTAAGTTGAATGTGTCAAGTCTTTCCCCTGAAAAAGAATTATAGTGTAACTAGGGCAGATCCTGGCTTTCTGGAGCTTGAAGCTTATTTAATTTGAGGGCCCTCTTTAAGAAAAAGAATATATCAGTCCTAGCTGGTTTGGCTCAGTGGTAAAGTGTCAGCCTGTGGACTGAAGGGTCCCGGGTTCAATTCTAGTCAAGGGCATATACCTGGGTTACAGGCTGGATCCCCAGTAAGGGCCATGCAGGAAGCAGCTGATCAATGATACTCTCACATCATTGATGTTTTTATCTCTCTCTCTCCCTCTCCCTGCCTCTCTGAAATCAATAAAAATATTCTCTTAAGAAAAAGAAAACATCATTATAAAATGTAGAATTAGGTAAAAATAATTTCTGGTTATAATTAAGACATATGCACAAGTCCCAACCTAAGAGAAAAAATAAGATTAAATAAAAGCAAATTATGGTATAAACAGATGTATGGCTAAAAGCCAGGAAATAATTTTTTTTTTAAATCCCGCAAGAAAAAATACTAGCAGTGCCAGTTTTGAACCTTCTGTTAAATTTATGTAGCGATTAAAATGAGAAGAGAAAGAAAGATTACACACAAAAGGATTAATACTGACCACCACGTGACGATATCACCCATACAATACTCAAAGGAATGTGCTAGATATCCAGATGTAGGTTATATAAAAAAATCTCACCTTAAGGAATATGTTAAGACAATGACTTGTCAAAATAAACATTTATTGACTCTCACTGTATATTGCTAAAACATCCCTAACATTTGCTTTAGGTGTGCCATCCCTCAGAACACAATACCTATCTTTTTTTTAAAATCTTGAATCAACTGGTAGTAAAAAAAAAAAAAACAAACAAACAAACAAACAAAAAAAAACTAATAAGCAACTTTAATCAAGCACTTGCTGTGTGTTCAGCCAAGCAGCATGCTAAGCGTTTTAAAGAAATGTCCAAAGCAATCCCCAATGAACACAGGAAATGAGTGCTTTATCACCCACATTTTACAGAGAAACTTCGGCCTATGTAGGTCACACACAGTTTGTGAGAGGTGAAGTCTAAACCAAATCCAAGCAGTTTCCATAGAAACCTGAGCTTCAGAGAAGTTAATCCACCCACCCAGATCACACAGCTATCGAGTGGTAGGATCAGGATTCTAACGGGGTCTGCCTTCAAAACAGAAGTTCTTAACAACATGTTCTTAACGCCAGGGATACTCTCACAATAGGAAAGGGTCCAAGCACAAAATGTGATACCGTCAAGGGTTTCTGGACTTACAGCTCCTTTTGCGAAAATGAGAGACTAGGGAAATGCAAATGTGGAATACTTATTAATTTAATAAGTCTTTTATAAATTATATTTTTCCATTACAGTTTACATTCAATATTGTTTTGTATCGTTTCATGTGTAACCCCTCTAGTGCTTAGACTCATGGACACAGAGAACAGACTGATGGCTGTCAGGTGGGAGCGGTGTTGGGCTGGGTGAAAAGGGAGCAGGGAGTCAGTAAGTTTCTGTTGAGCTCCTGGCACAGGCGTGGCCCACCTCCTGCCATGTTTGCAGGTGAAGGGCAGCAAACAGGTCTGCCTGCAGCAAGGCATGCCCATTGAGCAGCTGCAGCATATTTTATCATTGGAACTAGTGCCCTCTCCTCTTATTTCAAGTACTTAGAATAAACCTTGTCATTTATATCCATTTCATAGCTTTCCTATGACCAAAAGGCATAATTTGGGGCTAGGACATTTTCTTTGTCACCTCATGTTCTATCAAGTTTCATACAATTTTAAAAAATATTTTTAACGTTTTTCTTGATTTTTAGAGAGAGAGAAAGGGAGAGGAAGAGAGTGAGAGAATCATTGATTGGCTGCCTCCTGCACGCCCTGTGCTAGGGATCAAACCTGAAACTGGCAACCTTCTGGTTCATGGGTCGACGCTCAACCACCGAGCCACACCAGCCAGATTAGTTTACCCTACAGACAACTACATGGCAAGGTGAGAGCGACCTTCCTGGAAAATGGGACCTCTCTCATTTCATTTTCACGCTCATATGAATTTAGCAAAAAGTTTGTATTTTTTCATTGTTTTACATCTGGCAGTCTCTGAACTGCATAAGCAGGGGTGACTGCAAATCACACACAAAAAAATGAAAAGAAAGAAAGAAATGAACATAGCACAGATGGGAGAGTGGAGGAGTCATTTCAACATTTATCAAGATGGAAGTGTTTAAGAGCCTCATTAGTTTGACAAGGAGCAGGCCAGGGAAGGGGATGCGAAGGAAAAGGGGGGTGGGGTGGAGACCAGGCAGCTTCTCCAATCGCTGCACCCCTTGTAGAGGCCCTTCTGGTTGAAGTATCCCCTCTCCTAGCACCTTTCTCAGTCCTCTAGTCCCACAATAGGAACAGTCGGATGGCTGCCTAACAGATACCTTTCCTACTTTGTTGGCTACGGGTTGACATGTGGGAGATTTGACAGCTGATAATCTCTGAAAATCATTCAAATCCCTGTACCTCTATATCCCTGTACCAAGAGCGATCAATGCATATACTGGATTTTTATTTATTTTTATTTTATTTGTTTAAGTCTGTGTGTTGGCCCAGTACAGCGAGAGTGGAGGTAATCATGAAAGTTTTATGGGTTGTCAACCAGGGACTGCATCATCTTGCTTGATTTCAGTGGCGGCTGTTTATACAATTTTTAAATCACGATTCCCAGAGTCCTCTGTCTGGCTTCTTTAAAAGAACTGCTGATGCCTGGGAGGCTTTAGCCTGGAGGCGGTTCGGTTTTATTGGAGCTGGAGGAGTTTTCCAGATGGCGCTTTTTTCAGTGGAAACAAAGGGTAGGATGCAGTGTCCCTAACAGGCGCTCACCCCTTATGGAGCTTGGCGGCCGGTCTATGGTGAACCTGGCACCATGGGCGCCTTCCCTTCAGTGCACGCTGTGTGTTTCAGGAAGTGGGTTGGTTTCAGGGAGGCATTTTTCAGGCACTAAGGGAAGCTCTGAATCCTGTTAAAGAGAATGAGGATCCTTGCCTCACAGCCTACCTGTTCCTTCCTGGTAATGACATTTGAACCCCCACAGAACCAAACCTCTCACAAAGCATTACTGCAGCAAGTTTAAGTTCCCCCGGTTACTAATGATCCTCCTACCGGCGTTTTCCATAAATGTCTCAACGGAGGAAAATGTATTCCGATTGTCTTGTTTCTGATGTGGGAAGGACAAGCAGCAGCATCTTGGTTCTTCTGAAATGAGCTGCCAGATGGGGTTGAGTTCCTTCGTCACTGGAAGGTTAACTAATGAATTCAGGTTGAAAACAGCTTCTTCCTATTCCTTAGTTAAGAACATGCATTTTCAATTTGTTGTTTCCATAAAACTGAGTGTGGTGAACTAGATTATTTCAGCTGTGAGGGTCTTGATCTATACTTGAAATTGCCATCCACACACACATTTGAACTTGAAAATACAGTATACAGGGAAGGACCAACAAAAGAGAGTCCATACTCCAAGCAAAACATGCATATAGTCTATTTTTTTAGTTCGGTTCTCAGTTATCGATTGGGTAATTTGCAAACCCACATTCAAAAGTGCACAGTTCATAGCTAAATATTTATTTTGAGTCGTCTGCAGTTTGGATTAACTAGATCCCTGGAGGAAAATAATAAGTTGCTGATAGTGCAAAAACAGCTTTCATTGTTTGTGGGGAATGTGACGTATTTCTGCTTTCTTCATAGACAAAAAGCCAGTACAAATTTGTTTATAGAAGCCCCAGAGGAACTTTAAGAGGCCTTAGTAATAAATATTTCTTTTTAAAATGAATTATTAAATAGAGCTTTTAAAATGCGTTGCTCTGCAGCTTTAATTTTACCGCACTGGGATAGGACTTTTTTCAAAAATAAATGTGTTTTATTTAAAAGTTGGTTGTAAAAGTGCAACTGAGAAAAGAAATGTATGGAACCAAAGTAGAACCCCTTTATTCCTGCCCACATTTTAAATTCTGGTAGAGCTTTGTAGCTATGACAGCTATTGCTGAAGCACTGAGGCTGACTAACGTCACCTTCACCAAACACTGGTTCTTAATCAATCTCATTAATGCTTGAACTATGTCAACTCGAGAGAGATCTTTGCCTTGAATAGCCCACCTTCCACAATGTTTCCAGAATTATCTACCTAATTTAAAACCCAGGCCAGTAAGCTCCTTGTGTCAGGGCCCCTTTACAGAGCTCCCTCTCAGCCTGGGTCTACCCTCCCCTTTTGCCTCATTTCCTTGCTCTCTCCGCAAACCACCTTTGTGCCAGCCAAACTTTTTACCTGTTTTAGAAATCATGATTCTCTTTCTCACCTCTGCGCCCTTGCATTTAATGTTTCCCCTCCCTTCTAGCTCTGATAAACTCCCATCCAACTTTTAAGAGCCAGATGAAATAGCATCTCTTCTGTGCCACCTCCCTGACCACCCAAGAAAAAAGAGCTACTTCTCTTCTGTGTCTCTTGGGGTTGCACTGACTACATTCCTATATAGTTCTTGTGCAAATGTCTGTCTCCCCCTATAGACCATGGTGTCCTTAAAGGCAAGGACCCACGTCATTGCTTCTTTGTCCTTGGTTGAGTTCTTGATTTGCAGGAGGCTCTCATTTTTACTGAAATGCCCAAAGAGTGTTCAATTGCATCCAGCAAAAGTGAACAACAAACAATGAAATCCAGTCTCTCTTCTTCATTGACAGCATGGAATATGAAGTAGTTGAGAGTAATTAGTACATGTGGCAAGCATTAACAACCTAGGGCTGGCCTGTAGAAGGGAAGCTCGCCATGAAACTCTGTGGGTAGGCACCTCCACATCATTCCAGTCATAGAGAAGGCAAACCACACCCAGATGTTTCTCCTTCCCACCGTCCTTCGGCCTTCCTCTTCCACTTCCTGCCATAGAGAAGGCAAATCACACCCACAGCATTCACTCTCAGATGCCCTCTGGCTGGCCAAAGCTCTTTATATACCAAGCCATACACAGAAATGTTCTTCTTTTCCACCTCAGCCAACTTCCATTCCCCCAGCCAAGTGTCAGGCAACACCTTCTTGAGACACAAATAAAATTACAAGACTTACGTAGGTGATGCTCAGGCAAGAAGAAGCTTAATCTTTCCAAGAGAAATATCTGTTTAAAAGATTAGCTAATTAATTCATTAGCTAATGACTCTCACCAGCAGAATATACTGAAGAAATGTTTTTAGTGGAAGGCCTTCCCAAATGCCCTTGGGTTTTCTGGGTCAGTGGAGACCACCAGCCCCAAGGTGGAAGAGATGCTGTCAGCAGCCAGACATCCCCTATTTCCTAAAAGGTTGCTCACACCTGGCAAGTCTGCAGGGAATTCCCATTGTGTCTTCCTTAGAGGGTCAGTGCTCAGAAGATCACAATCTCTGAGTATACACTTTTGTCCTCATGGAAAGAAATCATTAAAAAAAAAAAAAAATAGAATTCGGGCAGGAGAGCAAGAAGAAAAAGTTTGAAAGAAGAGATGTGTCAATATTGAGGGAACACACACAGAAGGCACAGTGCCTAAATAGATGGCACTCACACAAAAGCCAAATGAAAAAATCAGAAATGCCAGCCAACCCAACCTTTTTTCTACTTAAAATGCTTTTCCTTTAAATAAGTTGTGTCCTATATTTTGTAAAAAATTACAAAAGATTGAGTGAGTCAGAAAACCCCTGAGCACTTTTTCCCCTGAAATTATGAAAGCCTACTGAAAAGCTCAAAATGTTTCTGCCCTACTCTCGCTTCTAGTGATATTCATTTCTATCCCCAGTTTGATCTTGTTTCCAGGCCAGCCACTCCTCTTACAGCCACACATGCTGAGATCAAAGGATGGAGAGGCTGTGACATGCAAGACTAATGTTACAGAGAGAAGAGTTGGAAAGGGCTCACACTTCATTAAAAAAAAAAAAAAAATTTCAACAGATAAAAACCATTTTCAGAGGAAGCCAAAAAAAAAAAAAAAAAAATAGTAGCAACTTTAAATTTCATTTGGGGAGCTTAAGGGATGTTATATCCTTATGTGGTTGCCTAGGGAACAGGATTCATTTATCCTTTACTATCCAATAATTTATTGGAAATTGCCATTCTATATTATATCTACAATTGCTAAATTTTCCAAATGAAAAAGCCCCTCCAAAATTCACTGTAAATTGAAGAGCCCCTCAAAAAAATACAGTTTAAGTTATAGTTTTGGGGATCTTTGTCAGGAAAACATTATAGAAAGCAAAAGCTCTTTTAATATCTCTTCTTTTCCCAATACATTCTTCTACTTGAACAGAAGATGTTCTTATTCATAATATCTTATTCTTCATTTTGATTACTGAATGTGGAGTCTTCTTATAAATAAGTGAATTTGTCTTGATTAAACACACTTATCTTATTATAGTATGCAAAAAATATATATAAATGCAAATATTCTAGTCTGAACTAATCCATGCAAAATTATTCTGATTTTCCCCTCAGCATGAACAGAAGCATATCAAATATCCTTGATAACAGATAAGAAGCCAGGAGTGACTTTTGGTTTTTTGTACATAATAAATTTTCTTCAACTCTTGCTTGTTATAGGCCCAACCATGATGGCGAAAAGTTTGGGTAACTGTCATGGGGAGGCTTACTGAAAGGGCCATCAATTCTATTAGTACATGTTTGTTGTGTATATGAAAGCAACACTGATGGCCAAATCCCTATCCTTTCTACTTCCTGTAATTCTATCAGGCCGAGTAATTATGTCACTGAATGTGCTGAGCCTTTCATTTCTGATTCCCTTGTGTTGTTAAATGAATAAAGGGCTTTCTGAGAGCTCACTCTCCAGTGGGTAGAATATTCCTTCTGTTTATGTTCCTTGCTAATGCTTTTGGTTTCTCTACACATTATCACTTTTCACGAGGAAGCTAGATGAAGAAGCTAAATGTTATCTCTTCACTTTCCTCTTTGAACAACTTGTGTTAAAACCTAGATCAGGAAAAGAAACTGAGACCAATGGCTAAAGAGGAGGTAAAATGTGATTTGGTGAGTTCAATTTTAAAATCCTGGCTATCCTGTGCCTGAGACTCTGTAATATAAACACTTACTTAGAACCATCTATGAAATGATAGCTATCAGCTAAATAGCAAAATCTCAATTAGCCAGAATTTAATCACAGGAGAGATATTCCTACTTGTCACACAGCATTATTTTGGGCACTGTGGAGCTTAAAAATATGCCCCTATGTTTTTTTCTGAGGATCAATTTTTAAGGAAGTTGAATGACAATGAACTAATTAATATAAGTAACCTTGTTTTTTTAAATAAAATAAAAAAATCCAGGAAAGTCCTAAAGTAAGTCCACACCCAGTCCTATCTTCTACAACTAATTAACTGCACCAAGAGCATGAAATTCAGAATGACTTCACATGAGTGCCAAATATCGCACCTTCCTCGCTCTATTTATCAACCAGGGCCTGTGGAACTCTGGATAAAAGTGTTTGAACACAGAAGTGCTGAGGAAGGTTAACAACATTTGTTGAAACAACATTTATCAACACAATCCTATCAATTTTAGGGTTTAAATTAATAATGTGCTTTTTCCTGTTTTATTTGAGAGTATTCAATTCTGCTATAGCAAAAGAGAAATCAAATGGGATAGGTGAAACTTGCAAGATGTGTTAAGTAGTACATACATGTGCTGAGCATAGACAGAGATGGAAAGGCTGACTAAACACAAAATTGTCAGTAAACATTAAGCATGCATGAGGTATGCAAGTCACTCAATATTCATGAGACCTTAAATTGACCACCCATTGGTCACACCCACTCTGGCCCACAGGCATTCTACAGATAAAATTCAGAGCTGCTCATAGACTAACTGGTGAGCTTACAGTTGTGGCCAGACATACTTGTCCCCGTGTCTCTCCAATTGAGACTCCTTGCTCCAAACCTCAACTCTGTTCCTCCTAAACACACCATAAGCAGAAAAGGCTGACGAGAGAGGAGGAAGGGGAGGGGAAAATGGAGAAGAGGAAGGAGGAAAAGGAGAAGTGGGGGAAGGTTGAGGAGGAGGCTGGGGGGGGAGGGAGGTAGATACTGACAAGGTACTACCTCATTTGTACCCAATCCTAAGTACATAAACCTACTCCATCTCTTTCCCCTTACTTTTCACTGTGTGTTTTAAATGGATTCAATAAACCATGTAATTCCAACATCTTAATTTGGAAGTAGCTTGCCTGGGAGTATAAATTTGGAGACTACATTATTGCATCAAGGTAATTTCCCACATGACAAAACTCAACGGTACTTCTTAAGCCTTCATGCTATCTGCTAAATGTCTGCCACCAAGGGCCAATAGAAGAAAAATAAATGAAAGATGGCAACCAGTTATTAATAGGGAAACCTGAAGTAGTCAATCCTGCTTATTTCTGTCGCTTGGTTACAACTGATCATTGCTGTGACTTTATATTCCATACATAGAAGTAGTTGTGTTTTCTCCTGGCAAATTTATCCCTAACTGGAATCATTAAATTACTGATACTAGTATTTCATAATGCTCCACAGAGAATATAGTGGTGTGTAAGGAGGGCTATAATCTCAGGGTGCTCAGCCAGATGGACAAGTTTCACTACCGTCATTTTAGAAAGACGCTTACCCACGGTGTGGAACTAACTCATTTCATTGCCCCTGCATTCATGTACTACATGTTTCACATCGGCCAAGGACTATAGGAAAGATGACTGAATTACATGATTTCTACCAATGCCGTGAAGCAGGTAAACTATTTGAAATGCACATCAATTATGATTGTCACTGATGAAAAATTGATCCCAAGGACATTGAAGAGGTGTCTGAACATCAGGTTCGCACTGCTGCTGTTCCAAACACTTCCAAAACCCAATTCAGAATGCTGACTCCATTTCCTGGGGTAAATGGTTGACCTATTGGGAATTTCTCACTATCACTAAGAAAGCAGAAGAGCAATAAAATATACCAAATGTTCCATACCGTATACTCCATTGCACTTGAATATTGGCCTAAGACAGTTCAAATTAACCCAACCCAACAAAAACTGTTTAATAAGCAGCTTTCAAATGGGGAGCAGCTGGCCAGGCTCTGTGCTAGGTTCCTTACAGACCCTTATGTCTTTAGTCCCAACAGAATTGCACAGGAGATATTATCATCCCCATTTTACAGAAAAATAAAATGTGGCTCGAAGGGCTTCCTTCACCTGTGCTATTCGCACAACCAACAGAAGGTAAAACTGGCATTAGGGTCTCTTTGGCTGAGACCCTTCCTCTGGGCGACAGAGCCCAATCTTGCTACCTACCTCAACAATGGCATTCTGAAATGTCATCACCACTGCTTTCCTCTGCCAATAACTTGATGAGGCAACTGGGAGAAACCCTCAGGACTCATTTCAGACTGATAACTGGATCTCTCCGGCTCGTCAGAATAATGATGCCATGGCAAAGAGCAAAACCAATAAAGGTTTCTAAGGAAAGAGCTGTGCCAAATACGCTTGTGGCCAGCCTCTTTCTCTGCCTCAACTGCTAGCAAAATAAAACACTGGACAGAATACCATGTTCCCCGAAAATAAGACAGTGTCTTATATTAATTTTTGCTCCCAAAGATGCAATAGGCCTTATTTTCAGGGGATGTCTTATTTTTCCATGAAGAAGAATAAGGTACACATTTATTGTTAAATGAAAATAAAGGAAATTTATTACCTGTATACAGTATGGTAGTACGGTAGTTGTCAACACAAACCAGACAAACTGTGAATCCTACAGCATCAAGAATTTACTCATTTATTCAATGACAATCATGTCATCATCTTCTGGAACATTATCGTAACAATCCAATTCCTGAATTTCCTGGTGAATTTCTTATGACTCCATTTCTTTCAGAATCAGTGGACCAAATCTCTCATGTTTAGCCTGGGGGGGGGGCGCTTATTTTCAGGGGGATGCCTTATATTTCACTCAAAAGGAAACCTGTAAGTAGGTCTTATTTTCAGAGGATATCTTATTTTCAGGGATACACGGTAATAGCTATGTATTTCACTAGTTTGGGTATCAGGTAAGCAGACTCCTTTGCTAAAACCAAGAACAAGAAGTTTAAGTCTCCAAATATAATGCTTATGCATTTTAAATATCTGAAATTTCCTTTAAAATCTCAAGAATGAAATTTCAATTTAAAATGTCTATAAATAGCATGGAATTGAGCAAAAATGTTACTGATTTGAGCCAAAAGAGAAAGAGGCCCCTCTTCTATCTTTTTAGAAGAAAAAATTCTTTAGGGAATAGAGGCAGTATTCTAAGAATAGAAAGAACATTTTCTCCCTGGATACCCACCACTCCCTAACATCACTACACTTTCATCTTACATCCGCGGCGGCTTGCTTTTTTCTCCCCCAAAGAAAGGCTGGGACAGGTCCGGTGGAAATATCTGAGCATCTCTGGATATTAGATGATATGCAGAATTAGGAAAAGGACATTTCTGGGGGGAAAATTTCCATAATCTCACCAGAGGTCAATAAAGGCAACCAAGCAAAAGCTAGCAATCTACCAACAAAGACTCTTGCTGCTCTCCAGAGCCATCCGTGGAGAAGCTGAAATGCAGGAAGAAAGCCAAGGAAAGGGGTCTAATCACCACGGGTCTAAAAGGCTCGCTCACCCACCCACCAAGCACTTACGGAGCCCTCACTATGGACTAGGCATCCGGGAGACTACAAAGATAAATGGCACGCGGGGCTGCATTTCTCTGCTAAACACTCCCATAGCACACGGTACTTCTTCATAGCACTCATTTCAGGATCACATTCCTGTCTTTTTAGCAGCATGTTAAGTCTTAAGAGACTTGTCTATGGGAATGTAAGCTGGTTTAGTCACTGTGAAAAGCTGCATGGCAGTGTCTCAAAAAAAAATTATATGGCAGTTTCTGGATCTGTATCCAAAAGAACTAAAAGCAGCGTTTGGAAAGCCATTTGTACCCATTCTCTTGCATCCATTCTCAGCATCCTTACTCACAATAGGCAGGAGGTGGGAGCCACCTAATTGCTCACTGATGGGTGAATAGATAAGCAAAATATGGCACAGGAGAGAGCATTGTTCAGCCTCAAAAAGGAAGGCGATCCTACCACATGCTACTACATAGATGAACTTGGAGGATGTGATGCTCAGTGAAGTAAGACCATCACAAAAGACAAATACTGTATGATCCCGCTTCTGTGAATTGAGACAAATTCACTAAAACAGAAACTAGAATGGTGGGGGCCAAGGGCTGAGAGGAGAGAGAAATTGGTGTTTAACGCATACAGAGTTCCAGTTTTGCCAAATGGAAAGAGGGAGGAGCAGAGACCAGGTGCACAATGAGGTGGAGATACGTAGCATTACCTAACCACACACTTGAAAATGGTTAAGGTGGTAAATGTTATGCTGTGTATTCTACCACAATTAAAACTTTTTTAAAAATTAAAAAAGAGATTGTATCTTTTTATTTAAGCACAGGTCCTTGCACAGAGAATGTGCTTAATAAATATTTATTCGATGGATGGATGGATGGATGGATGGATAGACAGATCAGACCTACAGATGGGAATGTAAAACAGAAGTGCAACATATAAACCAGTAATTACTAGGCCACGTGAACATAGAGAGATGGGCCCCGTGAATATGAAGAAGCAAAGTGTTTTTTTGGTTATAGTTGATTTCGACATAATATTTATGACATAGAATTCCTTTATCTACCAATACCACAAAGGAATTTAATATAGATTTAGTTCTACCTAATTGAATAATTCTCATTTTTTCCTATTATTTCTTTTCACTGCAGTACAATCTGTCTTCTGAGCTAAGAGATATGGGCACAGGGAAAAATCCATTTTCTGGCACCTCTGCTCTTTCCAGCACCTCTCTTCATTCAAAGGCGTGATGTGAAATGAAGCTTACACCCACCCTGCCGAAGAGGAAGGCAGGTGGTAAGCTGCCCGTCCACAGATTATTAATCAGCTGTCCGCCGGGCACCGTGTTAGGAAGCTGTGTCATGTACCAACAGCAGGCAGAGAGAATCCGCTCCATTTTCTGATCGGAAGTGCAGGCATGTGCTATAAAACTAAATTGACATCTGTTAGCAGGCTTGTCGCGTGGATGTTTTTTTCCTGCAGAATCTGGAATAAATTAAATCTTAAAATAAAACTTGGAACAGAGAGGCTGCTTTTACATAACTCCTCCTAATGGTGTGCTGTGAGCCCATCGCGCTGATTTTTAAGAGAAGTTTTTGTAAGAAACGCTGCATTATCATCTTAATTGCAAAACTGCTGAATGCCAAGCCAGGAAATTGGTGCATTGTTGTTGTATTTTTGTTTTTAATGGTCCTTATATTTTTAACTAAAATGTGGCAAATGCAACATTCCTGTCCTGATATTTTTACTGCCTGGAAAATAAATCAGGTTTTATCTCCACATGGAAGTGTGACGGCCTTTTTTCCCCCCAAGCCCCGGGAGCCTGCCCCATGGGTGTTTTGTTTTGCTTGGGCAGCTCAGGGCACTGGCATTGCTGAGCCCCGAGGCAGGAATGGAGAGCCTGGGTGTGACCCCGGGATTTGCTCAGGAATATGCTCCCTCAAAGCATGCACTAATATGATAGCGGCTCCTGGGGGCTTTCACTGTCCAAAGGCGTTCAGCATTTTGAACACACACAAAGGAACGCACTGAGCTGTGTGACCCAGTGAATGGGAGCCGCAACGGAACGTGACATTCTTCTATGGATGACAGTCCCCGCCAGGAGAGGAGGCACACAAAGGGACACCTTCGGGGCCCCTGAAGCTCAGAGCCCTGCTGCCTCCTCGGGACTCACTTGGCTCCGAGTCCTCACATTTTGTCAAGATGGCAAGATCCTCAGGCAAATACGCCCACCTCTGGTTCACAGCAAAGAACAAAAACACGTGCCAGTTCCCGGGAGACTGATGTCCTCCATATGTGAAATCTCCCTCTTCTGCAACCATACCGGGCCCCTTCGGAAAAAAAATCTCAAGCGAGCGATTTTTGCCACAATGCTTTCTTTTGTATAAAATTCCCAATTCTGGTCTCATCAAAACTTCCCCCTTCCTTTCTCTCACTTGACGTGAGTTTATTTGCCATCTTCTCAGAGGCAGGTGTCATGCATCAGGCATCACGCAACAGGGGAAACTGAGGCAGAGAGGACACGGCGACCTGGTAAGGAGACAGGGAGGAAGGCTGCAGAATGGGGCAGCCAAGCTCAGGACCGCCTTCTTGCTTGAAGGGCTTTACGCACAGCAGGGGGCGAGGGCTTTCGGAGGGAAGACTGAGCCCCTCACGTCCTCTCTACACACTGAGGTCATCAAAGGGTGACCTTCCTGTCCCCTGGGGCAGAGTGGGGTGTGGTGGGTGAAATGCAGGTTCCTGGGCTCCAGGCCAGACCAGCGACATCGGAATCTCTGAGATTGGTCTTAGATTTGACATTTTAATTGAGTCCCCGAGGTGATTCGATTCTGTGCTTGAGGCCTGATGATGCTCTTTTTGGTTTGCCAGTGTTCCGGATCCTAACAGTAAAACATGAGAGCCACTTGGTTGCACAAGTGGGAGTGGGTCTCCGAATTTCAGAGCACCGTTCACACAAAGCGCCAGTCATGGCTTCTGCCCAAGGAAATCCAACGGGAGAACACGCCAAAGGGAACACAAACCCTGGGTAAGTCTACGTGTGCCTAGTTCATTCTGCAAATGGGCTTGGTAACCTCTTACATGTACCCTGTCTCCCCGAAAATAAGACAGTGTCTTATATTAATTTTTCCTCCCAAAATTGTGCTAGGTCTTATTTTCAGGGGATGTCTTATCTTTCCAAGCGCTAGGTCTTATTTTCGGAGGATGTCTTATTTTCAGGGAAACACGGTGCGTGCTAGCAGCTAGCTGAATACCGGATGGTGTGAGTCACCCAGAAGAGCCCGGGCATTTTGTTTCACAGCAAATCTCACCACTAGAGAAGAGTGAAAAAGATAAAAAGCCACAAAACTCATTTCCTAAATGTCGAGGGAGGAAGCTCTTGACTCACTTTCTCAAGATGCCTTGTCCTCAGGGTCCACTGCGGGCTGATGGAGACCAAAAGACGTCTCTGCGTTCTTAACTGCGATTCAGGACCGTGACTCATTACTCCCGAACTGCCACCGGCTCATTTCACAGAAACACAGCACCGCGGCGATTAAACAGCGATTCTGCAAGAGGAAGCTGCCTTCAAACACACAGAGGACGGCTCTCTTTGAAACGGGAACATAAACACATCGAAAAGGACGGCTGCACCGGGGCTTGGAAGAGTCACCGAGGCGTCTCCCTTTCCCACCGCAAATCTTGTTTCCCTGAAGTCTCCCACTCAAATGTTCTCCTGAAACATCACCAACGAAGGCCTCCGGATGCTCCCGCTGCCGCCAATTAATTCTGAAGTGGGTTGTATAAAAGATAACATGCTCAAACTTGGGTACCCTGCACATTTTATTTAGGAAGGCACTGGTGAGAAAGTCAGGTTGGCAAGTATCTGTTTCCCGAGTCGTTCGCTGACCATTGGGATGGGATTCCGTACAATAAAGGGTCTCTGGCCTCGGGCTGAGCTAGGAACACACAGCTGAGAGCAAGGGTCCAGCTAAACCGTTAATCACCTAGGACTCAGGCATGTCTGGGCCTTGAATTGGGGCACAGACAACCAGAGGACATGTTTGCCCCAGGAAAACAGCTTGTTGAGTACAAAACTCTGGCCCAGGTTGGCACAGGAGTAAGCATGGAAAACGATCTGGAGCATAATACAGCATCTGTGCCTCACGGCACCCCTGGCAGGGCCTGGGCCTACGGGGGAGGACGTCCACAGAACACAGAGTGGCCCAGTGCTGGGCCTCTGAGGGAACACCACCCAGCTTCAAGTTCCAGCCCTGCCAATTACTATTAAACATCCTCTGCTCCTGTTTCTCAGGCTGTGGTACTGATCTTGCTACTCAGTGGGTGGTCCCCTCAACAGCAGCATCACCCAGGAGCTTACTGGAAATGCAGAATCTGGGGCCCCACCCCAGACTTTCTGAATCGATATCTGCATTTAATTTTATTTATTTATTTTTAAATATATTTTTATTTATTTCAGAGAGGAAGGAAAGGGAGAGAGAGAGAGAGAGAAACATCCATGATGAGAGAGGATCATTGATTGGCTGCCTCCTGTACCACCCCCACTGGGGATCAAGCCTGCAATCCAGGGATGTGCCCTTGACCAGAATCAAACCTGGGACCCTTCAGTCTGCAGGTGGATGCTCTACCCACTGAGCCAAACTTGCTAGGGCCAATGTCTGCATTTTAATTAGACTCTCCAGAAGGTTCACATATACATCAAATATGAGCAGTCTTGGTATAGAATATGACTTGTAGCAATACTAATAAGCATCTCAAAATCTTTCATTATTTTTAACATTTATTAGAAAACATAACGAGAACAGTTGACTTGTGAGTCCATGCATATTATTTCTCCAGATAATTCTAAGAAAGATGAATCAAGTTGACGTAAAAAAAAAAGTATGAAGGCGAGATCCACCATCCCCACTCCCACGCCAAACACAAAGCAAAAAGAGAGTATTCTTATAAATTATAAAATAGAGAAATAACCCAAAAGGACAAAGCAGGGCTCACTCAAAAACAAGATGAGGATCTCTATAATCAGGATACAGCAGTGAGTGGACTGAAGCCAGGACATGCTGAGCTCCTGCCCTAAAACAGGTGACAGTGGGCCTGGAGGTGCATGCCCTACGGGGGTTAGGAACGAGAAGTTCCTGAGGGAGCAGTCGAGCCACATTCATGCATCAAAGCCAAGGGTAGTGAAGAAAAAAGCCTGCCACTAGCTTAACACCAACCACTGGCCTAGGGAGGCTGGAGGAGAGACTCACCCTAATAAATATCGAATGAGCCAGACCCTAGAGCCTAAAGGGTTCTGTGAAGAAATATTCCCAATAGCACAGGGAGGAGCAGGAGCCGCTGAGTGCTTACATAAGGCCTGGCCTGAAGGCCACTGTAAATCACTAGGCACAGAAGGGTGAAGCAAAAAGAAAAGAAAAAAGCAAAACCAAACCCAAAGCCTGGAAATGAGCCAGCAAATGAAAATTCCAAAATACACACAGAAATCAACTGATGAGAAACAGCCAACTAAAGCACTACGTGGGATATTCATCCTGAGATAAAACTGATTTTGCTGAACAGTCTGACAAAAGATTAAAATAACTATGTATAGAATGCTCAAAGCAACTAATAACACCCACTTTTATAAACATGCAAGCAGTGGTAATATATTTGGAGATAAAAATATGCAAAACTATAAAAGAACAGAGAGGAAAAATACCAATTCAAAATCTTGGAAGTAAAAAATATAGTCATTGCTACTTTTTAAAATATCAATAAATAATATAAAACTCTAGAATGGACATAGATAAAAAAGGAAATTAAAAAATTGGAAACTAGTACTGAGAAATTCACCCAAAGGCGGTTGATATTTTTTAAAATATAAAAAAAAAGGCCCTCTGCATAGCTCAGTGGTTGAGCATCTACCTAAGAACCAGGAGGTCCTGGTTTGATTCCCAGTCAGGGAACATGCCTGCCCAGTTGCAGTTGCCCTCTTGATCCCCAGTAGGGGGCAGCAGGAGGCAGCCAGTCAATGATCTTCTCATCATTGATGTTTCTATCTCCCTTCCTCTCTAAAATCAATAAAAAAAATATGTATATTTTTTTAAAAAACAACCTCCAGAAAAAACCATGTGAGGTTCCATGTTATTTTCCTTCTGAATTTCTCTTTCCTTCTTTGTTGTAGAATTTCCAGTCAGTCAACTTTCCGGTAGTTCTGGATAATGTCCACTTTATATTTTAGTTGTATTTTTTGAAATGGCTGTGTGAGGCTGCAGTTAGGCGTTTACCTATGCCGCCATCTTGTGTGGGGTTTTTTTGTGTGTGTGTTGTGTTTTTTGTTTTTGTTGTGTGTGTGTTTTTTTTTGGGGGGGGGGTGTTTCCATGTTAAATGGGCAGTTAACTTGCTATAATCCTTGTTGTATTTAGGAGGAATATAAAAATATTGATAATTTTATATGTTCTTTTAAAATTTTATAATTATATACATTTAAAATTTAAAGGTAACCACAAAGAATAAAAAAAAAAATAAGCTTTGACAAGAAGAGAAAAATGTACTGAAAACCAAAAAGCCCAATTTAAAAGAGTAAAAATTAATCTCAATTACTATGAACTAAGTGAATTGAACACACATATTTAAAGACAGAGATTATCAGATTGGATTTAAAAACATAATGTAGGCATATACTAAATGTCACTCTTATATGCTACATAAATTAAAAGAATATCCAAAAACTGAAAATAAAGGAATTTAGAATGGCATTCTTAAAAACTTATCCCCAAAAAAGCTGGAATGGCAGAACTAATTGCAGATGAAATAGAATTTTACTAGTATCATCATGGATACTGGTACACATGGTTGAGTTTTCTTCCAGAAAGTGCTATCGTTTTCCATTTCCAGCAGCTAAGCATGAGTATTATTCCCAAGCACTCCAATGTAGGGCAGCTCAATATGTGGTTTATATCTGCCAATCTGACAAGCAAAAAGGAATCTTTCAGTAGTTGAATTTCAAGCCCATATTCTCTCAGCAGTGACCACACAACAGAACTGATGTGTGTTTTTTTTTGGGGGGGGGGGATTTTTTGTTTGTTTGTTTACATATTTTTATTGATTTCAGAGAGGAAGGAAGAGGGAGAGAGAAAGAGAAACGTCGATGATGAGAGAATCATTGATGTGCTACCTCCTGCACGCTCCCTACTGGGGATGGAGCTCACGTGTGCCCTCACCTGGAATTGAACCATGAACTCCTGGTTCATAAATCAACAGTCAACCACTGAGCCATGCCAGCCAGGCGGAAATGAAGTTTTGTTATTCATGGGGAGCCCCCAGCCCAGGAAAGCAGAGACTGCCCTCCTGTGAGGACCCCTGGGGACACTCATCGGCTGGGGTAACATCCAGAGAGGAGAAGGAGGACCCCATCCTTTCTCAGCACTGAGCATGCGGGAAGTCCAGCTTTACCCGGTCACCCCCTCAGGTTACGTCTGCTCTGTATTACTCTTCAGCAGCTTAGTACATTCTATTTACTTTCTGGACAATCACAGCAAAAGCTGTTCAGCACCTGAGGCAGCAAACAATAACAGTTTCCAACAACCACGATGAAGGCCCAATTGTCCTTCAGCTTCACACAAAACATCCATTTAAAACTCTTGACTGGAATTAGGTGCAGTTAACAATTTCCAGAAAAAATTCTCCCATGTCTTTTCCCTGAAAATAGGGCAAGAAGATATTTTCTATGAAATTTAGTACACATTTTCTGAAACTGTTCATAAAAATTCTTTGAACTTACAAACAAATGACTAATTCATGCCAGACACTCTGCTGAAGCCTTTCACACCGTTTTCTGGCCCAATCCAGAAAAAAAATTTTTTTTTTATTTAAGTGGTATCACTGTCCCAGTTTTATTGACAATCAAACTGAGCACCAGAGAGTCATTTAAGACTTGCCCAATGCCAAAAACCAACAAGAGGACCCAGGTCTCAAACCTAGACTAATGAACTTGCAGAGGTAAGCTCTAATGCAGTCCTGTTATTCATCTCATCAGCCTGGTTGAGACTGGAAATAATAATTTACCATGAACCTGCCTGGATCATTTAGCATACTCTGTGTAATCAAGACCTTCTGGGGGGAAAGCAGAGATTATGATTAATATGTGCAGAAACTTCAGATCCAATATTTCTAGTCATATTCTGGAAAAATTCTAATGTGTAGTTACAGCAACAAGCAGTTGGGTAAAGACAGTTAATCATTTCAGATAATGCTGGATTCAGGTGAAATTATTCCCTGACAGACTGAGCTTCTGGTTCTCAAGCTTTTGCTGAGGCAGCTGCTCTCCCTTGATGCTTTAGAAAGATTTTTGATTTATAGTCTGAAGTAAAAATTACCAGGGAGTTTTAAAAGTACTGAGAAAGCCATATGCATCTTTCTGTCACCATCTCAAAATGCGGCTTTTCATTTTGCCGACATTTCTGCCTGAGTGGCTAGAATCGAGGTCTGATAAAAAAAAAAAAAAAAAAAAAAAAAAAAAAAAAAAAAAAAAAAAAAAAAAAAAAAAAAAGAAAGAAAGAAAGAAAAAGAAAAATAACAAGTTAACATGGAGAAGCTATTATAGGAGATGTTTTAAAGTCATGAAGTGAAAACAACACAACTAACACCACTTTGGTTTCTATAGCTGCTTTCAGGGGGGCGGGGAGAAAGAGAGAAAATAAGGCAAGGTAAAAAGCAATCCATGTTTCAGTGTGAGTTGTTTTTTCTATTTGCTTTCCCTGCCAGAGCCATGTCCTATTTACCAGTATCTGTGCGCATGCAGCAAAATGAAAACAGCCGTCGCACGCTTCAGGCCAGAAATGAATTTTCCCTTTATCTGGTATCACATCGCTCCCAGAAGCGTGTTCCTAAAGGAAGCCAAGGCACACTGACGGGCTCTGTTTTGTTTTAAAGCGTTCCCCAGAAATCATCTCCACAGAAGAATGTCAGTCTCTTTAAAAATTATCAACAAGAGCTGGTGTTTTTTTTAAAGCAGCAAAAACATTCTGACATGATCACTTTCATTATTACTAGAGTTTTTCCCCCCTGTTTTTAGTTTTGTTTTTTTATTATGGTAAAATGCACATAAAAATTACCACCTTAACTATTTTTAAGTGACATTATTCGTGTTTTTAATAAAAATAAGTAGCCTTTGGAACACAAGGAATTTTCCAGAACACGTCTCCTTTCCGGAGATGTAGATGTTTCTGCTGTTTCAGGCTCAGTGCTGAAGGCTGCCTGCTTCATCCTCAGCAGACAGGTTTGCCGACTTCAGCTCCCAAGGAGTCAAACAAGCACACATCAGGGGCAAATCTGGTTGTCTAAGAACACATTTTCCATAGGCAATATGGCTTAAATCAATGATAGCCACTGATCGTTTTTCAAAGTCTCATTTTTATCCTCACATATTCCAAAGTTTTAAAAATATTATGGGAGTGGGTGGGCAAAATTATTTTAAGCTTCACCTCTTTCCTCTATTTGGTCTTTTCTTAAAGAGTGGTGGTACGTGGGGCCAGGATGGAAAGCACATTAAGGAGAAGCAGGAAAACGCCTCAATAAGCACAAAGGTCAATAGTTAGCTCTTGGGATAATCTAGAGTTGACATATTCGAGAGCAAGCCTGTCATTTTCAATTGTAAAAAGCAGGTCTATGAAACTAAGAAGCAGCAAAGACGAAATAAAGCTCTAAAGCATGCTCTCAGTTCTTGGGGTTCTGTTCACAGGCTTTACCCAGAAAATACTATATTCTTTTCATTAAGGCTTCTAACTATTAAATGCTAGTTACTCTCATTGGCAAAGCAAAATACAAATCAGTAGTTAATCACATGTTAAAAGAAGAGAAGGTTCTTTGAAGTTCTTCTTAAGGAAACTCCTGTTGAATTAAAGGGAGTTTGGTGTTTTTGTTTTGTTTGTTTTTGTTTTTTGAAGAAGAGGAGGAGGAGAAAAAGGAAGTGGGGGAGAACAATGCAGTGGAAAAGCCCTTTTATTAAAGATCAAACAGCAAACTCAAGTTTAAAATTGAGCCCACTATACACTGTTTCTCCCAAATACCCATTCTGGCATGTTCTAAGTTACATGCCGTCTCTGGCTGGGAATAATAGGCCATGATAGGGCAAGCCCAGAAGGCTGGCGATCAAACAGAAGACAACTACACTCAGGAGAATTTTCCCAGTATCTCCCTACTAAATGCAACTAGCTCCACTCTGCTTTTAGGAACACAGTTCAAAGTTGGGAGTCTCTTTTTTGCTATCCATTCACAATAAAATATTTATAGAGATTTGACATCCTTTGAACATAAGTATCTCAGGTGCAACACACATAATGTCCATTCAATTCTACAAAGTACATTTTAATCAAAGCTACACATATTTTTCTAACCTTTCAGAGCCTGGAGACTCAAAAATAGTTGTTACAATAATGAGAAATACGATACACAAGCAATCTGTTATCAAACGTAAGCCCGACTCTGATTACTTTTTGTATGTGAGGCTAACATAAGTCGTTTCCTCTGTCTGGAAATTTTAAATCAACTGCCCATCGGAAACGGTATGCTGGAGCCTATGCTAGGAGTAGGTTTCTGAGTCTCCCTGTCCAGTCTCAGCCAAAACCTCACTTAACCCTACTCAATATAAATATTCCTACAATATCAATATTTCAAAGCCTTAGGTTTACAGAGTTGACTCTATAAATAATGTCGGAAAATGAGTAAAGTTAAAGCTGGAACTTCTAGTTACCAAACAGTCATGGGGACATAAAGTATAGCATTGGGAATATAGTCAGTCATATGGTAATAACTATGTGTGATACTAAGTAGGTACTGGAAATATTGGTGGGATCACACTTTGTGAAAAATATAATGGTCTAACCCCAATCCTGTACACCTGAAATAATACAAGATAATGCTGAATGTCAAGAGTAATTCAAAAAATAATTTTTTTAAACTGGACCTTCAAGTATCCAATTTTTAGGGTTGTATTTAAAACACACACACACACACACACACACACACACACACACACAGTTTATGAGTTTTTTCACTTTACCTGATTATGAAATCAAATGAAAAAATTCTCACCTTGTGATGCCCAAAGTCATTCAAAATGGTCCCCAGTTTTCTGGTGTTGCTATGCGGCTTTTGGGCAGCAACGGCTGGATGGGGGTCCCGCCAGTCGATGGACAAGCGGTGGTGCCAGAGGCGCTGACTCTCCAGGATATGAGCAGACTTAACACTGGGATCAAAACGATGCACTTCACATCCGTTGTTGGCCATGCTAACCTCAAACTGGGTGTCATCACTTCCCAGCCTGGAGAAAGAGAAGAGGATGGAAATCAACACACAAAAACAGGTAGGGAAGCAAAAAGTGTTGGGTTGGCAAAGTGACAATTCCAAGGTCAATTTTCTTCATTACATCAAGCCTTCTCCTCTTTTAACACGTGGCTAACTGTACACATTCAATAATCCTTCTTTCACAAACAGCACGATGGCCGAAAGCTTCTGGATTACAGAGAAGAGGGAAATGACTTGCTGAACAGACACAGACCAGAGAATCACACGTTCAACATGCAGAAGCATATCAAATGGTTTTTTGTTAAGATGTAAACCATAGTAGCAATGAAGCAAAGATTACCCAGCTGTCTTAAGAGATTTCCTCAAAACACGTCAAAAATAATAAACCCCAGGATCAGTCCCCTTAGGGCAGTGGTCAGCAAACTTCTTTGTCCCCTTGAGTTTTTAGCAAAGGCCAGTTTAGGAGTACCCTAATTAAGTTAGTAACAATGTACCTACCTATATAGTTTAAGTTTAAAAAGTTTGGCTCTCAAAAGAAATTTCAATCATTGTACTGTTGATAGTTGGCTCTTTTGACTAATGAGTTTGCCGATCACTGCCTTAGGGAGAGGTGCATTCTACTAATGAGGTGATTCGTCTCCATCCCAATGACCACAGTGCTGTGCATGCAGTTTGTCTTAAGGACAGCAGCTGTTTTCTTGGAAATAGAAAGTACTTGAAAATATCACTGTAAACAAAAGGCAAATGTACATGGTCCTACTGGATCCAGTAATCAAGAAGCAGAAGAGATACCTCACCTAAAATTCACACCAACAGGAGAGAGAAATTAGACTTAAGTACCTAGTAAGTGGCACATCATGTGCAAAATTCATATACTTAAAATTTTTAATTTACTCAAAAGTATTCCTTATTTAGTGACATAATGTTCACCACTTTGATTAAAGCATTAATTTGAATGAAAACATTAACTGAGAGAAGATAATTTTTTTTAATGGTGATTATGGCTTCTCTGCCCCAAATACTATAATTAGATGTGATTTAAGGAACCAAAAATACCACGGAGTCTCTATAATACCTGGGCCAAACCTGAACCCAGGGAAGAAATACTTCATTCTCTTAGACTCTACTCTTTCAGAGTACTTCACAACTTTGAAATATACTAGCTCACTGGATAACGATTATTTACCCTGTTCTCATTAAGTACAAAAGAGTTTTCAATGCAGAGATTCTCCACTTCGACATTCTTATTTGCCTTGTCCTCTCCCTTCACGCCCACCTCACTGCTCTTTTCTTCACTGGATCCATGGCCTGCCAGCCCTCTGATGTCCCTCAGTTATAGTCCTCTCTATCCTTTGGCCTGGAAAGAAGTTCAGCACTCCCCTCACAAAGCCTCCCATTCCTTTTCAGATTCCCAATCTCTTACTGAACCCACACAGTTCAGAATACTGTAGTCTCCACTAAGTTTTCCATGATCTAATCTGGTGTGGCAGAATGACTACCTAAAGCAGTGGTTCTCCACCTTTCTAATGCCATGACCTTGTAATACAGTTCCTCATGTTGTGGTGACCCCCAACCATAGAATTATTTTTGTTGCTACTGTTAATGAATCATAATGTAAATATTTGTGTTTTCCAATGGTCTTAGGCGACCCTACTAGCAGTTCTCAACCTGTGGGTCGCAACATTAGAAAGGTTGAGAACTGCTGTTATAGAGCCTCAGACCATCGGATTTCGTGCACCAGGCCACTAGTATATACATAATAGCCAAAAAAGAGAAAATAACCCAAATGTCCATCAACTGATGAGTAGCTAAATAAAATGCAATATATCCATACAATGCACTATCCTTTGGCAATTAAAAGGAATGAAGTATTGATACATGTTACATTATGTAAAATATTATGACAATTAGCATTTTTTGCCAAGAGATTCAGGAGTTCATTTTTCATGCCAGCAGGAATCAGAGAATCTGGACAAATAATTATCCAGTTGCAATGGTCACTTATATAGAGAGATATCATTATATATTATATAGAGAGATATTATTATATATTATATAGAGAGATATTATTATATTATATATAGATAGATAGATATTATTATATATTACATAATACTAGAGGCCCAGTGCATGAGGGAGGGTGTCCCTCAGCCCGCCTGTATCCTCTCACAATCTAGGACCCTCTGGTAGAGTCCCTAGGCCTGGCCAGTGATCAGGGCCTATGGGGACTTTCCTTCCGCCAGCTGCTGGCAGCTGACCCCACTCCCACCGCTGCCACTGCTTGCCATCCGTGCAACGCTGCCCTCCCTCCCCCGCCACCAGGTGCTTCCCTCGGAGGGCGGCAGGCATGGGGTGCCATCACTTGGCTGGCCCCACATATCTGCCACAGGTAGCCTGAGCCTCCCTCTACGATTCATCGCCCAGCCGGCTGGGGCTCCGCTATCAGTCGCTGTGCAGAGAGTGGCCTGGGCCTCCCTCTGTGGGCTGATTGTGGGGCAATGGCAGAGCTCCCCAACCAATCACATCACACCCGCCGTGGCTGGCCTGGTGCCAGTGTGTGTCATAGTGTGGTCACCCGGAAGGTCGTCCTGACAGTCGTTCTGCTATTTGGTCGTTCAGTCCATTTGCATTTGCATATTACTCTTTTATATTATATGTGTGTGTGTGTGTGTGTGTGTGTGTGTGTGTGTGTGTGTGTGTGTAAACAGATCATAATATACCTATGGTATTAAAGTTCCAAGGGGGTGATTAGGAAAAAAATTATCTCAGAAGTTTCCTTGTGTCCACGGTTTCTGATTCCTCATTCGTACATTCTGTGAGCTCCTGGTTAATTACACTAGTATAAGAGGACAGTGTCTGGCTCTGGAGATCAGTCATTGCTCTTGACATGCTCATGGCAACCAAAGTCCCAGATTTTCTATATAAAATATTGCTCTTGTTGCTTAACCGTATGTCATCTATCAAATCTTCTTCTGTCTAATGCTGAGAATTAATGTCTTAAAACCAAATTAATATCTTCAACCCCCTCTCCCAGAGAACTAAAGAAGAGATGATAAACATCTGCCTGTACATGATCCCATCTCAAGTTTTCCCTTCCACTCACACGCCTACCCCTGAAATTTCACATGAAGGGTGAACTAGGTGATTTCCCTCAGTTCACTTTCACTACCTCCCTCAGCCCCCAGCCTCCTAGATTCTCCACTTCGACATTCTTATTTACCTTGTCCTCTCCCTTCACGCCCACCTCACTGTGTGTCCTCTCCCTTCACGCCCACCTCCACCTGCTCCCGCCATCACCCTCCACTCTACATGCAGAAGGACTTGCAGGGCTGACGCGTCTCAAGTTCCATGGGAGATGACGTTATCACCTGAACCCACAGCCTCTCATGTCTCAGTTCCCTTCTCCCTAACATCATGTTCCTTGTCAGTGCTGTATTAATTGCTGTATGCTACTCATCTCAAAACTGAAAAGGATCTGACTTTAATTTCAACTGACCTTCATACAGAGTACACTTTCCCGGGGAGGGGCGTGGGGGAGTCCTTTCTCAGGACTTAAAATAAAAAGCTTTGGTTCCTACTACAGAAACTTCAGAGAGCAGGTGGAGGTGATGCCTGCTCCAGTTCTTGGGAATGGAGGAAGGATAGGAAACAGACCAGGAGCCAGGGCAGTCAGCCTGTGTCCTCTGACGCTCAGGTCCTCAGGTCCTCAGGTCCCTTCCTTCCTCACTCAGGAAGGTTACCCTCAGTTGCAGCTGCACCCATCATCCTCTGATCGGAAGAAAGTGACTGGCACAGCAGTGGCACGCTGTTGCTGCTGCCACAGCCCTGGGGCTTGGAGCACAGGCTGCCAGGATGTAGGGGCCCACCTGCCACCTGCCCTCCCCACCTATTTCACCACTGTCCCAACACTCCCACCACGGGGAGCCCAGGCACCTCATCCCAGGAGCACCACTCTGCCCGGGGCTTCTTTCTTCCTTCAGCATCAATTGAGATGCTGCCAGCTGCTACTCACCCATCCCCCGAGCAAGCGATTCACCTGGGAAAGGGGGGTGCTTGCCTGGACCCTCAGTCCTGTAACAGTGATCGGCATATACACCACCCACAATCCAAAGCATCCTTGTTTAGGGCATAAGAAATGGTTTCTTTTGTTTCCAGTTTTCAATTAAGCATCTTCAAATATGGGCCCTCATAATTTATTCATTTCTAATGCCAGGGGAATTCATCTTTTCTTATCTGCTCTTTATAAAGTTGATTTTGAATAGTGAACATTTACATGAAAATAAGAAACTACCTTTTTCCATGTAATAATCAGATATCTTACAGAAGAACCATCTTATCTAATGGCTCTGACGTATGAGGAAAGCAAGAAGGGATTTTAAAAATCTCTCCAAAAACAGCTTTCCCAGTTCCATTTTACTCAGTTATATGCTTTAAATGAAATTATTCCGGGGTGTAAAATATTAAGCAACATATAAAAGCAATTTGGAGCAAGAAAATAAGAATAAGCTGAGATCACCAATTTGCATGTGGTACAAGCAATTATTTTTATGGCCAACTTTCATACATTTTTAATCTGATATAAAATAATCTCTCCTGTCACAACTTCCCATTCTTCCTACACTCTTGAAGCAGAGTGGCTGGGATCTCAGTGAAAACGCTCTGTTCTAATCAGCTGGCTGGGCAATTTATTTCCTCGGGCCTCCAAGTCTAAGTCACAGCATAGCCAGCCAGCTGCCCTCCTTAGTTTCCTTACCTCAACAACCATCGATGGAGCAAATACAGGTGTCCCCAAAAAGGTGTGCACACTTTAGCAGCTGATAGCTGTTCAATGAAAAGAAAATACTGCCTTTGCCATTGTATTCGAAGTGTGTATACATTTTGGGGGGACATCCTGTATACACTGAGTGCTTGCTCTTATCAAGCTCCACTGATATGCTTCATTTAACCCACAGAAGAATGTTTCTATTATCCTGAAACTCTTATTTGAAACGTGTGTGTGTGTGTGTGTGTGTGTGTGTGTGTGTGTGTGTTTGTGTTTAAACCCATGGTGACTATCCTTAACAATTCTTGCTTTGGTAACCTTTTACAAGCAGTGGTTATCCTCCAGGCATCAGCACCTGTGGGTAGGCCTCCACGTCGCCCAAGTGTCTACCCCTAACACCTACCATCTAGGATTCTGGTGTGCAGCTGTCACTCATGGGCCTGAATGTAAGTCTGAGAGGGATGAGACCTATTGGTGAGGAGCAAGCCTATGACACTTGTTGGGGTCCCCGGTGTTTCTGTGAAGGTCTTGCCTGAGGACCTAGCTGCATGGCTTGCACAAAGCTTCTATGCACAGGGTGCTCCAAACGAAAACAACTCTCTCCTGGCTTTTCTGGACAAACACCATTTGCAAGCTCGGGACTGTTTAATGAGCACTGGTGTATTTGGTGGAATAGTTTTGTTTCCTTATCTTCACCCTTCTACAAAGAGCTCTCTAAATCAATGTGTACATTTTAGGTCATTTTCAGCCTGGGTGACTGGATATCAATATTTCCCACTGTTCTGACAAAATCTGTGGTTTCATAAGAAGTTCCTTTTCTTTCTTTTGTAATGGAAAAAATATATCCAGATTTACCACTGGTACAAAACATGAAAGTCCAATCGTGGCCATTTGCCTTGGGCCACGCATCAGACTGTGCATAAAATGTCTAATACACTCCCTGTTCTTCCTTTTCTCTAGGTGCACTTTTAATATTTGTCTTTTTCTTTACAATAAGGATGCCCCAATTCTCACTGGAAATCACTGACTTCACCAAGAGGATCCTCATGAGGCTGAAAACCGAAGTTGCCAACTCTCTCCCTGCAGAATGAGGAAGCGGCCCTGACCAGTTCGGGTGAACTGCAAGGACCCGCAGTTAAATCACAGACAGATGGGTCTGAACGGCCCCTGCCACACTCTGCCCCCATTCATAATTCTGTGCCTGTGGAAAGACCCTGGCCGCCTGCAGCAGTGTTTTTGTTCTCGTCCGCTGTGAAAGGTACTCACCCTAAAGAGTAGAGGCGGCACTGCTTGTTGCGGATTTGATGAGCTAAGCCAAACCTGTCATCAAGACAAACCGACCAGGGCTTCTTCGCGGAGCTGGAGTCCGTAGCCAGGCTGTCTGTACTCACGTGATCACAGGCAATCTGCGGGGATTGGAAATCGATGTGAATAATTTAAAGCGCTGGATGATAAATGGCAGGTGGGCACTTACTGCTTCCCTGTTCCCTGAAAACCTTAGCGGGAGAGTTCTGTCTGCCACGGCTAGCTACGCCCTCCCCTGGGGAAACACCAGGCTGCTGTAACGTGTTCAGAGGAATCCCAAGTACCAGGCTGTGAATCACCTCGTGGAGACCATAGGCAGGTCTGAAGGGATGTTAAGTGCTGCTGTGGCCGAATGCACAGAGCGCACGGGTGAGCACGGCAGGAACAATGACGGCGGGAAGGACGGTAAGGAAAGGCTTCACAGAGCTGTGTCAGTCTTGGAGGATGAACAGAAGCTGAGACCATGAGAACATTCCAGACATGGAGAACAGGGCTCCGAAGACACAGAGGTCGTCACCCACAGCGTTCCTACTAGAAGTCGTGAGATACGACCACAGGCCTGGCCTCTGGAGGATACAAGATTATTGATTCCTCATCTCAGGCAGATAAGGTGGGGCCCCCAGGGTCCAGATAGGTGACATGGGTTACCCAAGGCTAACAGCTGATCAGGCGTCATGGAAAATTAATCCTAGTCCACGCTAAGAGGACAGTTCGCTTTGTAATACACTGCTCTCAGGAGCTTCCTGCTGGGGGAGAAGAGAATGGGGCCAATATATGTGGAGACCAGGAGTTCAATGGCTCCCTATGATATGCACTGACCACCAGGGGGCGGCATGGAATGAAGGAAGTCCCTGGCCAGCAGCTGGCAGCCAGGGAAGGGAGGCCCTGACTGGCAGTCAGAAGAAAGGTCCCAGCCTGCAGCCCGAAGGCCCCAGTCAGACCTGATCGCCAACCAGGCCTGGGGACCCTACCTGTGCACGAAGTTCGTGCACCGGGCCTCTAATATATTTATATTCTTTTCCCTCAACCCAGGATCTCTGTCTACAACCACTGTTTAAAGGGAACAAACATTAAAAATGGAATTGAATGTTCTCCCAAGCAACTAGGATACATTTATTAACTGAGTGTGGCAACATATTAACTTGTGTAATTTACTCCTGTTATTTTTCTCTCAGATAAATGGAAACTATGCCTCTGCCTTCCCCACCTGCTAGTCTCCACCCACCCACTCTGCTAATCTAATCAGTCAGAGCTGTGTGTTCGCTGGGCCTGCTTTTATTCGTGGGCAAGTTGCTGTGCCTTAAACATCAGCACCTCCACTGGCACTCTGTTCATACCCTGCCTCCTGCAGCAGTTATGAGGCCAGGGTAGTTCTGTGGGGCCCCAAGCACCTGGTCCTCCTGGCTCCAGGGCAGCTTCCTGGGGTAAGCTCATTCAAGTGCCTCGATGACGCCCCTCTACTGCTGTTCTTGCGCGGACCCCTCTCTACAAACTGTCATGATAGCCGATGTCATGATAAGAAGCTCATCGTTCTTATCCAGAAGTTCCTCCTAACGGCATTAAAACCTAACTCTGGCCTCCCCTACAGTGTTCCTCAACGTGTGATCCCCCTACATTCTGATGGATCTGGGAGGTACTTCAAGATGCAGATTCCTGGGCGCCACTCCAGGTCTATAAAATCAGAATCTTTGAGGCTGATGATGCATGCATCTCCACAAGTTCACCAGGTGATTCTTATGCCGGAGGTCTACGGTACCTTCGTAAAGCCCCGTTGAAATGCTCAGCTGGCCAGCCCTGTGGTTTAGCAAATTAAGAGAAGAGGCTACTCTTAGGCTAGACGTTGGGGTGTCGAACTCAATCAGAGAAGGGGCCAAAATCTAAAATCCAGCCTAAATCGTGGGCCGAATGGTTTACTGAACAGTCATAAACTGTCATTGTGATGGAAACGCAGCGGAGTGCAGTGATGACAGCGCGGTGCGGGCCACATTGCAAGGCGTGGCGGGACGGATTTGGCCCGCGGGCCTTGTGTTTGACACATGTGGGCTAGAGCTTTCATCGGAAAACGGCAGCCCCTCCAACCCCACCCCGAACAAAGCCAGAGAGGCAGTACCGACAGTCAGCCAGAGGCCTCTACGAGTCGGGTAAGTATTGAGGGTCAAGATTCAGGGCTTTGGGGTTCAGCTGCTCCTCCTCTGCCAGCATTAGAAGTAGATTTTTAGTGTATTAAAAAGGACACTTGAAGCATTTCTTCTTCCACAGACTTCATCGTGCACAGATAGATCCCTATTGGAAAGCCATTCTTTACCATTCAATCTCTTTGCTAATGTTCTCCTTTCCTCTCCTAGTTCAAAAATAAAACACACTTCTTCCATTTTAACCATCTCATTGACAGACTTAGTTTTTGAAAACAACTAAAGTAAAATTCAGCTCCAAAAAATTAATTAAATATTGATTTTTCAAACTTCCTTGTTAAGATTTATGGCTAGGGCTTCCATAAACCCTCTTGAAAGCAAATAAGTGAGGGCAGTAACTCCTAGCTCAGCTCCAACTCCAGTAATTATGTTCCCCCCCCCCCTCTCTCTCTCCCCTCCCTTTTTTCTAATTCCCCTAATAATTTTGTCCATATACAAGCAAATTAGGTATACACAAAGGAAAATAGACTCCAGGAAGAAAAATGTTTTCTAAAATGCTTTCTAGTTATTTAACTTAAAGGAATATAATTTATTTTTATTTTATGTTGTATTGCAGAAGCTTGAATAACCTCTCTGCCAATCCACAAGTAGAACCTGGTGAAGAGAGCCCTTAAAGTTTGTGGACTTTTGGCAAGAAACACTTCACTGACCAACTGCATGTTTATGTAATACCACTATTTGGAAAGGCAAAATCTCAAGGAAAGGGTTGTGTTTTTCTTGCTTTTATCCTAATTTGTATTTGTATGCATGTGTGCGTGTAATAGTAAGCATAATAAGTACTATGTTATGAAGTTCTAAAGTCTCTTTCCAGAATCTAGGTTCTAATGTTATCCTTAAAAAACAAACAAACAAAAAAAAAACCCTAAAATGGTAAATGATTAGATAGATAGATAGTTTAAAACACATTTTATTTTTTTAACCAGCAACTGTTGCTTAATTCTGTGCTGCACAGCATGCTTCCTGGAGGCATATGGTTTGGGGGTTGCCATCAAGAGCCAGATCTGGAGCCTTCCCTGAGAACAGAGCTCTGTGTTTATGATTTAACCATTAGTTAGCAGCAGCGTATCATCAGCTGCAAAACTCAGAGATGTCACTGTGCTCTTTCACATTAGAAAACAACACCTGATGAGCTGGAGCTTGATGTTCCGTACCCTCTACCCAAACGCACATCCTCAGGTGCCGCATTAAAACACAGGGCCCCAGTCATGCCACCAGAGGCACCGCAATGCAAGAGCAGGAGTGCCATCTCCTTGGCAGTCCCGTGCCGCCCTGTCCCACGCACAGGGCTCCTGTTCCTCAGCTCCCTGAGCCTGGGGAGCTTCCCCCGCCCACTGACCCTGCTGGAACACAAAGCTCTCCTGCACCCTGGCTGCTCACCAGGGCATCTAATTCAGGTTTGGCCTCCCAGCCGGTGTCCAGCAGAGTGCCAGCCACAAAGCAGGAGCTCACCAAACATCCGCTGAATTGAGAAAGGAATAAATCAATGATGAACACAGCAAATGCTGGGCCTTGCCGTACCAGTTCGAACACAGATTTGATTGAAACATTTTTTTTTTTTTTTAAAGCAGCAGAGAAGACGGGGGTGGAATTTGCTTTAGTGCCTTCACAGGTTTAATTTCTTTTCCTTGCCCATTATGACTCACTTCTGCTAACTGGAAATTTTAGGCAATAGTGACTCTAATATTCTGCCAGTTTTATACATTTTCCTTTTCAAAAATGAATCCTAAATGAAGCATAGCCCCCAAAGCACCCAAGAAACTCTGCATTGCATAGAAAGGGGGAGAGAGCCATGGATAGCAAAGGATTCTGTTTAAGCACAAATTAGTGTCATCTCTGATGAGCTCCCACCTGCTGGGCTCTGAGTGACCCGGAAGTACACAGAAGCACAGGACTTCATCTGGGTAAAGTGATTCCTGATCACAAAACCATTCTGAAGTCTGGAGCTTTAGCTCATGCTTTCTGGAGGACAAAAATCCTCCTAATGAGCTTCCTCAACCAAAAATCTATGATTGTACTCACCAAGCTGAATAAACATTGTACGTCCATTTCTCTGCCTTTCCAACGAGTTTGTTCGCCTCTTGAGACTTGTGGTATAGCCCTAGGGCCTGGCACATAGTAGGTGCCCAAAAAGAAACCAAAACCAAAAACAAAAACAAAAAAACAATCCTACACTACTCTCAGCACAGTACAAGGTCACAGGACTGAGAGGGACCTTAGAAACAATTTAGTACTCTTCCTTTTCAAGATCAGAAAAGCAAAATAAATTGCCCAGGGTCACAACATCAGAGCACACAGTAGCATGCTTTTATGTTCTCCTTTTGGAATTTTTTTTTCTCTCAGCCCCTAAGTCATGGGAAAGATCCAAGAGGGGCTTGAAATGACCTTTGCATGCCTAAGTGCCTCTTCTAAGTAAATACAACCTTCAGAAGTTATAGAGCATTAACCTGCAATACAGTATAAAATGGAATGAGGAGGCTCTCACTTGGTCAATTTTTTTGGGGGGGTGGAGCCCATCGTTCTCAAAATCAGCTCACAAGTTTAACATCTCTGCTTTTTCTCAGGGGCCTTTCGGGGCTTCTTAAAAGTCACAGCACAGACGTCCAGCTTCTTATTCTTCACGTAAAACCAAACCATAAGCTTACAGTTTCAGGATTTTTAATTAAGTCTGTGTGAGGCCACTAACTTCATCTGAAGCAGCGGAATAAGATAAAAAGTATGTAAAGCACAGGGACCAATTTATCATCCCCTTCTTCATGATTAATTCAATGCCTTTTACCTCCGTGTCTAGGTGACGAATATTAAAATCCCTGATGGACTGAATCAGAGAAATGAGACTTCCTTCTACCTCCTAAATTAGCCTCCTAAGCACCTAGAAATGCATTCTCTCCTGTGGATGAAAAATGGGCTTTGCTGTCTGTGAGGTTTAGGGGGAGGAGGAGTGGGATGCCGAGAGCCAATGGGTTGAAGGGGCTTCAAAGAACCAGGGTCCCCAGTGCCCACCCCAGCAGCCGGCGAGGCGTGCTGAGTGGGCCCGCGCCTCACAGGCAGCCTGAGCTGTTCATTTACTAGCACCTCTCAATTCAGGGCGAAGTTTCCCCTCTGGCCTCGATTTCCTCTCCTCCCTCTCTCTCCCCCCAGGATCAGGCCACTTGAGAACGGAACCTCCTGATTAATGTGTCAAGAATCACAGACTCTCCTTCACGGACGATCTCTCTGCCTGCTCGGGGCACCGACTCAGCCCGCCGAGCTGGCCGGGAGCTGCCACAACGTGTTAAGTCACGCACACAGGCCAGCGCTCAGTAATGAATCAAAGGGCCCTCGAGAGCGGAAAGCCTCTGGATTCATAAGCTTTTCCTCGAACTGCCTGTGGCATCCCCTCTGCTCTCTGGCCTGGCACGTCCCTGTCTGCCCAGCGTCTGTTGCAGAAAAGCAGGCAGGCGGGACCTCCAGAGAGAGAACGAAGCTTGAGCCTCCTCCGGATGAGGGTTTTGTCTTGTGACACACTTGACTGCCTACTCACAGGAGCCAATCTGTCTCTTCAAGTGGTTTTCCAAAGCAATTTTCTAAAGTGGATCCTTACAACGCATCAGGATGAATCATGGAAATGTGTCAGGACTACAGCGGTGCTCCGGAAGGGAGAGGATGCTGAAGGGCGTGGAAGGCACCCTTCTCTGCCTCTGAGAGAGTGGGTACAGGCAAGCAGCGACGCCCCAGAAACCACGTCCCTCTCAAGTCCCCCTCAGGAGTCCCTGGAAACCTCCCCACCCCTTACCAACAAATCCTTCTTCAAAAGGGCAATCAGCCCTAACCGGTTTGGCTCAGTGGATAGAGCATCGGCCTGCAGACTGAAAGGTCCCAGGCTTGATTCCGGTCAAGGGCATGTACCTTGGTTGCGGGCACATCCCCAGTAAGGGATGTGCAGGAGGCAACTGATCGATGTTTCTCTCTTATCGATGTTTCTAACTCTCTATCCCTCTTACTTCCTCTCTGTAAAAAAGCAATAATATATATATATATATTAAAGGGGGGCAATCAGTATCTTTTGCATCATCTCCAAACCCCCTCGCGCATGAAACACAACCTGGGTGGTGCTGATGTATCTCAGGAACCTCGAGGCTTCTTCATCCAGTGACTGAGTAGGGCCTGCCCAAGGCTGCAAGTCTATGTGCCACCGAGAACCCTGAAAGAGAGAGAGAGAAAACAGAGGTTGGTGTATAAGCGGGGAGGAGTTGGGGGGGGGGGGGGCGGTGGCTAGAAAGACTCAGGTAGGAGATGGGCTGACAAGGCTGCTTATCCTTCACATAAAACCAGCAGCCTGCTAAGCAAGCTTGACTCCTCAAAGGGGACAGGGAGCTGGTGGAGAGCTGCTGTCACTGAGGCCATATCAGTCCCAGGGAGACAAATGAGGCCTGAGGAAGCCCAGGAGCAGGCAGAGCAGAGAGAGCCAAGACGTCCCCCGGGGACGCTGACTCTTCTGATCAAAGGCAAACTCCGCTCGCTCGCTCAGCACCACTCGGCTCTCCCAGCGGCAGCCTTGCATTGCACACGCTGGTCCGATTCAGAAGAGACACTCCGCTGGTTTCCAGAGCTCAGTGCTTCTGAGACATCGGCCTCCTTGTGGGCGAGTTTCAGGTCTCACACCGCAATGCCTGGAATCTCACGTTCTGGCACCTTCCCCTGCACAGGGAGCCACCCAGTGTCCCAGACCTCCTGGCCTCTGGGACCTTGGACACGTGGGCGGGGAGGGGTCACCAGCAGGGCTGGAAGGGTAACCTTCTAACACTGTGAGGCGCGCCCCCCCCTACCCCCCACCTTTAGCAGAAAGCAGGTGGAGCTCCTTGAGCAGAGTGGCTAGACATAAACCCTAAGGCCCCTTTTATGGATGCTGGGGTGGATGAAGGGTTGGGAGAAGGCAATAGTCTAGAAGAAACAAAAATGGGGACCCACTCCAGTCAACAGCAAGCAATCGTCATGAGTCCTTGCTAGAGTTCAAAGTTCATCTCCTAAGGTTCTTAACACCTGGAAACATCCTGGAGGCTCACTTTTAAGAGGTGAGTATGGTGTGTGGGCAAGGGCGGGGGGCTGGAGAGGTTCAGCTGTTGGCAGGGGGCATGTCTAGAGTCAGAAAAGACCTTGGGTGTCTTGTCACAGGGTGCAGAGTGCTTGGGATGGCCCCCTCAGATCCCTTTTATGGTGAGGAAGGGGGCAGGGAGGGTTCTGAGGACAAGATCAAGAGACCAT
Organism: Pipistrellus kuhlii; assembly: GCF_014108245.1. Lineage (NCBI taxonomy): Eukaryota > Metazoa > Chordata > Mammalia > Chiroptera > Vespertilionidae > Pipistrellus > Pipistrellus kuhlii. Next base: position 30,328,819 of record NW_023425551.1, on the reverse strand, counting down.
CCAAGCATATACATTGTTCTCCAGTTAGGTATTATGGTCTGAACGATTGTGCCTTCCCCCACCCCCACTTCATCAGGTGCAATCCTAATGCTCGATGTGATGATCTTAGGGTGTGGGGCCTGTGGGATGTGGTTAGGTCATGAGGGTGGAGCCTTCATGAGTGGGATTAGAGCCTTATAAAAGAGGCCTGCAAAGCTCCCCAGCCGCTTCCACTTCCACCATGTGAGGACGCAGCCAGAAGGCGGCAGTCTATCGCCCTGAACCGAACCGCAGTGGCATGCTGACCGTGGGCTGCCAGCCTCCAGAACCGTGAGGAACACATTCCTGTTGTCCATAAAACCACCCAGACTGCGGTGTTTTGCTGTGGCAGCCCGAACAGACCAAAACGGGTATTATGGCGGGAATTGTCCATCATCCAGAAAAGAAACATCTAAACAGGTTAGGCCTGAGATGCTTTAGTGCAGATGTGGTCTGTTGCTCCTGGCCAGCAAGGTGGCCTAGATGGCCTGGGGTTAACCTGAAAGCAAGAAGTGGGGGAACACGCAGGTTGGTCAGGGTGAAGGCCAGTGTGTGGGCTTGGGGAAGAGGACCTCACTCTGGAAGGAGGGTCTGAGATAAATGCAAACTCTTTGTCAGCGATAAAGGCTTGTTCCAGGTTCGGCATTGCTGACTCACTGCAGAGAGTCCCGGGGCCCACAGTATTACTGTCCACGCAGGTCCGCACCGCCTCACAGTGGCTGAGCAGCCGGCAGTCCTTCAAAAGTCTTCACTGATTTCCCACTGGCTGCCTCTTCCTCAGGAATCCTTCAGGCAAAGCCGGCGTCATGGGCATGCCACCTGCCTAGTCTTAGAGGCTCATGCTTGGCTTCAAGCTCTGCTGACAATCTCTTGAAATTCTTAATTTTTGAATAAGGGGCCTGCATTTTCATTTTGAACAAGGCCCTGCAACTTATGTACTCGGTTTGCCCTGAGGGGCCCCTTTTCTAGAGGAACAAGCAGCATTTTCTTATAGCTATGCTTGCTCAGAGTCTGAGCACATTCGCTCATGTATTTCCTAGTTAATATATTCTATACCACCTATTTTTTTTCCTTGTGAATTTGTTTTTATTGCGATAGAGGGGATGGGCCAGGAAATTTCAACCCCACCACCCATTTCTTCTTTTCCCTTTCTGAAAGACATGTTATCATTTGATCAAACAATATTTACAGTGCGCCAGCCACTGGCCAACACAGATATGAATAAAACCTGAGCTCCCCCAGGAGATGCTCACAGTCTGGTGAGGGAGGTGAATATGTACAAATTGACTTTGATAGGGAAATGCTGAAACACTGGGGAGAGCTATTCTCTGCAGGAAAAGGTTTAATTATGAAATCACAAATTATAAGCACATTTAAATACAAATGCCTCCTAGTGTTGCTTGGTCACATTCTTTTTGCATAAAATGACAAAGATTGACTTCCCAGGTTGCCACTGCTATCAGCACAGCAGCGCAATGCCCTGTGGCAAGCCTGTATAGACCTGGGGCTTAAAGATTCCCATGGCCTTGTTGTGGGCCTGCTCCCAAGTTGCCTTTTAGCCCCAGAGCCTCCTGATAAAAATGATAAAGTTCACCCATTATGGTTTTCCTCTAAATCAGGGTTTAGACTTTTGCAGGCCATACAATTGCTATTGCAACTCCTCACTTCCATTGTAGCTCAAAAGCAGCCTTAGTAAGTCAACAAGTGCTCATGGCTGTTTCTAATAAACTCCGTTTACAGAAATGGGCAGCAGGCTGGACTTGGCCCACAAGGCGGTCGTTTTCTGACCCCTGCTCTATTTGATTATATTTTGGAGGCAGAGTGGTTTAGAAGAGAGTGTTTCCTTTTGAAATAAGGCAAAAGAGACAGATTACTGAGAAGAATTTAATAGATTCTTTGCAAAGGTGCAGACAGGATTTAAGGACACCAAGAAGGAACAAGACAATAATATTTGTGGCAGGTAGCACCACAGAGTCCTTATAAACCATAAGAACAAGGAGGAGGAGGAATTTTGGGAACCCAGAGAGGAAATCTATTGATATGTGGAGAAGGCACTTAATAGAGGAAAATAGAGGAACATAGCCAATCCTATCACATCCAGTCCTATTACATACCCACCCCAGCTGTCAAACCCAACACAAGGCAGAGAAGAGGAAGACTGTATGTAGTGGTCTATACCAGTGGTCGGCAAACTGCGTCTGGCGAGCCACATGCCGACCACTGCATAACGCATTACCCTTATCCAGAAGTTTTGACTTCAGGTTAAAGACATTAGTACATTATTAAAATGTTTTTAAAGTGTTTTTCCCTAATGCAGTGGTCGGCAAACTCAGTCAACAGAGCTGCCGCAGTTTGCCAACCACTGGTCTACAAGGTCAGTCTCCAGGGTGCAGAACAGGAAGGGCAGGTAACAGAGTAGATCGTGAGGGGTCAGTGGAAGTTCTCCTGCACAGCATCCAATGGTGAACCAATATGGTGAAACTATGGAGTTATCTTGAGGATTCACAAATAGTATCCTTCTTGCAACCTCATATTTCTCATTTCCAACTGAGTGCTGGCCACGACACTGTAGCTGGAACAGTGAATAACATAACTTGAAAGATCTCAGGTAGGAGTATAATGGAAACACACAGCAAAGAGATATCCTCAGAAGTTTCTGCCTTCCTGCTTTGGTTGACCTGTTTAAAAAACATTTCACATAATGTTCCTATTGGAATCAGTCTGACAGTAATTTGTGATTATTTCCCCAAGGAAACCACTAGTTTTTATCATCTCTTTCAGTTATCATTTGTCTTAATTCTTAGCACACACATCAATATGTGTTCTTCAAAAAAATCCCACAAACAGAATTTTCTGAGCATCTTAAAACATCAATGGCCAGTACTTAATGGAACAAGGCAAAAAAATACTTTTAAAATTTTTATCTTTATGATTTCGTTAGACAAGCATGAACAGAACAAAAAAAAAATAATAGTCCAGGTACAGAATATCACCAGGGAAGAAAGTCTCAGGTGCCTAGTAACAGGCAAAACTGTAAAAACAAGTATTAGTAGTCTAGACAGTGGTCGGCAAACCTTGGCTTGTGAGCCACATGCGGCTCTTTGGTCCCTTGAGTGTGTCTCTTCCACAAAATACCTGGGCAAGTCTATTTTGAAGAAGTGGCATTAGAAGAAGTTTACGTTTAAAAAATTTCTCTCAAAAGAAATTTCAATCTTTGTACTGTAGATATTTGGCTCTGTTGACTAATGAGTTTGCCGACCACTGGTCTAGGACTTTAATCACAGGATATAACCTTTCCTCCCCTAGCATGTTGCTAGTCACATGGTTTAGACCCCCTGACCTTTCATATGGCTAGTCATTCTGTTTAGACTCCTTTACAAGAGAAACAAGGGAGCTAGAGATTAGCCTCATAAGACTCCCATATAAAAACCTTGCTCAACCACTTCCTTAAGCATTCAGCCCTCAGGACAATGAGGTTCTGGTCAACATCAAACATTCTTAGGAACAAAGCCTTGGGTCTATTGACCACAGAGACAGAGTTTTGGTCAAATTAGAGATAACATCTAGACTTCGGCTGTGTTTCATCTCCAGCCCAAAAAAGCAGCAAAATCAGATAAAGGGATGCCATTGCTGATATCAAATCCAGATGTAATGACTAATGACTCCTCCCTTGGCACCAACCAATCAATAAAGACCATGACTGTGAAGAGTCACACATGGAAATCTGATGAAGATTCTATTGAGATCCTCCCCTGACAAGATCTCTTTCTCAAGATAAAGGATACCTGTCTCCTTCCCTCCATTTCTCTCTCCCTCCTTCCATCCCTCCCTCTCTCTAGCATGCCCACACTTCTTTCCTTCTTCAGGGGAATACTAGGGAGCACATCCCTACCTTTCCCCCTCTTCTTCCCTCAGGGGCTTATCTTTGCTTTCTTTTTCCTAAGCTCCAAGGGTCCTTCTTATACCTCTGTGATTTGTTTCCTGAGTCCACTTCTTCTATCTCTGTGACTTTCTACATACATTTCTTACGTCAGAGTTCTTGGCTTTGAATTCTTTCTTAGCCACACTCAAGAAGTGAGGTTCAGCCGGGACCGGTTTGGCTCAGTGGATAGAGCGTCGGCTTGGGGACTGAAGGGCCCCAGGTTCGATTCCAGTCAAGGGCATGTACCTTGGTTGCAGTAGGGGGTGTGCAAGAGGCAGCTGATCGATGATTCTCTCTCTCTCTCCCTCTCTGTACAAAAATCAATAAAATAAAATAAAAAGAAGAAGTGAGGTTCAACACTCTAACTCCGCTGTTAACAATTTTAACCCAAATAATTTTCTAAACTCTAGGGTCCACTATTGTCCACGTATTCCAAATACCAAATGGCCAGAACAATGCTACCCCCATCACTTCTGGAGGGTAGGAACATGTATTTGAAGTCCTGTCTGTGCCTCTACTTCTCCTTCAGATGGTAAAGGAGCAGCTTAAGCAGAAGGTGGCTAAAAGTTCTGTCATTTGGGGCTGGTCTGTCCCCAGCTGGCCTGAGCTCAAATGTCAAATGCAGCATATACAATGAGTTACCAAACAGAAGCCGCCATGTTCATGAGACCCTGCAGAAACAGGCTCATTTCCAGTCCTTGATCCTGCCCCCAATACCAGTCATACAAGGGGCCTCTCCCAGCATGAACCAGCCTCTCAAAGAAGACTGGGTCCCAGATTTCTGAGGAAAGGAAACAACCCCTGCTTTTTGTTTGTGAAGGCTTTAGTTGGCACTTTCTCCAGGAAATATGCATTGAAAAGTGAGCTGGCAAATGAGGGGCAAATGTTTTAATTACATAGAAAATTTTGCAAAAATTAAGGACAGCAAAAGGTTCTACTTACATACTACTAATCTGTGTGGCATGGGGCTATTTTGCAGACATCTGAGATTCTGTTTCACAAAGGATAAACAGTGGTCACTGAATCAGTCCAAGCCAGTGCATAGAGATAATGGACTTGGCTCAAAAAGAATGCAAGTAGTATAACCATGAGGCTTTCAGCTATTTTTGTCATTTGTGATATCACTATTAAATGTGTTTCTCAAAAAAAAAAAAAATTCTTTCAAACCAAAGAAAATGAATTCCAAGAACTTACTATTAAAAGATAACATGAAAAACATTTTTTTGCTTCCCAGTCTATAGTATTTATGTATATAATCCTATATAATAAAAGCCTAATGTGCTAAGTGTCCACAAACATTTGACCGTTCAACCAGTCATTCTAATGCTCACTGACCACCACGGGACAGATGCTCTGACCAGTAGGTTAGCTTGCTGTTGGGGTCGGGCTGATTGGAACTGTGTGAGAGGGGCAGGATTCACCCTGGAGCCCTCCCGTGGTCCCCTTCCAGCCCTGATCATGCATGGATTTATGCACCAGTGGGGTCCCTCAGCCTGGCCTGCAAGGATCCGGCCAAAACCAGCTCTCAGACATCCCCCAAGGGGTCCAGGTCGAGAGAAAGCACAGGCCTCTAGTAGAAATATATTGATTCAAGACCTTAAACCCCAAACAAAACCAGTTGCATTAAAAAATTATAGGAAAGAAAAAAAAAGACCCACCCATGAACTAGAAAAAAGAGCCATTGACACTGCCTTTTGCTTTGTCTTGAAATTTGAAATAACAGATTTTTTTTTAATAATATTGGGTCGGCAAGTAAGTAATTGCGGATTTTTTAAAGAAAATCAAAGACAATTTTTTCATGGAACTAAATAACTTTATTCTGTAATGTATTGCCCATTTTGATCAATGACCTTTTGCCATCTTTCAGGCAGCATCATAATCCCACGTTCAAAAAACTTCTGGTTTTTATTAGCAAAAAACTGAATCAGGTACGATTTGACATCATCATCATTATTGAAATTTTTACCATTCAAGGAGTTTTGTAAAGATCGAAACAAAAAGTAATCAGATGATGCAAGGTCAGGACTATATGGTGGATGTGGCAAAACATCCCAACCAAGCTCCATTAATTTTTGCCGAGTGACCAAAGATGTGTGTGGCCTTGCATTGTCATGATGGAATACAACACCTTTTCGATTTGTCAATTCGGGCCGCTTTTCTTCAACTGCATTGTTTAATTTCATTAGTTGTTCAATGTAGACATCAGAATTGATCGTTTGGTTGGGTGGTAAGAGTTCAAAGTAGACAATTCCTTTGTAATCTCACCAAACTGATAACAAAACCTTCTTTTGATGAATATCAGCTTTTGATGTTGTTTGAGTTGGTTCACCTGGCCTGCTCCACGATCTTTTCCGCTTGATATTGTTGTAAACAACCCATTTTTCATCGCCAGTTATCAGTCGTTTTAAAAATGGATCATTTTCATTACGTTTCTTTAGCAAATCGCAGCTGCTAATGTGTTGCGTTAACTGTGATTCTTTCAGTTCGTGAGGAACCCATGTATCGATTTTTTGAACATAGCCAAGTTGTTTTAAGTGATTTTCAATGCATGTATGTGATACATGAAGCTTCTCTGCAATCTCACATGTTGTACTGTGACAGTCCGAATTGATTATTGCTTTGATTAGGGCGTCATCAACTTCAACTGGACAACCAGAGCGTTTTTCATCTTTGAGTGAAAAATCACCAGAACGAAATTTGGCAAACCAATTTTGACACTGCCGTTCTTTTAAGGCTTCGTCACCATAAACAGCACATAACTTTTTATGAGCTTGCGATGCGTTTTTCCCTTTGTGGAAATAAAAAATCAAAATATGACGAAAATGTTCCTTTTGATTTTCCATTTTTCAACGAACGCCAAACGAAAACTACAAAACAGATCAAAAAACTTTTTTTACTGATTAACAGCTGAATAGCCAACTATCAAATAACAAAATGTGTTTTACATTTTTACTACGTCTGCAAACCTAAAAATTCAACTGAAGCCATATATGTGTGAAACCCGCAATTACTTACTTGCCGACCCAATATATTTTATTGATTTTGTACAGAGAAGAAGGAAGAGAGATAGAGAGTTAGAAACATCGATGAGAGAGAGTCATCGATCAGCTGCCTCTTGCACACCCCCTACTGGGGATATGCCCGCAACCAAGGTACATGTCCTTGACCGGAATCGAACCCGGGACCCTTCAGTCCCCAAGCCGACGCTCTATCCATTGAGCCAAACCAGTCTTGGCTGAAATAACAGATTTCTTCTTCACAGTTTCCTGCACACCCCTGAATGACCTCACATAGCCCACGCAGAAACTGTCAAACTAAGAACAGTATGACCACAAGCAAATTTTGTACAAGCATCTTTCCCTTTTTTGTAAAAACAAATATAAAATAAGCCAAAGAAGGGTTCTAATGACCCGTTCCTCTGAGTTTTCAATACCACATTTCTTCAGGATGAAACAGTATGATAAGTGATTGAAACGATCAGTTTCTTTATTGTGATAGATACCGTATTTTTCGGACCATAAGACGCACTTTTTTCTCCCAGAAGTGGGGGGAAAAGTCCCTGCGTCTTATGGTCCAAATATAGCCTACACATATACTGTAAAAAAAAAGTTTTTTTACTTGCCCGGCTCTGTGTGGTCTCTGTGTGCTTGCCCAGCTCTAAAATGGTTCTAAATGCTGCTGTTTACTTTACAGGGTTGATTACATGTGTTTATGACTGTGATGTTGGGTTTTAATGCACATAAAATATTTTAGGACACTATTTGTTTCAGAATCTTTTTTTCTTCATTTCCCTTCTCTAAAAACTGGTGTGTCTTATGGTCCGGTGCGTCTTATGGTCCGAAAAATACGGTAATTGGTAGAATGTGAAGTTTTAATATTCCCAACTGCACATTCCTACAGTTAGCAAGCTCCTGCAAAGGTTGAGAACCAGTAATTTCTGTTGGGAGAGATGGCTAATGACTGATCCTCTACAGTTGAGCCCATAGGAGAGAATAAGGTTGTGAGTTCTTGACTCAAACTAAACAATGCACTGAGTGTGTGCTGATGTGCTGACGTTGGGGATGCCTAAACTTCTTGGAGGAACAACCTCAAAACAAGCAAAATATATTTATTTTGAAATTTTGTTGCAATTTTGTGATAATTAAAAGCATCTGTTAGTGGGTAAGGAAACAATGATTGAAAAAAATTGTTTATTCCTTTCTAGAAAAAGAAGGGAATTGGTGCCAGTTGTTAGGGGAGGAGGAGGCATAAAATAGTGCCTGGACAGAACATGAATCCAGCCACAGCTGAGGATCAGCCACTACCTTTCTGGAAGGCCCTTAGATCATCATGGTTTTTAGGTCTCTGTTGAAGTGTGACTGGGACTCAGAGTGTCTCTGGGGTGGCAAATCACATGCATTCCCCTAGGCATTCTCATACAATTAGCCTTTTCCTCAGAGTCAGCCAGCTTAAAAAAAAAAAAAAAAAAAGCAAGAGTCAGTTACACGTTTTGTTTAAACTTCAGGTTCCCCCTGCACAAATTTCATTTAACACATAAAGGATCTCAGTTTCAGCTCTGAGTAGGATAGGTGAGCACACTCCCACTGAATGTAGCAATAAAACCTGGACAGAATACACAGAGCAATTATTTGAGGAATCTGAAAAGTAAATACTAGCAGGCAGATTGGGGGAAAGACAAGATTCAGAAGACCACTCAAGCAGGAGTAAAGTCACCATTGTCTTTTTCTTATGGTCTCCTGCCTCCTGCCTCCTACACAGGAAGACTCACAAGGCCACGGGCATTGGCACAGACTGAGAGCTCCAGGAGAAGCCCTCTTGTTCAGGCTCCAGGAGGGAAGGGGCCTTCTAATGCTAAGGGAGTGGGAGAAATTCCCCATCTTTTCCTCTCCTTTCTTTTTCTTTTTCTTCTTGCTTTCATCCCAACTCCTAAACAATCCCATTATGGTCATGGAAGTCACAACAGCAGCCACAGGAACCTAAAACTCTCAGGAAATGGAAATTTCCTCTCCAATTTGAAGCTCAAGAGGGCAAGGTGAACCCCCATGAGTATTTTCTGCCCCTTTCTCCCAAAGGTTGGCCTTGAACTTGGGCGCAGTCAAGGGAAGTGTATGGCAAAGCATGGGGAAACTAAAGCCCAATCTTTCTAGCCAACGGTTCAGAAAATGCAGGGGGGAAACCAGATAATACTGAGAAAAATGCAGAGAGGGAAAGCAACCCCACAAAGTGATTTCTGAAGCCCTGGGCTCAATAATATGATCCTCATTAATATTTAAAAGGCTTTGAGAACCGAGATAATAGACAGACCTTTACCCAGGTGCCAGACGAATCACTGGGTGACATGAATGTGGGATGGAGTTGCAAAAGATTGCAAACAGAATCAATACTGACAGCACAATCCTTAGAAGCTGGCTGGAAGTTGAGGCATGAACTAAACCAGGTCGATTTGCCTGTTAAAACACATATATCAACTTTATCTATAGTATGGAAACATAACTCAGAATCCCATGATGTAATATTCAAAATGTCCAGGATATAATCCAAAACTATTCAGAATGAAACCTGAGGGGAAGACTCAGTAAAATCCCAATTAGTGTGGGGGAAAAGACAATCAACAGATACCAATACAGACATGACACAGATGTTGGAATTATCTGAAAAACTTAAAAGCAACAAATTTGAAAAATACTCCAAGAAGTAAGAGCATTCACTCTTGAAACCAATAAATAGATAGGAAGTCTCATCAAAGAAATAGAAGGCATAAAAGCCAAATGAAACTTTTAGAACTGAAAAATACAATAACCAGAATAAAAATCTCAGTGGGTGGACTCAATATCCAAATAGAAATGACATGAAAGAGTCAGTGAACATGGATGGGTCAATAGAAAGTATCTAATCTAAACAATAGAGAGAGAAAATGATTGGGGGGAGGGGGAATTAAGAGTCTCAGTGTCTCTAATAAGCAGTCACTCGAATCCCAGAGGAAGAAGGGGGTGGGGAAATCAGTGCAGAAAAAAAACACACATTAAACATATAATGGCTAAAAGATTCCCAAATTTGACAGTAGACATAAACCTAAAGATTTAAGAATCTGAGCAAATAACAAACAGGAAAATTCAAAGAAATCCATGCCTATAAATGTGATAACGAAACTGCTAAAAAACTAAAGATAATAACAACAACAAAAAAAGCTGAGTCTCTATTAATCTTCTGACTGACCTGCTAGTGGGCCAGAGTCAAAATGGTTGGGTAGGAAAGGGCAGAGCCAGCCCAACCCACAGGGTGCCTCTCACCTTGAGGTTCCTTCCCTGCTAACGGAAGGTCCTACCTCCCCAAGTCCATCTGCTAAATGTCTTTGGCAGCAGACAGTGCTCATGCTGAAACCCAAATCCAGAGCAGCATCTGAATCCTTTCCTCATCCGCCTGCCATCTCTTCATCATTACAGCGTGTAGGCTGGGAGGCAAGGGACCAGAAGTCAAATCAAATGCACTATAACTCAAGCAGGTCCTGATAACTTTTAGGAAGGATTAAATAAAAAAGAGAAACAAAGGATAGGGAGGAATAAACACCCAGCTCTAAATTTAGTCTCTAGAATTTTATGTCAAAGCACACGTCTCCCCAAGGATTCTCTCACCGTGACCCTGAGGCTGCTGGTTGCATCCGTACAGATGCCCTTAATGGGCCTCTCAGCCTTAGAGCCTCTAATGAGCATCTGTGGCACAATGTCCAGCAGAAAGCTTGTCAAGGGAAAAGCTCAGTGTTGCTGAGCAGTTTTACAGGGAAAATATTCAGTTCTAAAAATGGTTGCATACAATTATGTATATACTAGAGGCCTGGTACATGAAAATTCATGCACTGGAGAGGGGGGTCCCTCAGCCTGGCCTGCCCCCTCTCATAGTCCAGGAGCCCTCAGAGGTGGGAAGCAACCTGGCGATCAGGGGAAGGCGACGCCTCATCACACCTCTGCTGCTGCCACTGCCAGCAGTGCAAGCCTTGGCCAGCCCTGGTTACCTGAGCCTCCATCTGAGGCCTGCCTGCACCTTGGGCTGGCCTTGGGGGACTGGAGGGTTGAGGGGACTGGGGGACTCTGGAGGCAGATATCCTGGCAGGGATGAGGGGACTGGGCGCCGCCATCTTTGTGAGGGCGTGATGGTCATTTAGTATATTCCCTCTTTATTAGATAGAAGGCATGCATGTATGTATTTCTCAGTTTTAAGTATATATTCATTATTAATGAACTTTTTGTCATTTTCATATTGTCCGTATTTTATACTGTCTATATTGCTACCCTCTGGTCCTCTGGATTGTGATAGAGTATTGGTAGCCTGGGTGAATCCTACTGGCAATTAGAGATAAGACTCCGGTTCTAGGACACTCCTCCCAGGATTGTGTATTTATAGAACATCTTCTGCCTGAACGCACTGTGAGTTACAGTGCCTGACAAGTAGAAGCAGCCCAATAAGTGTTTCTTTTTCATCGGTGGGAAGCTGCCAGCAGTGTAAGATAGGCAGAGAGCTGGCCAGACAGCTCTGGAACCAAAAGTACTTAAGCCTCCAACCTAAATGGAAGTAAAGACCTACCCTCTTTATCACTCAGTGGCCCTTTTCAAGAACATGAAGAACTGCTGAAAGAAGCAGACCTCTCCAGATGGAGGTCGGTTATTATTGGGTTTGCTGCTGTGTAACTCTCTGGACTCAGACTTCTCTCATGAGTGAGAGTGGCAGTCGCCAAAGTTAGCAGTGAAGCTACCAAAGTGGCAGCTGACCCTGGCCCCGTCTTCTTCCCTCATTTTAGACAGGAAATGACCAAAGTAAAGGGGACAAATAGCGCAAATAAACACAGTAGGTCCAAAAATTTTTTACCACATTTCTGAATTGTATAGGAAAGGGGGATTAACATGTATTGCATTAAAGAAAAACAAACTTTCTCCCACATAGGACTTAAAAACCAAAACAAGCGATAATACCCAGAAGACAAACTATTTCTAGCTTTAAATTTACTTATTTTGTACCTGTTGAGAATCACTGTGTTCAAAGAAAACTTACGGGTAATCTGCCAACTCCTGTACAATAGAATTGAAGAACAGGAAGCTCAGAGGGGAGAAACGACCTACCAGAGTCACAAAGGTGGGAGGAGGCAGGGATGTGGCTCATACCCAGACCTCTAGGCAGCTAGTCCCATACATGTACTGCTACACCATGATGCCTCCCACCCAGGCCTTGGAGCTTTATCTTCCCATACATAATTCTCCTTTTAATATAGACATAACATGCCCAATAGCAATTTCAGAAGGGATTCCCAGGTAAAAACCGCAATAGCTGTCTTGCACTGATACATTTACGAACTTCTTTATATATGACAGAGAACACACTAAAGTGTTTGCCAGTGGCTCTGAAAATGTCATGGATGGTGAAACCTCAAAGAGTTGAAAGCAGGATTAGAATGTGGCAGGGGAAAGGATTCAGGCCTTTCTGATAAATGGCAATGGTATGTCTCCGTGGGCACGAGGTCAGCCTTAGCCCTTGAATGACAGCGAGAAGCTGAGTCTTTGCCCACTCCTAACCCCCACTGGATATGGCATTAGCAAGATATAAAGGTTTGCTACTTAATCCACTGAAATGCTGAGGACATTTGTTACTGCAGCATCACCCCAGCCTATCTTGACTGATACAGGTACCTCAAAGGCACTGGTAAAAGATGGTTATCATTATCTATGAGAGCATCCCCACAGAACCTTCCAAATGCCATACCATCAGAGACTGAATGATAGATAGAACAGACCATTGGTTATGGAGATTCTCCATTAGGGAAAGAAAATATTTATAACCAAAGGCAATTCACTGCCAAGATAAGACTCAGAGAAGTAAGAAATGCTCAGATAAAGACTATAGGACACTCTGATTACAAAACAAACTCAGCTCTGACCTGCTTCCTAAAGCATCCTGCCCCTAACGTACTGTGCCAGGCCTTTTTTGTCCCATCCAGAATTATCTTATCCATGAATCAGTTCACATTCCACGCTTTATTCAGAGTGCAGTTCTGGTCCCACGTACCTCCCCCAAATATCCCAATCACTCAAGTCCCTACGATTCGCAAAATACACTATGCAAAGCAGGTGCTTCACAATTATTGCTTGTACTTCTTTTACACTTAAGCAAATGTTTGGTAAAATCTGTTTCAAGTGTGTCCATCTTGTTTCTCTCATCAAACTACAAGCCTTGTGAGGACACCATGTGTTTTACTTGTTTTAAACTCCCCCACAGAAATGACTCCTGAAGACATTTTTATATTGATTTAAAAGCCAGAGAGGAAAGAACATGATATAATTCTTGGGATAGATGACAATTTTTTTATTACTCTGGAAGAAAGTAGGGAAATTCATGAGCTGACCTTATTAGTAATACTTTAATCTAGCAAAATATAAATATTCTTTATTTATTTAGGTGGTAATAAGTTATTATAATCTCTAAATGCCTTTGATCCAGCTTTGTTAAAATTAAAATAATAAAATAAAACCAGAGTTGACAAGCAATTTAGCGGAGCCCTGAGAGAGTCTAAGAAAGCACTGTTAAGAATTTCAAACATTTCATTAAAAATTAACATTTGTTTTGATAGATTTTTAAAAATCTAGCAATTAGAAAATGTAAGCTAAATCTGTATACTAGTATATTCTATACCTTGAAATTGTGAAGTTCGTTTTACCCAAATCTATTTGTGAAGAAGAACACAGAGCTTTTCTGTAAAATGAAAGTCTGTTTTCATAATTCCAAAGACTGTTGGCATGTAACCTTAAAGGAATAAATGTTTGTGTAAATATATTTGTTAAATGGAGAAAAACTGGTTTCTCAGGTAAAGGTGAGAATGCTTTCCATGGAGGGCTGATCCCATCGAGCCTTGCGGACATCGGCCTTCTGACCACAACGGCTCTGACCCAGTTCCAATCGCTCAACCTGCACAACGCTGTGCCGGTTCCCTTAAAGGTGAGTCTGCACTTCTCCTTGTAGGAATGTATTTTACACATAAAATTAAGTAACTCCACCACATTCTAAGCCTTGGTGCTCACTTTTTGTTTCTTCAATATGTATTGCGGTAGAAGCACTCAACCTGTCTCTACAAAACGCCGGGGCAGATTAACTGGTTCACAGCATGTTCTCCACGCACACACTTCTGCTGCCACCAGACCAGCTATAGTTAAAATAAAAAATGTGAAGGATCACGGCTCTGGAGTGAATTCAAGGCCTCACTGCCCTGGTTGTCTGCAGCCCAGAGGACTGCAAAGCCGAGCACCAGCACAGAGCCCTCTAGTCTCTTTCTCACTCCGTTTTTTTTTCCTGCTAAACTCCAATCTGTTCCTATTTCTCCGCTTCTATTTTTAAATTGGAAAAGTTTGGTTTCCAAATAGCTATAATCTAAGAACTCCTCAGATAAAAGAGAAAATTAAAATTTCAATTTCTCTTACTCCACTTATCCCATTCCTGTACGGTTTTGTTATTTTTAAAAAATATATTTTTGGTAAACCTTAAGAGTACTTTTAATCTGTTTTTTCTATTACATTAATGACCTAACCAAACAACTGTGCCTTTATTTTAACTACCAGCATCCCAGCTTGCCTATTTTTTTTTAAATGGCAAATTACATATCAATATATGTGTGTTTTTTCTGTTTCTGTTCCAACACATCCCCATCACAATGAAGGACACAAGGCTGTGTGTGTTACGGGGGCTCCAATCTGTGCTGGTGGTTTGGTTTTATAAATACGAACATGCCTTGTCCAGAAAGAAGGCCCAGGCACTCAGATTTTCCAAAACAATTATCTGTATCCAGGCTACCCAAGTAAATGCAAGCATTTCGGCTTCAAAACTGATGTGGCTGCCTGCTCCTGATTGAGGTTGATGGCCTCTAAGTGAACATTAGCTAACTAAGGCATTTTTTTTATTTCTGTACAAAATGAATATTCACTATTCAAAAGAACATTCCTTATCGTAATTATATAATCAGATCCAATTTGTTCTCAAGCAAAGTAAGTCATGTCTGAAATTCCAGCCTGACAAAATAGCTAAAAATGAATCTCTAAGATATATTGCTTGGCTTGGAAAATATCTAAAATGCTTTAATATCAAACCTAAAGTCTAGAGTAATCAACATATTTTTCTCCAAATTTCAGCATGAAGATAGCCGGAGTGTAGAAAAGGAAAAGAATATTAACTCTGACCTCAGCGAATGGGTTACAGTCTCTTTTTACCTTGAACCAGTTATTTAACACATTCCCTCCTGGTGAAATGGAAAAAAGCACCACCTCATTCATAAAGCTATTATGAGAACCACTTGGGATAACAACAGAGCAAATCTTTGTAAGCTGGGAAGAGTTGTGTAAAAGCAAGAGATTGATATAATTGCTGTTCCCTTTAACACAATTGCCCTCCTAAATGTGGGTAAGAATGAAGGCAAGAAAGAACCACCAAGGGAGCTGAAGTCTAAGCAGAAGAAAAATTCACTCACGTAAAAGATGACAGGTGCGTGGCCATGTCTTTGGACAAACCCCTGGTGCTCTGGGTCAGTGTTTTGTGCAAAAAGCTGATGCACTAGGAGGCTGGCAAGCTCGCCAGGATGGTAGCTGGAGGTTCTCCCTTAGGTGGTAACAGCGAGTGCCTGGGCTCCTGCTGCAGGGCTGCATGTGTCTGGCCCTGCAGTGCCTCTGCCATGCCCGAGAAGCTGTTGGGAGAAGAGGCATGACGTTCACCAGGTGAACCTTTCCTGAGGGGCCATGCCAGGTGCTTCCTAGAAGCAGGCATGTGGACTCGACATTTCTGCTGAGCATGTTCATCGGTGAGCACTGCCAAGCAGGAGGCCTCAGGGTCCTCTCACAGTCCAACTATCTCTGAACAGAGAAAACATGTGCTTTCACAACTGTCATTCACTCAATGGACGTCTGAGGATTGTTTAACTGGGATATAATTCACATACAAAAAAATGTACCATTTCAAACAATGGAGTGGCTTTTAATATCCTATCTAATAAAAGAGTAATATGCAAATTGACCATCACTCCAAGACACAAGATGGCTGACACAAGATGGCTGGCAGGGGAGGTCAGTTATGGGCAGCTGGGGGAAACAAGGCCAGCAAGGGAGGGCAGTTTGGGGGACCCAGGCCTGCAGGGGAGGGCAATTGGGGGGATAAGGCCTGCAGGGGAGGGCAGTTGGGAGCACCAGGCCTGCAGGGGAGAGCAGTTGTGGGAGATCAGGCCAGCAAGGAGGGCAGTTAGGAATGACCTGGCCGGCAGAGGAGTCCAGTGTGGAGGAGGAAGAAACAGTGTCCAGAGGTGAAACAATGAGCTAGGAGTAGGAATTCAGAGACAGTGACCAGAAAATGTAAGCCCCCGACATTACCAGGACACTGAAGGGGAAGAAAAGTACTAGCTCTCTCCCAGCACATTGCTCATGCCATTTCAATGTAAGTGTTAAGGGAAAGGCTGACTCCAGAAGCTGGAAAAGATGGAGTCAATCTGCCCAACCAGCCTATACTTGTTTTAGAAAAAGTGGGTAACAGCCCTAACTGGTTTGGCTCAGTGGATGCAGTGTCCACCTGCGGACGGAAGGGTCCCAGGTTTGATTCTGGTCAAGGGCATGTACTTTGGTTGTGGGCACATCCCCAGTGGGAGGTGTGCAGGAGGCAGCTGATCAATGTTTCTCTCTCATCGATGTTTCTAGCTGTCTATTCCTCTCCCTTCCTCTCTGTACAAAGTCAATAAAATATATTTCTTAAAAAAGAAAGGAAGAAAGAAAAAAAGAAAGGAGGAAGGAAGGAAGGAAGGAAGGAAGGAAGGAAGGAAGGAAGGAAGGAAGGAAGGAAGGAAGGAAGGAAGGAAGGAAGGAAGGAAGAAAGAAAAGGTGGGTAACAGACAGAAGGAAGTAAATACCAAGATTTAAACCACTTTAATCTCCTACATGGAAATGGCCTCCTAACAAAGAACCTGAAGACACAATGACGACATTCCCACAAAGGATAAGAGAGTATCCGAACATTTTCTCAGTGTCCCTGTAATCTAGGACCACTCTTCTCAGGCTGCAGATGGGAAAACTCGAACACAAGCATCTCCTGGGTTTGACTGGGTTCACTGAAGGTCAGTGGTCAGTGGTCACCCTCACCTCAAACAGTCCCAGTTGCGTGGCCCTGAGGCCATTTCCACAGCAGGGTTTGGAAAATATTTTCGGGAAGAGCCAGATAGCAAATATGTTAGACTTTGTGAGCCAAGAAGTAAAATCAAGGATATTAAATAGACATTTATATAACCAGAGAGAGGACAAGTTTCCACATTTTTATTGATAAAATTCAAAATAATTGCACACATTTTTTGTGATACAGATCTAATGAGGGGAATGGAAATATTTTTTCTGGGGAGTATTTTGCTTCGTTGGGGTTCAAAGTTAGTGTTTCCTAACATCAAATCAACTGCAGATGTTCATCCATATAATCCATTCTTAGCTCACAAGCTGTATAAAAATAGGTACAGGCCAGATATGGCTCTAGATCTCTGGTATAGTCACCACTGTCTGAAGCAAAGTCAACATTGGGTGCTGTGTTCCAAGAATCTGTAATGTAATCATACCCTCATTCAGAAATTAGAGATCTGAAGGGGACCTTGGAATAGTTCTTGAAAGACTCAGATGTTCCTCAAACACATGGGTCTAGTACCCCACTAGAAATAACCATTCTTTCAGCCAGTACTTACTGAGCACCTACTATGTATGGGTACTATCATAGACACTGGGGATATAATGGGGAGCAGGTCAGAATAGCTCCCTATCTTCAAAGGAGACAAGAATTTTAAAAATATAAAATGTCAGAGTGGGAATGCCATAAGAGAAAATACTAGGAGAGTGACTGGGTAAGGAGCTACTTTGATAAAATAATTTAGTAAGAGTTCCTTTTTTTCCCATATTCTTATTAATCCTTGTTTTAGCAGACATTTTGCATTTTTTCCAATATTATGGGTGTGTGTGTAAGAGGAGAGAGAGAGAGAGAGAGAGAGAAATAAAATCCCATTGTGTTTTGATTTGCTTCCCCTGCTTATGGGCAGGGTGTATCATCTCTCTGTGAGTTCATACTCTCTCTTTTCCATAGGTGGATAGAAAAATAATCTTTCAGGTTTCCTCTTCTATTAGTTCCTGGTTAATTCGCTGCTTGTTTTCCTTTTCAGTTGTCTTTTTCTTACGGTTTTGTTGGTGAACTTTTAAAATTTAGGATATTAATCCTTTATTGGTGATATGTACTTCAACTATTCTCTTCCAGCCTATGGCTTGTCTTTTAACTTTGTGGTGTCTTTTGTTTACAAGAAGATTTTAGCTAATGAATATCTGGTAAATAGCCTACTTTGATTGAGAATTGGTTATTAGTTGCCTCTCTTGGTGGGCAATTTGAAAAAGTCATAGATTTTGAGTTTGAACCTTCAGTCCATGCTATGACTTTCTTGCCCAAATGTATTAATGTCCCAGGGCCTTGGCTTCCCCATCTATAAAATGAAGACTCTTCCTACCTTGCAGATTTGTTGTGAGGATTAAATAAAAGAATATATGCAATTCCCCTAGCACAGTGGTACCCTCCTAGCCAACTCTTAACTTGTACACTTCTGAAAGGCTTTATATTCCCCATAATACCATGCGCAAGGTCAGTACTTAGGTCTTGTTTATTGTGTTGGTTAAATTGAGTTTGTCTTTAATGCATATAAACTTCTAAGTATAATTATATGCACTTAATTGACTAAAATGTGGCCGACAGGGCCAGAATAACTTTTAGCGAGATTACTCTACAGGGCTCCCTGATCTAACGAAGTAGCAGAGTTATAGCAAGTGGTACAGTTAATGAGATTTGTAAACATTATTTTGAGTGAAAGTTATATTATGAAAGAGAAGAAAAATATACAGCCAACCCTGACACAGACAAAAATTATTTAACAACATGTTGTAAAGAGATTTGTAATTAGTTTTGAGGGGGAAGAAATCACAAACCAATGTGAACAGGTAAGCCTCAACCATTTTATGACAAATGGGGGATAAATTTATGACAAATGGGGGATAAATTTATAATAAAAATGCTAACAAAATTTTACTAGTTACTGCTGGCTTTTATTTAAGATTTTAAAAACGTATCTTCTAGCTCCTCTGATTGCTGAGCATACTACATATGCTTTAAATTTCAAGAATAAGAAAAATAGTAAAAATTCCAATGAATACTGGGCTTTATACCTCACAGATAAACATACCTGTATCTTTTTTTAAGCCAGTTTCTGTCTATTATTATTATTATTATTAGAGATAGGAAGGGAAAGAAAAACAATGGGAAACATCGATCAGTTGCCTTCTGTACGTGCCCCCACCAGGGATCAAACCCACAATCCAGGCATGTGCCCTGGCCAGGAATTGAACCTGCAACCTTTTGGCGCACAGGATGACGTTCAGCCCACTGAGTCACTGTGATAAGGCCATACCTGTATCTTTTTTATGCCCAGGAGCCCACAGCTCTCCAGCAACAAAGGGCTGCACGGAGACAATCTTTACTTGCTGAGCTACCCCACAGGCCAGGTGCTTTCCCCTACATGCTCATTTCATCTTCACAACAGCGCTGAGTGACGTGCTACATACCATTTTTTTTACAGAGGAAGAAACTGGGATTCAGACAGGGCGTGCCACTTGTCCACATCCAGTAACTGGGGGAACAGAATTTTAACTCCTCGAGTGTGAAAATACGACACCATCTTACTCAAAACAGACAAAAACAAACGAAAAATACATACCATCACATCGGACACAACAGCAAACAAGAATATTGCCTCTGACTTTGTTGCCAGATTCTGAATACACATTTGGAAGTCTTTCAACTTGCTCCAACAACCATGAATAAAGTGATCACCAGGAAGATGGACTTACACATGGAGCTTGATTCATCTCACCAGAGTCCTTCGGCTCGTTCACACTCATGACTTCATTTACTCAAATAATTTGCTTTATTTCTGGAAGAGAGGAAAAAGGCCTGCAGACCATCACCCCATCACCGCTCTTTGCAAAAAGTCCAACATAAATAATGTCAACAAGAATCATTGTATTTAACAAACTCCAGGACACATCACAGCACTGTTTATAAGATGTAAATAGAGGCTTGTTTTATTTCACTGTTCTGCTGAATTCAGTTGTTCGCTTCAGTGCAAATCTAGGCCCCTGGAAGAGCTTCCCAGCTTTATGTAACACTGCCGAATGTGCCTACTTAGCGAGGCATTCAAGACGGCCAGCCTGAAACATCACCGAGATGATGTCCATTGGTGTGGATGAGCAAAGGGCACTGTGGTGCCTGTAAGCTCTGCCTAGCACATGTTTCCAGCTCTCTGACTCCTGCCGTCTGGCACTGGGTGGGACCCAGCCACCAGCTACAGGATTGTGAGCAGGAGGTGCTGTGTGGCTTCCAGCCAGGCATTTCCTAAAGCCATTGGAGACCCCAGCACACTCCCTGCTCTGTGGAGGTGACAGGCAATATTCCAGCTGGTGGCTGTGCTGCCAGAGTCTGGGGTCCAGAGAGAGGACGATGATAGCACAGAGCAGTAGCGCCCACCCTGCCACCCGGCAATGGATACATTAACATGAGCAAGAACTATATCTTTGTTAGGATGAGCCCTGATTTGACAGTTGGACAGTTGTTGGTGATCGCAGCATAAACTGCGCGTGCGCCCCCCCCCCCCCCCCCCCCCCCCCCCGGCCCTATACCCCACCTAAATGGCACCATGAAAAAGGACTTTGTGTTTCTAGTGATAGGTTAGCAGATTTGGGAACTTTAGTATCTGATGCTAAATGTTATTATCTTGTCAGGAAAAGGTCCCTCAGCCCATAGGTCATTTGGACCCAAACCATCATGTCCCAAAATCTGAATTAAACAGGCCACAAGCAAAACTGAAGAGAGAAAGTTACAGCTGTAACCTTCGGAACTGTCGGTTCTAATTTACTGATCTGTCCAAGTTCTTCGTTGTAAACAATAGAAACCACTCTGGCTAGTTAAGTAGAAAATAAATTGACTGAAGATGTATTCACTTATAGAATCTTAATGTTAGGAAGACCACTCCACGTGCTGGTGTAGACTGCACTGCCCCACCGCTGGGCACACATGCGGGGCTGGGTGCTTCCGCTAGAATCTCGGCCACCATGCTACTCCATGGTCCTTGTGCCACTCAAATTTCTAAGGCACAATCCAAGCTCTCGGGTAGGTGTTTCCGAATGGTAAGGCCTACAGTGCACTAGGAGCAAGGAAAAGTTGGAAAAAGTATTTTTTGGCTTTTTTCTAAGAAAGATGGAGAATTCCTCAACACAAGAAGGAAATTCAAGGGTGTGACAAAAAAGAACGACTAATACCTACTTCATGTGTGGTAATGGGTACTGTGGACAACAAAGGTTTCCAATGCTCATGTCAGTCCATAAGTTCCAAGAGCCTTCCTGGCTTCCACAGCTCTTCCTTCAGTTCTACCCCAGGACCCTTCCCATGAATCCCTATTTTTTCTATTTTACTAGTTTCAGTTGGGTTCTGCCATTTGCACCCAGAGTCCAGATACAGAAGTAACCAGACTTAAAGAATCCAAACTAGCAAGTTGCAAACAGGCCTCTAAATATTCAGATTTTCTAGAGAAGTTTTCAGCTCTTTGTGTGTAAAGTACCTTCCCACATTTACCATGGGGGAGGAGGGAGTCGGGGGGCTGATCAAAAAAGGCAAGACTCTAACATGGTTTGAGAACTCTAATTGGGATCATGGGCTGCATACTGGTTATATTTACTTTCTCTATTTAAAGTCCTCATAAATAACTTTTCCTAAGCAAACAAACAAACAAACACATTGCATCTACATAGATGTATGTGCATATATATACCCATCTCAATAAAAATATCAGAGTATAGAAAAGCTGACAACTTACTGCCAAATGCCACCTGGAAATAAGGTTATCTATAAGAATACATCTAGACAGAGAAACTGAGAAATAGTTAACCAATAAAAAAAAATACACAGAATCATAAATGCTAGGTTTGGGTAGTATTAAAACAAACAAACACACACACACACACACACACACACACACACACACAAGATAAAACAAAAACAAAAAAACCTACACTCTATTTCTAGATGCTCACGTTCAAGATCCCTGAACTGGAGTAGTTAAAATAATGGAATAAAATATAGGAAAAACAAAATCCTATGGGCATAAAACTGTGCAATAACTATACTGAATAATTAAGAGATGTCAAGGACTTGACTTCATGGGATAACTTAGAGAAGGTTTTCCCTTTCCCTAAAAATGGCTTTGAGGGCAGAGAGGCATATCTTGAGCCATTGATGGCTTGTGGCTTGAGCTGGTTGACCCAGGGTGTACTAAGAGACTGAGCAGGGAGTTGAGTGAGGGAGGTGAGTTTTGTTATGTTAGCACGTTAGGGAGATGGTTAAAGAAAGCTGGGATTTCCTTCTCTCCTTCACATACCAGTCAGTCAACTCTTCTTCCAATTCAGTGAGGTTTTCCTAATTAATTTATTTAATTCTGTGTGTTTTTTTCTTAAGCTAAGCCAGGGTCCATCCATTTTTCTTGTTTACAACCAAAAGAGTACATTAAACATACTCCCCTACAATCTTACTCACCCCAGCATCTAATTCAAGTCTTGGATAACTCATCTTTCTTTAGGTCCTTTCTTAAAGGACCTTCTGCTTTTGCAAATCTATGTGCCATGCTGCCACTGAGTTTAGCAGCCTTAACCTCACTGGGAAAACATCTGGCTAACTGTTGATTTTGACATCTGGCTCAGGGGTTGCAACTTCAAATGCCTTCAGAGGTCACACAGTCAATGTAAATGGAGAGAGAGCTGAACTGGACTCCACTAGACACTACATGCCCCACCTAAAGATGTGTATGTTCAAACACTTAAAACACTGTGTGGCTCCAACAAAATTCTTTGTGGTCAAATTTACCTCCTGAGACATCAACTAACAATCCATCTTGCTTTTAGTTTAAATTACAGATGGTCTTGTAGACTCATAAAACTCAATTTTGTTTCTATCATTTGAGTAGAATAGCAATGCTTCTTAGACAACAAATTTTCTCCTCGTCTATTAGCAGAAAACTCCTTTGATTACTAATGGAACCAATGTGAGGTATCTAGAGAACTCCAGGGATGTTTTTAAAAGAAGCTGGGAAATTGATATAAATGGCTTTTCATGAAGATAGCCCTGAAGGCAAAGAAAGAGGAGGCCACTGCCCTCCAAAGCCAAAGCAAAGACTTGGAGGGCAAAAAAAGCAATATGAGAAGCACCCACAGCCACATGAAAAAGATCTACATGTCACCCACCTTCCAATGTCACCCCAAGACACTGGAGCTCTGAGGGTAGGCCACATATCCTCAGAAGAGCACCCCCCGGAGAAAATAAACTTTACCACTATGCTATCATCAAATTCCCCGACGACCGAATCAGCCATGAAAAAGTGGAAGGCAACAATACACGTGTGTTCACTGTGAATGTTAAGACCAATGAGCACCACATCAAACTGGCTATGAAGTTCTATGACATTGACATGGCCAAGGTCAACACCCTGATCAGGCCTCATAGAGAAAAGAAGACACAAGTTCGACTAGTTCCTGATTATGTTTTGGATGCTCCCAACAAAATTGTGATCATCTAAACTGAGTCCAGCTGGTTACTTCTAAATAAATAAATAAATAATCACCATAAAAAAAAGAGAAAATTCATATAAATAGAACCATTTTTAAATGGAATCAAAGCCGCCATCCCAGAGGAAAGGTTTTGCATATCTTGTTCCTTGAAAGTTTGGAACGTTTGACAATAACCTTTGGACTGGGTCAAGCCAACATTGTTCTACAAAGGACTGTTTGCAAGCTAACAGGATAGCAGACATCCTCTCACAAGGACTGATCATTGTGAACATTCTTTAGAATCAGTAACCAGCCATGTATAGCTAAAGAATAACTTAGCTTGTTAACACCAATAGAAATTTCTTTATCCTATTCATGTAATTATTTCCCTTTTCACATTTAAAAACAAAAACAAACAAACAAACAAAAAACCTTGCCTTCACCCCATCACCAGAACACTATTTGCGTTTCCGCCTGAACCTGTGTTTCCCAAATAGCTACTCTAAGATCTCAAATAAACACTTGTTGCCTTTCGCTTTGGACTTTATTTTTTAGGTTAGCAAAGCTTATCAACGCTGGTAGATTCCAGCCTTAGTGTGTGTCTTGGGGTAAGTGAAGCAGGCTCTGGTTACTGTCTATGAATTACAGAATAAAGAGCCCAACTATTTATAAGCACAGACTCCAAAGGTATCCCAGCTCAGATGGAAAACCCAAATGCCTACCACCCTGACAGTCTCCAGTTTCACTGCCTAGTTCCGAGATTCTCTTCGCAGACTAAGAAAGAAATCCAATTCAATAAAGCTGATAAGGCTCCCCATTCCTTGGAGAAAATGGGCTGGACAAACTGCTCTCAAAAACCGAAAAGCTCTACCACCAATTGTTGAAAAACAATGGAGCCTCCTTCAGCTGTTCTTTTGCCCACAGACCACTGCTCTCTGAGGAGCTGTGGGGTTTGGAAGGAGTGCAGAGGCCTATTCCCCATCTAAGGCACATCAAAGTTTTATTCAAAACCTGTCTTTCTCCCTGTGAAACTAAGCAACTGCTCTTTCACACCCACATATTGCTGGAGAGCATTCAATTACCCTCCATGACTTTGTTTAAAATGAAAAGGCTTTGCCTCCTGGGGACAGAGAGAGAGGATTGATTAATGCTGTTCGTGAAGGACAGAAGTGTAAGGACACAGAAAGATCCAAAGTACTGGAAACTACCGCTGGGCCATATTTGACAAGCAATTCAAACCCACCTTCAAGGTTTTTTTGTAAAGAATAAGGACTTTTAAGGCAACTGGATACACCAAGGGGCATAGATGCCATTTTTTCCCTCTTCCTTTCCCATGATGATCGCAGAATTAGAAAACCAAGAGGAAGAGAGACGTGATGAAGAACGGCCAAATTTTGCCATATGGTTTTTCAGGAGAAGAGGAAACATTTTTTTTCTTTTCTTTTTGACACGTTGTTCCAAGGGATCTGTGACTAACAAACCAAGCCAGCACACTGCTGGGTTCTGTGGCTCTGTGACTCAGAAGTCACTTTTCTACCCAACATATTAAATGTCAAGGAAAATACCTTCGATAAGAGAGAAGAGCTTCCTTCAGGAAGCTGGGCTCCTGAGTGAGTGCCTCTCCTGCACAAACGAGCTATAGGTTTTGCTGCTGTCCTTTAGGTGGATCGCCAACTGCCCAAGATTTCATAAAGAAGCATAAATCATGGAGAAACGTATATTAGTCCTCTATAAATGCTTCCCAAAAGTACTTTACCTATGTAATCATAGTAGATGTCTGTTTAAAAGAAAAAAGATCAGAGACACAGACAGAAAACAGAGAGAAGGGAAAGGAAGAAAAAGAATTACAGTGATACTTCGATGCATGTGTAGTATGCAGAATTAGGAGATTAAATGCCCTGGTGAATGTTTAAAGCCTCTGTACTATACGAAAGTGTATGGGTTTCAGGCTCGTCCTAGCCCAAAAGGGCAGCATTTATGCATCATTATCAAGAGCCCTCAGCTCACAGTGCTCTTAAATCAGAACCCCTGATGTGAAAGGGGGTTTACTCTGGAGAGCTAGCTCCTGCCTGGCTTGCTGAAAGAAGGGATGAAGTAAGCACCACACTTCCCTTCTTTATAACAATTGGTTTCGTTAAGAGAAGCATAAGCCACGGTCAAGGTGGCAATGTAATCACTGAGTTTTTGTTCCTCTAACAAAGAAAGCATGTTGACAAGAAACACTCAGCAAACCAATTATTTCATGCAGGTTTTCATCCATCCAGAAAGCCATCCTCAAAATAGATGGAACTTTTTCTCCTTCACTAACCAATCTGGTAGGTGCCTGTGGCAAGTACCCAAGAACCTAAATAACACTGTTTGTTCTCAACAAACAAAAATTAAGTAAAGTAAGATCCAAGGAGTTAAACACATAACTTCCAAACTTTTTAACTCCATAAATTATTTAATGGTGCATTCCGCTTCTATCTCAGCACATCTTGATGGTAGGCTAAGGCGGAACAGGATTTGTCCCCCAGGAATATAAGGGGTATGAGCTCTGTTCCCAGAAGTGGGAGAACAGATCAGGTAACTGGTCTTTCCAGTTTTGAGGAACATTTTAATCCAACTTTTTTTTTTTTAAATGGAAAAATGAAACAAATTCAAGACTCCCACTATCTAGGAATTTGGGAAAGTTAGAATGTATACCCTGAAAATAAGTAAATAGATAACTAACTAGCCAGGGAGAAGGAAATCCAGGGAGAATGTTTCCTTAGGAGGCTAAAAAGATATTATTTTTATTTTTTTATTTTTATTTTTTTTTAATATATTATATTGATTTTTTACAGAGAGGAAGAGAGAGGGATAGAGAGCCAGAAACATCGATGAGAGAGAGAGACATCGATCAGCTGCCTCCTGCACACCCCCCACTGGGGATGTGCCCGCAACCAAGTGCATGCCCTTGACTGGAATCGAACCCGGGACCTTTGAGTCCGCAGGCCGATGCTCTAAAGATATTATTTTTAAAATAGGAATAAACTCACTCCTTTCTTATATTTGTTAAACCAAAAACATTTAGAGTCATGCAGAATAGACTAACGTAGATGCCTCTATGTGTTACACAAGAGTGTAAGCATTTTTCAGGAGTAAGCATTTACTAGCATCGCTTTAGGAAGCACAATCCTTTCTGTCAAGAACAACTCTGGGAACAGAACGTCCCATCTGAAATGGATTACCAGGTCACCGCATGTGCAGAGCAGCTCACCCATGGGGAATGCGTTTCTGTTGTCATCTCAGATTGGGGGAAGTTCCGCATGGAAGAAGGAATAACGGGAAGGTTGCCAGGCAGCATCCTTGAGCTGAGTGTTCAAGGATGGAAAGAAGAGAGGTTATAACAACATATCACATTTGGGGAAAGGCTGGGGCTGAAGACTTGAAACAAATTAGTGAAAATTAAAGCTGCCATCGCTGTTTACAACACACCAAACTCTCTACCAGGGGTGAGGAACAGCTGGCCGGCAGGCCATATAACGCCCACAAAATCATGTTGTCTAGCCCTGCCAAGGCATTAGGGGTGAGTTAAATGTTTGATCAAAATAGCAGGCAGTCCCAATTTTCAAGTTGATACTTTTATATGGCCCCAAAATGGTATTATAAATATCCAAATGTATTATGCTAAGCGAAATAGGCCAGTCAGAGAAAGATAAGTATCATGTGATCTCACTCATAGTGGACTCTAATGAACAAAATAAACTGATGAACAAAATAGATCTAGAGACATAGAACCATGGAGCAGACTGGTGAATATTAGAGGGGAAGTGAGGATGGGGGGGGAGGGGGGAGACTAACCAGGGAATTTATATGCACATACGCAAAGCCCATGGACACAGACAATAGTGAAGGCTTGGGAGAGGTTGTTGAGGGGAGGAGAAGGGTCAATGGGGAAAACAAATAAAGTTGTAATATTTTCAACAATAAAGATAAAATAAATAAATATCCAAATGGCCGTTGGCAGGAAAAAAGTTCCCCACCCCTGCTTAATACAAATATTCCCTTTTGTTTTTTCTAACTTAATTTTAATAAAAACTGAGCTCCAGGGCTCAGACTCAACTTTCTCATCTTTGTTAGCCACCCTCACTCCCTAGTTGCTCTCTACAGTCTCGTGGCTTTAGCGACGCTGTGTGCTGATGACCCCACATGTCTGTCTTCAACCTGGCCATGTCCTCCGACTACAGACCTGTATGTCCAACTGCCTGTCTGACATTTCCGCCTGGATGTCTAAAAGCTATCTCAAACTCAACATGTTTAAAACCAAACTCCTGACTTCTGCCCATTCCTTCCAAAACAGAAAACCACCCCTCCCTCACCTCCCTTCAGAACGTATCCAGCACCGACCACTTCTCCCGCCTGCGCTTCTACCACCTCTCTGAGCCGCCACCATCGCCAGCCTGGATCACTGCAGCCTGCCATGAACTGCCTCCCCAGTGAGCCTCTGAGTCTGTGCATTCCAAACTCTCCCACGTGTAAGACAGGCTCCGGTTATAGACACTTTGTCTGAGACTTAAGAGCGACGCGTGGACAGGTGACAACAGGAACAATGGAGCGGCTGTGACATGAAGAGTGCAGAGTGGGGTTGACGGTATCAAGGATGGGACATGTGAGAATATCCTGAGAGACAGAAGAGCCGGAACTCGTAAGAAATATCAAGTCGTAGGTCAAATGTTCCCTCTCAGTTAGCCTTTCTTGACGCCACAGGTAGAGGTCGAGACCGCAATGACAGCATCGGTCACCTTACCGGAGGCCTGTGCTGAGCGTCTCCCCATCTAGACTTTGAACCCATTTGGTATCCCCAGCACCTGTCGCAACATCTGGGACCCGGTAAGCCCTGGCAACGTGTGTTGGATGCATCACATGGTGGCAGGGAACTCGAATTAGGAACATGGAGAAGAGGCGGCTGCATTATTCTGGAAGTGAGGCTTTGGAGATAGAAAGACATATTTGAGTTTATCCAGGAAGATAACACTGATGGGAGTACAATGGTAGGGAAAAGCCAGAGGGTAAGGCTTGAAGAGGAGGTGGAAGGGGGGCGGGGGGGTGTGATATGAAAAAAATAGGTGAGAACTAGGAAGCCAAAGGAGATCAAAGGGAGAGGTTTTTCTCATTTCCCCGGAGGAGGGTGGTGAGGAAGGGGAAGAGGGATGCTTAAATGAAAAAAGAGAAAGACAGGCTTACAAAGAGGTGGATGGGTATGAGCACCAGGCACGCTCATACCTGCAGTTCTTAGTCTTCTCACTCCCAAGTACCAAGTACACTCCTGAGCTCCAACAGGAGCGTGGGAGGGCGGAGGCTTCCTAATCCGAGGTTAAAACTGGGCCACCTGGTGAGGTGTGAGCCCAGGGGTTAATGAGGGAGGAAGAGCAAGCCCGCGTTATTGCTTCGGTCCTCCAAGTTCAAGTGAACTCCGCATTAAGTGGTGCGGGGGGGAGCTCAACTTCTCGCCCCGCGCCAGCCAATTCAAGGGCGATTCTCTGCAGCCCAAACTTCTCTCGTGATGAGAATCACCTAGTGGGGTTGTTACACTACATACAGATTCCTGAATCCCAACTAAGAAGTGCTAAACTAGAATGTTTGGGAACATATAGGTAAAACTGCATACTTAACTAGTGCTCTAAGACAGGGTGGACCACCTTCACCGAGGAAGGTGGTGGGAAAGCCATTCACAGTGCACACAGACCCAGTTCTGCCCAGGCCTCGGGGAGAAAACTGGGGAAAGTACAGACTATAGACAAAATCACCACTCCTTCCTTGTCAGTGCCCATCACCGCTCTCCTCCCCTCACTCAAACGTAGGTGAGAAGCGGGACTCCGTCCCGGGACGCCTGCAAACCGAGGCTGACAGTGCGCTCAGCCAGCTTCGCTGCAGGGAACGACGCCCCGGCGTGGCCGCCCCAATGAGGAGCGCGGGGTTCAGGCTCTCGGACGGTCCCAGGGCGCCGGCCGGCGCAGCCCGAGCGGAGGGCCCCGCAG
The DNA here is from genome assembly GCF_014108245.1 of Pipistrellus kuhlii. Classification (NCBI taxonomy): domain Eukaryota; kingdom Metazoa; phylum Chordata; class Mammalia; order Chiroptera; family Vespertilionidae; genus Pipistrellus; species Pipistrellus kuhlii. Next base: position 30,299,210 of record NW_023425551.1, on the reverse strand, counting down.
CGCGGCGGAGGAGGTGGGGTCTGGGTCTGGGTTCGAGCCCCCAGACGGCACCGTTTGCAACTGACCTTGCGGCGGGGGCGCGCGCGCGGGGCGCAGCAGCCGGTGTCCGGCGTCCCGCTCCCGCCGCCCCCGCGCGCCCGGCGGCCGCTGCGCACGTAGGTCACCTGCCTCCGGCCGGCGGCGCGCGGGGGGCCGGGCGCGGGCGGCGGGGGCGGCGCGGGCGGCCGGGGCGGGGCGCTGCGGGCCGGGGGCGGGGGGCCGGCGCGCCGCAGCTCCGCGCACAGCCGCAGGCCCAGCAGCAGCAGCGCGGCGCCCAGCAGGCAGCGGCTCAGGGCGCTGCGGCCCCTCCCGGGCGGCCTCTCCCGCGCCATGGCCCGGCCGAGCTTGGGGCTGTGTCCGCGCCCGCCCGCCCGCCGCAGGGATGTGGCCCCGCGGCCCCGAGCTGCCAGCTGTGGGAACACCCCCGCCGGCCAGGGCGCGGGCTCGGACCCGCCTCCCTCCCTCGCGTCCAAGGAAGCCTCGGCGTAACCTTATCCATCCCAGCCCCAGCGCAATGCAACGGCCGCTGGAAGGGAAGGGCGAGGCGTGGAGGGACCGGGCGGGGTCCTGGGATGCAGGCGGCTCGGCTGGGGCAAGACCCCGAGGAGCCCAGCCTCACCTCGAGGTCCCCGAGGAGGGTCCCTCCGGCCTGGCCTCTGGAGCCTGGCAGAGCTGAAAGCTGTGGCCAGAGAAAGAGCATTCCTAACTGGAGGGACCCTGGGCCGCAGCTTCCTGTTCTAGCATGAGGGTTGTTGCAGACACACAGCCGGAGGGGAGGTGAGGGGAGCTCCCAGGTTTTGTTATAAGGAGCACGTTCTGATTATCAAGCAGCGCGTGCCACTGAGCACAGGATAAAGACGCATCGCACTGATGCTCAGGTTTATAAAGGCTCTCCCTCCAGAGAGAAGAGGGAGGAGGAGGAAGAACAGCCCTCTCTCAGTGCAGAATAATCAAATTAGAGTTATTCCATCTCTAAATTCTGCCTGAAGCTAATCCGTGCTTTCTCTCCGTGTTATGAAATGTGTGGGGGTGAAGGAGGAGAGGGAGAGGAAAAAGCAACCGAGATAACTGACAGCAGGGAGAGAGAACAGAAGATACTGGCACGATGTGGATCAAATTAATTTAGCTCCACACGCGCACACCTCCCTGCTGTCTTGCACAGATACTGAGGGACAAATTTATCTTGCAGCAAAATGCTCCCCAGCTGGCATTTTCACCACCACCTTGACCTTAATTAATCAGACCAAAGGCTCACAGCCTGAAGGCCAGTGTTGGCTGCTCTATTTGCAAATATTGGTAAAATTCTTCCCCACAAAATTCTTCCCTTTTGTGGTTTGGGTTTTAGGTGTAGGTTTGGGTTTGGGTTTGTTTTCTTCAGCTGTGGCCACATTTTTTTCATACTTTACGCTTGCATGTTTCCTGTCTGTATGTAGACTATCCCTGCTGACTCATCCTCTTTCTCCTCAGCCTACAGAAAGGACAACAGAGACACGGAGCCCCCTCTGCTACACCCCATTTTAATCTCCAGAATTTCTTTTTTTTTAATTTTTAAAATATATTTTATTGATTTTTTACAGAGAGGAGGAGAGAGGGATAGAGAGCTAGAAACGTCGATGAGAGAGAAACATCGACCAGCTGCCTCCCGCACATCCCCTACTGGGGATGTGCCCGCAACCAATGTACATGCCCTTGACCGGAATCAAACCTGGGACCTTTCAGTCCGCAGACTGACGCTCTACCACTGAGCCAAACTGGTTTCGGCTTCGGAATTTCTTGTTGGGATCCCTCCCCTCTAAAAGCCCCTGGTTTAAGGAAGACTCGGTGTATTCTTTGTCACTGTACAAAGCACGTGGGCTCTCTCTTCCATGTGACGGAACTTAACCCAATCTCGCTCTTTCCCTGGGCTCACCAGGTCCTCAGGCTCCCGAGCGAGCGTTTGATTAGGACCGACTTCTGTTTTCCCTAGATGCAGCCCTGCAGCTATTTCAGAGGGCTCTGTTTTAAAGAATCCAAGCAAGTGCGTTTTTTCTGATACAAACTCCAAGAGAGAACTTCACATAAACAACAGGAGCCGAGATGTCAGAAATGAACTGTGTGTTGGGTCAAAATCTTGTCTTTCAAAAGCTGTGAGACTTTAGACAAAGTACTTAATCCTTCTGAGCCTCAGTTTTTTCATGGACAAATAGACCTATATATCTGGTTTGCTTACAAAGATTGAATAGAATATTATATGTCTAGTCCACAGGTGGTACTCAATAGCAATTATTTTTATTATTTATCATTAAAGAAAAGCTTGGCCCTAGCCGGTTTGGCTCAGTGGATAGAGTGTTGGCCTGCGGACTGAAGGGTCCCAAGTTCAATTCCGGCCAAGGGCATATGCCAGGGTTGCATGCTCTATCCCCAGTGGGAGGCGTGCAGGAGGCAGCCCATCAATGATTCTCTCTCATCTTTGATGTTTCTATCTCTCTCTCCTTCTCCCTCTCTGAAATAAATAAAGATATATACCGTATTTTCCAGCATATAAGACGACCCCCTAATTTTACAGTTAAAATATAGGTTTAGGCCTATATTCACTGTATAAGACTACCCCCCACTTCCGAGGCAACACCAGTTCTTTTTTTAATAGACTGCTTCTCTGACTCTGGCCAATCTGAGCAGGCTTTTTACTATAACACAGTGTAGCTTTGGGTATATAAAATCCTGGATGTCATCATGAAAAACAAAATGTAAGCATTGATCCCAAGGTAGGTAAATATAAGAAAGCATACAGAGATTTGCACTCCTGGAATTAGGAGTACCCGACAATGCAAGAAACAGCCACGAACAAAGCTTCAGGATCCCACAAGTGCACTCTATTAGTTGTGTAATTGATGCCATTTAAGACACGATTTACATTGTGCTTGATAAACCTAGATCCCCAATGTCTGGTGTAGACTTTGCTAGACGTTTTATTTATGTGACCAACACAGTGTCACTAACTAAAGATGTAATCTTTTGAAGATTATGATACCACTAATTTGTGCCCTCTGCTCATCTGTTGAATTACTCTTCAGAGGGGAAAAATGAGGAGTATCCTATATTATTAAAATGGGAATATTTAATAAGACTGGAGTGGCGGGTGGAGAGGAGAGACACATAGAACAGTGTAGCTCTTGAAGAGGATTGGGGAAATGACCTCATATTTTCCCTTATCTCATGTCTCTGGTTCTCTAATAATGTTTCCATTATAAAATCTAAATAAAATGCAAAGTTGAAATGCCCCTTTTCTTATCCTTTGCAACTGTTTCAAAGAATCCAAGCAAGTGCATGTGTTTATGTCTCCATGTGTTTATTACTAACTAAAAGGAACTGTTTATATATGTATAGCACCATTAACTTTCTAGGAAGAAATCTCCCACTTTTAACTTCCACGCAATATTTCCCTGTGTCATGGAAGATAATGAATAGTGAAGTAGGCCAGTTGATAAGCGGGGGTGGCAAATTCATTCACTGTCCTAGCTGAAAAGCAGTCTTTCATTCATGACCTTTGTTTTTCTCATAGAGTTGAGTTTGTCTTGGTTGTTTCTGGATATGTTTCAAAAATGCAGATAATCATTTACCACTGAGTCTTACACTGGTTCATTCAACGGGCATGCGGGTCAGTAAACCACAAAAGCAGCTTTCATTAGATCACAAATTACATCCTCCATGAGGTTTGAGCCAACAAAATGAGTAAAACAGAACATTTTTTACTGCTAATCTCCTAGACCTCGTACATTTCCAATTTGCACACATGCTGTAGTGCCGTGTTCTCAAACTGGGTTAATTTTGCCTCTCAGGAACATTTGGCCAATTTCTGAAGACATTTCTGGTTGTTACAACAGGAGATGGTGGGGCAAAGATGCTACTGACACCTAAGGGATAGAGAAGAGGGATGCTGCCAAACATTCTCCAATACAAGCGATAGTTTTCCACAAAGAATTATCCAGCCCAAATGCCCTTAGAGCTGAAGTTGAGAAACCCTGATGTCACATAACATAGATGTTAATGTGACAACTTTTCATTACAGACTGTGCAGAGAGAAAACAGGCTGACAGTCAAGGATCCTCACCTCACAATGTAGTTATTTCTGTTTTCAATGTGAAATACCTAGCCTGAATTAAAGTAGTCAATTTTAAGAAGGAATAGAGCTAGAATTTCTGGCATCAATATCTTCCTCCACCCTACCTACCCCATCACCTTTTCTCCATGTAATATATGTTCATTGTGGAAAATATACACAAGCAAAAGAAGATATCAATAGTCATTCAGATGGAATGAGTCAGAGATAGCTACCCTCTCAGACTTTTGTCTATGAATATATATTGTTTACAAAATGAGTTATACATATTTCTTTATAATGGTTAATAGCAATGTTATTATATAATTTACATATTAAATAATATGATGACTGGAATTTGCTTAAAAACAATCCAATGGGGATATGGGAGATAACTCAAGGTATAAGTGAAACTAGAATGGCTGAGTTTATAATTATTACTGCATAAGTTTCAAGTGTACACTTATAATTTGACATCTATAGATTCTATATCATGCTCACCACCAAAAGTCTAGTTGCCACCCATTACTATGCAATTGGCCCTCTTTACCCATTTTGCCCTCCTACACTCCCTTCCCCTCTGGTAACCACCAATCTGTTGTCTGCCTCTGTGAGTTTGTTTTGTTTGTTCATGTGAGTTTTTTTTTTTTTATCATACAACATTTGTCTTTCTCTGTCTGATTTATTTTGCTTAGCATAATACTCTCAGGGTTCATCCATACTGGCAAAAATGCCAAGATTTCATCTTTTTATAGATAAATAGTATTGCATTGTGTATATGTACCATATCTTCTTTTTCCATTCATCTGTTGATGGACACTTAGGTTGTTTCCATATTTTGGCTATTAAAAGTAATGCTGCAATGGACATAGAGGTGTAGATATCTTTTTAAATTAGTGTTTTCATATTCTTCAAATAAATACCCAGAAGTGGAATTGCTGGATCACATATTAGTTCTATTCTTAATTTTTTGAGTAATCTACATTCTGTTTTCATATTGACTATTCCAATTTATGCTCCCACCAACAGTATATGATGGTTCCCTTTTCTCTGCATCTTTTCAAATACAAGTTATTAGTTTAGTTGTATTTTTATGACACCAATCTAACAGGTGTGAAATGATATCTCATGGTGGCTTTGATTTGCATTTCCCTAATAATTAATGATGTTAAACACCTTTTCATGTGCCTTATATAACATATTTTTAATGGCTACATGTACCACGATTTTACCAATCTGCCACTGTTAATCAGTTTAGATCATTTCCAAGTTTTAGTGTTCTCTGTGACTCCGTGGACTCTGTGAGAGAAAGAAAGAAGCCAAGGATGATACCAAGGTTTTTCCAGGGTATTACAAGAACAAAGTTACCATTAACTAAGAAGGGAAAGACTCAAGTAAGAATAATTCAGGGTGGAAAATTAATAGTTTGGTTTTGGTGGTCATATTGAGTTTGGGAAGCCACCCAAGCTTGGGAAGACATCCCAAGTAGAGATGTCAAGTAGGTAGTTGGATTGAAAAGACAGGCTGGAATTTAGGAGAGCAGTGAGGGGTGGAAATACACATTTTTGAATCATCAGCATGAGTGAGGGAGGGGCGAAATATTTGAAGACTTAGTTCTGGGTCCACCAATATAAAGTCAGGAAGATGAGGAGGATCCAACAAAGGGCACTTGAGCAGTAAAATAAGAGAATCTGCTGTCCCAGGAACCAAGTAAGTGAAACATTTCTTGGGAAGACACGGAGAGGTCTAATAAAGTGTGGGTTTGAAACTGCCCACGAGATTTGATGACATGATGCCTTGTGTATTCTCTCTCCCAACTAGAATATAAAATCCATGAGGTCAGGACTTTGTCTGCATCAATTATTAATCCCAGTTCCTAGAACAGTACCTGGCATGTGGTATGTACTCAATAAATAACAGTTGAATTAAAAATTGAATGAATCAAATCCATGTGCATTCATAATTATTTCATTATGTTAATTTTTTAAAAGGGTAGAATCACTAAGTTAAAGCAAAATTGTAGGTCTTCCAATGTGAAGCGCTATTATCAATTTTTCAATCAATCAAGAAAAAGGCCGTATTGATCCCATTTAAAGCTCATCACATATTCCTTTGCTATAATTGGGAAGCCTCACAGAATAGCTGAGCCAGCCTCTGGCAGACAGATAAACTGGGCGGTTTCTTTTTAGTTCCCTCCTATTCCTATTACTACACTTGAACCCACACTTAAACTCCCCTCAAGTGCCAATCCCAAGCTGCAGCCCAGACGGGATTTGTGTTCACTCTACTGTCAATTATTTACCTCCTCCCCACCTCCAGGATGTAGCTAACTATTGAGATACTAGCTCCACATGATTTGAGACCCCATCAGCAATATCCATGTTAAAGGAAGAACTCACCAAAATGAACACTTTCAAGGCCCAGAATAAAGTTTTATGAGAATGACAGATATGGGAGCCGCCACTTGCGGCTGGGAGCCCTGCCTAAAATCACACCACGGCCTGGTCCACAGCCTAATAAAGCTGCCTCTGGGCTAATCCTGTGGAAAATGCCTGGGGAATTGCTTCATGGCCTGGCCTGCTTAGGAGAGAGAGCTTGAGCCTTGCCTGCTTTAGCTTTTCCGTTCTTGGTGTTTCTGTCTCTCCAGCATTTGTGGATTTGCTTTATCCTTCCTCTGCACAGACTGTTTCTCAAGCATTGGGAAGGGGTCTTGCTCATTCCTGTATCTCCTGCAACGGGCCTCCATCATTACTCTGCAGTTGTTGACAATCAACAGATATCAAACCCCACCCTGCTGAAAAAGAATCATACCCAACTCCGTGATGGCTCACAAGTAAGATCTCCAACCTGGTACCTTTTTTCCCTCAAGGAACAGGGAATGCTTCTTTTAGAAAAAGAGAGAGAGAGAGAGAGAGAGAGAGAGAGAGAGAGAGAGAGAGAGAGAGAGAGAGAGAGAGAGAGAGAGAAAGAAATGTGGGTGTCAGGGGAGCATCCGGGCGGCTGATAGCTGTTAGGTAAACCTAAGCCCAAACAGGAAGTTCATAAAAAATGCCTCTCGCCCTAACCAGTTTGGCTCGGTGGATAGAGCATAGGCAGGCCTGGGGACTGAAGGGTCCTGGGTTCGATTCTGGTCAAGGGCATGTACCTGGGTTGTGGGCACATCCCCCTTAGGGCGTGTGCAGGAGGCAGCTGATGGATGTTTTTCTCTCATCGATGTTTCTAACTCTCTATCCCTCTCCCTTCCTCTCTAAAAAAAATCAATAAAATATATTAAATTAAAAAAAAGATGCCTATCACATACACTTTCTTGGATTCTGAAAACACATCAGAGGCATTGTTAGATGCATTTATTTACAGACATTGACTCCCACGATGAGAAATTCCAGGGTTTTATGACGCTAAAGCAGTTTAGGTTAAGAATGATCAAAACACTGCTCGGTTCATAGGACCACCTGTGGGGCTCTGCCCCTCCCTCGCCGTGGGCGCATCTCATCATTATGACACATGCCAGAAAGGATCCCCCAGCTACAGATCACTCTGAAGTCAAAGACATTCCCGGTGGAAATGTTCCCAAAGTCAAGGGCTTAAAAAACCCTTTTAAGGTCAGAAAAGATCGCCAGGGAACTGACAGGATTAAGTGAAGCACAGCATGCCCAAAGGCAAAAATCTCAGGGCGCTGTCATTTCAGTTTAGCTTGTGAATATATTAAAAGTCCTGAGGTCAAAAGCCATTTTCTTTTCTCCTCACATCGGCTGCTCCAGCCCTAGGGAAAGCATAAGAACTACATAATTGTCAGATCATAATCAGGGGCTCTCAAACTTACGTGTGCATGAGAAGCCCTGGGGCGGGGAGGGGGCGCGGGGGATGGGGATGTAAATGGAGGTTCAGGAGCCCCACCTCCAGAGCTGAAGTTAGAGGTGAGTCCCCAGAATCAGTATTTTAATAAGCTTCAGGCGGCCCAGGATGCAACTTTCAGAAGCCTTGGCATAGAGGTGCCCCAAGCATTGTGATGCTTGGCGTTGGAGGTGACAGAAAGCAGGAAGCAGTTATTACAAGGTGTTCGTGTATCCATGAGTGCAAATGTTCTCTCTCAGCCTTCTGGGCATAGTTACTAGCAAAGCTTTAGGCATTAGCAAGAGGCCCTCGTTTTCAAAATTTCAGGAGTTCCCTTGGCACCTGATGGGAAAGTAAAAGGCCTACAAAGAGGACAGCTTTCTTCCTTCCTTTCTCCCTTCCAATGCCTTCCAATGCCTGCCTTCCTTCCTTCCTTCCTTCCTTCCTTCCTTCCTTCCTTCCTTCCTCCTTTCCTTCCTTCCTCCCTTACTGCTTTTCTTCCTTCCTTCCTTTTTTCTTTCTTCCCTTCCTTCCTTCCTTCCTTCCTTCCTTCCTTCCTTCCTTCCTTCCTTCCTTCCTTTCTTCCTTCCTTCCTTCCTCCTTTCCTTCCTTCCTTCCTTACTGCTTTTCTTCCTTCCTTCCTTTTTTCTTTCTTCCCTTCCTTCCTTCCTTCCTTCCTTCCTTCCTTCCTTCCTTCCTTCCTTTCTCCCTTCCTTCCTTTCTTCTCTATTTGCTTTGAGAACTTCCCAGAGCTCTTGAATAAAGGGAAGGGAGTTGGTGATACCCTCAAGTAAGGTCAGAGCTGCTCCTTGCTTGTTCTAAGCAAGACCATAGCACCTTGAAATCTGCAACCCTCTCTCTGGGACACAACGTCCTCCCACTCACTATGGGACCCCAGAGAGTTAGAGACATGGGTCCAGGAAGGGAGATTAAGGAAGCAAAGCCAGAAGGTCAGGTGGAACAGAAGACCCGAGTCTCAGCTCAGCTTCCCTTAAACCACTCACTAGCCGTGTGGCCTTACAAAAGCTCCCTCACCTCTCTGCGCCCCGTTTCCTCACGCAGAACGTAGAGATAAGAACAACTTCCTCACAGGGCTGTCGGGATCCTGGGATGAGTTGATGTGTTTAAAGCACTTAGTGTCTGTGGGGAGGGGTGAGGGATGGGAATGGGGGGATGAGGACGAATATGTAATACCTTAATCAATAAAGAAATTTTAAAAAATAAAATAAAGCACTTAGTGTCATTCTTTCTGGCCCATAGTAAGTGCTGTCATGTGTGATGAGTTATTATCATTGTTCACATAGCAAAGGACAATGGTGTGACTTGTGCCCTAGTTTATATTCCTCCCACCTTCCGGTTGGATTGTCCGTTTGGGGCTTGGGCTTGCTGGGTCTCCCCTCGAATGACATAAGAGGGGACATGAAAACGACATGTCCACTTCGGTGTTACCCCTGAGCCCTGGTCTTTCTCCTTTAGCATCCTCAGGTGCCAGGGCCTGTCTTACTAAGGTTTCCATTCTTCCTTGGAAAGCATTTAACTAGCAGGGCTTTCTCTTCTCTCTTCGATCCACAGGTTCCAAGCCATGTCCTTTCCTCTCTGTCGTTCTGGTTTCCATGGTTCTGGGTGCCATTTAGGCACACTTCCTTCCTCCCTTGTACCTCTCTCCTTGTTTGCTGTGCTCACTTTCACCTTTTCTCTTTAAAGTAAGCTTTTCATACTGTGCTGGCTCCATCACCTCTGATTCCTTCCACCCTCCCCTTAGAACAGCCAGGACCGGGTCACCTGGCTATGACTTTGCACATCCCTGTAAGATGCAAAGCCAACTGCGGAGCCCTCATCCCCCACACCTCCTTCAGGAATGTTCACTGCTGTGCACGAGGCTGCTGAGAATTTCCAGAGACCTGCCCCCTCTCCATCCTCCTCTGTGACTTAGAGGGCTGCTCAGAGGGAGTGAGAAACAAATGCTGTCTTGGAAGAAGGCGGTGGTTGCTAGGAGAGAAATCGTTCCCTGTCACAAAAGGCGGCGGGAGAAGGCGGCTCCAGGCCAGAGGACTCAGCAGCGTGGGGACGAGTTTTGGTGTCTGGCTGCTGTTGCGGTGTGTAGCTGCCATTAGGCACTTTCACCGAAGAGGGTGAGATCACTGGAACAGGTTTTTAATAGCTGCAGTTCCTATTTTAATGTCTTTGTGGGTTTTTAATTTAGCCTTTAATGGGGGGAATTGTAAATAAAAAGCAGGAAACAAATTCTCATTATGGATGTAACTTCTGCTGATCAGGTATCCCGGCACTCACTGCCTCCGCAGTGGCTGCTTACCAGCCTAAGTCCCACAGGCAGGTGCTGGTGGGCACAGGGATGGTGAATTATTTATTTTTGCCCCTCTCTCTCCCCCCACTCCCATAACCAGTCTCTGGCAGGGAGAGGAGCTCAGTAAAAGTGTACAACTAAGGATTTCAAAATCCCTGAGTTACTGTGTACGTATAAAGCCAACCTTCAGGCACCCTGCACCCCAGCCAGGCCTCTCCATTGGCTACACCCCAAATGCAACTGCATTTTCCTGCCCTGGGACCTTTGCTCATGCTACCTCCTACCTGAAAGAGACAATGCCTCCCTGTCCTGGAGATGAGAAGGTCCTGGCAAGCATGAAAAGAGCAAGCTGAGGAGTTTAGATTTTGTGTAATAGGTAATGGTGAGCCATTGGTGGTTTTTGAGCAGAGAACATTAGCATGGGTTCAAGGTTGAGCCTGTGTAAGACCTTGAAGACCTGAAGAATGCAGATCATGGCACTCCCAAGCCTCACTTTATATACTTCAAAGTAAAAACAGTACCAAATAATAAAACACAAAACATCAGCTATATTGACGTTGAAAAGCTTGATTCCACATCTGCTGAATCTAAAATTCTGAATGCAAAAAGAGGATTCTTTTCCAGATCTTTCCCTCCTCCTCACCACTCAATACTGACATGGAGCTCTTTCTTTATTGTAGAACATTCTCCCAGAAATATTTCAAGTGTTATAAGGTTTGAATACAGAGATCTAAAAAAATAAAGTGGTCTTGCCTGTCCATGTAGTTTCTTCACACAAAATTAGTTAAAGGTAGAGCATAATTGTTTCAGACTAAATACTCGCACTTTTGCTGCAGCCTCACAGAAGGCCCTGAGAACAGCCTCACAGTGCATCTAAAGCAAGCATGTCAAACTCAAAGGCTCACACGGGCCAAATAAACAAGGTTTAAGTTTAGGTGGGCTGCAACTAAAGAAAAGCTTCAATTTTCATAGAAACGTAGGTGTATTTTGATAGAGACATGCTGAATACAAAGGGCTAAAATAAATGGGTAATCGTTAACATAAAATAATAGAACATTTGAATAAAAATTAATATTTTTTCTTGAATATTAACTTACCAGACACTGAATAACTGCACAAATTAATGTGTAACACAAATAAACCTATTTTTCTTGTTCTCCAAATTCAAAATATTTCCTGTTGTGCACAGCAAACAAGTCAGTACAAGACTAATTGGCTGCTAAAATATTCGCTGCTAGTATTAGTGGAGAGAAATGGTGCACCTGCACTTAAGACATGTAAGGAAAATGAATGCAACATGATTAGAGTAACCAATCATTAGCTAACTTTGTAGTTCATCCTATATAATAAAAGCCTAATAGCCAAATTGTCCCCTCGACCGAAAGTTCAACCAGGAGTTCAACTGGGAGTTCAACCAGCGGGCAGGGGCAGCCAGCCAAACGTCCACAGCCCCTTCCCCCTGACTGATCAGCCCTGATCAGGGTGAGCCGGCCAGACCCCACCCGTGCACGAATTTGTGCACTGGGTCTCTAGTTATTAATAATTATGTATAAGAGATTTGTAAAAATTAAGTTTTGACATTTTTATTAAAACATTTCTTACATACATATTGGCTGGGCTGCAAAAAATATTCCTTGTGGGCTGCATGTGGCCCGCAGGCCATGAGTTTGGCATGCTTAATCTAAAGTGTCTTGAAACCTTTAAATGCTACACTGATGAAATTTTAAGGGAATCTTCATTTTGTAGAGTACATTAGATTAGAGCCCTCCTAAGTCTGGTAGACAATAACAAAAATCATTTGCAAGCCACACAATCATGTTCCAGCATTTAATTTCAGCATAAGAAGAAACCTGTGAGCATTGGGAAAATTCTTCATTTTGCCTAATTCTGATTTAAAAGCAAAAGGGGATCAATTTCACAAAGGGTCCTTTGGCCCCAAGCTTTTAAAAACAACAACAATTAAGTTACTTATGAAAAGGAATAAAAATCAAAACTAAATCCACAATCCTATCTCTTTAAAACAGAGAGGCCCTCTTTCACACAAAGGCCTTTATCTTCTTGGCCACCATGCTTTCATAAAACACAGCTCTTTCTGTGGAGCCTATCTCAAACCCTACGTTAAACAAAGGGGAGAAGTCCCATTATTTTTCAGGCTTTAACGTCTCAGGATAAATTGGCTGTTCATCTATTATTCATCTGCCATTGTTAGAAATTAAGTCTTTGCTGCTGAAAGAGGTAAAATTTAGCAGGGCTGATCAATAGAATTCTTTTTCTACTCAGACAATAGAGGATAAGAAGATAATGATTAGCAATGTCTTCAAAAAAAAACAAAACCTGCCTTTCATTAGCAGTTCATGATCCAGAAAAGGCTTTTTTTTTTTTTTTGAGTTTCTGGAACAAAAGACAGCTCCCAAGGTTTAAACAGCTTCATGTATCAGAGAAATTTTCTGCAACTCTGAAATCTAAATGCCCAGAAAAAAGAAAAAAAAAAAAAGCATATTCTATTAGATGCACAGTTCACTCTCAGAGCCATAGGAAAGCCTTCGAGATTAACGCTCTTTGAATTGTTCTAGGCCAATGCTAAGCCCGCATTGCTGCCCTGAGAGCCAGCGGGAGCTGTGGGATCAGAAGAGAAAGCAGAGCGCTCAGACCAAAGCAAGTGCTTCAGCAGCAGGAATAACAGCTCTGCTCTCAGAGGCAGCCTGCTCTGCCTGGCTTCTCACTTGGGCCTCACGTGGTTTCTCTGGAAGCTACTTGTCATGAAATTTTATGATCTGTTAAGAAAAGAAAAAAAAAAGAAGTACAAGAATATTTCTTCTTACCTACCTTGCAAGGATGTTGGAAAGATTAAAATTAGATAGTTGTGAAAATGTTTCTCATTCTCCTAGGGAAGGCTAGAGAAATGCTTTGTGGATAAAATCGCGCATTGGAACTTTAAAACAGTCAGAATGATCCCATCTCACAGCTTTCTCCCATTAAAAACCCAGGATTCTGCTGACCCAGCAGTCAGTTCCCGCGTCTCTGAATAGCTCTTGGAAATCATTTTGCTTGAAGCCCCAAAGTATTTCATACATGAGAGACAAAAAGAAAAAATCACTCTCCCCTCTTCCCCCACCCAGACACTTCCTGGGTTAGTCAGGAGAGAAATTCCAGCAGCCCTGCCTTGTCTAGGAGAGGAGGTATTCGCATTACCCCCTCCCTTCCTAGCCTCAAAACACATTTTCCTTTGTCTCCTCCCAAATATAAGAACTAGCAAGTGCATTGCCTCCTGTTTACAATCTGTCCAATCATCATCTTCTATTCTTTCACTTAGGCCCTGATGGGTAAGGCATGGCCCTCCCTCAGCAAAACTGTATCTTGATACCTCCGTGCTCTGCACATCAAACCCTCAGGACAAACACTTCCACCTCCAGCAGAGACCCAAGACGTGGATTCCCCACACACTTCCACCTTTTGCCCCAGCGCCCTGCCCATCCTCAACTCTACCTCATTAAATCACCTTTCAGCTGAGGCCCGCAACACGTTCCCATTAAGCTGTGAGTCACTGCGATCTGCCTGAAGGAGCTAAAGTAGGGGTGTCAAACTCAATCAGAGAAGGGGCCAAAATCTAAAATCCAGCCTAAATTGCGGGCCGAATGGTTTACTGAACAGTCATAAACTGTCATTGTGATGGAAACGCAGCGGAGTGCAGTGATGACAGCGCTGTGCGGGCCACATTGCAAGGCCTGGCGGGACGGATTTGGCCCGCGGGCCTTGTGTTTGACACATGTGAGCTAAAGCTTTCTAAATATTTTTACTTCATATGCTTCTCCTCTTCGAACTCTGAATATACCTTCTCTCCCCATTTTTCATCCCACAACCTCTCTATCCCCAGTGAGAAGAGCAGAGGGAAATTTTATTACTGTTAAAAAAAAAAAGAAAGAAAGAAAGAAAAAAGCTGTATACAAATAAGACATGCCCCAACGGAGGAGTGAAGTACATGTGAATGATTTGGAGGAGGCAAAAAAAGGGCGGGGGGGGGGGGGGGGGGGGGCGGGTAGGAGAGGAGGGCCTTAAATTAAAGAATGAAATTCTAAGAGTGGAATTTCGGTTGAAATTTGATGATAATGAACTCAGGAAACAGAGGGTCTCCCCTGAAGCCACTCAACTTGGGTGTTTCCTAGTCTGCGTGCAGGCTAACCTCCCCCGGATTATGGGGTTACATGTACCAGGGGCTGAGAACTGAGTGGTGGAGATGATGGTGTTGGCTTCTCAGGCACCAGGCCTGGTTGGTGTGTAGCAGTCAGTTGCAGATAGCAAATGCTACATTTAGAGTTAACATAAGCTGAAAGGCACTTATTTCCAAGTATTATGTGGCTTCCTAAGTCATGGAAAAGTAGAGGAAGAGGTGCTGATGGAGCTACTGCTGGAAAAGCAGCTGCCACTGCTCTGGGACGTAGCAAATGTAGAGCCACAAGGTGTCTGCCCCCAGCCACTCCAGCAGGAGGGGGTGCTTCTGGCCCGGCCTCTTTCCACTTTACTCAGTTCCAAACCCAAGTTCCATGCAAATGCATCAGTCCAAAGGAGCCTAAGGCACATATGGAATGCCAGCTGTAAGAGAGTCTAAGAAATGTAGTTTTTCGTTTTCTAGACACTACAGGGCAGAAAGGCACACTGAAAGGAGAAATCAGCGTTGAGCAATTCGTAGAATCTACTACCTTGTATTCCTATTGAGGGAAGTTCCCATAAAATGGAAGATCACTCTTGAAGTATTAAAAACCTTTATTGTAACTATTCCGTGAAACATTTTTTCAAGTATTTTCCACTTTTCCCAGCCTTTTAAAGAAGAAAAAGAAGAAAAAGAAGTAGAACTAAATGAAATTTATTTTTTCTCAATGACCTAAAATTATAGCCATAAATATTAATTACTGTGCTACAAAGAGTAGCATAAATACAGTATATATAATATGTATATACATATATGTGTATATACATTTAGTATACACATAGCATATACTTATAATAAAATAAGGAGGTATATAGTTCTCGTTTTTTTCTAGAACTGGTCACGTTCATGGTCAAAGCTAATGTTAATAACTACGTTTTCCCACCGCCTATTCTGTATTCCCTTTGCCTTCAGCAAGCCTTTCAGCTGGTTCTGGTTCTTACCTGGAGAGATGACCCAAACCTCTTATTTCTGAAGAGTGCTGACTGGATTGGACTGTTGTAGTTTCCCACTGGCCTTCATCACAGGGCATGGTACTGCTAAGAGACACCCTAAGGGATATCCTGCATCCCAGACGTACTCTTCCTTACTTCCGTTTTGGAGTAGTAGTCCAATGTCCCCTGGTAGTCACGGCCAATCACCCCAGCCAACACCCTAACACACTGCCTATTAATTCAGAGGCATGAGGAGCCCAATGTGGCTGGTGGTAGTCTTTACTTCCAGGTCAAAAGAATCACTGTTGTGTCTCCTCATGCCTTCTTCTTTCTGGAACTGAGACCTCTAGGCCAGCAAAGCATAAGGTTGTAGGAACAGGATGCAACGTTTTGCTAGTAGTTCACTCGGTGCAATAGTGAGTGTTGACACTCCATTTTTCTGACTTTCAGAGAGATAGCACCATATATTGGAGACTGACTCAGAGCATAGACAAGACAGCCTTCTGGAGAACTTTGCCACAGCTCTGCAAGGTATTGCCACCTAGCTGGCACCATAACTGAGTTTTCCAAAGGCTGTTCTCAAACCAGCTGCTTCAGAGTGGTGGGCAACATGGTAAAAACAGTGATTTCCATGAGCATGGGCCCATTGAAGTACTTTTATTGCTGTAAAGTGAGCTCCTTGATCAGAAGCAATGCTGTGTGGAACACTATTATGGTGGGTGAAGCATTCTGTAAGTGCACAGATGGTCGTTTTGGCGGAAGTATTGTGTGCAGGTAGGCAAATCCATTCCCAGAATAAGCGTCTATTCCAATAAGAACAGAACATGCCCTTTTCATGATAAAAGTGATCCAATGGAATCACCCTGCTGCCAGGTGGCTTGCCGATCTCCCCAGGCAGTGCTGCCATATCAGGGACTCAGTGTTGGTCTCTGCTGCTGGCAGATTGGGCTTTCAACCATGGCCATAGTCAGGTTGGCCTTGGAGTGGGAGTCCATGTTGCTGAGCCCCTGCATAACCTCTATTCCTGCCACCAAAGCCACTTTGGGTGATGACAGGAGTGGCTGAGGAAAGAGGCTGAGGATTGGTACCCACAGAAGGAGTCATCCTATCAACTCAATTATTAAAATCCTCCCCTGCTGAGGCCATTCCTTGGGTAAGCATTCCCACGGCCCACAAATACCTTCACATTCTGTGCCCATTCGAGATTTCTATCCACAGACCTCTTCCCCAAATTTCCTTGTCACCGGTTTCCAATCAATTCTTTGCAAGTCCACTACTAGCCATCCAGCTTAACCAGGAGCCACAGCCCACGAATCGGTATATAATCGAACATCTGATCATTTCTCCTTCCAAGCAAAGTGAACAACCAGGTGCACTGCTTGAAGTTCTTCCCACTGGAAGGATTCCCTTCACCACTGCTCTTCCGGGATATCCCAGGCAATGCCCATGAGGCCATAGGTGCAGGCGGGGGGTAAGAGGCAGTGCCGTGGGAATGGAAACCGTGGGCATTTGGGCCATTCTTCATGTAACTGCCTTGTGCCTTCAGGGCCTGCTTGGACCCACTCACTTGTATCCCACTCCCATTTGATGGTGGAATGCTGCTGTGCATGCTCATGATGGCTCATCTAACACCCAGTTTGTGCAGAGCAGCTCAGATCACATGGTAACTTGGCAGCCCATGGTTAAGCCTTCAGTCTCTCCTAAGGCCCAGTAGCAGACCAAGAGCTGGTTTTCAAAAGGAAAGCAGTTATCTGCAGATGACAGCAGGGCTTTGCTCCAACATCCCAAGGGCCTGCACTGTGGTTTGCCGATAGGGACCTGCCAAAGGCTCCAAGCAGCATCCCTGCCTGCCGCTGCCACTCCAAGCTCCAGCGGATCAGCGGGATCACGCGGCCCAAGGGGCAGAGCAGCTTGCCCGGCAGCCTGGACCTATTTGCACAACCTTCTCTTGTTCTGGAACCCGTTCAAAACTAGCAACTTTCAGGTCACGCCGTAAATGGGCCTGAGTCACACACCCAAATGAGGATTATGTTGCTGCCCAAACCCAAAGAGGCCCACTAGACATTGTGCCTCTTCTGTGGTGTGAGAGGGGCCAGAGGCCTCGCATTCTTCACCTGAAAGGGATGTGTTGCTATGTCCCCGCACTGCTGACCCCTAGACATTTCCTGAAAATAGAAGTCTCCTGAATTCTTGTCAGATGTATCCCACCTTCGGATATGCAAATATCTTACCAATAAACCTAGAGTAGTTGCTACCTCTTGATCCCCAGGTCCAGTCAGTATAGTGTCATCAATGCAGTGGACCAGCGTGATACCTTGTGGAAGGGAAAGGTAGTCAACATCACTGCAAACTAAATGATGACACAGCGCTGGAGAGCTGTACCCCGGAGGTAGGTCAGTGAAAATGAAGACAGTGGTAGTGTGTAAAGGCCTGAGAGTCGATGGTGTGGATTCCAGTTCTACTTCTCATGAGGTTTGACGAGACAGCCAATTCTCTACTCCTCAGAGATCTCACTTAAAAAAAAAAAAAAAAAGTTTTGGTAAGAATTAGTTTTAAAAATTTTAATAAAAATTGCCGAAGCCAGTTTGGCTCAATGGTAGAGTGTCGGTCTGCGGACTGAAAGGTCCCAGGTTCGATTCCGGTCAAGGGCATGTACATTGGTTGTGGGCACATCCCTGGTAGGGGGTGTGCAAGAGGCAGCTGGCAATGTTTCTCTCTCATCGATGTTCCTAAATCTCTATCCCTCTCCCTTCCTCTCTATAAGAAAATCAATAATATATATATATATATTTTTTTTTTAATTATTATATTAAGCCCTGACCGGTGTGGCTCAGTGGATAGAGCATCCGCCTGCGGACTGAAGGGTTCCAGGTTTGATTCCGGTCAAGGGCATGTATCTTGGTTGCAGGCACATCCCCAGTGGGGGTGTGCAGGAGGCGGATGATCGATGTTTCTCTCTCATCGATGTTTCTGACTCTCTATCCCACTCCCTTCTTCTCTGTAAAAACTCAATAAAATATATTTTAAAAATTATTATATTAA
Organism: Pipistrellus kuhlii; assembly: GCF_014108245.1. Lineage (NCBI taxonomy): Eukaryota > Metazoa > Chordata > Mammalia > Chiroptera > Vespertilionidae > Pipistrellus > Pipistrellus kuhlii. Next base: position 30,280,773 of record NW_023425551.1, on the reverse strand, counting down.
GGAAAGAAAGGCAATGGGAACTGGAGAGTTTCAGATCATTCCCCCCGACCCAAAAAAAAAAAAAAAATGTTGTTTTTTTGTAGTAATTTCAGTAATCAGGATACTTTTTTAAGCTATAAGAATAAAATCTAAATATCATGGAACAAATTCAGCACTTAGTGACTTTCACTTTAAATCTCGTCCTTCCTTTTTCTGTCACTAACAGGGGACATTTATCTCCTCTACCATTATTATTATTACCCATTGTTAGGATAAACAAAGTCAACACTGCCCACCCAAGCGAAGCCTAGCACTCGTGTTGCTCAGGCAACAGTTTTTTCTCACAGCAGAGCTCGTTCCTGATTATATTATTAGTTTCTGGTCAAGATGTTGTTGAAACCAATGGTGTCCTTAGTAATTCGGATTATGTCCCTCAGTTAATAGAATTGAATTTTGCCCAATTTACATGGCAAAAACTCATGCTGTAAGAGAAATGCCTGCATTCATTTCCTGTCCCTGGGTTCCACTGCGGCATATTTTACCATAATTTTCCTTTCTCCTTGAGCACCTTTATTTTTATCTTTATTTTCTCAGGGGAGAGCGTGAACGCAGCCCCCACATTTGGGGAAACCACAGGGCTCAGCACATCCGGAATGCAATGGATAAGCCTCGCCCTGGGAACACCACCTTCGTGATCGTGGGATCTCCCCTGCCAGGTAAGTATCTCCTCGAGCACATTTAAATAAATTCTCTCCTTTCCACCAAAAACCCTGGTCTAAGGCACCTTAACAATAAGGGAATCCCTGTGATGGGAAAACATTTAAACCATTCACTAGACCAGGAGTCTGCAAACTGCAGGCCCAGTTCAACAAGCCTCATGCAACAAGCTCTCTTTTTGGCTTGCTGGTTGATTTTCCTTAAAAACTACAAAAACCTATCTACCTACTGCTAACATCTCAGTTCGCGTATAAGACGCTCGTGACCTGCATTCTCAGGCAGCTATCTAACCAGCAAGAAGGAGTAAGCATGAAGAAAATTTTCTTAGAATCGAAGCCGGTATGTCCCTTAACCCCACCCACCCCCAATCCAGGACTGTGCATTCCACTGGCATTAGCCTACTGGGACCACACAGGAGTGTGAGGCTGCCGTCTGGTCTTTTCCCTGCCTGTAAGGTCTCGGCAGCTCCCAGGTATGTTGTGCCTGGGATCTGGCTCCTAGTAGGAGAGGAACGAGATAAAAGACAAGAACATCCGTCCTGTGTCTGGAAACTACATTGGCCAGAAGGTCTTCTGGTGAGCTTGATGCCTTGTCTCAGCTCAGCCCTTCCCTCACTGGTCCCCGCATCCTGCTGTCCACCCAGCCCACCCAGGGCACTTTCCATATGTCTGGTCTCCCATGGTTTGCTTTTCTTTTGCACCCACTCAAATGTGGGTTAACTTCCTTGAACAAAAAAATCCCATTTGACTGTCTGGACCAGACAAGTCTTTAACCCTGGCTGTGCATGGGAATCACATGGAGAGCAAAACAAAACAAAAACCTGACCCCTGGACCCATCCTGAGACCAAGAGAATTGGCATCTCTTGAGCAGGGATAGCAGTAATATTTTTAAAAAGCTCCCCACCCCCTTGCCATGTCATTTTAATGAGGATCCAGGATGGAGACACCCTGATTCTGATTTTTTTTTACATCAGAATCATCTGGGGAGCTTTTTAAACATATATATTCCATGTATATGCATTGTAGAATTGTATACCTGAAACCTACATGATTTATTAAGCAATATCACCCCAATAAATTCCATAAAAATAAATAAGTAATATTGATTCCAGACCTAATAAATTAGTATCGGAGGAAGAGGTGGGACTGGAACTCTCTGCTTTTCTCTGCCTCTTTCTTACCTGACTTCCTCTGTGTAAACCCGAACAATGTGGATGGTCAGCCTCCATTTCCTGGTCTCCACAGCCTACCAATACTAGGAAACACGATCCTTTAGTACAAATCCCTAAGGATCTGACTGACTCAACTCTATTTATAAGTTGATACTTTTAGCTGAGCCTTCTCAAACCTTGACTTTCCATTGTCAAAAGCCAATGGACTCCATTCCCAGCTTCCCTAGAATCTCTGTGTGGGCCTGAGGCTGAATCCCGTGCAGTGAGACAGAAGCAAATGTGCTCCACGAGTCTTCTGGGAGGTTTCCTAGGGGGTGGGCGTGGGGGTGTGCTGGCTGGAGCTCCCACTGCCATCCTGGAGCCCTGAGCACAAGAGCCACATCCTTGGGAGAGCTGGATGTGCACAGCTGGGGTCACTGATCAAGTCCTGGCGACAGTCCTGGGCTGCCTACGTCCAGAGAGAAATACATGCCAACGATCTGGGGTTTGAAAGCGATAGTTTCCTATGATCCAATAGGCTGTGACCAGAGAGGCAGGACACAGAACATACCAGGTAGTGAATTTCCAGGTCTGAGCAGATTTAGGAAAAGGGGCCTGAACAGAGTAGGCACACTGTTTGGTGTTTCGCCACAATCCCTGAGTTCCCCCCACCCCCACTCCCCCGCCTTTTCTATAAAAGCTCTTACTGGGTTGACAGCTTGGGTCTGTATGGAAAAGAAATACTAGAATGCACGAAACATGTTGACATGGGCTGATATCACAGAACATGCACCAGGGCAAAACTACAATGCAAGAGAAACGGGCTCTGGGCGGCAGAATTGTGGGTAATGGTGGCTGCAGGCCAGGTCAGCAGGTGCCCTGAGCAGATGGGAGTCTGTTGTTCGGCTAATAATTGAAGAAACACTGGTTACATATTTTCTGGGATCTGGTTAGCTCATTTCCCTTAGCTGCTTAGGGCTATGATTTATAGGTGGCAAAGCCACTTGGGGTAATAAAGCCCCCAGGCCTCGTGGCAAACTGCTGAGATTTTTCAAGAAGAAAGGGACTGCTTGAACGTCTCAATTGGCTTTTCCTAAGTGAATGACACCCAGAGGAAACAGGTTTCCTATGTGTCACCATCATTCACAGCTTCAAGAAGAAAGATGAGAGGAATCAAGAAAAAATTGCTAAATCAAGAAAGAGGGGAAAGGGGGGGATGTTACATTCATTTCAAATACCTGACAATCATACCCTAGCTGGCTTGGCTCAGTGGATAGAGCGTTGGCTTGTGGACTGAAGGATCCTGGGTTCAATTCCAGGCAAATACCTGACATTCTTGAGAGTCCTGGACCAGGTTTCCCAGAACTAAAACTCCCAGTGGACACAGGTCCCATCATCATTTTTTCCCTCCTTTTCTATAAAAGCTCTTAATGGGTTGAGAAAAAATTGGTTTCAATAGCAACTGGTTTGAATGAGCCTGTTCCATAAAAGGAAGACCATATCATATATCATTTTTAAAAACAGCCTTCCTTCTATCGTGTTCTACTGGGCTATGGCCTTTCTGTGCAGCTTCTTTTCTTCCTAAGTGAATAAATCCTAAAAGTGTGTCCATAACCTCTGACTGCTGAAGAAGCTCCGTGCCTGCAACACCTGTGCCCTCACAGCTGCCGGTCGCAGGAGCGCGGGTCTGAGCTCAGGCACAATGCTAGACACTGTCAACACAGGGACTTAAGAAAGAAATCAGTTGTTTTCCATGTTCAGAAAAAACAAATAAACAATTTTTTAATGGTCTGTAATAGAAAACGGGAAAGAAAAAAAACCCAGCAAAGTAGTCCATTCTCAGGCCTTAGCACAGATCACCAGAGACTTCAGGAAATCTTTGTGGAATAAAAAAAGAGAAAAGAAAAGGCCAGCCAACTGAGAAAAGCAATGGCTATATTCAGAACTTGCTTTAGCAAAGGAGTCAGCAGCCATCACATCAAGGCAGGCAGAGGGGTTGGAAGCTTAATAGTGAAAAAAGGACCTGCAGGTGGGCCCTGAATGGAGGCTGCCACCTGGGAAGCTGTAGACAACTAACGAGAAGCAAGGCGTCCACTGTGACTGGTTAGAAGAGCATATTGAGCTTTCTCTGGTTGGTCCTACGTTAGAAATGGGACAAAAATTAGGGAACCTGTCAGTTATTAATCAAGTTCCTGGCTATTTGGGGCCAATTGTTTCAGAAATGATTGAGTAGCTTTCTGGATTATTACTAAAGACTAGAGGCCCGGTGCATGGGGATTGTGCATGGGGATTGCGCACTACAATTACTGTACATAGGAGGTGTGGGTGAGGGAGCGCCACTAATCTGGGGTCAGCCGAGGAGCGCACTGACCACCAGGGGGCAGCGCCTGCATTGAGCGTCTGCCCTCCTGGTGGTCAGTGTGCGACATAGCAACTGGTCAACTGGGTCATTCTGGTCATTCCACTGTTCAGTTGCTGGGCTTTTATTATAGCAACCTGGCTTCCTCCAAATGTGACCTATATCAGGCTGACTCCTGGGGCCGACTATTATAAATAAGGGTCTGGTTTACTGGACAGGCTGCTGCAAGTTGTGGGTCAGTGTTCTATTTTTACATATGGTCTGGCCATGGCCCATTTGAAAATTGCCTCTCATCTTTCAGACAAAGACAGATAGCTGTCTACAGGCAGTGAGGAGATTCTGGCATTTCTAGAGACCCACTTAGGGAGACAGCTAAGCCCTATTGGCCACCTTGCCCAGAAGTACCTATGACGTCCCTGCTTTTGTGAGCACATCCCCAGGACCATGCCCCGAAAAGGCAAGGCAGGAAGGGAAGGATAGTGGTATTGAGCAAAAACCGACATTACAGCCCACCCACCTCCAAAGATTCTAATATAATAGAGTAGGGCTGGGCATCAGTATTTTTCCAAAACTTCCTAAATGGTTCTAATGTGCAGCCCGGTTGGCAGATAGTGATCGAAACCTTTGAGCACTACTGGGGGCACATCCTTAGCCACGAACACAGGGCTGCAGCCATGGTCACTTCCTCAGGAAGCCTCTGATCTTTCAGTCTGGTAATGCTGGGCGTTAGAAATACAAAATCCAGAGGGAAACTAAACTCTGAGAGTAGTGAGTAGACAGTGTCAGAGAGTGTGAGCCTGCCTGCACTACATGAAGATGCCACATTTATTGAAACTGGGGTATAAGCAACAAATTCAAAACACTTCAAACCACCATGCAAGTGACAGAAAGATGACCTGTGCTGGGCTTCATTTATATATATATATATATATATATATATATATATATATATATATATATATATATATATATATATTTAAAAATGTTTTTATTGGTTTTTAGAGAAAGGAAAGGAGAGGGAGAGAAACATGAGAGAACAACATTATTAATCTGCTGCCTCCTGCATGCCCTCCACTGGGGATTGAGCCTACCCCCAGGAATCCAATCAATGACTTCTCGGCTCCTGGGTCAATGCTCAACCACTGAGCCACACTGGCTGGATTGCATTCATTTCTTTAAGGAATGAGGTAAACCTCAGATTACAAAACCAAGGCCAAAATAACTTTGCAGAATTAGAATGTGTTCAAGAAACCAGTCACACTTTAACTGGATCAGACTTCAACATGGAGCATTTGTGTTCCTCTTAGCTTAGGAAGCTACAGTCATCCAACATAGGGAAAGAGAATAAATACTCTTGCTTCTGCTCTCAGTTGCAGAGGAGGACGTTTCTCTCTGCACTGAAAAACACTATTTCTTTTTCCTGCTCTTTTTCCCTCTCCTTTCCTTGGTTTCCCCTTTCCACGAAGTTTCTTCAGACGTCTCTGCTCATCCATGAAGTCCTGATGCTCGTCTCTGTAGAGGCCATAGAAACGCAGTATCCCCATGAGCGCAAAATAAGTGTTGTGATTTGCATACCAGTCATATGTCTCCTTCCTCTTGGCCAAAGGCTGCTCACTAAACAGCTTCACCACTTTCATGGACTTGGAATCAGTAGGCCTGGCAACTTCACCAAATAGCCGGGCACTCAGACGAGTCATGCGCAAGGCATATTCTGAAAGGGAAGACATTTCTGGGGCAGCAAGGAGGAAAAGTCCCGAGTGGTGGCCTTCCTCTCCCATGCGCCCTTCTACCGGAAGGCCCCTGGGCTTCATTTTTATTTTTATTTCTTACCTTTAAACTTTGTTTCCCCTTCTTTAAAATGCCATTTTGTCATAACATTATTTCTCACAGATTTCAGGTAATGAGTGTGTGTGTTAGTGTGTCTGTATGTGTTTCATCTAAGTTTGTACCTGACACAGAATTCATAACAACAGGCCGTGGGGGGCATATACCCTCAAAATAATCATATATTTGCTCAATTTACCAGGTATCCATTTTTTATTTCCAGTTATTTCTAAATTTCAGATTTACCAATGTATCTGAATTTAATACAATACCACCCCCTGGTGGAAATCTATGGAAAAGAACCCATACTCGAATGTTTTCTCCACCATCCCAGCCCCTGCGCCAACCCCTCTCCCAGACACCTTCTTTCTTTCTCCCAGAATAATTTTTTCTTCAAACAAAGTCAGATGCCTATGGATGAGGACAGTGTGGGGTGTAAGGGAAGAGGGTGGGGTAGGAACCTAGTGGAGGGGAGCTATGGAGGGGAAAAAGAGGAACAATTGTAATAATCTGAACAATAAAGATTTGTTAAATTAAAAAAATAATAATAAAAAGTCAGATGCAAAAGCTCAGTGAACAGAACGGCAAAAATAAAACCGTACTGGGGGCTTTCTCTTTCCCACATTCTCATTGCCAACCCCACATCTCCCTCAGAGTGAAAATAGAATTCATCTCTACACAGTCGCCATCTTCCCCTGAAATTAAAATCACCTCTGTTTCTCTCAAGCTTCCTTATCTCAACGAAGAGCATCTCCTTTGCCATTCACTCAAACCAAACCCTCCTGAGAACTCATAAAACACATGAACAGATTAAAGGCTCTGAGCAGGCTCACATCAAGAAACCAGTTAGATATATTTAATTCCCAAATTCATTTTATCATGAGGCACATCCCCCTCCTCCCCAGTACATTTTTTAAAAAATCCTGTGAAAAGCACTGGGTATATTTCATTCAGAACGATTGTTCCATCTTAATTAGCAACTTAGCTCTTTGGCTGCACATGCTATTCAGTCTTCAGAAATGCTTGGGCACAGTCCACCATACAACAAGCCGGCTCTCAATTGCCTGTGGTGATGCAAAGTATGGACCTTAGGGAACTGAGCCCAGACAGCTATGTAATTGATGCCACCGTGTCTTCTACCAGGAATTCTTCTAGCAGGAGTCATTCATTAACTGTAATAAACTTATATCACATGATCGTATGATTTTATTTACAAGGACTTTAATCTCATTCGACTACAACCAGTGAGCATCATGGGCAGCCAGTGAGCTCAGTGATTTCCATGCCTTATCTCCTCCTGTAGATTTATGAGCCAAATATGTTGAAATCCCTACAGAAATCCCCATGCAAATTAGCATAGATTCTTGGACACTAGGTCTAAAAGTCATCTTTTTTTTTTTAATCAAAATCTTTATTTTTAGTAGAAATAGAGCTCTATGTTCCATGTGATTAGTAATAGATGTAAATCTAGTACCAGAATAGCATTAGATTAGATTAGCATAGTCCTAAACCTACTCATACACATTGTATCGTTTTTAATTAACAGAAATTGTATTTTGATCAATAGTCTCCTGGGCCATTTGCTGTCATTTCTTGGCACTTATATCTTTGGCTTGGGAGCGGGGGTCCTGAGGGCTTGAACACACTCGTTCAGCAGCCTGGCGGCCTCCAGAGCTGTCCCCCAGTGCATGGAGAAGCCCCCGCTCCCGTGGCCATAGTGGTGGACCACAGGCAGCCTCCGGCCATCCCGGGCCAGGAGCTCCTTCTGCAGCCGAACCCCTGCTCTGTAGGGCCTCAAGCCCACCGTCTCCTTGATGTCCCAGGCTCCGTGGAGGGAGGGCTCCAGAGCACAGCATCGGGAAAGAATGTCTCTGCTAATTTCTGCATCTGGGGTCAAGTTCCAGTCTCCACTTTGCCTGCTTCCACCCAGGATTACGTTGGATACACCGGGGAAAATGTACGTCAGCCCACTCCCATCCCGGATAAAGTGCTTCACCCAGGGAGCCTGCACTTTAAGCAGCTGGCCCTTCACGGGGTAGATCTCCAAGTCTCCCACAAGCTGTCTGCTTCCAAGGCCTGTACAGTTGACCACGATGTCGAAGGACGGCTGAAGCTCCCACAGGTCTTCTATTCGCCGGGTGAGTGTCACGGCCCCGCTCTCTTTTACCCTGGGGAGATCGAGAGAGCGGGAGGTGAGCCTTGGCAACTTCCTGCTCAACCCTCCACAGGCAGTGATGGACAGGAACATGGACACAAACTCCTCAAGAGCTTCCACGGCCCAAGCCAGCCGAATTCTAGCCACCAATTGCTTCATAACTGGGGATTCCAAGAGTGGAACCCAAATAAAAACCTATTTCAAAAATTCAAAGCCAAGTAAATTATATACAGGGCGGGGGCAAAAGTAGGCTTACAATTGTTCATATGGAAAGTAACACAATACTTAATAAATAATAATACATGGATAAACTCTGTTTCAAGTACTCACAGATACAAATTCTGTCCTTTGTCCTTTTTGTATTTATTATTATTATTATTATTATTATTATCATTATTATTATTGATTTCTAAGAAGAAGGGAGAAAGAGAGAGAGAGAGAAACATCAACGATGCTAGAGAATCATTGATGGCTTCCTCCTGCACACTCACTACTGGGGATCAAAGCCACAACCTGGGCATGTGCCCTGACCAGAATGGAGCCATGACGCTCAACCATTGAGGCATATTAGCCAGGCTGTCCTTTCTATTATATGTGCAGTAGAGTTTCTATATCATTCTAGATGCCAAATAAATACCAAATTAATCTGGGTATGTGAAATCCCCACATATTTCTTGTTTGTGTCTTTTATTTAGCCTTGGACATTTTTGTCTTGCATGTTCCTTTGTATTCGTCTCCCTAATTGGATGGCTGGGACAGGGCTGGCACACTCCCTCTTATGTCTACCACAGGGATGCTAGCAAGAGAGGGCTAATATTTAGACATTCTGTTCTGTGTTCCAACCATTCCAATTAGAACTCAAAATTATCCTCAGAGACATAAGAGAATTTACCAGCCTTGGAATTTGAGCAAATTAGCTAAACCCACTGCACTTGTCTTCTCAGCTATAACCTAGAGACAAGAGTGCTGAGCTCTCATTGTGTTTTTTTTTTTAATGACAATTATGTAAGAATGCAACAAATGTAAATGTCCTTCTTTTCCATTTCAAGGGTACCTTGTTGGCTGAGCTACTGATGAAAGCTCATCATCCACCCGGGAACTTCTTAAATTATCATAGAGCACAGGGTGTTGGAAAGCCCTGTCAGGCTTGCTGTGCTGGGTCCCTCCCAACCCTCATGCCTCACAAGAAAACTCACTGAGTGTGCCCAGGGATCAGTCATCCTGGTGCAGTTGTGATGTGTCCACAGTGTGATACTCAGTCATTACTCTAGAGCCATGGCCCATGTGTTAAGACGGCACAAAAATGTAGGCGGAAACTGTACCTGGAAGCCAGATGCTAAACTAGGTAATCAGGCACCTACATGGCTGCCTTACCTTCATATGAAGTAGTTATTCTGGAGGTTTTGAGTGACATGGCTAGGGGTATAAGAAGCTTGGTGACTTTGTTCTTGGAGCTTCCTGCAACTGTCCTCACCCTGGGCAGGGAGGATACCATTGCCCCAACCACCCAGGAGGAAATGGGGGGAAGAGTGGGAGGGTTCAAGAAGCTGTGCTCACTAAATAGCCCCAGCCCAAGTCCTCTGATCATCACCCTAAGATCCAAGTGTCCATTTTCATTAAGCCTAGAATCCAGGCTGCGTGAGAGAGGAACCCTAGTGGGAACAGGAAGTCCTGAAAACCAAGCCAGAATGCAAGTTGAAGGTATCTGAGGCTAACCTTGGTGAGGAAGGAATTACCTAATTTAGATAAGCCCTCAGTGTTAGAGTTCTTATTTATAACAAAAGAAAACAATGAAGCTATTTTCTTTATCACCAATGAGAAAAATACTCAAAAATAATTTATAATAAGCATAGGATTCTCCCATTCAAAGAACGAGAGTAAATCATCTAATTTTATATAACTGGAAGCATGTTTTCCAAACTCCATTGCACAGGCCAGGAGACCAAGATACTATTTCAATAAGTTTGTTTTACTGGTGTGTGGTGGTGGTGGTGGTGGTGGTGGTGGAGGTGGTGGTGGTGGTGGCAAACCAACTTGTGTATCAAGATGCACACTACAAGTTACAGTAGATGGGCATGTTATTCATTAAAAAGCATGGTGTGATTTGCTCCTGTGACTCAAGCACTGTCTTCAAATTGTTTTCAAAGCCTCGGCCATCTGTGATCAACAAAACACTGTGCAAGAGCTCTGAGGGACCACAGAGAATTTTCAGTATATATTTAATGAGTAACTAAGAAGTTACTTATGGCTATGACAGATTAAGGAAGCAGCAAAGAGCCATGTACACTGACCTTTTCTCCAGCCATGGGAGGTAGGCAGAACCTTCCAGTTTCAGCGTTGTAAAAGCATGACCAAACACATGTTGGGGGAATTTCTTCAGCTCAGCCTCTGTCATCTTTCGAAATCCCAGAACCACATCAGCCCAGAATGGCACTTCAGTAGAAATGCTCCGATATACCTGCCAACTGAAGTATATTAGGAGAATAAATTTCCTGAAATTTTGTGAAATAACACATTTCTTGTGAGCCCCATATGACATTCTCTAAAGCAATGAAAAAAATCACACTTTCTGCACATGAGCAAAAGATCTACCTATTCTTCCATTCTCTTCGGTTCAGATACCTCAGCAGATAAATTTAAAATGTTCATGAGTGAAGGGAATAAGACATTTAAAAGGTAGTTTGTCTTTTAAAGATTGGATTTAATTCTTTCTTTCTTTTTTCTCCCAAAAAGCTCTTGCCCAGATTTTCTTACTTATTTATGACAATGAGTATTAGAGGAAAGGTTTTCCTGTTTTGCATAATGCTTGACATAAATTATAAGCAAACCATCAAAAGTTTAAAGGTTGGCCTCATTCTTGAACAAAATATCTAAATTGGAATGAGCAATGGTGAGAGTCCAGGAGGCTGGGGTGCAAATTATGACCTAAGTTGTAGGTCATTCGACAAGCTCTCAATAAAAGAATCTGATTTGTCCAGAGAAGTCCTGTTACCATGAAGTCATGGTTGGGGTGAATGAGGCTGAAGTGATATTGATTGACAACAAGAAGCCTGTAATAATCCTACCAATAGCTGTGAGGCATATGTTGAATTTACAAGTGTTTTCATCAATATGAATAAATGTTGTAAATCATGGCTGCTCTAAAATAGCCAGGAAAATAATTTGAGTGCTGTACCTAGTTGCTAATGATGTAATTCATAACTAAGTAGTTTGCTTCGGGGCTTGTGCTGCAAGCTCTCTCTGGGCTAGACTGCCCTCTTCCGTAGCTTCACCATCATCTGTGGGCCAAACACTCAGCAGGCTGCATCTCCAGCCCTTTCTCTCTCAGGAGTTCCCAGACCAGATCCACACCCCCCATGTTTCCTACTCCCCACTGAATGTCTATCTCATATCTCACACAATGACCACACAACACGCACACACACACACACACACACACACACACACACACACATTTCCCCTACTCCTTTCCCCAATCTTATCCAACTCAGAAAGCAGAATTCCATTCACACAAGTGCTATGCCAGAAATCCAAAAATCACCCTTTACTCTCTCAACCCCTGCATGCCATCAACTACCAGATCCCGTCAAATATCTTAAGCCCTGGCCTGGTGACTCAGTTGGTTGGATGTCATCCCGTACATCAAAAGACTGGGTTCAATTCCCAGTTAGGGCACATACCCAGGTAAGTTAGGGGTTAGATCTCTGGTCAGGGTGGCTACAGGTGGCAACTGATGGATGTTCCTCTCTCAAGTTGATGTTTCTTTTTCTTCTCTCTCTCTTCCTTCCTCTCTCAGGTGGGAATTAAAATAATAATAGCTGGTCTGGCTCAGTGAATAGAGTGTCGGCCTGAGAAATGACAGGTCCTAGGTTTGATTCCAATCAGGGGCACGTGCCTGGATTGTGGGCTCAATCCCAACTGTGGGGCATGTAGGAGACAGCCGATCCATGATTCTCTCTCATCATGGATGTTTCTATCTCTCTCCCCCTCTTCCTTCCTCTCTGAAATCAGTAAAAATATTTTTAGCCGAGACTGGTTTGGCTCAGTGGAGAGAGCATCGGCTTGCGGACTGAAAGGTCCTGGATTCAATTCCGGTCAAGGGCATGTACCTTGGTTGCAGGCACATCCCCAGTAGGGGTGGTGCAAGAGGCAGCTGATCAATGATTCTCTCTCACTGATGTTTCTAACTCTCTATCCATCTCTCTTCCTCTCTGTAAAAAATCAATAAAAATAAATAAAATAAAATAAAAAAGATGGATCCTATCTTCTAAAACAAAAAACAAAAAAACAAAAAAACCACAACTATTAAAAATATATTTTTTAAATAATAATAAATCTCCTCTTAAGCATTTCTTAATTCATCTACTCTTTATCCCCACCATCAACAGCTAATCTATCCTACCATCATCTTGCATTTCACAAATCTGTCTTCCACACTGCAGACAGAATAGTTTTGAAATGTAAATATGATCAGTTACTTCTCTGTGTAAAATCCTTCAATGGCTTCCCATTACGTTGAAATTTTTCAACCCCTCCAACACACCACAGTCACCCCAGACGCAGGTCTATGCATGTGCTCTTCTCCCTCCCCAGAATGCTGCCTCCTCTGTCCTTGACCCTGTCTCTGCCTCCTTCACCTCTACACATCACCAGTCTAACCTACCCCCATCTGGATGGTCTGCACTAACACATCACTTTTTTCCTAGTGGCTTCTCATAAAATCCCAGAACAAGTTCATTCTCCAGATAACTGCTTTCGTAATTGGCGTCTCATTTGTTACTCATTAAATTTAGGACATTATCCACATGCCATAAGCTGCCTGAGGTCAGGACCATGTCTGTCCTTCTTAAAAGTTCACTCCATACATGTTTATTGAGCATCTGCTATATGCCAAGCAGTCAGTATTACGTTGCCCAGTTTTATATCCCTGATACCTAGGATAGTACCTGACACCGATGAATGCTGAAAACTTGTTCTGAAGGAATGAACAGATTAATAAAGTGACATACTTAAGCCAAAGATGCACAGGACATTGTGCCCTGGTCTTAGCTTGTGTCGTCCAAATCCTTTTTGGAAGCAAGTAGAATAAAAATCATTCATGTGAGGGAAAATAAAGAGCTCTCTTTCAGAATAGCTTAAAGTGCCTTCTTTATAATAACCTCAGCGATGGCAAAGTCTTACTCTTGAAAAGATAATTAAATTGTGGACACAGCTGTTTTTTAAAAATTATGTAGAGCCAAAGTTTGTGACTTAGACTGGACCACATTGGTTTTGACAAAAATGAAGGGTGGTCATCTATTAATGAGAACCATGTTTCTACATGGCTCATCCTCTGGTTTTGAAGACAGTGATAGAACCGTCTATCTTTGGAAGGTAGAGAAGCAAAAGTTGCTCCTTTGGACAAAGACTTTGAGGAATTAGTGATGTCAATATATTTTGGTATTAGTGATGGTGAGGAAGGGCAAGAAAAGGAAAAGGATAGAAATCTGCCCGATGCAGGGGTGTTCCCCAGCAAAAAAAAAAAAAAAAAAAAATAGTCAGCAGACATCTCAAAAGAGGAGAGAGGACAGGGTGTTTGTTTGTTTGTTTGTTTTTGTTTGTTTGGGGGAGTTGTTTGTTTTGCTTTAGAAATAGCACAAAGGGGGCAGTGGATTTAAAAATTTAGCAAAAGGCAAACATCCCTCTGCTCTTTCAAAGGACATGACTGTGTTATAACACAGGATAACACAGATAACATATAGGTTATGTCATTAAGTTAAAAGTGATATAATTATTAGTGACCTCTATTTAAAACCATATAGAAAGACATTTCAACATTTTAAGTGCAAATTTGTGTTAGCAATGTTACATAGGATTTATTTTTAAACTCTTTTGTTCAATTGTGCATCTCCTGAAGTCAGATATGAAGAATCAATAGGAGTGGGCTAACCATTTCAGAAATATTTTTTCCCTAAGTGGCAAGTCACAAGGTAACTTTGGTGACCTACAAAATTTACATTTTTGGAATGTAGCATTTTCCGAGGACACGAAATATATAAGGTGTCCCTATGTTTTGGGTCTCTGCTCCCATTTGAGTGTCATGCCTGTTTGCTTTCCATCAGCCACATATCTTCACATAACCCACCTCACTGCTTACCTGACATACTTTTGCGGCCATAGTTGAAAATCACTGCATAACCTCCAAGGAAACTCAAAACAGTATTTGTTGAGAAACTGTAATGGATGTTCATTATTAAAAAGTCTAACACCATAATTTGCCTTTCTCGAGTTCTTTGGAGTAAAGCCTAAAATGTTCTTCTAGCCGAAACCTGTTTGGCTCAGTGGATAGAGCGTTGGTCTGTGGACTGAAGGGTCACAGGTTCGATTCCGTCAGAGGCATATGTCTTGGTTGCGGGCACATCCCTGGTGGGGGGTGTTCAGAAGGCAGCTGATTGACGATTCTCTCTCATCGATGTTTTTAGCTCTCTGTCCCTCTCTCTTCCTTTCTGTAAAAAATCAATAAAATATATTTTGAAAAATAAAAATAAAATAAAATGTTCTTCTAAATCCTCCCACATCCAGGTCAGCATTCTGCGCACAGCAGACACTCGATAATAATATATATTGAACTCTCAAGTCTGTTTAGATCACATGTGTCAAACACTAGGCCCTCGGGCCAAATCCGTCCCTCCAGGCCTTGCAATGTGGCCCGCACCACGCTGTCATCACTGCACTCCGCTGCGTTTCCATCACAATGACAGTTTATGACTGTTCAGTAAACCATTCGGCCCGCGATTTAGGCTGGATTTTAGATTTTGGCCCCTTCTCTGATTGAGTTCGACACCCCTAGTTTAGATCATTGTAAATTCTGAAATAACCTCAGCTCTCCTCTCTTACCCAGACACCAGATGAACGGCAGCCTCCCGGGCGTCTGCAGAATTGGCAATTGCCCACAGGTGGTCAAAGGTCTCTCTAAACCACTGCTTCTGCTTGTGGGTGGGTGTGTCTGTAATCAGGGAGAGAAGCAAGTGGAACAGAAAGGAAAATTATAATGACTCTGCTTCAGATAAGCTCCTTCTAGACAATGGGGGGGGGGGGGAATAAAGAGGCGAAGAGGAACATTTAGATCAAGTACCACACGGTGGAGGATTTATCAGCAACCAGAATTCTGAATGTGGACGCATGCTGTCAGCACCTGTTTATATAATGATAATATGCAAAGGGGGAACCAACCAATGAGGGGGAAACCTGGTAGGTGAGCCAGCTGGCAGGTGGTCTCGGGCAGAGGTCTTGAAGGGTCGGTCTGTAACCAACCTGAGCAGAAGTCAGTTCACGGTGAGGCATCCAGCTGGCCATGCAGTTACAACAAGAGGAGAAAGAATCCAGGGCCCCTTTCCTGGGGACGGAAAACTCGGTGGGTGACGAAGGGAGACCTGGGAGGCCCAGGTCAGCCAGGACAGAGACGGGAACGCACACCAATGGGAAGCTGGAGAGCTCACCCTCCAGCCACAAGGAAACACGCCCTGCACTGTGAAGGTGATGCCTCGGGAAGAGCTCCCTGCAGCCCCCACCAGGCTGTCGTGACCTCTCGCGCCACCCCATGAGCCACTGCCCGCTTAGAGCAGCAGTCAAAGGTCAGCAGGGCATGCAGGACCGCACCAGGCACCGCCCCTCTGTCAGAGTCCTGTGGACCAGCGCTCCCTATCCCCCAGGCAGCCCTGCCAGAGCCCAGGAGATGAGGCTGGGACACAGCTTCTAGAAGGGAGTCAGGCCTGTCCGGGAGGAAAGAAGTCAGGATGCAGTCCCCAAATAAGTGTCCAATGCAGGTACAGATAAATCTAACTGTGGGTAAAGTATTTGGCCCTCTGGTTCCTGTGGAAGGTTTGTAGGGGGAGTCAGGGCCAGGCCAGGGAGCAGTGGTTCGGAGGGGCTGCAGTGGGAGCAGCACAGAGGAGATGAGGGAACTGAGGCACAAAGGATGCTGGTCAGCTTTGTTTGGAGAGATGTCCCTGTGGTTCACAGTAGGGTGAGCATGCCCCTGGAGTCACCCTGCTCCCCGGACAAACCCCCAGGCCAATGAGATTGTTTCAGAAGCAGGGTTTCAAAACTTGTTAGGAGTGGACCTGTGCTATCTTTAAACATGTGCCCATTGTGTACTCAGCACTGTAGTCCAAAACTGAGGACTATGCCATTGGGGTAGAAATCGGGAAGAAATAAATAATAAACTCCAAAGAAAAATAAATTAGTTTATACCCAACAATCTAGGCCACTCTATGGACTGTCTTGAAATCCATTCCCTGTTCCCACCCAAAACCTGAGATCCACATGAAATCATCCCAAAAGAACTGCTCTCTACCCAGTTCAGCAGCGAATAGAGCAAGCCTGGTGGCCTTGTTCACGTTCTAGTGCTGCTAAAAAGAACCGGTGGCCCGAGCAGCAGTAATAACAGTAGCAACGAAGTATATAGCACTCGCTGTGTCCCAGGCACTGTTCTAAGTGCTTTACGTAAATTAATCCATTGAATTTTCACATGACCCTGAAAGGCCAATATGGTCCCCATATGGTGCTGACACTCATGAGCACAGAACATATTTACCACTGAGCCTCGTCGGGGCACATGTGGGAAGCAACCAATCGATGAGTCTCTCTCACATCAATATTTCTCTCTGTGCGTCTCTCTCACATTGATGTTTCTCTCTGGGTGTCTCTCCCCCTCCCTTCCACTCTCTCTAAAAAATAAAAAATCAATGGAAAAAACAAACAAACAAACAAACAAACAAAACATGTCCTCAGGTGAGGATTAACAAGCAAAAACAAACACAAACTCAGACTCAATGCATCTTTCAGCCTGAACACACACTGACTGGTTGCTCTATTCTGGCTTAGAAATGAGGATCTTGGTCCCATGACACACAGGCAGTTTCTGACTTGAGGGTCATTACTGGAATCCGTGGAAAGACTTAGAGTTGCTCATTGTGGTAGTCCTTAGTGATGTTCACCAAGTACCCTGCCTGTCCATCTCTGAGCCTTACAGAATGCACTTCCTGGTCTCCTCTCAGGGGTGAGAGCATGTGAGTGGTGCCAGCCCATGAGCTGTCATCACAAGTGATAAAAGTCACTTGGCAGAGCCTTTAATTGTGGAGGTGAGACCCCTTCCCACCAGAGCTCTCCCCAATACCCCCACGCACAGATACCGGTGACATTCAAACAGCAGCTGCTCCATCAGCTTAGGTCCCTGCAGATCCCTTGCTGATGCTCAACAAACATATACCACAAGCAAGAAATAAACCCTTGCTTCTTAAACTGCTAACGTTTGGAGGTTGCTCTCATCGTACAGCTTAACTGAGCTTTTGCTAACAGCTGAGCCAATAAGATGTTAAAAGCTCACGTGACACTCACATGCATCATCATTCTACCTGACATCTACCATGTCGGACAGAGCAACGAAGATGCCTCTCACCTGGGTAAACATGGGGAATGAGGATTCCAGCTGCCACATCGCTCGTTGTCTCCGGACTGAACTTGTCTGAAATGACTGTGATGGAGCATCCCGGGACCAGTTTGGAAATGCACAGAGCGGTGGAGAGCCCCATCACCCCTGCCCCCACCACGGCAACCCGGACTGGATCCATGGGCCTGCGAGGAAAGAAGGTGTGAGCTCCAAACCTCGTTTGAGGGATTAGTCCATCCAGTACAAAGTTTGGCCTGAGGTCCAAAACCTCTCACAGTAAGACCTTTCCTGCTGGCATTTCTCGTGGGGCAAGGAGAGCTCCCAGGAAGTTCTCTTCCCAGGAAGCACCGGGGTGGGTGTGGGCAGCAAGGGCTTGATGGGGTTTTAGACGTGAGCGCAAAACCATCCTGGAGCTGCCCTTGGAACATACAACAGTGATGTAGGTTTGCCTTTGAGGGGAGATTTCTACTCATTCTGCTCCCTTTCCTAAACTACTTGCCCTCTGGGTAAAACCTAGGAGAGGTGAGTGAAGTAAGCAAGGTAGATACAGCAGCAAATATAACATTTGACAGAAAGTTTGAACAACTGAACTCAGCGTCTCCTGTCTCCTCACCCCTTCCCTACCTCTCTCTGTCACTACTTTCCCAAGCCCCACACTCCCACCCTCACCCTCACCCTAGGCCTGAAACCCCGCCCTCTGAGAGCAGGCTTTTCTTAAGCTGGGGAGCAACCCATGGTCTCCTAGCCTGGACTCCCTCCTCTAGAAACCAAGCCATACGAATTCTGCACTAACTCCTCAGGGCGGTGAATAAGAGAGAGCCACAGAGTGTGTCTCATAAAGAGGGCTCTTTCCCAGAGCCTGTAGGGGAATACAGAAGCCTGGGCTGGGTGGGTGCCTGAGACCAGCACTCAGTGTGGGAACGAGAGGGTTGATGAGGGCTCACCACCCTCCCACCCCCTCGCCACTGAGCCCTGCTCCACTGTAGCTTACCTGCCTGTTGTGCCTTCCCTGCTTGTCTGTCCACTCTGTTTCTGCTCTCTGTCTCTGTAGGTCTCAGGCTCAAACTCCAGAGAGATAAAATACAATTGTTGATCATTGCCACCCCTATCAGATAATGTTTAGCAGCAGACCAGCTCATTGGGCTGAATCAACTTGTACATCTGCCCTTGGCACAGGGGCCCTTCTCTGTCTAATCAGCAGTAGCCAGCACACCGGGTCATGTGATATAAACCACGGCCATCTGCATGCACTGCACCTTCCTCGGGAGGGGGTGGGGCAGGTCCCTCTGCTGGGAACAGGGCCAGCTGGGTGGGGCTCAGCTGTCAGTAGGCTGTTCTGCTTCGGAAGCTGTCTGATACTGTAAAGTCCTCCCGTGGAGGTCTCTGTAAGTTATTTCTTGAGCTCTCTTGGCCATTCATTCATCTCATTGCTGCACAACGGGCTGGCTCACTAAGAAAGATCAGGATTGCCAGGGCAGAGGGCGGAGCAGGGGAGGGTCCTGGGCAAGGGGCAGACCAGCAGAGGGGCAAGCTTGAGGAGGGCAGCCCTGCACGCTGCCCCAGAGGTAGAAGGCAGCCACCTGTTCCCTTCCTGTCTCTCCTGCTTCCCTACAGCCTTCCTGCCCAGCAACTCTCCCAAAACGGTTCTCATAAGTTGAGAAGGAAAGTAATTGTGGCTGAGAATAACCAGCTGCCGGGGAGAGGAAGTGTGAATTGGCAAGGTGGGTACAGCCTGGCCCAGTGACCTGCGAGTCAGGTGCCCCTGTCCCTTTAAGACACACCCCAGGCTCCCTGCGTGTGTGTGTGTGTGTGTGTGTGTGTGTGTGTGTGTGTGTAGCATGAGCCCTGAGCACCAGCAGGGGGGATCCCAGTACCTGTCTCTGCAAAGGCGGCCTGGAACCACAGAAGGCTCTGCCACCAGCACTTGTTTTCCCAGTGAGTGGCTGGTCCAGTGCCCGGTGACGAAGGGAAAGCAAAACTGCTTCCCATTGGGGACATGACTAAGGACGTTCCCTCTAATCAGACTCTCCATTGGCCACCCGCCTGTGTCTCTCACTCATTTCCCGGGAGAAATGAGCCAGTGGCCTCCTCTTGTAAGTTGTGAAGCTGGGGCTCTGCCAGCCTGGAAGTGGGCCTACTCAGCCGTTCTCCTTTTTCTGGCTGACAAACCACCTCACCACTGGCCTGGGATTCTCAACGGCTGATCCGTGGGCGTGGTAACAACTGCCGAAGCTGTCCGGCTCCCAGCCAGTTCCTCCTGTGGCTGCCATCTCCCATAGGTTCCTGGCTCTGCTGGCTCTGCTGGGTCTGAGGGGGAGGGGGAGGGGGTATGAGGACAGAATAATGTTGTTGATCCGTTAGATGAATGTTTCCCAAACTTTTGACATATGTGTACCCCTTCTATAATTTTCATAGTGCTGAGTACCCCTCATACTCATGAGAACGTAGAATTAGGCGCAGCTAAGCACGGTGCAGTGCATATCCCCACCAAACTCCGGTGCAACGTGTACCCCCACCAAACTCTTCCCGTACCCCTGCGGGTATGTGTACCACACTTTGGGAAACACTGCTAGATGATGATTGCAGTTGGAAAAATTATTTAGGATAAAATCTAGGATAAAAAACTAAATGACCCTTGAGTCCACATATTCAAATATTTGCTGAGTGTCCACTGGGTGGCAGACTGTAAAATTACAGTCAACAAGTTATTTTACGGGAAAGCAGTTTGATGTACTGAAGTAATGATGATCATACTGTAACTAATGTGTAATTAGCTTGCACTGTCTGCTAGACACATGCATGACACCATTAACACACACACCCTGTGAGATGGGGACTGTGATTATCCCCAATTCACAGATGAGCACATCGAGGCTCCAAGAGAATAAGGAAGGGCCCAAGGTCTCTTAAATGGGAAAGCCCAGTCTGAATGTCAGGTTCCCAGGCTCAAGGTCTTCACCAAAGCACATCCAGAGGTGCCACACTGGAGATCTGTTTTACCTTGAGCGAGTCATCTCGCTTCCGAATTTCCTGTCTCCATTTGAAAACTGGACATGAACTAAGATTTCGCTTACAAGTTGTTGTGAGCATCTGCTGAGTTGAGGTGCGGATGGTAAAATTCTTGGTAAGGTGGTATATGTATTTCATTGAGCACCTACTATAAAACCAACCAACAAACATTTGCTGAGCACTCTGTTCAAGGCAGGTTGCAAGGATTTGGAGATACTCAAGGGTTCCTAAAATGGTGTTTTCTCCCTCAAGAAAGGAAGCAAAGCAGAATAAGACAGTCCTCTAAGAAGCAGAACTGTCCCTGTAGGCGCTGTGATAGCTCAGGAGGGAGGGAGGGAGGGAGCGTGGTGGACCCCCGTGGCCAGCCCAGGAGGGACAAAGAAGAAGAGGGTAGGAAGTGTTGGGAGGGAGGATGGTATGAGCCAAGTCAGAGGCAGGAAGTTCAGAGAGAGCTGAGGGGACAGGGGTGTGTGGGGGGTGGCTCCATGGGGATGTTTGTGTGAGTGGAGAAAGTTCCACAAGTCCGGTTAGGATGGAGGCTGTGTCCAAAAGGTGATGGGAGCCATGGGAAATACCTGAGACTCTCCTTCTTCTCCCGGCCCAGCTCTGGGCTCTGCTTGCCTCCGAAAGGAAGACAAGAAGAAAACATTTAGTAATGAAACCAAGAAAGCAAGCTTCCACTCTCTCTAAAAGCCAATGGGAAAATATCCTCTGGTGAGTATTTATTCAATTAAAAAAAAAAAAAAAAAAAAAAAAAAAAGCCGAAACCGGTTTGGCTCAGTGGATAGAGCATCGGTCTGAGGACTGAAAGATCCCAGGTTCGATTCCGGTCAAGGGCATGTACATTGGTTGCGGGCACATCCCCACTTGGGTATGTGCAGGAGACAGCTGGTCGATGTTTCTCTCTCATTGATGTTTCTAGCTCTCTGTCCCTCTTTCTCTCTCTCCCTCTCTGTAAAAAAAAAAAAAAATCAGTAAAATATAAAAAAGACTCACAGGTATAAAGAACAAACAGGGTTGCCAGATTGGAGGAGAATAGGGGGTCTGGGTGAAAAAGGAGAAGGGATTAAGATGTACAAATTGATAGTTACAAGACAGTCACAGGGATGTAAAGTACAGCATAGGGAATATAGTCAATAATATTGTGGTAGCTATCTATGGTGTCAGGGGGATATTAGAAAAATCAGGGGGAATATTTCATAAATTATATAAATGTTTAACCACTATGCCATACACCTGAAACTAATATAAAATAATGTTAAAAAGTCAACTGCAATTGAAAAATAAATAAATAAATAAACAACAATCAAACAAATAAATAAAATATGGAAAAGAAAAAAGAAACACACTCACAGTTGACAGTGCCTGGGGGAAGGAGGGGACCTGATGGGACTGGAGGATGTGGTGTTCCCTCAGGTGGTGAGTGGAAAAGGCTGAGAAACGACGACACAGAACAACAAACATGGAAAAATATTTTTCCGTGACCACAAGAAAGCAGTCTAAAACATGAGCATCCTCATCTTAGTTTTTATTTCTCTTACAAAATCACCGTTTTTAAAACTTTTTTACAAAATTTTTTTCCAGGAAATGAGAATAATATTTCTCTAATACAAAGGCAGTAAACAATTTTTCAGGAGCTGGACGGCATGCATGACGCAGTCATTCACCAAACTAGAATCCCCTGAATTAATCAACTTCTGGTTTGTCCGGCTTCTGAGTCACTGGTGGTGGGAAACGTTTCGCCTGAGCTGCTACCTTTTTCTGCGTCCAGTATGTTCGTCTCCTCCCAAGTAGTTGTCAGAGGCTTCTGGAGGGTTTCTGGAAGTCTGAGTGTCAGTATTCCACTCACTAAGGACAAACTCCCAACGAGCATCTAGAAGGCAAAAAACAAAAATAAAATAAAGAAAAGAAGAGAAACAAGAGGTGACACTTCAAGAAATAAATGTAGCTGAAACCGGTTTGGCTCAGTGGATAGAGTGTTGGTCTGGGGACTAAAAGGTCCCAGGTTTGATTTTGGTCAGGGGCATGTACATTGGTTGTGGGCACATCCCTGGTAGGAGGTATGCAAGAGGCAGCTGGTCGATGTTTCTCTCCCATCGACGTTTCTAGCTTTCTATCTCTCTCCCTTCCTCTCTGAAAAATAATCAATAAAATAAAATAAATGTATCCTTCAAGTGGGGACCAGGTGAAGGGGAGCTATGGGGGAAGGGGGAAAAGGGAGAAACAATTGTAATAACTGAACAATAACAATTTATTTAAAAATAAATAAAAACAAAACAAAAATAAATAAATAAATAATGTATCCTTCAGCGAATAATAATTCTGAACCTTTTTTCAGAGGGAAACAGATATGAACTTGACATGCCAGTTGACATTTTTATTCCGCAGTGAGGCCTCTGGTGACTGAGGCTGGACTGGGAGTTCTTGAACTCATCGTCTAGGCTTCCTCTGGTCCCTCATGAGTTCCTTCCTTAACCACTGTGGCGCACCTACTCAATAATCCCAATAGCTGCCGGCATTATCACTCCTGCTGGCACTGTCCTAGGAACTGCCACACCAGTCTGTCCCATTTTCCCAGACGCCAGAGTCTTATGGAGAAACCCAGCGGCTGAGCCGTGGGTTGGGACTTCATGGCCAGGGACTGCCCCAGTGATCAGTACTCTATCGGCATTCAATAAATGACGGGAAACGCAGTCATGCCTGCACGAATGAACATTTCAGTGAACCAAAGTCTGCAGGATTTAAGGGGGAAACCTACAAGGG
Source organism: Pipistrellus kuhlii (assembly GCF_014108245.1). NCBI lineage: Eukaryota > Metazoa > Chordata > Mammalia > Chiroptera > Vespertilionidae > Pipistrellus > Pipistrellus kuhlii. Next base: position 30,257,386 of record NW_023425551.1, on the reverse strand, counting down.
CAAAGGAAATGAATGGCTACTTTTGAAAGGGTGACGGGCGGTCCACCTGACTTCCTAGGAAAATTCACTATTTCTTTCCAGATGTTGACACACAAAAGGCAGCCTCTTACACTAGCACCAGGTGTTTGTCTTTAAACATGCAAATCACACTAAAAAATTAATGTCTACATGTCTGTGCTCTATTGATCATTATGAAGATGTTGGGTGAATTTTAGAACTAAACCTTTATACAGTTTGCACAAATGCATTCCGTTCTTCGTACATAATTTTAATTCCTGTAACAAAAGACACTGCCTGGGAAGAGCCCATAAAAATAAGTCAAGGCATGGTCTTTCCAGTAAATCCGCATGCTGGCAGCTTCCACAGCCTGGGAGAATGAGAAAGATGAGACACAGAGCGACTGTGACATGATGCGAGGCCACATCAACAGCAGGCATGCCCTGGGAGATCAGCTGTGCATTTGGTTTTACAGAATGCTGATCATCCAGTTCTTAGAAACACATGAGCAAGCCCAGAAACAGTAGTGGGATTTAAAGTGACATTCCAGAGGATGTTTAAAGGCATTTTCTGATGCCTCAGGACATCGCTAGTGCCGACACTAATGGTTAAAGCGCAGACGAGCCCTGAAAAACACTGAAAACAAGTGTCTAAACAAGAAAATGGAATCAAACGGAAGATCCAAGACAGAACTGGATTGTTCTTTTTAGCTTGGTAGTAACAACAATAGGCAATTAACAAAAAGAATCCATAACCCTCCATGCTCCCCTCTCATTCTAAGCAGGAGACTTGGTCTCCTGCCACCCACCCCCAACCCCCCCAGCTCCTTCCCTCCCCAAAACACCCAACAACGCCCCTCCCCGCCCCTTCCTCCCTGGACCAGGTCCCACTGCCTCTCACCTCCTTCTCCAGGTCTTCCTCCACCTGTGGCCTCCCTCCTTCTCACAGATTCCTGGCCTTTTCCTTGCCACTGGCTAGTAAAAATACAGGTCCCCAAGCCTCTTATAATCTCCAAACCCACTCTGCCCAGTAACTTGCTACCAGTATGGCCTTGGGCAAGCAACCTGACTTTTCTGCTCCTCGGTTTCCTTATCTGTAAAATGGAAATACTGGTAGTGCCTGTCCCGAAAGACTGTTGAAAGGATTAAATTTAACACCTAACAGTGCCTGGCCTATGGTAAGCAGTGAATAAATGGCATCTTTTAAAACAAGCAAAAGAGGCTCATCCTCTCCAGAGTGGTCACTGCCTCCTCTCTCAGCTCTCCTTCCGCCCGGCCCTCAGCAGCCTGGCCCTCTCCCACCACCCACAGAAGCTGCTCTGCCATCTCAGCAAATTTCTATAAAGTGATTAAACACCTGGGGCATAAAGATCCAAATGTCGGGGAGGTTAACGGAGAATGGGGCTATGATGCTTCCGGCGCGGGACACCATGCTGCCACTGCCCACGGCCTGCGTCCTAAAAGCAAGAGGAGAGAATGGGAGACAAGTGGAACACAGATGACACAGAGAGTGATGGGCAACTTCCTGTAGCCCCTGTCCGCCCTCCAGCATAATCCTATGTAATAAAAGCCTGATATGCTAAGTGCTCTGTCATCCAGTCAGCCATTCAACCAATCAAAACATAATATGCTAATGATATGCTAAGGCCACTCAACTGCTCACTATGGCGTGCACTGACCACCAGGGGGCAGACACTCCCACCTGTAGGTTAGCTTGCTGCTAGGGTCTGGCCAATCTGGACTGGGCGAGAGGGCCAGACATGCCCTGGAGCCCTCCTGCAGTCCCTCCCAGCTGGCCAACCTCCTGTGTCCCTTCCCAGCCCCATTTGTACACTGGGGGAGTCCTCTGGCCTGGCCTGAGCCCTCTTGCAATCCGGGCTGAGGGACAACGTGCCCCCCCCCCAAGTATACAAATTTCGTGCACTGGGCCTCTAGTAAATAATAAGACTTTAGCTTGGCTTACTATACTTTGCAATAATTTTACTTTAATTTTTCAAGAATCACTTGTGACCTAAATCCACATTCTGCAGTGGTATGTACAAGTGTGCAAATAATTCAAGATCCAAAAAATTATTCATCTGGTATGCAGATGAGGCCCTCAGATATATTAGGTCAGTCTATTATTGAGGACAACATCAATTTCTAGAGCCAGAAGTTGTTTCGAGTAGGAAGTGGGAATGTGGGAGACTTATGTCTATGGAACATTTTATTTTTTTAAAAGTCAAGTGATATCTTAATGTGCTTTTCTTTTCTTTTTTTTTAAATATAAATATTTTTTTTATTGATTTTTTTTTTTTTTTTTTTTTTTTTTTACAGAGAGGAAGGGAGAGAGATAGAGAGCTAGAAACGTTGATGAGAGAGAAACATCGACCAGCTGCCTCCTGCACACCCCACACTGGGGATGTGCCCGCAACCAAGGCACATGCCCCCAACCAGAATCGAACCCGGGACCCTTCAGTCCGCAGACCGACGCTCTACCACTGAGCCAAACCGGTTTCGACTTAATGTGCTTTTCTTTGCAAAGTATTTAGCCCAGGCCAGGCAGCTCAGTTGGTTGGAGCATCATCCATAGGTTGCAGTTCAACCCCAAGTCAGGCATATAGCTGGGTTGTGGGATTGATCCCCAATCAGCAATCCTACAGAAAGCAACCAATTGATCTCTCTCTCTCTCTCTCTCTCTCTCTCTCTCTCTCTCTCTCTCTCTGTCTCTCTGTCTCTCTCTCTCTCTCTCTCTCTCTCTCTCTCTCTCTCTGTCTCTCTTTCTCTCTGTTTAAAAAAAGAAGAATTTTTAAAGGTATTTAATTAACCTTATAAAATATCTAACAGGAAACAATGTGCTTTTCATATGAGTATCTTTTCTTACACCAAAGAGAGAGACCCCAGGAGAAACCGAGCCTGCCGAACACATTGATCTTGGACTTCCAGCTCCCAGAACTGTGAGGAAATAAATGTCTGTTGCTTGAACCTCCCGCTTTGGGGTTTTGTTACGGCAGCCCTAGCAAACTAATGCACCTGAATCAGAACACCAAGAGACACATCCTGGGAAAATTAGCCTGCTTCATATGGGCAGTCAGCACAAGTCAATTATATTTGAGATTTAAAAGGGTTTTAGGATAACAGAGTGTTATTTCAAAAACAATTTCTTTACTACCCTTGCTAATGGAAGTGTAGTCCACGTTTCACATTCGGAATGAGTATCATGTAACTTCCCCATATCTTAGAGCTCAGGTAATGGCTTTGAAAGTAAAACATTTATACCCAAAGGCCAAATATAAGGAAATGATATGTAAGTGAAAGGCAAAAGGAAAACAACAGAAAAATAAGCAACTCTTACCTTATCACGGTTGGATATAGCTCTGCTGTGTAAAGGTAAATGAGGCCAAATACGGATCCTACGGCAAATTTTCCAGCCATAGTTGTCACCATAATCCAAAAATAGTACTTCTGAAAAAATACATTAGCAGAAAGACCGTCAAAACTAATATTTTTAAAGGAAAAATATAAAAACTTGAAAATTATTGCTTAAAACTTTTTAATCCTCCAGTATTTTTCAGAACAGTGAAGAGTTTTATTTTTCTGTTTGAATTTATTTTGTAAACTCTGCTCGTGGCCTGCAAAAGCTTTCCATCTTTATGAAATTTAGAGGAAAGTTTGATTGGGCCTCCTCCTCAGCCTTGGAGATGTCAAATGGCCAAACAAGGGAAGACTATCTCTTAGGGAGATTGCTGTGGAACAAGAAACATCCAGCCATCCAGGCATGCTGGTTCCAGCAATAACCAACCAGCTCCTGAAACTGAGGCAGCGGAATCAATCAAAGAGCCACAAAAACAAGTTGCACCCTTTGCAGCAGTAATCCCAGGGCGTATAAACTACCTTCAGAAAATAATTTGGACTGTTAGTACAGGCTCTCCACCCCGCCCCTCGCCCTTTGGCGGATGCATTCCTCAGCAAAACTTCTGCCTTTGCCTCCCACGGTGTTTCACTCTCAGCAGTGGCTCACAGGGTCCTCCCCTAGCCCATCCCCTTCCTTCCCCCCCCCCCATATGCCAGCTGGATGTTGACACCCAGATGACCTGGAGTTCACGTGTGGAGGATGGCAGTGCCTCTGTCAGCCTGAGTCCCTGAATGGCTCTGTGGAGCCAGACATAGTCTCCTCACCACTGCCATTGCCGCCAACCAGGGACACACACATCAGACTTTCTGTGAGCAAGAAATCTATTATGGGAAGTCACTGAGATTTGGGGATGTCTCTATTAAAGCAGCTAGTGTCACCTTGTCATATTAATCAGTATTGTAGACAATATTTGTTGAATAAATTACTGCGATTTTTTTTTTAAATGTGTATTGAGCTATCACTGCCATCTGGGGAGAAATTTCACTAGTTCAAAGGCAGCTGCCATCAGCTCAATGGATATCAATGCAAAGTGCTTAAAAACACAAGCAAAAACGAGTATGGATGAAGCTCCCTCAAGTTGGCGGAAGCCTCCTCATCCTGCGTAGTTTTATTGTATTTGTAACTGTTGTATTTTAATCACCACCTGGAAATTTCAGTTACATAAAACATGCGAGTCACCAACCCTGATCATTCAGTAAAGCATCACCATAAAAGGAAGTCATTGGTTAGCTTGAATGTGATGTCAAACAATATACAAAACCTGAAATGCCTTGTGCTACATGTTGAACTATCTATGCTAATAAAAGGGCAATATGCTAATTAGGGCAGACGTTTTCCTGACGTCTTTCTGGATGTCCATCCGGGCAAAGACGCAGTGGCTGTCCAAGGCTTGGGGCTCAGGCAGCAGCATTGGCCGGCAGTGGCAGCAGCGGCGGCATGACAGGGTGTCGCCTTCTCCCTCCCCCACCCCTACCCCACCCCCCGTCAGCTACTTGCCTCCCGCAGAGGGAGGCCAGGCTGAGGCTTAGGCCCCCTCCTTCAGGTTTCTGATCAAATACCACCTTCCCCGAGAGGCACGCCATCTTTGATCAGCCTAGATAAAATAAAATAGTGTGCAGGTGCGCTCCCCACCATCCGCAGTCACCCACTATTCCTCTTCCTGTTTTTTCCTTTGTTGTACTTACAGAAACTTGATTCACTACCTAGAAACTTGTCTTCAGCACCTAGAACAGCACCTGGTACACAATAGATGCTGGGTGAATGAATAAATGTTTGGGATTATAATCGCTGAGAGGTACCTACTTGACTCACTCAAAATTACTGTGTTTACCAAACACAACACTGGCCATCTTTGGAAATGGGATGATGGCCATTTTAAAATATACATTTCTTTTTTCCTTAAATGTTCAACAATGAGCATGTATTAATACTATTTATATAAAAGAGAATTTTTTTTGAAAGAAAACATATTGCTAAATGTGATGTATGTGTCCTGTCCATATATCTAAATTGATCTTCATATTTACTGTAATAAGCTAAAATTCTCTCGTCAAGCTGCCGTAATATATATAAAACTAACCATTCCTTAAATAAAACATAAAATAACTCACCGGGGGAATTATCATAAGCACACCACAGAAAAATGCGCTTGTAAAAAGGGCGATGACCAGAACCATCCTTCTCCCCAGAGTGTCCATCCCGAAGCACACCAAAAAGTAGGCAGGGATATCCACTGCACCTGTCATTGAGCAAAAGGGCCCTCTATAAGCCACGGTGCCCACCTTACAAAGGGACCTCACCTTGTAACCCAGGCACCAAAAAGCGTGATCATGAGCAGTAGTTCTGCTTCCAGAGGCTTCCAAGAATGGTCAGCTGCTTGAGAGGTAACAGGCCCCACCCCTTCACACTCCCTGGAGGATGTGTCCTGGGAAATGCACTATTGCTAAGGTAATCAGTCCAGCACTTATTCCATTCTGCTGGCTTATCCTATTCTATTCACCTATTCACTAAGCTGTAAGCTCCCCCAGGACATAGCAAGGTGCCTGGAGGGCAGGCCTGTTGAATAAATAAATAAGCAAAATTAATGGACAACATTGATAATTTCTGCCCTAAACGGTTTGGCTCTGTGGATAGAGCGTCAGCCTGCGGATTCAAGGGTCCCAGGTTCAATTCCAGTCAAGGACATGTACCTTGGTTGCAGGCACATCCCCAGTAGGGAGTGTGCAGGAGGCAGCTAATCGATGTTTCTAAATCTCTATTCCTCTCCCTTCCTCTCTGTTAAAAAACCAATAAAATATATATATATTTTTAAAAACATTGATAATTTCTAAATCGTTGGTTTCTTATGCTTGACAAAACTGGGGAGGGGGATGTATCAGTAACGTCAAACTTAGACACTAAAGTAAAAAATGCAGTGTCAGCTAAGTACATAAACTAATGTGACTGCTTGGTGGATTTAAACCTAACAATAAATAGTTTTAATCTAAGATGAGTCACCTACACAACAGAGGCTGGTTTTGGATTCTTTTCACTCCCCCACAACAAAAATTAAAGAGCTGAATCCATAATTGACATAAAAACCCTTTCCTTGAATAACCAAAGTTCGAGCCTAGCACTAGAACAAAACAAACAAAACAAAACAAAGCAAAGGAAAAAAAAGAAAGAAAGAAAAAAAAAACACACAACAAAGCTTTTTTATCCATCAGCCAGAACCGAACAGGGAGCAAGAAATATCTCGCAGCAAAACTGAGTCAACCCAACAGTCTCCTTCGGGAAAGGAGCCAGCCCAGATCTTCCTTGTAATTCAAAGTTCTCTTCTGTCCTCCCTGTGCAGCAGGCTAATCTCAGACACTCCCGCCACTGCCTTTTAGGAGTGATGAGCATTTGTCCGTTCATCTACAGAAGCCTGCAAGCACCTGGAGAGGCAGGCTTGGGCCTAAATGTCTCCCACAGGCAATTGCAGCTGCTCAGAAAAAAAAGAAAAAGACCTGACTCAAGCAAAAAATAGTAACAACATTCGGAGCCCCATTTGAGAGACAATCTCTCTCTCTCTCTCTCTCTCTCTCTCTCTCTCTCTCTCTCTCTCTCTCTCTCTCTCTCTCTCTCTCTCTCTCTCTCTTTAACATGAAAAACAACCAGCTCCAGAGGAGGTGCCTTCCTTTCACAGATGCTGCTGTCAGTTCCATGTTTCCGGGCCAGGACAGTAGATACACCTACTAGTATTACTCTGCTCTTTTTTGTTGTTGTTAATATATTTTATTGATTTTTTTTTTACAGAGAGGGAGGGAGAGGGATAGTTAGAAACATCGATCAGTTGCCTCCTGCACATCCCGCAACCAAGCATGTGCCCCTGACCGGAATCGAACCCAGGACCCTTCAGTCTGCAGGCCAGCGCTCTATCCACTGAGCCAAACTGGTTTGGGCTCTACTCTTTTTCTTTTTTAAAGAGTATATCAAGCACTTTTCAAGATCAAATAAGACAGTGATCTTCTAAAGAGCTTCCTGAGAGTAATCCCTACTTGACAACCAAAAGTAAGTTATTTGAGCACAAAGAGTAACTGACAGCTCAGGAACTGGAAGCGAGGTCTTGGTGAGCCAAGGGCCCTGTCCTGCAGCCTTCCTGCCCCACTACCGTCCTGCAAGTGGGCGCGGAGCTGTCCCCTGCACAGCACTGTGTGTAAAGACAGCAGAGTCTAGCACAGCTGGGCAGCAGCTGTGAAAGCGCGAAGGGACAGTGAAAGTGGACTACACTGGTTTCCCTTGAGTTTTTGCTTCAGGATATGGCCACGCCATCTGATTTTTGGCTTGGCTGTGTCTGGGAAAGAAATGGGGCAAGCAATGAGGCCTACGTTTTCTGGGATTAGGACAATGGCTCATTACTTTCTTCACCTTATATTAATAATATCTCTCTCTAATCACTCGGGCCCCATTCTACTCCTAGCTGCACTAATCCCAATTGTTATCATCTGCAAATGGCAGGAAACCAGAGCTGAAGTTCCCACCAGCCCCAAACCACCTCAGGAAATGAAAGCTTGTTCAAAAATGTCACAGCATGGAAGTACCTGTCAGCAAGAGGACCACTGGAAAGGGTAAGGATATGAGAAATCCGAGACAGAAGAGATTATAAAACCATGTAGATTTGTCTTGGAAACGTTTTTACCGTTATGCGATTACCCAGTTTCTTGAGGATGTGTATCTCCATCAAAATTAAGAAACCATATCAGCCACACCAGCATGGCTCAGTGATTAAATGTGGACCTATGAACCAGGAGGTCACAGCTCGATTCCCAGTCAGGACACATGCCCAGGTTTTGGACTTGATCCCCAGAGTGGGGCATGCAGGAGGCAGCCAATCAATGATTCTCTCTCATCATTGATGTTTCTCTCTCTCCCTCTCCCTTCCCTCTGAAATCATAGATAGATGATAGATAGATAGATAGATAGATAGATAGATTTTTTTTTTAAAGAAACCATATCATAAAGGTCTAAATCTTCAGCTTTCTTAAGCTTCCCCAGTCCCCACCTCATTTTCCTACCATTTGCTGCACTGACCTAGAAATACTGCTTCATTTCTCAAACTGATGCATAGAATGGGGATGAAGTCAAGATGGGCTCTTTCTACAAGCTTGATGGTTTGCCCGAAAAGAGAACAGAGGTTTTTGTGTGGAGTTTTCTCCTTAAAATGACTTCCCTCACAATTCCTACTGAGCTGTGATAAACAAAAATAGATGTCATTGGAGTTCTTGAATGAGAAGGGATGATTTTTGTGTATAAAAAGGTGAAAGCAGGGAAAAAACCAAGATGGCGGTATAGGTAAACACCTAACTGCAGCCTCACAACAATTTCAAAAAAATACAACTAAAATACAAAATGGACATTATCCAGAACTACAGGAAAGTTGACTGACTGGAAATTCCACAACTATAAGGAAAGAGAAAACCAGAAGGAAAATCAGAGGAGCTGTAAAAGCCTAAGGGACAGAGACACAGTGTGCGCGGGTAGAGGAAGTAGCCAGAGAGGAGGGATGGCTGAGTGCCTGGCTGGCATTCCCTAGTGGGAAGGAGATAAAAGCTCTGGACTATGCTGAACCCCAGACCCGACAGTGCTGAACACCAGTTCTAGGCAAGACCCTGGGGACCCAGGCTCATACGAAGGGAGTCTAGGCTATAAGGTGGAAACTCAAGGGAGCGGCGAAAGGCAGTCCCAGAGGTGCGCACATTGCGCACAGAGGACAGACTGCTGACTGTGGACTGTGCTGCTGGATTGCCCTGGCTGAAAGAAAGCTCCAGACTGCTCTGAACCTTACTTCCAATCCCACTTCCAACTGCATTGAACCCCAGTTCCTGGCATATTGGAGGAGAGCCTGGACTGTTTGGTAGCAGGTGAAACTCGAGGGCACCTTTCTCTCAGAGGTGCTTGCAGCAAGTACAGAAGGACAATGAGGAACACCGAGACTCAGGAACCTCATAGGCCAGAGCTGACAGGAAGCCAAAGCTATAGGCTCCACCCTGAAACTCTGCCCCATCCAAGCTGAGCACAGAGGCTTTTGCAGTTTTCCAAGTCTAGCTGAATAAGGCTGTCTCTTGGCATAGACACAGCTGATCCTCACAGCCAATTGGCCTGGAGGTCAGTTCCTCTCAGTGATACCAACAACAATCAAGACTTAACTACAACAAGGCTGTACACACAGTCCACAAAAGGGGGCACCAAGAGTGTCCACCTCAGGCAACTGGAAGACTGACCCACTGAACCATATAGGACACCTTAGCACACAAAGCCACCCTACCAACTCAGGGAAGCAGCAAAAATGCTGAGACAAGGAAACAGATCACAAATGAAAGAAATGGAGGACAAAAAGCAACTAGATATAGAGTTCAAAACCACGCTTATAAGGTTTTTCAAGAATTTCCTAGAAAAGGCCAATAAAATAAACGAAACCTATGAGGATATGAAAAGGATCAACTAGAAATAATAAGGGATCAACTAGAAATTAAGAATACATTGTCTGAAATAAAAAATATTATACAGAGTCCTAAAAACAGAATGAAAGATCACAAGAATCAAGTCAAAGATTTGGAACATAAAGAGCCAAAAAACACTCTTCCGCAGAAGCAAGAAGACAAGAGAATCTAGAAAGTTGAAAATAATGTAAGAAACCTCTGGGACAACTTCAAGTGAACCAACATCAGAATTATGGGGGTCCCAGAAGAAGAGAGAGAGCAAGATAACGAAAACATACTGGAAGAGATAGTGACAGAAAACTTCCCCCACCTGGTGAAGGAATTAGACTTACAAGTCCAGGAAGTGCACAGAACCCCAAACAAAAGGAATCCAAAGAGAACCATACCAAGACACATCATAATTAAAATTCCAAGAGCAAAAGACAAAGAGAGAATATTAAAAGCAGCAAGAGAAAAGCAGGTAGGTACCTATAAAGGAGCACCCATACGATTGTCAGCTGATTTCTCAACAGAAACCATGCAGGCCAAACAGGAATAGCAAGAAATATTCAAGGTGATGCATAACAAGAACCTACAGCCAAAAATACTCTACCCAGCAAAGCTATCACTCAGAATCAAAGATCAGATAAAGAGCCTCACAGATGAAAAAAAAGCTAAAGGAGTTCATCACTGCCAAACCAGAATTATATGAATTGCTGAAGGGGGTTCTTTCAGAAGAGGAAGAAAATCAAGATAAAAATTATGAACAACAAATACGTAACTATCAACAAGTGAATCTAAAAACCAAGGGAATTAAAAAAATCTGATGAACAATATTAACTGGTGAATATAATAGAATCAGAGGTATGGAAGGGGAGTGCACTGATGATTCTCAGGGAAAGGGGGATTTGGGGGAGGGGTGCAGAAGAAACTGAATATAAACTGTGCACCTATGGATGAGGATAATGTGAGGTGGGGAAATGGCAGGGGGTGGGGTGGGAACCTGGTGGAGGGGAGCAATGGAAGGGGGGGGGGGGGTGAGGAACATTTGTAATAATATGAATAAAGATTTATTTATTTATTTTTTAAAAAGGAAAAAAAAAATTTAAAAAAAAAAAAGGTGAAAGCAAGGTTTTTCTGAGGACAATATCAAGCACAGGCAGCCTGCAGGACCAGAAGCTACTACTGGATGAGCAAGTGCAGATAGATGTCTACGACCTCTCTCATGTTTGGAGTGAATTTGGTTTACCCTGAGAGTCACCCCTCAAGTGGTCACAGCAACATTTGAAGCCACTGTTAACCTGCTGCTACAATGGAAGAACCACAACATCAATTATAGCCGCATGCATTTAAGTGCTTTTACTGACCAAAATTTCTGAAGTAAGGACATTAAAAGGAGGAAAGCAGCCGGAAGATTTCCAAGACATATTACACTTTAAAAGGAAAACAACGTACAAGGAGCAATATGCAGCGAGTAACCTCACTTAGGTTAAACTAAGAAACGTTTATCTGCACAAATATACGGATATGCATGGAAAGAGATCTGAAAGGGCAGAAGCCAAATGTTACAACAATTACCCATGGGAGAGAGATCTAGATGGGAGGGGCGTAAAAGAAGGAAGCCAGCAAGGAGAAGAGGCAGAAGAGACTAAATTCTTCTAACTATTTGCCTTTTTAAAAAAGAATATACAGGGTGGGGCAAAAGTGTGTTTACAGTTGTGAGTACACAAAACACAGTTTATCCTTGCATTATTATTTATTGTATTATTTTCCATAGGAACAACTGTGAGCCTACTTTTGCCCACCCTGTATATGCATGTGTTACAGTATAACACTATATGAGACAATCATCATGTAGTTGTCAGTACTGTTCTTAGTAGGAAGAGAAAAAAAAGACAATAAAAACATGGCAGAAATTGCATTTCACTGTTACACGTAAATATAATTTAACTACTTACCCATGAGAAAGAGGTTTAAATATGCATTGCCTCCTAGATTCACAGAATTCAAGGAGAAGGCATAGAATCCCAAACACCCCGTGAACCAAATCAGCCAAATAATAAGTGTTCTTGTTCCGATATCACAGTCATGAAACAGATCTAAGAGCCTGTGCTTATTAACATAAGTAGTTGTTCTACCAACAGGACTGTATATATCCGGGGATAAAAGTTCTGACAGTTGAATGGTGCCTGTTCTATTCCATTTGGCCATCTGATCAACCACTGTTTGCGCTTCTTTAAATTTCCCCTCTGAAAGAAGCCAAAAAGGAGTCTCCGGGAGCATCCAACAGAAGAAGAAAAAGGGGACAGTCACTGTTGAGAGGATTATCTGGTAGATCCACCAGGTCCTGACCAAGTAGCCCGTCAAAGCCACCACCATTGTTCCAACGGCAAAAAAGGAGTGCACCTGGATGCATGCCCACGTCCGAGCCTTCTTGCCGACAAATTCTGTCACATAGACAAACACCACTATGAGGTAGCCACTTGCAACCTGGAAAACAAAAGGGGGGAAAGAGTCCAGGTTTAAGGTCACGTGTACAACTCCTAAGGGGTCTGACGTCTCTGTGAGGCAAGAGAGAAAATGCCAAAGGATTGTTTTCTGGGACCCATATCACATTTATAAAAGGACACCTAATCCAATCCATCCTTCCACTTGAAAGGGGGTCCTTTCATCTTCTCCGCACTCAATGGCAAAATGTAAGAGGTTATGTGTGAATAAAGTGGCTTTCTGTTTCATTTAAATGTTCCTTTACACTGTGAATTTATTTCCAGTTTCTTGTAACTGTACATATCAATTTATCTACCGTATATGCATGAGGTCCTTATTATTAAATCCTAAACTTTAAACAGGGACAAAAAGTTGTGGTAAGTAGTGGAAAGAAAAAAGATTTAACTAAAACTTTATTTTGAGGGGCAACAAAGAAAAAAAAACAAAACAGATAAGTTGGACATCATGAAAATTTAAGACTGTGCATCAGAGGACACTATCACCAGAATGAAAAAGCAACCTAAGGATTAAGACATTTGCAAAATACATATATGATAAGAAAAAAATATCTAGAATATCTAGAGAACTTGTAAAAACTCAACAAACAATTAAACAATCTAATTAAAAAATGAGCAAACAAAAAACTGGGATTTCTCCAAAGGAAGATATGTGAATGGCCAATCAGCATCACTAACAATTAGGGAGATGCAAATCAAAATCACAATGTGAAGCCATCTCATAGCTATTAAGATGGTAGTATACAAAAATAAAAACAGAAAATAACAAGTGTTGGCAAGGATGCAAGAAATTTGAACCTTTGTGTACAGCTAGCAGGAATGTAAAGTGATGCAACCACTAAAGAAAGGTGTATGGGAATTCCTCAAAAATTAAAAAAAAAAAAAAAATAGAGCTACTATATGACCCAGCAATCCTTCTTTGGCTATATAGCCACAAAAATTTAAAGCAAGGTCTCAAAGGGACATCTGTGCACCCATTTTAGCTACTGTGAATAACAGCCTTATTCACAGTAGCTAAAATGCGGAAACAACACAAGTATCTGTAAACAAATGAACAGATGAGCAAAATGTGGTGTATGCATTCAGGGGAATATTATTTAGCCTTGAAAAGGAAAGAGGAAGAATATTCTGACATAAGCTACAACATGAGTAAACTTTGAGGACGTTATGCTAAATGAAGTAAGACAATCACAAAAAGACAAATACTGTATCATTTTTATATGGAGTGCCTAGAGAGAGAATGGAGAATGACAGCTGCTTAGGGCTAAAGGGATGCATAGAGAGAAAGGGGAATTATTATTTAATGGGTATAGAAGTTTCATTTTTGCAAGATGAAAAATATTCTGGAAATGAATGATGATGATGGTTGCACAATATGAAGGTAACTAATATCACTAATACACTTCAGTTCAGATAGTAAATTTTATATCATGTGTATCTTACCAAAATAAAAAAATAAATAAAAAATGGGGAGAAACCTTTATTTTGAAAATAGGCCCAGCGACTGGAGGAGATAAAAAGAGGGGAAAAGGGGGACGTGTGTAATACTTTCAACAATAAAGATTTTTTTAAAATAATAAAATAAAATAGGTCCATTTTAAACAATATTTAGATTATAATAATAGTCTGTTATCATTCTTGGAATACAAAAAGAATGAATCAAATGATGGATTTTTTTTTTTTTAGGGGAGCAGTGAAAGGATTAAAAATTTTCCTGCAAAATTATTGCACAATCATGAAGTTAATTTTTGCAAAATTATTCCAGAGCACTGTCAATTTCCCCAAAGGCCTCTCTTCATCCTTTAATATTCGAATTTTTTTTTTTTTTGAAACCCTTGTGGATGCTCCTCTCTGGACCCCTTGGTGAGAGGGGAGAGGTTCCCTTCTCCGCAAGATTGCAAACTCTTCCTGCAGATGAAAAGGTCACTCCGTTATCCTGGACCAACGACCTTCAAACAGAATTCCTGCTGCTGTCTGACCGTTTGGAAGCCAAGTGTGGAAACAACATCCTCACTCCCACCTCCAGTGACAGTCCCTATTGCACAGAGGGCCTCCTCCCTGCCTAGTGCTGGGCCACAGATGTTCGCTTTAACCCTGCTGGATGCTGATAACAGCCCGGGGAAACAGGCATTACTCTCCACCGCGTAGAGTTTAAAGACTAAGGCTCAACGAGGATAACCTGTTTTCTCACGGTCACACAGCTAAGAAGCCAATCTGTGGCAAAGCTGTACTTGGAACTCATGCCTTTCTCACAAGGCTCCCCTGGTTCCTCATCACACAGAGGCCTCAAGCCCTCCTGCTTTCATTCTTAGCAATACACAGATGACTTTCTTAACACCTTCCCCATCTGTCTGGCTCAGGCACGCAGGGCCTGATGAGACCGATATAATTAATTGCTCAGAAGTAAAACAATGCCTTAGCAATTGTGGAATGTGGACCCTGTGCCAGACGTAGAGTCAAACAGAGAAGTTTCTGCCCAGTAGGCAACCATGACTCATTTTAATGAGTCCCATTCTAAACAGAGGGCATTAATATTCCACAGGAGGAACTTCTGCAAGGGAGTGATCCAAGGTTAAGCCTTGATCTCTCGCCCTAGATTCTAAATTGGCACATCTGAGAGAGTTAAGCTTCAATGTGAAACACTGTGTCCAATTAAAAAGGTAAAAAAAGAAAAACAAAAAAAAACCCACAACTCACAATAGCGAGAAGGAAGCGTGCAAACATGAAGCTGTAATAGTCCAAGGTGAACGCTGCTGCTATGCCAAAGAAGTACATGCCAATGCTTGTGGACCACAAGACAAGTCGCCTTCCTACCCTGAAAGAGAAGAGTCAACAGCGGAGGAAGCAAGGTAGAGCTGTCACAGTGCAAATCCACCCCAATTCATGAAAGATGTGTTTCCCATGTTTTTAATAGCTCATGTTTCTGGTTATTGTTATTCATTCATTTGGGCAAACCATGAGTTAAGACTTATTTATTCAAGAGGCCAGTCTTTCAGTGGCGAAGTCTCTCCCTCAACTACTAATATACAGACATGATCACTCTGGGTGATCCCCAGGAGACCCACTAATCTGGGATTTGGGGGAAGAGGAGGGAGGATGTGTCCTTTCTCTCCCAGGACTCCCACTCTCTGATCTGTTGGGTCACCTTCCCAGCCAAGCTGGTGCTGCCCACCAAGGCTGAGGCAGCTCTTGCTAAGCTCCCTTGTAGACAGAGATCTTGCTACATTTTGCTCATAAATCATCTGCTCATAAGATGCTTACTTGCCCTATATTTTTATACTTGGGGAAGAGTATTTCTTTGTCTAAAAACAAAGAACAGCCCGACTGCAGAGTTCAGTGGTTAAGTGTCAAACTATGAACCAGGAGGCCACGGTTCCATTCCCAGTCAGGGCACATGCCTGGGTTGTGGGCTAGACTCCCAGTACAGGAGGCAACCAATCAATGATTCTCTCTCATCATTAATGTTTCAATTTCTCTTTTCTTCTCCCTTCCTCTATGAAATCAATAAACATAAATATATACATAAATGCAAATAAAAACAAATTCTATTCCTGACAGATTTTATTTTAATTGAGATATAATTTACATGCCACAAAAACCAACTTTTTAAAGATCACAGTTCAGTGGCTTTTAGTGTGTTCACAGAGTTGAGGACTGTCATCGCTATTTAATTCCAGGGCGTTTCCATCACTGCAAACAGAACCACTGCACCCAGGAGCTGTCATTCCCCATTCCCTGCTCCCTCCAGCCCTTGACAACCACTCATCTACTTCCTGTCTCTGTAGAGTTGCCTCTTCTGGACATTTTATGTAAAGGCAGCCACACAATATATTACCTTTCGTGTCTGGCTTCATTTGCTTAGCAATATGTTTTCAACATTCACCCATGTTGTAGCATGTAGCAATACTTCAGTCTTCTTTATAAGTAGCTAACATTCCATTGAATGGATATACCACATTATGTTTATCTGTTCATCAGTTGGTGGACAGTTGCCTTGCTTCACTTTTTGATTATTATAAATAATGCTGCCATGAACATTCCAGAACAAGATTTTGTGTGAACTTACGTTTTTAATTCTCTTGGATATACTCTGATGAGTGAAATTGCTGGATTATATAATAGCTCTATGTTTTAACTTTTTTAATCAATAAAATATATATATTTAAAAAAACAAAATTAGACTTCCTCAGACTCATGTAATAATAATATATTTAAAATATATTTTTTTAATTGATTTTTTTACAGAGAGAAAGAGAAAGGGATAGAGAGTTAGAAACATCGATGAGAGAGAAACACTGATCAGCTGCCTCTTGCACAACCCCTACTGGGGATGTGCCCGCAACCAAGGTACATATCCTTGACCGGAATCGAACCTGGGACCCTTCAGTCCTCAGGCCGATGCTCTATCCACTGAGCCAAACCAGTTTTGGCTTGTATATATTCTTTAGGGAAATATCTATCCAAGTCCTCTGTCCACTTTTAAATTGGATTTTCTTTTTATTGTTGAGTTGTAAGAGTTATTTATATATTCTGATACTGACTCTTATTAGATATACTACTTGCAAATATTTTCTCTCTGTGAGTTGTCTGAAATAGATAATTTTAAGACAAAAAAAAAACCATACATAATGCCAAGATTCCAACCAGTAGGTAAATTATTAGAATGAATGAGCATTTAATGAGGTGGCTGGATATGTTATCAATATATATAAGTTAATTCTATTTCTATATACCCGTAACAAATATAAAATTTTAAATGCCATTGCAATATCTTAAAGTGGTGAACTGTATATGAATAAATCTAACAAAAAGCTTGTAAATGCTCTATGGAGAAAATGAAAAACTTCAAGAATCAAATCATTAGGGGGAATAGATATATCATTAGACAAAGAGATAGATGGTCCCTTAAGGGACCTTGAAACAGAATAGTGCGTTCATAGACATGAGTATGGGACAAATAAGGTCCTGCACAAGAATCAGTAACTGGTGCTGGGACAACTGTCTAGCTATATAGAAGAAAATACACTGGAGTCCCTTTCTCATAGCTTACATTATAAAATCAGTCCCAGAAGGATTAGAGGCACATATGTGAAATGCAAAACTATATAACTTTAGGAAGATGATATTGGAGAATATCTTCAAAACCTAACGCAGGAAGGGAAGACTTTTTTTTTTTTTTAAAGATACAGAAAACACTAACCATGAAGGAAAGGATAGATACATTTGATTTCACATCCATCTGAAAAACACTCCTGGCTGGCATGGCTCCGTGGTTGAGTGTCAACCTATGAACCCGGAGGTCATGGTTCGATTCCCATCAGGGCATATGCTCGGGTTGCAGGCTCCATCCCCAGTGTGGGGTGTGCAGAAGGCAGCCAACCAATGATTCTCTCCCTTCATTGATCTTTCTAAATCTCTCTACCTTCATCTCTGAAATCAATAAAAATATACTAATATTAAAAAGAGAGAAAGAGAAGAAGACACATGGGAGGGAGAGAGGAAGAAAGGAATAGAGGGAGAGGAAATATTTGTTTGACATATGACTAAAGGATAAGGATCCAGAATAGTCAAAGGACTTTTAAGTCAACTAGAGGCTTGGTGCACAAATGTGGGGTCTCTTGGCTTGGCCTACGGGGATTGGGCTAACGCCGGCTCTCCCACATCACCTGAAGAGTCTCAGATTGTTTGAGGCTGGTTCTCAGGTGACACACCCGAGAATCAGGCTCTCTCCTCTCTGGTTTCAGGATACATCACCTGAGAACTGCATCTGTCAAGTCACTGCAGCTTGGCAGCTCCTGCATTGAGCATCTTCCCCCTGGTGGTCATTGCACATCATAGCTAGTGGTCAGATGGTTGAATGGTTAGATGGTTGCTTAGGCTTATATATATATAAAACAGATAAAATGGGGAAAAGATTTAAAGTCACTTCCTAAAAGAGAAATCTAAGTGGTTAATAAAAATATGAAAAAGGTGTCAATGACATATAATCACACTGTTTATTTCTGACCAGTTGTCAAAAGTAAAAAATCTTGTAATACTAAATGTTGGCAAGCATATGGAGTAATAGGGTCTCTCACCCTGCTGGTATGAATGCAAATTGGGAATGCAAATCAGGAGAACCAAAGAATAATTTAGCATTCTGTAGAGAAGCGGGTAATGTGGACTGCCCCCAGGTTCTAGGGGATGTACCCTAGAGATGCTCTTGCACATGTCCACATGAATACATGCATAAGAATGTCCCTACAGAATTGTTTCTAACAGCCGGCACTGCAAACAAGCCAAATACCCTTCAACCACATCATAGACACATGTATCGCAATGCATTCCTGCAGGGGAATAGGCAGGATTGTAATGCTATAAATAATAAATCTTCTTCTCTCTTTTCCTTTATGTCTTTCTCCCATCCTCTCCTTCTCCCTCTTTCTTTTTCTCCCTCTCTTAGCTCTATAGTACTGGCTAGAATCTCTAGTACAATACTAAGTGGAAGTGGGGTTTCACATATTCTTGTCAGTTGCTGATCCCAAAGAAAAAGCTTTTAACATTTCACAGTTAAGATGTGCATGGCAGCCGAAACCAGTTTGGCTCAGTGGATAGAGTGTCAGCCTGTGGACTGAAAGGTCCCGGGTTCGATTCTGGTCAAGGATATGTACCTTGGTTGTGGGCATATCCCCAGTAGGGGGTGTGCAAGAGGCAGCTGATCGATGATTCTCTCTCATCAATGTTTCTAACTCTCTATCCCTCTCTCTTCCTCTTTGTAAAAAATAAATAAAATATATTTTTTTAAAAGATGTGCATGGCACATTCTTCTATTTTTAGGTTTTATCATGAATGGATTTTGAAATTTATTAAATTCTCTAGTTGTTTACTGAGTTGGTGATAAGAATTATGCCCTCTTCAACTGTTTCATTTCTAATATTAAATATGCTCCATACCTTATTCTATAAATTTCAACTTCTCATATTTTCCAACTCTGTCTTTCTGAGTTTTAGTATTGATAATTTTTTCTCAGCTATCATCCATGTTACTAATTATTTCTTTAGCTGTGTATAATAGGTTGTTAAAAGTACCCAGGAAGGCCAAAACCGGTTTGGCTCAATGGATAGAGCATCGGCCTGCGGACTGAAAGGTCCTGGGTTCAATTATGGTCAAGGGCATGTACCTTGGTTTCGGGCATATCCCAAGTAAGGGGTGTGCAAGAGGCAACTGATTGATGACTCTCTCTCTCATAGATGTTTCTAAGTCTCTATCCCTCTCTCTTCCTCTCTGTGAAAAATCAATAAAAAATATATTTTTTTAAAAAGTATCCAGGATGTTTGTTAGTCCCTTTTTATTTTTTTAATTTCTAGATGTTCTAGATAGGTATTCTTCAATTTTATGTCATTTTAAAATACAATTTCCAGACTTTTAGCAATTTTTAAAATGTATATTTTATTTCTTTAAGAATATAAACATAGCCCTGGATCGTTTGGCTCAGTGGATAGAACATGGGCCTCCAGACTTAAGGGTCCCTGGTTCAATTCCAGTCAAGGGCATGTACCTTGCTCAGTTGCAGGCTCAATCCCCAGCCCTAGTCGGAGTGTGTGCAGAAGGCAACCAGTTGATGGTCTTCTCTTATATCCATGTTTCTCTGTCTCTCCCCTCCCCTCACCCCTAACTTCCACTCTCTCTAAAAATCAATGGGAAAATATCCTAAGGTGAGGATTAAAAAAAAAAGAGTAATATAAATATAGTTACTTTATTATCTATGCCAGGTAATTCCAGTATTTGAAGTCTTTGTGCAGAATCAGGTATACCCCTTAAAGAGCAAGTCTATTTAACAAATACACACACACACACACACACACACACACACACACACAGTAATAACCAATATATGTTGAGTAGTTAAATGTCCAAGGTACTTTTTCTTTTAATTTATCTTTTTTCCCCATTTGACCCCCTCCCCAAGGCACTTTTTCTGTATTAATTTTACAATAACCCTTTGTGATGGATGCCATTGTTTTCATTTCCCAATTACAAACACGGGTTAGGCAATTTCCCCCGAGGCCACAGCTAATAAGCAGAGCCAGGGTTTGAGCGCAGGCAGACTGTCTTCAGAGCCCATCCTTTCACCACATTATTTTGTGAAGCATGAAAATAACTAAAGTTTTTAACCTAACTCCCTGTCCCTTTAGAAAACCAGATAGGAAAACAAACCCTGCACCGAGCAGCAATGCTAAATGCTTCACTGTACCTGTCGGAAAGGTAGCCAAAAATGAGCGCTCCCAGCAGGACGCCCACCATGAACGTAGGCTGGATCAGCTTTGCAAACCATTCCCGGTTACAGACCAGATCCCACTGAGTCACCACGGTGCTGTCCCATTTGCTTGTGTCGTAGATGTAGCCATCCAAACAAGGATAACGACTCTTATGGCCATTATAATTGTAGTCCAAGCTCGATGAGTTATCTCTCCGGAACCTGTTACACCTTTTGAGCTCCCAGATCTCGCCGTCCTGTAGCTGCACCACGACTTCTTCTTGGCTGGAGGAAGACAGCTTCCAGATGTTGTCCAGCCTCAAATCAGAAACGTTGTGGAAAAGAACCCGGCTCACGTTGCCTGGGGGCCTGCAGGCATACCTGGGGATCACGGTCATAAACACAGACGCCAAGTAGTGGATGCCACAAGAGATGTTCTGGAAGGCACATGTGAAATAGAGAAAGATCTGGTATCTGAAAAGAGAAGAAAAGAAAGTTATTACATGTGGATTAAAAAAAGAAGAAGAAGACAAGCAAATAGGAATGGTCTTTATCTTGTTTACCTTAACACATGTACAGATGGATAAATACAAAATAAGTAAAGATGTCTGTATACACAGGTTAGTATATAAGCATATATGCATAGCTCTGTTGAGAGGGCTTATAAGCAATGAAGTCCCAATAACAACAAGCACACCCAGTGCCCGATCTTGATTTCTAAGTTCCATTCTCCAATGAAAGAAACCAGGAAAAAAAGAGCAGGAGGAGGCAAATACTAACTAAATCTGGAGCATCTTGTAATATCAGAAAGTGAGGAAGTGCTTCAAATACAAAAGATCCTGAGCATTCTTTCCATTTAAACCTTCCTTTCTCTTTTGCAAGGATAACTTCTTAAAACAAACAAACAAACAAACAAAAAAAACCCTACTTCCTTAGGTGTCTAGTACTCTAACATATCACTCTGTCCCTGACAAAGCCTGTTATCCATCAGGTGTCATCCATGTGCCCAAAAGAAGACCCCCTCCGGAACAACAGACCCATAGATGCAGTGCACACAGCTGAGAGACATGCGTGTGGAAAAGAAGCATGGCAGACACAAAAGACACAACGCCCAGATGCGAGGGAAAGCAAAAATGACCAGAACTCCCTGAAAATGGACCGTGCAATCTGGGTGACCTTCAGTCTAGATTTATGCCATTCTGTTTACAAAAGCGTAACTGGTGGCACCCCACAGGGCTTAAAAGCGTGGACTCCAGAGCCAGACTGGATGTTTGAATCCTGACTTTGTCACCATATAAGGCTTTGGCCAAGATCCTTAGCTTTGCTATGCCTCCGTTTCCTCGTCTGGGGTGTTGTGGAAATGGAAAGATTTAATATGTGTAAAGCACTATGGCACCTTATAGGTGCATGCGTTAGCTATTATGATGTTCACAGAGGAAAGTCAAAAAAGAATCGCCAAAGAAAGGTTCATCTTTTGAAAACACACACACACACACACACACACACACACACACACAGATGTAAGACATCCGCAGGCTCCACGCGCCAGGTCTGACATTTTAAACTAGGGGTGTCGAACTCAATCAGAGAAGGGGTCAAAATCTAAAATCCAGCCTAAATCGCGGGCCAAATGGTTTACTGAACAGTCATAAACTGTCATTGTGATGGAAACGCAGCGGAGTGCAGTGATGACAGCGCGGTGCGGGCCACATTGCAAGGCCTGGCGGGACGGATTTGGCCCTCAGGCCTTGTGTTTGACACACGTGTTTTAAACCATCTCTTCCCTCTCCCCAGGGCAACTCAGGGGTTCGGGTTTTCAGTCTCCCAACACTGATGCCTGCATCTCAGTGTCAATTCCCTCTCCCACGGGGCTTAAGCCATGAAGTTTATGGAACTTCATACAATTTTAGAACAAATCCTGAAAGTGCCTTTTAATTCTTCTTAGGTATCCTGCTTTCCTCCCTTAAAGTGCTTCTTTATCTTAGAAATGACTAATGAGAAATAAAAGATAATTACAGATCTCCACTTAACACTTTCACTAGGTTTTCTCTTTTTTAAAAAAAATATTTTATTGATTTTAGAGAGGAAGGGAGAGGGAGAGAGAGATAGATGAGAGAATTATTGATGGGCTGCCTCCTGCACGCCCCCTACTAGGGAGGAGCCGGCACCCCAGGCATGTGCCCTTGGCCGGAATCGAACCTGGAACCCTTCAGTCCACGGGCAGACGCTGTATCCATTGAGCCAAACCAGCCAGGGCTGGGTTTTCTTAAGAGAAGGCTAATAATACACAATACCCTCCCTTCCTATTTATAAATAAAGAGACCAATTACAGCAAACTATGAGAGAAGAGATGGGGTACCGTGGTACAGTCACACTTTTTGCAAACTTTGTGCTGTAAGCTTTGACTGGTTACTCTTCCCCTTCTTATAATCTGCTTTCACTATCAACCTTTCCAAGGCGGAGGCTTGGGTAACAATAACAGCCATGATATTGAGAAATTACTGGATAGTAAGAGTTTTTTTCTTTTTAAAAAAAATATTTTTTATTGCTTTTTTACAGAGAGGAATAGAGAGCTAGAAACATCAATGAGAGAGAAACATTGACCAGCTGCCTCCTGCACACCCCCTACTACTGGGGACGTGCCCGAAACCAATATACAATACATGCCCCTGACCGGAATTGAACCTGGGACCTTTCAGTCCTCAGACCCGACGCTCTACCACTGAGCCAAACTGGTTTCCGCTGGATAGTAAGAGTTTTTGCATACATTGTTGTGGCCGGCTAGGACTTGTCTCCCAAAATCTGTTCTCCACTTCTGTCACCACCGTGAGCTACCTTTGACCAGGAAAGCAGCCTCAAACAGGACGCTGTGTGGTACTGCCTGGCACACCGCACCAGGCACATACCCGGCTCCTGTCTATGGCAACAACTGGCTATCCCTGGGGCGACACCTGCCAGGCCCGAGGAGATCCCAGGCGAGGCGGGGCGGGCAGCAGTCCTCTTGGGAAGCAGGAGAGGAAGCTGGAGGTCAGAGACGGGCGGCCAGGGACCAGCACTCCTCTGTCCAGGCAGCCCGGCCTCTCCCCCTGGGCCTCGGGCTTCAGCTCCCCGAGGGTGTGCGCCCCGAGCTCCCCCGGCCCCGCCGCCGCCTCCCCAGAGCGAACCCCACGGCCCTCTCCTCGCTGTGGGGGTCCCGCTGCCAGAGTCGGTCTGGCCCAGGGGACTGGACGGGGGTCCCCCGACCTCCCGGGGACACACGGGGTGGCGGTGTCTGCAGATCGCGAGCGCAGCGCCGGAACCCGCAGCAACGGAAAGAAACAGCCCCACCGACGCCGCCACCCGCGCGGGCCCGCCCCCAGGCCACCCTCCCCGGTCCGCTCCCCCAGCGCCCCACCTGCCGAAGTGCCCCACGCGGTCAAAAATCAGCTCCAGGTTGCCGTGCCCCATGGTGCGGCCGCGCCAAACGCGCCCGGTGCCGGGGGCTGGGGGCCCGCCCGGCCCAGCGCCCAGGTCGCCGTCGTCCCCACCCGCCCACCCGCCCCCCGCGGCCGCGCGCCGGGGCCACCAGCCTCCGGGTCCCCGCGCGGCCCGGCCACCGCGGGGACCCCGCAGGCTGTCCGCCAGCCGCTCTCCCCGCACCGGCCCGCCCCAGCCCCCCGCCAGCGGCCCGGGCTTCTCCCCGCCACCAGGGCCCCCTCCCAAAGCGCCGTGGGCCCCGAGCGCCTCCATCCCTCAGCACCCCCACTGTGGAGAGAGGCCAGGGCGTTTCCGGGGGGCGCACCCCACAGCCCACCCGGAACCCAGCCTCTGCAGATGGCACGCCTGTACCCAGGGCTCCCAGACGTTGGGATTTCACTGCCAGCATCACTGAGAGGGAAGAGGAAGGCCGGGGTTCAGATGGAGCTCCGAATCTCCCCTCGGCATGCTCTGTGGCCCCATGTGTACATTTCTGGACTCCACTCTGAGTCACTAATGTTGTTTTCTCAGAGCAGCCCAACAGGTTGATCTCCAAGACAGGTGTCCACAGGATAGAACATAAAGAATGGGTTCTGATGACTGGGACGGACAGGATCCCGCAGGCTGTGTCAGAGATTTTACCTTAACCGCAAGGCAAAGGGGACTCCCTTGGTGGAGTCTCAAGCACAAAAGTCAAGACAAATCTGTAATTGAAAGGATTGGAACAGGAGAGGAAAGGCCAGCTCCCGAAGTAACTCCCTCACCTACTCATCATAGAGACGTTTTCTTTGGAAATGCAAATACTCCGAGGCTGACCTATCAGCGATCGCGATCGATAAACAGTCTAGAGTGGATTTTTTTAAAGTTGATTCATGCTAACTAGAAAGACTTAAGGTGGGAAATGCTGAGGAGGTACGACTGGGAGGGAGAGAGGGAAGGAGTAGTTTTGCCAAAGGCTAACCTACAAGGAAAGGTGGGGACCACAGGGACCAGTCAAGAACCTAATTGTTTCAAAGCACCAAAAGGAGAGTTAACTGAAAAAGATTGGGAAAATTAGCCCTAACCAGTTTGTCTCAATGGACAGAGCCTCGGCCTGCAGACTGAAGAGTCCCAGCTTCGATTCCAGTCAAGGGCATGTTCCTTGGTTGCAGGTATATCCCCCTAGGAGATGTGCAGGAGGCAAGTGATTAATGTTTCTAACTCCCTATCCCTCTCCCTTTCTTTCTGTAAAAAATTAATAAAAATGTATTTTTTAAAAGATTGGGAAAATTTTGGACTTTCATCTGCTATTTCTAATTACACTAGAAAGAAATGCCACGACGTAAATCAGATGAACTGGCTCAGTTGGTTGAATGTCATCCTGTGCATCGAAAGGTCTTCACTTTGATTCTTGGTCAAGGCACATAGGGGGAGGAAAGAGAGGCTGGATCAATTTCAGTAACCAATGCCAATCATTTGACCAATCATTGGCCTATGTAATGAAACCGCTCACTATGACATGCACTGACCACCATGGGGCAAACGCTTCGGAACTGAGTAAGACAGGTTAAACACACCCTGGAGCCAACCCCCGGTCCCTCCCCAGCCCTGATCATGCACCAGTGCAGCCTCACCTGCACTCTCTCACAACTCAGGACCCCTCAGGGGATGTCAGAGAGCCAGTTTTGGCCCGATCCCACAGGCCAGGCCGAGGGACTCCACTGGTGCACAAATTTGTGCACTGGGCCTCCAGTGCTATTATCAGTAAACACACCAGAGAGCTTGCTCTTTCTCCACCATGTGAGGACACAGTGAGAAGGTGGCCTTCTACAAACCAGAAAGAGAGCTCCCACCAGAATCTGACCATGCTGGCCTCCTGACTGCAGGCTTCCAGCCTCCAGAACTATGAGAAAATAAATTTCTGTTATTTAAGCCAAACTTCTGTTTTTAAAAAAATATTTTTTTTTATTGATTTCAGAGAGGGAGAGAGAATAGAAACTTAAATGATGAGAGAGAATCATCAATCAGCTGCCTCCTGCACACTCCACACTGGGGATCAAGCCCACAACCTGGTGTGACCACAACTGAACTGTGACCTCCTGGTTCATAGGTTGATGCTCAACCACTGAGCCACAGTGGCTGGACTTAAAGCCACACTTGTATTGCTAAATATTCAGATTGCTCCAATTTTTGTGTGATTGCATATAAAGCTACAAAGAATAACTTGGCACACATGCCGTTTGCACATATGCGAGCTATTTGTTGGCTAAATTCCTAGAAAAGAATTGCCGGGTGAATATATACTCATATCTATAATCTTGCTAAATATTGCCAAATTGCCCTGCATGGTCATTGTGCCAATTTACACTCCATTTAGGCTGTTTAATAGTATTTGTTTCCCCCTCACTTTCACCTACACAGTATGTTAGCAAACTTCTGAGATTTGCCAAATTAGCAGGTCAAATTTTTCTTTATAGTTTTTTTTTCTTTTCTTTTCTTTTTGCATTTTCTTGTTATGTGTGAGATTATTTTTTTCATGTATTTAAAAGTCTTTTGTGTATTTCTTCTACAATTTACTTCCTTTTTTATAGTTAGTATTTTTTTAAATTGTTTTATAGGTGCCCTTTATTTTAACAGAAAAATAAAACCTTTATGTGTGGTAAGAATTGCAAACCCACCCCCCCACACACACAAGTTTGTTATCTGACTGCTGACTTTCCTTATGGTGATTTTTGTCAGACTGAACATTTTTATTTTTACATATCTCAATTTAACAAACTTTTCTTTTAAGACTTCTGGGTTTCACACATACTTAGAGATTTTTTCCCCACTCCAAGATAAAAATATCTCCTTGCTTTTTCCTACTTCTCTTTACTTTTTATATTTAAGTCTTGGGCCCATCTGAAATCTATTTTAGTATAGGCTATGAAGTAGGGATCCAATATAATTTATTTTCAGAGAGTCACCAGTTTATCCAGGGCCATTGACTAAATAATTTATTTTTTCCTGGTAAATATGCAGTAAACCAGCAATATTTATTAAATACATAGTTACTAAATAACTAGTAATCTATTGCCAGCTTATTGCATGTTTACCAGGAAAGGATATTGAATTTTATCAAATGCCTTCTTACTACCTATTAGAAAGATAATATCTATTAACCTTCTATCATCATAATAGATTTCCTAACATGGAAATGGTTACACGGCTGCGTCAGTGTGGTTGCTCAGACTTCATCATTGCTTTGTTTCCTGCAAAATAGAGAAATAGTCAATCTGGGTAAAGATGGGAAGAAAAAGGTGGGGAGAAGTTTAATTGACTAAAAACTGCATTTACTTGAAATCCATAAGGAAGGGCATTTGAAAGACATAAACAAATCAGCGTGCAACAAGCATTAGGAAATGTAGTTTTGAGATATGAATGTGCCCTGGGAAGACAAGAGTTCTGAGGTAGAAAATCCATAAAATTAAAATACCAACCTTCTGTGAAGGGTATTTCTTCGCATTTAATAAAATATCAGGATTTATTTCAACTTTTGCTCCCCACCCAGATGTACATACTCTTCTAAGGTGCCCCAACAACAACGCTTTTTGCCAAACAACTTCTGCAAGCCATCTCGCCCCTTTCCCAAAACAAATCTAATCAATACACCAGGGTGTCTTCCAAATTTTAATTGCAACATTTCTGCCACAAGAGGGCACAGTGTGACTATTCATACCGTGCACAACAATTGACGCTCCTCAAGGTTAATGTTACACAACAAAATAGGTTGTACTACAGTAACTGTTTTCATTTGCATATTGTTTTTTGTACACTTGAATTAATTGTATTCCTTAAAGCAAGAATAATTGAAAGCAGAAATGCCCACCATTTCCTTCTGGAAAATCTTTTTTCAGGCTGTAACTGGTTAAGTACAAACTTAGCATGACTCTCCTCTGTTTAAGAGACGGTGATTCATCTCTTTTTCTGGGAGTCATTTCCTGTAAGGGCCTTCAGCGGCCTTTTTGCTCCAAATTACTAGTTCTTACTATGTTTCCCGCAGGCCATCAAGTTCATGGCTTTTATTATAGCCTTGCAAATTAGTAGAAAAAAAATTTACTAGCCCATAAACATTTTATCAGCACCATCTTGCTCCGGGGGGCAGATTGGTAACCAAATAACTGAAAGCTCTGTTTCGCATAACCCACTCAGCTATGAAACTAATGATGGTTATGCAACCATCAGTAAAAAAAAGTTTCCAGCTTTTTATTCTCTCCTTGCAAAGAGTGTGCACATACAGTGTGGATGTGGGCATAAATGTAACCTAATAAACATGTTGCCAAACACCACATGCAATCTCTGCTCTGCATGGCAAAAGGGATAACATTCCCACACAGATTTTCTTAACAAATAGAAATCACCTTCCTCTGAGTAGTCTTATTGGCACCTGCTCAAAAGAATAATTGGCCAGCTCAACTGGCATGGCTCAGTGGTTGAGCTTCAACCTATGAACCAGGAGGTCATGGTTCAATTCCCAGTTGGGGCACATGCCTGGTTTTCAGGCTCGATCCCCAGTAGGGGGCGTGCAGAAGGCAGCCGATCAATGATTCTTGTCTCTGATGTTTCTCTCTCTTTCTCTCCCTCTTCCTTCCTCTCTGAAATCAATCAAAATATATTGAGTCAGGGTTTAAAGCGGGAGACTTGGTTTTGCTTTTGCACCTGGCAATGGGCCCAGAACTTAGTGCTCAGTTTTGCCCTGCACGTACCACCTCCCACTTGGATTTTAGCTCACTGCTCATTTCTCTGGACTCTGGAGGGTTCTTTGGCTCTCTGCTAGCCCAGCAGTACACATTAAAAACCACGTAGCATTCAGGATCTAATAGACGTGTGATAGGCGCGCCATGGGGAGTCAGCTCTGCCATAATGCTGGGAATGATGTAAACAACATAAACTACATTATTTCCCCACAAACACATCAATACAAGGTGATGACCTGAAAGAAGCTAATTTGATTAAAAGGAAGCAGATTGTAGGCAAATAAAATCCCAGGAAAACCTGAAATAACATGTAACTTGGTAGTTGTTACCACTGTCTTATGTAATAAAAATTGCCATGGTAACATGTACATGAGATGAGGATACAAGAAAACATATTGGCTGTGTCCTTTTCAGGTTAAGGACTGTTTTCCACTAATCTCCAAGTGGCCCATGAGTCCTGCTGATCTCTCTTTGCTCTGGATCGTGAGGGTGATGATGAAAAACGGGTTCCTTGGAGCATGTCTGAGGAAGCGGGGGTTGGCAAGAATTACCTTCTGAATTCCAAATAAAGGAAACCAGCCGTCAGAGCTCAGGGATCCAGACTAGATGACAGTAGCTAAGTCCATATCTAATTCTGTTCGTGTGACCTGTCCACACAACTGTGCCCCCTGAGGAACTTCCTTTAGGGTGTCTTGTGTGCGTACCTGTGTCAAGTTGGCCCAAAAGACGACCCGCAGAGTTCTGACCTGGTACCAAACTCAGCCATCTGCTATTCTGGGAAACCGAAGTCTGACTTCAAGACAAAAAACAGAAACTGAAGAAAGAAAGGGAAGAAAAAAAAAACCACCCCTTGATCTCCTCCAGAAACCTAGGGAGAGAGAGGCGGTGCATACCAATACTTGAGGCCACACGGAGCGAGGACTTAAATGGCCTGAGAAAAAAAAAACGTGGAGAAGAAAACAGCTATTGTCTAACACTTCCATAAAAAATACTGTATAAACAGCTAACAGCTGTTTTTCAGCCTTTGCTTTTTAGAGCAAAAGCCAACAAAAGGGAAGACATCCTCTTTCAAGTGTGGTTTTTGTTCAGAGCCCAGATTTTCTACAACTAATTGCCAACCCAGAAGGGGGCCTTGTTTTGGGTCATTTTGTTCTGAAGACCAGAGAAATGCCAAGCTCAGTGCGGCCCCTCAGGTGGGGATGGAAGCTGAGCCGAGGACTGGACTCGGCTGGGCCAGGGAGATGGTGTGTCGTGATGGGGGGGGGGGGGGGGGGAGATTGTAGCGTCAAAACACAGAAGCCGGTGCCCTCCAAAGCTGCCTGAGTGAGTGACCACTGAGAAGGAGGCACGTTCACTTCGCACACAGAGTAGGCAGCAAGATATACTTCTTTGAGATGCTGCTGCTGCTGGACTGCAGCACCTGTGACTGGAAAATCATGGAGGGTAAATGCCCTGGCCAGCCACTCACTGTCCACATATAAAAGCCACCTGAGAAGACCAGCACTCTCAGGAGCAGCCATCTTGTAAAGAAGAAAATTATAGGGGGCGTCCAAAGAGAGAGTCATGTGAAGAATTACTACCCAAGTCTTCTAGTTATGAAGGCAGAGGGATAAAATGGCAGGTGAGGCCTGTTTTATAAACAGACTCAAAGATAAGACCTTACTTATTCCCTGTGGCCTCTGTTAATGCTGTTTACTTCACCCTGAAAACCAGCTTCTGTCCTTAAAGGAAATCTTTTTTCTTTTTTTTAAATATTTTTTTATTGATTTCAGAGAGGAAGGGAGAGAGAGAAAGAGAGAAATAGAAACATCAATGATGAGAATCATTGATCGGCTGCCTTCAGCATGCCCCCTACCGTAACCTGGGCATATGCCCTTGATCGGAATTGAACCCAGGACCTGTCAGTTCACAGGCCGATGCTCTATCCACTGAGCCAAACCAGCTAGGGCCTTAAAGGAAACCTTATACTTGCTTTGGGTTTCAGCTCTTCACCTATCTGTAATTTCTTTATTATGTATATAAATAAATGCTGTGTGTGCATATATGTATGTGTACACAGGATGTTCCAAAAAACTGTATACACACTTTAACAGCTGAAAATGAACTGTATTTTAATAGACATTGCCCTTTATAGTTATTCAAAGGGTGTATATACATTTTTTGTGGGGGGACACCCTATATATAAAGAGAGACCAAGAGCTTTGGAATTTTCTCCAATTATTTATTATATCTTTATTGTGCCTTACAATTTTGAAGAGCAGGCTATGTCTCCTGCACGAGTCTGTCTTGCTGCTGTGTCTGTGTGGCCTGGGTATTATGGCACATGACGTCATTCCCAGCATTATGGCAGAGCTGACTCCCCACGGCGCTCCTACCACAAGCCTGTTAGATCCTGAATGCTACGTGGTTTTTAATGTGTACTGCTGGGCTAGCAGAGAGCCAAGGAACCCTCCAGAGTCCAGAGAAATGAGCAGTGAGCTGAAATCCAAGTGGGAGGTGGTAAGTGCAGGGCAAAACTGAGCACTAAGTTCTGGGCCCATTGCCAGGTGCAAAAGTGAAACCAAGTCTCCCGCTTTAAACCCTGACTCTTGAAGGGGACCTAAAGGAAGCAAATAAAAACCTCTCCCGGAGTAAATAACTCCAGTTTCGGCCCCTAGGATTACCACAGATGGAGCAAAATGAGTTCAGAATCAAAAATCACCAAACAGCAAAAATATAAGCCAGCATATATAAGAGAAAGCAGAAATAACAAATAGTACATTTATAATCTTTGGGAAGGGAATTATCAAGTGAAAAATTTTATTTATTTATTTATTTATTTATTTATTTATTAAATATATATTTTATTACTTTTTAAGAGAGAGGGATAGAGAGTTAGAAATATCAATGAGAGAGAATCATCGATCAGCTGCCTCAACCCAATGTACATGCCCTTGACAGGAATTGAACCCGGGACCTTTCAGTCTGAAGGCTGACACTCTATCCACTGAGCCAAACTGATTTCGGCTCAAGTGAAAAATTTTAAATACTGTATATGAAATGTTTAAATAAATCCAAGATGGGATCATCTGTGTTTGCAAAAACAAAGAAACTATGAAATATAACCGGGCAGATTTAAAAAAAAGACTGCAGTAACACTAATAAATGAAAAATATAATTGTTGGAAATAAGAACTCAATGGCTGGTTTAAACAGTAAATAAGACACAGCTGAAAGAGAATCAGTTAACTAGCATGTCTGAATTGATCACCCAGAATACAGCATAGGGAGAAGCAGGAAGATAGAAAGTGTGGAAGAGGGGTGAGTCATGGAGGACTGAAAGAGAAGGTTTACTAGACTGATCATAGGAGTCCCAGAAGAGACTAGAGAGAAAGGTGAAAAGGCAATATTAAGAGAAATCATGAATGAGAAGGTCCAGAAGTGGTGGACAATATGAATCCACAATTACAAGAAACATAATATATGCCGTGCAGGATAAATTTTTTAAAATCTACAGTCAGACACATCCTATATAATAAAAGCCTAATATGCAAATTGTCCCCTCAGGCAGTTGTTCAACTGAGAATTCGACTGCTCCCTATGACATTTGCTGACCACTAGGGAGCGGCGAGGAACATGGCAGGCGTCGGCGATGCAGCACTCGCATTGGGTGACAGTGGAGATGTTGCCCGCCCCAATAGGCCCCAATGAGAGTGGGACCACAGCGGGATGGTGGAGCAGGTGGTGCCAGGCCAAGGTTGAGAGGGGGCCCAGGTGCTGCCCAGGGTCCAGAGGTCAGCTGGGACTTGCCATTCCATGCCAGACAGTTCGAGCTTCAATTGACAGCCACGCCTAGGGACCACACCTGTGCACGAATTTCATGCACTGGGCCTCTAGTTGTAGTATAAATGTGGCTAAACTCAAAAAGATCTTAAAGGCCACAGGCCAAAAAAAAGGCAGATCGCCTACAAAGAACCAATTAGGTCGTCACCCTTATAGAGCAACCAGAAAACTGTAGAACTTTATCTTCAAAGCGATCAGAGAAAATAACTGAGAGTAGCAGATGCAACAAAACTCTTTTTAAGAATGAGTGAGAAGCAAAAACTGGTTTGGCTCAGTGGATGGAGCATTGGTCTGCAGACTAAGAGGTCCCAGGTTCGATTCCGATCAAGGGCATGTACATTGGTTGCGGGGCAACCAATCCCCGGTGGTGGTGTGCAGGAGGTGGCTGGTCAGTATTTCTCTCTTATCAATGTTTCTAGCTTTCTATTTCTATCCTATCCCTTCCTCTCTGTAAAAAAAAAAAAAAAAAAAAAAATCAATAAAATATATTTTTTTTTAAAAAAAAAAAAGAAAGAAAGAAAGAAAAAAGAAAATGAGCATTCTCACAAAGAGGAAGAGGAGGGAAAAAACAAGGATGCAGCTCCCTAAATAAATCAACTACTTCCATCATTTAAAAAAATAAAAATGAATAAATGAATGAGAAATAGCCAAAACCCGTTTGGCTCAGTGAATAGAGCGTCAGCCTATGGACTGAAAGGTTTCAGGTTCGACTCCGGTCAAGGGCATGTACCTTGGTTGCGGGCAAGCTGATCGATGTTTCTCTCTCATTGATGTCTCTAACTCCCTAGCCCTCTCCTTTTCTCTGTAAAATAATCAATAGAACATATTTTTTAAATTTTTTTTAAAAAGGGAGGGAGGGTATGTATGGGAGGGAGGGAGGGGGGCAAAAACAAAAACAAAAAAAATCAATAAAATATATTTAAAAAATAAATAAATAAAATGTCATGATTTAAAATATATTATTTAAAAAAAAAGAATGAGCGAGAAATAAAGAATCTTCAGATAAATATTATATATGAAGGGTGCCATGCTTAAGTTCCCTTCTGGGCATCATACCAGAAACCCTATTTTTGTGTGGAAAACAAAAAAGATTGTAATAGGAGGTTAACAGGCACTTAGCCGAGTTGATGAGGGGGTTTTTGGTGTTCCTGACTCTCTGGGAATTCAGGAAACAATTGAGTTGTGAGTGCTTCAGAATGTCAGAGAGCAGGGATCACAGTGTGCTTCCCACTCTCAATTACTTCGAGTGCCGCCTGGCTCGGAGGCTGTTCTTGAGCCCTGGAGTGTTTTCCTGGTCACATACTGTGCAGTTTCCTATAGTGTGCCGTCTCCTCGTGCTCCGTGTGACTCATGCGTTAGTCACAAGTTACAAAATGAGAACCTCAAGAAAAGACAGCTTGGTCTCTGGAATGACTTTCTCCCCGAGGCTTAGCTCCTCTCCACTCCAACCAGTTCTCACGCCCAGCGGCTGAAGCTGGTTCCATGCCTGGCAGGAGCTACTTCTCCAAGCCTTTCCTCCAGTAAAAAGCTCTGTCTCCGCCTTGGGCAGGCATTCCCCCTGTTTCTCGTCCCTTTTCCCATCCTCTCTGGTCTGCCTGCGGGAACGTGTGTGAGCCCACCTGTTAGAGAATGAGAGAGGGAGAGACAGACAACAAATTAGGGGAGGCTGCTGCCACTTAAGCAGAGCTGGTTTAAGCTGTGTTTTTGTAATGTGGAAAGGCAGGAACCAAGCTAAGTATCCTTCAATTAGGAACAGGCTAAGCAAACGTCAGCCTATGGAAAAAAAAAAAATGGAACATTGTATTGCAACGACTGACGGTAAATGTGTGGACACTTGGCCCCATGTGGGATCATGGGACTACATCAAACAGTTTAATGTCAAACTGATAAGCATAGAGCACAGACTCCATTACACACAAGGATTACAAGTGCATAAGGATAATGCAGATACAGAGCTAAGAATTGAAGAGATAAAGAGCGTTCTAACTTTGTAAATTTATTACTTAATTACTAGAGGCTGGATGCACGAAATTTGTGCAAGAGTAAGCCTTCCTTTCCCCAGCTGCTGACACCAGCTTCCCTCTGGCACCCAGGACCCGGGCTTCCCTTGTAGCCCTGGCTTCATCCAGAAGGACCGCTAGTCTAATTAGCATATTATGCTTTTATTATTTTTAAAATATATTTTATTGATTTTTTTACAGAGAGGAAAAGAGAGGGATAAAGAGTTAGAAACATCGATAAGAGAGAAACATCGATTAGCTGCCTCCTGCACCCCCCCCCCCCCACTGGGGATATTCCTACAACCAAGGTACATGCCCTTGACCGAAATCGAACCTGGGACCTTTCAGTCCACAGGCTGTCCCTCTATCCACTGAGCCAAACCGGCTAGGGTATGCTTTTATTATTACAGAGTAGTATTTATTAGCAAATTTATAATGAAAGTGTTTTCATGTTTTTATGTTGTTTTTGTTTCTTCTATGATCCTTACATATTTTTCATAGAAAGGAGGCCACATTTTTATTTTAAATGGTGGGCTGAAAAAAACATGATGAGTTTATTAGAGTTTAAACAGGAAACATAATTCAGAGTAATTTCTACAAAGAATCAATGATTCTCTCTTATCAGTGAGGCTTCTATCTCTATCTCTCTCTCTCTCTCTCTCTCCCTCTCCCTTATTCTCTGAAATCAATAAAAATATATTTTTTAAAGTAATTATTAGCAGGGAATTGGAAGAACAAGAGATTGGCTGGTAAGAGGTGCACAGAGCGCTAAGGAAAACAGGACTAGCAGACCCAGGGAGAAGAGTCAGGAGGAGCTGCCTCCGCCCAGGGCTGAGGTCCAGACCTCCAGGCAGAGGGTATATCGGCGGCTTTCTGGATGGTGGGAAAGTTCACAGGGGGCTGCGCTGGTGAGACCTTCCAGAAACCTGCTCTCTGGAGTGCTGAGACCATCCATGGGGTAGGGCACCATGCCCCAGCATTCACTGCAGGCCTCCCCCGGAGTACCAGGGACGCCATCGCAGGGAGGTACCCCAGTTCTGGCACTCTACTGTGCAGCCTCCTGTGGGGTCCCACAGAAGTCACTCCCAGGGAGGTCCCCTGGGAAGCTGCCCCCCACCCCCTGCACTGCAGAAACAGATGTGCCCGCTGGGAAGCCGGACGGAGCAGGCCCATGGGGACCTGGAGGAGAAGCCCCTCCCCTCACAGTGTCCCCTCGGGACCTCTGTCTACACGGCTTAAACCTCACCAGCTGGCAAAGGAGAGTGGCTGCTGGCTGCAGGCCCATCACTGCTAAGCAGGTAACGGAGGGTAGGTTTGGAGCTAAGAGGCAACAAAATAATAATTATAGCAGGGAATGAAGTGGATGGGTGGAGCTTGAGCTATCCACATGTTCATTCCAGGCTGGAAGCCCCAGATTTTTAAAATATATATTCTTATTAATTTCAAAAAAGAAGGGAGAATGAGAGAGAGAAACATCAATGATGAGAATCATTAATTGGCGCGTCCCCTACTGGGGGTGAGCCAAGCCTGCAACTCTGGCAAGTATCCTAACCAGGAATCAAACCATGACCTCCTGGTTCAACACTCAACTACTGAGCCACACCAGTGGGGCTGGGAGCCCCAGATTTTCTTATCAGAGAACCAAGCTCAAGTAGGAAGCCTGAGCTGTGGATCAGCCAGGTGAGCCAGCTGGTTCCTAGTCTCCTTGGGTGCGATATCTTTTACAGAAGCCACTGCCTTTCCCCAGCAATCCTTCCGTGTCTTCCAAGGCTTGTGATTTAAAACAAATATATAACAATACAAATGTGTCCTTCAGGCGCATTAAGGAAAATAATGCATTAAGAATACTGTTTAGTAGTTTGTGTTTAGAATATGTTTAGTAGCTTAATAAATATCCATCATTGTCTTAAAGTTTCTACGGCATCCTCGTTGACCATGCAGTGACCAAGATCCTGGGCTCTGAAGTCACTTATTAATGGTATCACCGTGGGCAAATTACATCACCGCTCTGGGCCTCCATGTCCCCATCTGTAAATTAGAGATAATGATAGTACCTCCTTCAGAGGAGGATTGTTGGGAGGATTAAGTGAGCTCATATATGGAAAGCTCTTAGAACAGGCCAGCACATAGCACATCGTAATATATCTTAGGTATTATTATTGACCTTTGAGAACAGAGACACCCAAACCCACGGATGCTGTACCCCTGTCAAGATGCCTGCCATCTCCCCACACCCCTTCTTTAGAACGTGGGCCTTCCTCACAAACACGGCTCCACAAGGAGCCCGAGGCACAGGCAACCCCGAGTCAAACTGGGCAGCCCACAGAGAAAGGAAGAAAACAGAGACAACAGGAAAACATTTCCGTGAGACTGAAGGTCCACTGGTCATGCCGGGCACCCATCGGCTTGCTCTTCTGTCATCCACGCCAGACGAGAAGGCCAAAAGCCAAAACAAGTACGCTGGCCCCCACATCGCAGATCCAAACAGCGTGGGGCCTGGCAGTACCAGCGGGCGCGCTGGAAAAGAAAAACAACCCGAGACAACGCACAGGCTTGTCTCCGTCACGGCTGACCCGGCTTGCAGCCCGGCGCGGACACAGAGCGGCTTTATGAGAAAATGCCTTTCTCTCCACGCAGTGATTGAATCTAATTGTGGGTTGAGGTTGTGCATTAGTGGGGCGTAGGAAAGGCTTGCCTCTGAGACACACGGACTCCCGTCGAACAACCTCTTAATCCTGTTAAGCAGGGTGTAAAGCACGGTGGACAGCATAATCCTCTGGAACCTGGCTCTCACACTCACCCTACAGATACGCTGGGAATTCTTTTTGTGAAAACAAACCCTCTTGGGCGGAGTCCAAGACAGCGCTCCTGGACACGGAATTCTGCTCCACAGCAGACAAGGTTTGGGGCAGTGTTGGGTAGCCCAGTAGTCAGGACCCTTTAGATCAGTGTTTCCCAAACTTCTCTAAGGACGAGAATCACCTGGTGGAGTTGTTAAAATACAGATTCCTCGATCCCAACTAAGAAGTGCTAAACTAGAATTTTGGGGAACATATAGGTAAAACTGTATACTTAACTAGTGCTCTGAGCTTAGGAATCTGCAGCAAATAATGCCTCTTCAGGGCGCTCCCCTGGTCTGATCCTGTCTTTCTCCTGGAGAACCTCTCAAGGAGGGAGAGTTTGTGGCTAGGACAGGATGTCTCCAAGTCAGATTTGGTGGTGTCTTGTCCCATGGTTATTGCTGCCTGCTGACAGCGTGCTTCCCTCCGTCAGAGAAACGAAACCGTCCCTGTTCCAGCCACTGCCCAGCACACAGGACAGCCAGTCTCACACCACCTGCCTGGAGTCCCACCCCGGAGCCCTCGGGGGCACAGCGTCGAAGAGCCTGGCCAGAAGCCCTTCGGTAAAGCATGCTTTTTTAAAACTGTAATTACTTTGGTAGCTTTACAATGATGGGAAGTACGTGGGCTAGGAGTTACGTTTAAAAGAGTCAAGCTTCTTTCCCAGATAATAAAAGCAAAAGAGGTGACTGGGCGTCCACTGCGTTCACAGGACTCAGGCGTGCCTAGGTGCTCGTGCACTGTGGGGCACAGTCTGTCCTGTCCTCAGGCACTTTATGAGCTTCCGTCTGTCTTCCAGCTTCTCCCTGGGAAGTGCTTTCCACTCACAGAGGTCAGCGTGCTGGGCAGGGGATACGTGACTAATGGGATCCTCATCACCCCTGGTCGCTGAGCTCCCAGCCCTCCGGGAGGCCCTCTCTGTCCCTGGAATTCAGAAGGATTGGGAGGGTCTGAATCAGTAACTCACTGCGTAGCACTTACGAGGGGAATGCCCCTTCAGCAGGCCTCCCCAGAGCTCTCCACTTCGCCACCTGCTGCCCAGCTCCATCCCCGTCTTGTCACTTGGCCTGTGTGGATGACCTTGAGGTGCGAGCTCCCAGGGACATTTCCCTGGAATCCCTGGGGACCATCAAGTGGCTCTACTCTCCGTGTACAAGAAGAAGGTGAACGAGAAAGACATCGATCCTGAAATCTCGGTTGACTTTCTAAAACTGAGTGGGGAAGAGAAAGGAAAAACGTAAAGACAACAGGAAAGTATTTCTGCGAGTGACATCCTGTTCTGTTCGTTTGATCCCCGAGTTACTAAGCTAACAATCTCGAACCCAGTTGTGCTGGCCCTGGGCTGGGCACTGAACCCTGAGACCTGGGAGACACGGCCCTGGGGCTGTTTCAGGACCTCGAACTAGAGCCAAGTTCCCTGCCCTCCACCCCTAAGCCCTGAGTCCTACACTGGTTTCCACGGCTGCTCTAACACATAAACATAAACAGTAGAAATGGTGCTGGAGGGCAGATGTCTGAACTCAAGGTGTGGGCAGGGCCATGCTCCCTAGGGGCTCAGGAAGTGCCTCAGGTCCTTGGCCTGTGGCTATATCACTCCCATTCCTATCTTGTCTTCCTCACAAGGCCTTCTGGTCTGCGTCTTCTCTTCTGTTCCTTATAAAGTTGCTGGTTGGATTTATCACCAGATGATCTCATCTCCCATCGAAGTACTAACCAGGCCCGACCCTGCTTAGCTTCCCGAGGTCAGAGGAGATCAGGCGCATAGACTGATCTCATCTCAAATCCCTCTTTTCAAATAAAGTCACAATCCCAGTTCCCAGGACTAGGGGATTAGGACAGAGACGAATCCTTTTGGGCACCACCATTCAACCTACTTCCCACCCCTTACCTTCCCTCTCTCCCTCCCCCTGGATCCTCACACTCAATCTAGAAACAGATTTAAGGTGCCTATGGCAAGGAAAATAAAGAGTCTCTATCCTGTTACTCTTTTTTTATTTTTTAAAATATATTTTATTGATTTTTTACAGAGAGGAAGGGAGAGAGATAGAGAGTTAGAAACATCAATGAGAGAGAGAGTCATCGATCAGCTGCCTCTTGCACACCCCCTACTGGGGATATGCCCGCAACCAAGGTACATGCCCTTGACCAGAATAGAACCTGGGACCCTTCAGTCCCCAAGCCGATGCTCTATCCATTGAGCCAAACCGGTTTCAGCTATCCTGTTACTCTTTCAAGCTGTGCCCTCTACCCCTTTATTCCTTCATCAGCTAGTGTTACGCCCAGATTTCATGATCCCCAAGGACCACCGGGAGCCAAGTCCAATGCAATTGCAGAAAGCCTGCACTCCATGCCAGCATGGGCTCTGTCCCACTTACACCAACAGAGGCGTGGCAGAAGAGAGGATGAATTTCAACAGTTCAATGGGTTTTAAGGGGTGGTGATGTCACTGCTTTGGCTGACCCCGATTGGCCGGGTGAGGGCTAGGGTCCAGTTACACAAAATGGAGGATAACTCCGCCCTGCCCCGCAGCACAAGATGGAGTCAGGAGTTAGCTTCTCCCCGCCCTTCGATCTCATTACCGTGTTTCCCCGAAAATAAGACCTACTTACAGGTTTCCTTCTGAGTGAAATATAAGGCATCCCCCCGAAATAAGCCCCCCCCCCCCCCAGGCTCTGTCTCAGAATGCTATTGCTAAACATGAGAGATTTGGTCCACTGATTCTGAAAGAAATGGAGTCACAAGAAATTCACCAGGAAATTCAGGAATTGGATTGTTATGATGATGTTCCAGATGATGATGACATGATTGTCATTGAATAAATGAGTAAATTGTTGATACTGTAGGATTCACAGTTTGTCTGGTTTGTGTTGACAACTATCGTACTGCCGTACCATATACAAGTAATAAATTTCCTTTATTTTCATTTAACAATAAATGTGTACCGTATTCTTCATGGAAAAATAAGACATCCCCTGAAAATAAGACCTAGCGCATCTTTGGGAGCAAAAATTAATATAAGACACTGTCTTATTTTCGGGGAAACAGGGTAGCACATGTCCCCAACGAGGAATCTGCATCCACTCCCCCCAGTTCTGATTCACCGATTAATTTTTTCCCCCACTTATTTTTTAAAGAGCTTTATTATATATTTTAAGCATAGAGAGAAGAGTGGAGCAGAGATGTTCAACTTTTTTTTTTTTTTTTAATCTCATGGCACATATCAACTAACTGCTAAAATTCAGCAACACACCCAAAAATGTTCTCTTTTTCTGCTAGTTTGACAAAAAATAAAGAATAGGCATAATGTTGATTCATTCACACTGGATGGCTACAGTTGTGTTGGCTGTTGTCATTGTATTTATTTAACAGTCTAGGCTACGGGAAAAGAGGTCAGTGCCCTGACTAAATAGTGAGATAGTGTGTGTTTTAATAATTCTTGTGGCATACCAGTTGAAAATTGCTGATGTAGAGAACAATATGGCCTTCTAAATGTTTACATTTTTCTCTGTTTTTTGTGATAAAATAATGACAAAATTTGCCAATTTGACACTTTTAAATGTACGGTTACATGGCATTAATTGCACCCACTTCCTCTTCAGCGCCCTGTTGTTTGGCTTTGACCTTCACCACCACCCTGTAATGGTTCTCCCAAAGGTCACCATTGTAAATGGGAGCTGGTGACAACAGCCAACACAACTGTAGCCATCCAGTGTGAATGAATCAAAATTATGCCTATTCATTGGCACCCTAGCTGGTTTGGATCAGTGGATAGAGGGTCAGCCTGCCGGCTGAAGGGTCCCAGGTTCAATACCCGTCAAGGGCACATGCCGAGGTTGTGGGCTTGTACCCCAGTAGGGGGCTTGCAGGAGGCAAGCTGATCCATGATTCTCTCTCATCACTGATGTTTCTATCTCTCTCTCTTCCTCTCTTAAGTCAAGAAAAGTGTGTGTGTGTGTGTGTGTGTGTGTGTGTGTGTACCTTTGCATTAAAAAAAAAAATGCTAGCTCTCACTACTTTGAGAAAAAAGCCCACCCTCCTTAGCTGAGCCTTCACCGCTCGCTCTGAGCTGACACTGATGCTCTCCTGACCGCCACGTACCCTCTGCTCCAGCCAAAAGGATGAACTGTCTGTCCTCTAGACACATCCCACGCTTCCTGCCTTACCTCTCCACATTCAAAATATGGGTTTCACGGCCTTCTAAAAGACCTCTTTTCTTCCTGGTAAAATATGAGTAACAAAGTAAGAGATACAGAGGAGATTGCCAAATTCCACAACGTGGAGTCACCCACCTCTTGTTTCCTGTACCAAACAGAAAACACACCCCAGATTGTTCCTATCTGACAGGGTCACAAACAGGGCTTTGTCAGCACGTGGAATTTGTCAGCTTGGAGGGAAACCATGGCCTCTGGAGAATTCAGACTTTTGCTGGTGACTCACCTGCCAGGGGCAGCATCAGCTTTCCTGCTCTGGATTCCTGTAGCAGATAAGACGGTGAGAAAGACTATCACCTTGAGCCTGAAGTCTTGTGAGGGAGAATGGCAGAAGTGGAACATGGCGAAGGGCCTGAGGCAGGCATTGGAAGGAAACTCCAGCCTGTGGCAACGGAGGCACCGGAGGACAGGATATGCGGGGCTCCACTGGGTGCTTGCTTCTTGTGCGTTCCACTTCCGAGCCCTTGACCTCACCAGGAGAGGGCATCAGAAGGCTTTTAAGAAGCCCACGCACACCCCTCACCCATCCAGCCACACCCAAAGGAAGCAGTGATTTCGTGAAACCTAGGTGTGGCATCCTTTGATCCAGCAATTTTCAATCAGTAAGAGGCACACTGGTGTGCTACGAAGTTTTAAAACATGCCATACCTGACCACTTAGTCACTGGCCTCTTTTCCCTTAGATTGCCAAATAAAAAAATGACAACAGCCAACACAATAGCCATCCGGTGTGAATGAATCAAAATCTTTTTTGTTGTTGTCAGGATTGGCAAAAAAAAAAAAAAATAGAGCATGTTTTTGCTGTGCCACAGAATTTTAGTTATTATTTTATGCATACTATGACCTGAAAAAAGTTGAAAAATCACTGCTTTAAAGCATTTGAAAAGACCCACGTAGCACACTGAGTGGCCAGATTATTATGATCTCTGAACGCATAATAATCTGGCCACTCAGAGTGTGTGTGTGTGTGTGTGTGTGTGTGTGTGTATAAATATATATTTATGTAAATATTAGAGGCCTGATGCATGAATCTGTGCATGGGTGGGTTCCAGCCAGCCTCGCCAGGGGCAAAAGTCATGGACGATTGGCCCGCCTGCCTGCTGGTCAAACTCCTGGTCGAGGGGACAATTTACATATTAGCCTTTTATTATATAGGATACACACTGAGTGGCCATATCATTAGGTATTCAGAGATCATAATAATCTGGCCACTCAGTGTATATCTTTCTGTCTATACAATATCTGAAATTGTGGATTCTTCTTTGGATCCATTCTCCATTTAGTGCTATTTCCATCCCGCTGTCATTGAGATGATCAAAAGCAGTCTGAAGCTGCAGCTTCTAAAAGTATAAAAGTACTTTAGCACTAAAAGCCCTCTCTGAAACTCAACTGAACACGTGTTTAGGGAATTTAATGTTTTCTTATAGCAGAGAAAGATACTCTGGCAGATACAAGCTGGGCTTGCATTACTTGGTGAGAGCTACTGGTTGCATTGCTCTGGGAAAGTGATTTAACCTCCCTTCGCCTCAGTTTCCTAATCCGTAAAATGGGATTATTAAATGCTTTTCAAAGTTGTCAAGAGGGCTTAAAAATAATAGTATGTAAAAGTCTGAAAAGGTTCTCGTTAATAATGAGATTATTTTTAACACTGAAATTTTAGGTGAAAGGAGAGATTGGGCTATCCTTCCTTTGGAATCTTGTTTGCGTTTACGAGACACGTGAGGGGTTTTTCTTCAAAGAAAAAAAAAAACACCTATAGTATCAGATAAGCTAATATATGCCCTTCAGATTTGTGTTCACCTAATATTTTCATCTATTTAATATTCTTTTCAGCCACTCCTTAGTGTGACTCTGACACTTTACATTTAAAAGCAAACTCTTCACAAAATACGTTTTGTCCTGTTTTCCCCTGCTCTCTGCAGGGAGCATGCCACTGCTTTCCTGGGACAGATGTTTCCAGGATATTCCCACTGTACCTAGAACAGGGCTGGATTCTCCTCCCAGGCTCCTCCTCTCCCCACCTTCAGTTCCCACGGGTAAAGAACGTGAGCCTTCAGGCCCAGCTCCAGGGCTCCAAGTGGCCTGGATGTGGTTAATCAAAACATTGTATTCTCCAGCCACACTCACTGACTCTGAAATCAGCATGTGACCTAAATCAATGCGATGCGTCACCAGGGAAATGTGAGAGCCACTAGAAAAGACACTCAGCCCGGCCAGTGTGGCTCCACGGATGAACCAGGAGGCCGTGCATGGCTCGATTCTGGGTCAGGGCACATGCCCGGTTTATGGGCTCAGTCCCCAGTGGGGGGGCCTGCAGGAGGCAGCTGATCAATGATTCTCATCATATCTCTCTCCCCGTCTCCCTTCCTCTCTGAAATCAACAGAAATATATATAGTTTTTTTTTAAAAAAACGGAGAAAGAAAAGACACTCCCACCTCCCCCGTGGTAGAGAAACCTCAGAGGCTGTGCGTGTGAGGCTGTGCAGCCACGTTCTTACCGCGTGGCACCTGGT
This sequence comes from Pipistrellus kuhlii, assembly GCF_014108245.1. Lineage (NCBI taxonomy): Eukaryota > Metazoa > Chordata > Mammalia > Chiroptera > Vespertilionidae > Pipistrellus > Pipistrellus kuhlii. The sequence continues at coordinate 30,213,261 of NW_023425551.1, read as the reverse complement.
CAGGAAGCAGCACAAAGGGAGGAAGGCCGGGCGATGAGAGAACGTTCCAAAGAGAATGGGATTTGAGCACAGGAGGGGAATGTTCATGGTTGAAATGGTAGAAAAGGCAAAAGATGAAGGAATTGAAGGGGCACTAAAGGAGAAAGAGCGAAGGGGAGCCTGGATCGGGCAGGGGTGGGTTAACAGGTAAGAGGAAGGAGAAAAGGACAGAACAGCTTCTCCAGCTTCTCAGAGGTCCAGCCCTTTCTATGCCTCCTCCGTCTTCCACGTCTTCCACGGAATTCAGTTGCTAGCCATTAAAAACATACACTCTCCCTGGCACAGCTACTCTTTGGAATTTATCCAAGGAAATCATATACACAATATACACAAAGACTCATGTGCAAGGATTTTCATTATTTAAGAGAAATATAAGTGCCGCACAATATTAACCCGTTTTGTGTTTGTGTGTGTATATGACATACATTCACCCAATCTGAGAGGAAAAGCGCAAAAGTGCTAACAACGGCTGTTTGGTGTGAGAGTGTGGGAGGTATTGATTTATCCATTTGTTTACCTGTCTGTTCCAATTTATTCTACTAAGAGCATGTATACTTTGTGGAGTCAAAGGAAATAATCGAGTATAGCAGTTTCACTCAGGTGAAGCTCAGCTGCCAGGGGCATTTCTCAGGAGAGCTGCGGGCGGGGAGAAGGGGGACGCGGGGGGTGCTCACCTCACCCCATCCTCAGAGACACCACCTGTGGCCCTCCTGTGGGACCAACCTGGGCAGCAGCTTCCAGGCTCCAAAGCAGAGTGTGGACCCAGGAACCACTTCCTTTGCCGAAAAGGGACACATGGCATGGAAGACCTTTACTCAAACCTGGACCAGGTCACTCTCGTCCTGTTCCTTCAAGGAAGACAGGCCGCTCACTACAGAACAGCCTGGGAGAAAAGGCACCAGCCCAAGGACCAGGTGTGCGGGGAGTTCACCGGGCGCGGGAGCAGCGGTGGAGTGATCTCCTGAGCCCTCCCTGGCCTCAGCGCCTCAGTCACTGCCGGGAACCACCGCACTAAGGCGAAAGGCATCTCCACAAAGGTAATTGTGCCTGTGGGGGGAAGACAATTTTGGTTTTTGGTTTTCAAGACATAAAAGCTTTTTGTTTTCTCAAACACTCTTCCCAAATGTGTTATACCAAATTGACATTATCCAATGGGTGATAGTAGATCTCTTAATGCTGTCTTAGGAAGACCCATATTTTCCCAGTTGTTTTGCAATTTTTAAGCCTCCGTAAATAACGTTTAAAACATTGTTTCTAAACGGTTCTATTCTCACTTCTACCCCTCTCCCACCCTATGCAATGCGAGCTTGGCCCTGGGCCCTGGCTTATTGCAGTCCTATTTCAGTACTATTTCTGGATGTATGCTCTATAGACTCTTTGAATTCTAACTCCCTGAGGAGTCTGGAGAGCTGTCTTAGGATGGGAATGGACAAATTCAACTACTTGCTGAGTAACATGCACTTAAACACGGGGAACTCATTGTTTGGCCTTAACAAATCGGGTGCATTCAGACTGCCCCCTGCAACTCGTCTTCTTTCTCTAGGACCCTTCTCTCTGCTTCTAATGATGTGCTGCTAAATCAGCAAATCTTTTTCATAATCAAATGTCCAACTAGAGAATTAACTTATTGATTTTTTTACAGAGAGGAAGGGAGAGAGATAGAGAGCTAGAAACGTCGATGAGAGAGAAACATCGACCAGTTGCCTCTTGCACTCCCCCTACCGGGGATGTGCCCGCAACCAATGTACATGCCCTTGACCGGAATCGAACCTGGGACCTTTCAGTCCGCAGACCGACGCTCTACCACTGAGCCAAACCGGCTTTGGCTAGAGAATTAACTTATATCCCAGTCTTTATGAAGGATTTTCTTATAATTTCCTCACTAGAAAGTATAGCTACCCGCCTTGCCCATCCCCTCAGGAAGGGAAGGATTCACTTCTCCTCTTACTATATGCTAGTGACCCTTAGATTGACTTTTCTCTCTCTCATTTCTAGTCTTGTTAGGTAGAAAATAGTGATTGGTGGTAACTGGGTCACATCTGTTTCTTCATGGAAATTCTTGGTTCTCTGACTCATGTGTGCTGGCTCAGGTATTGAGAACGTCTTTGTTCTACTAGTAGCCAAGTCTAGGCAAACAGAAAGAGTCATACTAAATAGCTTGTTACATGTTTAAAGTAAACAAAGTTCCATTTGCAGAACTTTTCATTCCTTTGTGGAAAGCCAGAGTTGTATCCAGTTCATTTCCCTCCTGCCTGAAGAACTTTCTTTAACATTACTTATAGTACAGATTTCTAAGGATCGATTCCTTCCATTTTTGTATGTCTGAAAGAGTTTTTACATGGGTTTTGAAAGATACTTTTTCTGGGTATAGAATTTTAAGTTGACAATACTTTTTTCTTTCAATACTGAAACAATTATTGTTCCTCTGTCTTATCACTTGCTTTGTTTCTGACAAGAATTCTGCTGTCGTGTTTATCTTTGTTTCATATCATAAATATTTTTCTCTGACTACTTTTAAGATTCTTTCTTTATGGCCAAGCTGGTGTGGCTCCAATGGTTGAGCATCAACCTATGAACCAGGAGGTCATGGTTTGATTCCCAGTCAAGGCACATGCGCAGGTTGTAGGCTCCATCCCCAATATGGAGTGTGTAGGAGGCAGCCAATTAATGATTCTCTCTCATCATTGATGTTTCTATCTCTCCCTCTCTGAAATCAATATATATATATATATATATATATATATATTTTTTTTTTTTTTTTTCATTTTTTTTTCTCTTTATTGCTAGTTTTAAGCAATTTAATTATGATGTGCCTTGGTATAATTTTTTCATGTTTCTATTGCTTGAATTTTACCCTGTTGAAATAGTTTTATCCTTTTAAGACTTGCTTTAAATAAAAAGGATCAGAGCAATATTTATTCTATGGATAATTAGACCCCATTACTGAGACAAAACACTTCTAAGTACTCAACTCAATGCCCCATGAATTATAAGGTTTTCATCTCTGGCTAGTGGAAACAGGGACTACGGCCTATCCTATTTGTGCACAAGGGAATGTTCCCTCCAGTTCTTTCCGGTGTTTCTTTCCATGGCCTCATGTAGTTTCTGTGATGAGCCAGCACAGCCATGGCATACTCAGCCCCAGGCACCTATGTGCCACACCAGCTCAGCCAGATTCAGTGAGCCTGAGTGGGGGTGGTGAAGGATTGAGAAAAGACAGACAAGAGAATGAAAGCTGGGTCTGGAGGGGACCCTGTCCTCTCTGATGGAGAGCTAGCGACAGTGCCACGGACTAAAAGCCCTGTCTTTATTTTACAGCCAGATTCCACGAGGCAAACTAAGGGTGTGGTTACAATGTTCTTGTGGGTTTTGAATCTACTCAGTTACATGCGCCTGAACTCTATCAAGCCCACATCACTCAGTGTTCTGACCATTAGGTTCAAGCTTACAACTATAACTGTTGGCTATAATTGTGCTGGGAGGGCTCTGCCCTCCAAGCTGTGGCCATGAGAGCACTGTGCCCTCTCATAGGTCCGAGGCTTGAACCTGTGCAAACACTGTAGCCACTCTCCACAAGTTTCCTCACTTGCATGTGCTAATCAGTACTCAGCTGAAGACTCAAAGGGAACACTGCAGAATTCTGGATTTTTATTTATTTATTTATTTATTTTTTCCTCTGTGAAGCTCTCTCCTCTACAGTTCTGTTCTCTGGGGAACCCAGCTCCATCTCCTCTACTCAGGGATACTGCTGGGCTCCACTCGTATTCCTCTTCCCAGTGTTGTGGCCTGAACATTCTGTCCAGTCAGTAAGCTGGGGGCAATCACAGGACTGGCCTCCTATGTTACTACTCTCCCAGGAATCACTGTCATGCACTGCCTGTGTGCAAGGTCTGAAAATCATTGATTCAGATATTTGGTCTGGTGTTTTGTTTTGTTTTTTCACTTGATTCAGATCTCTGGTTTTAGTGTGCCTTTTCTGAAATTCCTAGAATAATGAACATTAGCTCTTAGATGGGCTTTAGAAACCAACCAAGTCCAAACCCCCCACTTGCCAATGAAGACACTGAGGCAGGAGAAAGTACCTGGCTGAATTTGTGGCAAACCCTGAGCGAGGCCAGGTCTCCTGACTTTAGATGGACGCTGTTTGGAAAGAAGTGAGGTCCCAGGAAAAAAGAAGGAACTTGGGGGGCTTCATACCAAAGAGTAAGTAGAGTCCATTGTTCTCAGTGCTTCACTGTCTTCCTCAGTTGGGAAAATTTACCATGTTTTGTGCCTTTGATGAGGCACAACCTCAGTTTCTGAATTGATATGTAGAGGCTTCCATTCCCTCCATAGGTCCTCTACCAAGTCAATCTCCTAGAATAATTGAAGGATAATATAGATTAATCTCAGAACTAGGAAGAGGCAGGTAGCAGATCTGGGGTTGACTTCACACACCAAAGGCTTCACATTTCACAAAGCCTGAAAATTACCTGAGCCAACATATCATTTTATGGACAAGGAAATGGGGGCCAGGCGGGTCCCCTGGTACACCGAGGACTGAGACTGACTTTACACTCAGATGCCCATCTGTGAAAGACAATGTGCTCAAGTGTTAACCAGTCAGCTCTCAACGATGCTGTATTTTTCATGTATGTTCAGCTCACGACATCCTTTACCCGGAAGAACCACTCCAATTCCAGCTGGAATTCTGTATCAGAAACTTTTCCAAGTTCTTTCTGTCCATGTTTTCAGAGCACATATAATAGTAGGTTTTGCTTATTCATCTACACAGCGGGGCGAGAATTCCCAACAGAACCCCGGGGTCACCATGAGAGGAAGTGTTTGGGGAGGAGGACAAATGCCAGAGAGAAAGCGGAGGAAGAAGGAAGGAAACAATGAAAGTAATAAGCCCATTGCTCAAGGTCGTTTGTAAGACCTCTCATTTTGGATTGCTGAGCAGATAAGTACCTATTTTTCTTTGTTTGGGAACTGACCCCGCCCCAGCTGCGTTAACACAATACCGAGCACACACTTCTCGGCACGTAAAAGCCAGGTTCTGATGCCCGGGAACCTGCGCTGGGCCTTGTTGACGAGTCATCACAATGGGGCCTTTCATTGCAGGACCACACGGTTCTGGGCAACGTGACCGAGGAGCTGGCAGAGGCTGTGGAAAGCACAAAGGAGCGGAACTTGTCTTTGTGCTGGGAGTGCAGTGTTCGTGCTGGGAGTGACTTGCCATTGCTCCTGGGTTCAGAGCCCGGGCTTTCCCCCTTGGTGACACGTGGGCAGCTCCTCCGTGGCCAGGCCGAGCCAGGCTCCCTGGGCAGAGGAGGTGGCAGGGCCAGGACAGAGTCCACGCAGGGAAACATAGAAAGAAACGTGATGTCCAAGGAAGCAGTCCAAAAACACACCCCTCGGTATACCATGTACTGTGGTAATGAGTTTAACTTCCTGTATAAACCTGGACATTTTCCGACAGAGCTGACTTGGGCGAGTCTGAAAGTGGAGAATCTCCGGATGGCTGCAAGAGTGGGAGAATAAAACTGGGTCATCAGGAAGAGAGCCGCACGGCAAAACACACTTTGTATCCAGCGGGAGGAAAAACTATTTCCAACACTGTCGTTATGGCAAATTCGCTGGATGTTACTTAATACTGCCCACACTGCCCTCCACAGACCTTGATCTCAACCCATGGGACAAGGCCTTCCTGGGGGACGGTGGGAGGGAGAGGAGACAGCTGGGCCACAGTGGCCTGTTGTCCTCTGATGAGTCTTCACCTCTCCCCGAGGGCAGCAACATGTCAACCCGGCCTACAGCAGCCCCATCGCACAGGGAGGTCCCTGGGTGCTTTTGAAAGCATCAGGGAGTCACCACATTGAGCACAGTTTGGGGGTGAATTAAAGATCCCCGCCCTGAAGGCCCAGCCTGGGAGAGAGTCCCATCCCACACCTACCAATTCCCCAGCCTCCACACGCAGGGACACCCCCCTCGGTGTCGGAGAGGTCCAGAGGGTCCCAGCTTCCTGGCCTCAGGGGAGGGACCTCGGTGCTTGGCCAGCTGCCCCTTGTCCCACTGGGCATTTGAGAAAAGGGCTCCTCGGGCAGGTGGACATCCAAGGTCTCTAGAGTGCTCAGGCCTCTGCCTCCCACTCCTGACCTTTTAAGTTCAATAAACTGGTTTTGCCCTAGCTGGTGTGGCTCAGTGGATAGCGCACCAGCCTGCAGACGGGAGGGTCCCAGGTTTGATTCTGGTCAAGGGCACATACCTGAGTAGGGGCTTGACCCCCAGTAGGGGGCATGCAGGAGGCAGCTGATCGATGTTTCTCATCATTGATGTTTCAGATCTCTCTCTCCCTCTCCATTCCTCTCTGAAATCAATAAAAATATATATTTTTTTTAAATGGTGCTCATCACAGGGCACCTATGGAATACCCACCCCCCTCTGTGTGCTCTGGGCGCCCTGCCATCCTCTGTTACCGGTGTCACTGAGGCCCAGCCACCAGGAAAGCCGTGAGCATACCGGTGACAAGACAAACGTGGTTTATCCAACGCTTGCTCGGCACTAGGCTCTTCGCGTGCAAGATCTCCTTTCACGTCGAAAACAGTGCCATGAGGGAGGGGCAGCATACCCCCTGTTTTGCGGAGGAGGAAGTAGGGTCAGAGAGGGGAAGGACCTGACCCAGGATCACATACCTGGAGCCAGGATCTGAGCCCAGGCAAGGCGGACCCATGGGCCATGCACTTTCCACCAGCGATTGCGGGTGGCTAGGGACCAGGAGAAGAGACAGAAGAGGTAGACGGTGGCAAAAGAAAGGAGAAGAGGCGTCGTAGAGATGAGGTTGTTCTGAAGATGAGGCTGCGATGACACCCTCACGGGAACCCCCCAAAGCCAGGATGAATAATTCCCTTCCACCACAACAAACAGAGAGACTATAGTGGGGGTGGGGTGGGCAGGTGGGGGAAGGGGAATAAAAAAAAACCCAGCTCCAAATGAGGAGAGAGAAGCGTGTTGATGGCAAGATATCAGTGAAACGCTGTGGTTTGTGCTCTTTGTCTTTTCTCTCTGGCTCCCCTAGCAACGGTTAAGTAACATCCCTGTGAATGTGCGAAATGCGCTGACTGGACTTCCTCCAGGCAGCATCTCTGCTCCACAGAACGACCTGATTTCTGCTTCGATTCGCAAGCGGAACGCCCTCGGGGTCTGCCCAGTGAAGAAGGACGAAAAGCAGACCGAACGATGTTTCCGTTTCTAGGCTAGATGAGAAGAGAGAAGACAACACAGGTTGCACATTATTGTTTGAAATATTAAGCCGCTAACAAAATCCTAACACACACCACGATGGACAGCAAGAAGAAGTGAATACATCGCAAGGGGAAGAGATGTGAGGCTGTTTTACCACAACATATTGCTGCTGCCACGTTTCCCTTAGTGTCTGCAAACAGCAGTCTTTGAAATACATACGCATTATTTTTTTTGAGACGTGTGTGTCTATAGCCTGAGGGTTGAAAAACAAACAGCTCTATTGCCATGAGCTCATGCTGGAGTCGGTGCAAATTGTTTCCCTTCCTTATGGATAATGTTTCTAATTAGGATTATTATGGAGGATGAGCCTTGTGGGCTGGTGAATTGGCTCTTTGTGCTAATTGCAAACAGAGGGCTCTGTGCCGGCCTGTGCTGGCTGACCTGCTTCTTAGACACATCAGTAGACGGACGTTCCTAGATGTCCCGCATCTGAGGACTCGTCTAGGCCCGAGGGGATGTACTTTCACCCCCTCACCGCACCTGTCCTTAAAAAAATTTGGCTCAGTGGATAGAGCGTCGGCCTGCGGACTGACGGGTCCCGGGTTCGATTCCGGTCAAGGGCATGTACATTGGTTGCGGGCACATCCCCAGTGGGGGTGGTGTAGAAGGTGGTGTTTCTCTCTCATGGACGTTTCTAGCTCTCAATCCCTCTCTCTTCCTCTCTGAAAAAAAATCAATAAAATATATTTAAAACAAACAAACAAACAAACAAACAAAAAGCTGTCTTTCTAAGAATCGTAAACAGATAATGATTCTGGTTTCTAGTTTGCCCTTTTATTCTGATAATAACTTTAATTCACAGATGTCCATGTTGAGGTCATGTCTCGAAAAGCAAAACTATTTTTACCTAAAAGGTGTAGGGTGGACAGTGAATGCAAGATCTCCTTTAAAACGCTGAAAACAGTGCCATGAGGGAAGGGTGGCGTACCCCCTCCCTCCGAATGCCGGCTCTTCCCTCTGCATCAAGCATTTTATTTTTAAAACATATTTATTGATTTCAGACAGGAAGGGAGAGAGAGACAGAAACACCAGTGATGAGAGAGGATCACTGATCAGCTGCCTCCTGCACAGTCCCCCACTGGGGATCCAGCCCACAACCCAGGCAATGGGCTAGAATCCCACCATCACCTCCTGGTTCATAGGTCAACGCTCAACCACGGAGCCGCACTGGTCAGGCTGCATCAGCATTTTAGAAATGCCCCCCATGGGCTGTTGGTGAAGTAAAAATGGAATAGGATTCAACTTCCCTGGAGTAGGATTCAACTGAGGCCCTGGAAAAAGGAGATGATGGAGGGGGTGAGTCTCCCTGCCATGGAACCTCCCTGCTCCTACCTCCGAGTGCTTTTCTGTGTAGGTCAGAGACAATTAAGAAATCAATCCCCAACCACTTGAGCAGCTAATGGTGAGCAGGTAATCCTCTTCCGAGGGTCAACCTCAGTTATCCTTTTAAGAACTGCCTCATTGACTCATAGAGAGCAGACAGACAGCTCTTCTGGGGGTGGGAGACGGGTGGAGGGATTGAGCCAAAAAGTGAGAGAACTGCTCATGGACACGGACAACAACAGTGCGGTGGTTGTGGAGGTGGAGGTGGAGGCGGTTGGGTGGAGGTGGACGAGGGCATAGAGGGGGTACATGGTGATGGGAAGGAAGGAACTGTCTCGTTGATGCCAGTCCTTGTGCCCTTCCTGGGCCTGGCTGAGGTGGGCAAGGTATGGAAACTCTCATTGGCTTGACACAGAAGTCTCTTCATCCTGGTCTCATAAAGGTCTATTATTGATCTAGCAAAGCATTTCCATTTTGGGACCTGGAAGCTCCCTAGTACCTAAGAGACGTCAGAATTTCAAGGAGGATGGAGCCTGGCTCTGACAAACCTCCCCTGGAGATTCTGATAAGCTAAGATAGGTGATGGTCGATAAGCTAAGACTGTGTGATGGCCGGAGGTCTCTGGCAGGCTTCCCATGACCTCAGGGCAATTGTATCACTGCCTTGTCCAGGCCTGCAGAGTCAGAATAGCCCAGACCACAAAGCAAAAGCCATGTTGAAAGAAGACCAAGCTGGGGCCTGAGAGCCTGACACTGCCAAAAGAAATCCTGTCGTGGCTGCCCCAAGGCAAATCTCGACAGCATCAGACAGAGCCCATCTATGAGACCATCAGCAGTTTCCTGGGGTCAGGGAATTGAGTAGGGTATTAAGTCTCCAGAGCCAGAAGGCCATAGGGTTTTAGGGTTCGTGGATAGTCTGGCTGCAAGCCAGGATGAGGGGGTGGCATGAACTGCTGCTCAGAACCACAGAAGCACTCACGCCTTATGGCTGGTGGTTTCTCCAAGCCCTTCTGGATGACCTACCCATGACCTAGTTTTCTACCTGGGCTGAAATGAGAAAAACAGTGAGTTTTTCATTTAGGCTAAATATGTCCAGTTTTAAAAACTGTCATCTATTCTGGGACTATGTCCTTTCTACTTTTTTTGGTAGAAAAAAAAGTAGTTTTAAGAAACAGATTGGAGCACTAATGGGTTTGGCTCAGTGAATAGAGCATTGGCCTGGGGACTGAAGGGTCCCAGGTTCGATTCTGGTCAAGGGCATGTACCTTGGTTGGGGGCACATCCCCAGTAGGGAGTGTGCAGGAAGCAACTGATCGATGTTTTTAACTCTCTATTCCTCTCCCTTCCTCTCTGTAAAAAAAAAAAAAAAAAAAAAAAAAATCAATAAAATATATATTTTTAAAAAAGAAACAGATTGGATAATAGACAATATTTGGGGATTTGCTTTTTAATATTCCTATTTATCAAACCAAAATATGACAATATTAGTTGATGCTCCATTTCATCTGTTTGTGAGTTTGTTTTGTTTATATGGTGGGGGGGTGGGTGTGGGGGTGGGTGCTGAGAAGCCCCTGGTTTCACTGAGGACTCTGCTTGACCCCTGTTTCTAATAAGTTGACCATTGACCATATTTTCCCTTGTACATGATGAGTTTTTTCTTCTCAGCGATTTCAAGATTTTCTCTCGTTTTGGGCTTCTAATAGTTTGACTATATAATCTGTGTAGGTGTAGACCTACTCTTACTTATTTTACTCGGGGTTTATTGAGCTTCTGGGGTCTGTAGATTAATGTCTTCATCAACTTTTCAGATATTATATCCTCACATGTTTTTCTGCCACTAGCCTTCTGGGACTCTGATTACATGTATGTTGGCATGCTTGATATCCCACCTATCTCCACGGCTCTGTTTATTTTCCTCTAATCCTTCCCTCTCTGTTCTTCAGATTGAATAATTCCTAATGCCCTTCTGTTATTATATATTACAACTCAAAGTTTTCATTAGGTTTTTGCATGTTTATTTCTTTGTTGAGATTCTGTATTTGTTGAATCATTGTCATTATACTGTCCTTTCATTCTTAAGCATGGTTTCCTTTAGTTCTTTGAACATATTTATAATGCCTTCTTTAAAATCTCTGTCGGACCTAATGAAACAATATGAATAGCAGTCTAATTTATTACTAAAAAAATCTTTTGTTTGATAAATCTAATTTCTGGGCCTACTCAGAATCCGTTTCTATTGTTTGCTTTTATCCCCCTGAGTATGGGTCACACTTGTTTTAGATTTTTTTTGTTTCTTTATGTCTCATAAAGAAACTTGACATTTTAGATAATATACTATAGCAATCTGGACTCTGATTTCTTTACACGGTTTTATCAACTTTTCTGGACTTAATCTGTAGAACTATGTCTCCTGCCATTTGTGGACACTGATGTCTCTGCTCAGTTTCTTGTTTTTAATTCTTTTTTTAAAAAATATATTTTTATTGATTTTTTACAGAGAGGAAGGGAGAGAGATAGTTACAAATATCCATGAGAGTCTTCGATCAGCTGCCTCCCACACGCCCCCCACAGAGGATGTGTCCGCAACCAAGGCACATGCCCCTGACTGGAATCGAACCCGGGACCCTTCAGTCTGCAGGCCGATGCTCTATCCACTGAGCAAAACCGGCTTCGGCTGTTTTTATTCTCATGTTTAGTTTTTAGCCTGTCTCCCTAAGTCTTGTCCTATGTCTGCACAACTGAGCCAAGATCATGCTCAAACACCTAAAGTTTATATAAGTTCCATCCTCTATTCATCTGTGTAGGTTGAGGAATGCATTCCAAGTTCAGTCAGTTTTCAAGTCTGCCTGACTTTTACTTTCTTCCAGGTTCTCTCGGCTGTTCCCTGTATATATGCATAGTTTCCTGGTCCATCAGCAATGTGTGGAGAGGTTGCTCAGTTTTTCTGTGGCTCTCTCATTTCTAGGATTTCCCCCATTAAATTTCTGGCTAGTCAGCTGCTCACCCCAACCAGGACTGCAATCTCAGGCTAGCTGAGCTGTGAGGTTTTTTTTGTTGTTGTTGTTTTCAATTTCTATTGAGTTTGCTTTTACTGACAACACAGCTGGGTGTGGGTTTTCATCTTCAAATTCAAATCAAATCCATCCCTTTCTGACAGTGAGGCTGCTGGTTTTCAAAGCTAGTATTGCCCTCGTAAAATTACCAGCTGAGTGTGCTGGGGCACCGGGTAGGAAGCAGCTCCAGGCAGGAAGGCCGCGGACTATCATCATTTAAAAAATATATATATTTTGTTGATTTTTTTACAGAGAGGAAGGGAGAGGGATAGAGAGTTAAAAACATCGATGAGAGAGAAACATCAATCAGCTGGCTCCTGCACACCCCCTACTAGGGATGTACCTGCAACCAAGGTACATGCCCTTTACTGGAATCGAACCTGGGACCCTTCAGTCTGCAGGCCAATGCTCTATCTACTGAGTCAAACCAGTTAGGGCTATTATCATTTTTATATACAATTTTAGCAGTTTTTCATGAGTAAATGCTTCTCAACTTGTTGTTTACCTTTGATTAATTTCCAAAGCCCTGAGATTGTTGTTTTCTAGTTTTCCCCAGTTTTACATATTATTTTTTGGAGTAAGAATTTGGCACCCATTATGTAATAGTGAGAAGTCTCACCCAATATATGCTGTTACAATGCAGTCACACTTAACATCCTGTTTTGGACACTGAAAAGACTATCTATTCTAGATCTTCAGTCAGATTCATGAATTTGGTAACTTGGCTTCCTTTGGTTAATTTTCCAAATTCCCAAAATGAACCTTTAGGATCATTACCTCCTTTGACCTACAATTCCTTTAAAATCTTTTAAAAATCTTAAGTGATTATGTCATCAAGAGACTCCTAACTTGGGCTCCTTATGCCCTAAGCATGCTAGAAAGTAGTAACAGTGACAGGAAGGAGCAATTAATACATTATTTTCAATATTTTGAAAACACCACATGGAAGTTGTACAATTACCAGAGATAAGGCCAATCTCACCACAATATCCCGGTTCTAAGTTTGGGGCTGGAATGATTTCAACTCAAAATAAGAATCCTGGTAATCTTATACTGATCAGAGGTTTTTGTTGGTAACTATAAATAGCACTGGTTAACAAAAGTGGAAGAGTAAGCCAATTATTACCTAATAAAGCGGTTTATTTTAAACTTGGGTGTGGGCCCAAAGGAACAAAGTCACAATCAAAGGGACCCTTGGAGGTAAAATAGATGGAAAACTCTTATGTGGCCCAGACCTCCCTGGTTCAGAAAAGGGAAGCTAGTCCAGTAGGCCATATGGCAAGTTACAGCAGGACCCAAACCTATATCTATCAGCAACTCACCTTAACCTGTAAGCCTAGAAACATTGCAGCACAAAGTACACAGCCACTGTCAATTAAGTTCTATGATTTAAATAATATAAACTATTAGAGGCCCAGTGCGTGAAATTAGTGCACTGGTAGGGTCCCTAGTGTTTGCCAGCTGCTGGCCCAGTACTCCCTCCCTTCCCCCAGCTGGCCTCACCCTCTGGTTGAACTCCCAGATGAACTCCCAGTAGAGGGCACAATTTGTATACTACACTTTTATTATATAGGCTAGACCAGTGCTACCTAACAGAACTTCCTGCAATGATGGAAATGTCCGTGTCCGTACTGTCCAAAATGGTAGCCGCAGGTCACATGGAGCTGTGGAGGACTTGAAGTGTGGCCAGTGAAACTGAGGAATTCAATTGAACTTTAATTTAATTTAATTATAGTGGCTAATGTTTGGGAGAATGAAAATAGAGACATGTGTGCCATTCATAAGATTACATTCCTCCTCTAAGCTACTCAGAGTATAAGGTAGTCATTTTCAAACATTAAATTATAGAATTCCTCTTTAAAAAAAGAAAAAAAAAAGAAAATATTGTTTCCAAACTAATTTAAAATGTAAACTAGCTAACAAGGTGGTGGGGCTGGAGTTCAGCTACTCTCTCCTCTACTTTTCATCCTTATTAACTCTCACCTGTCCTGACTCACCTGGGCTCTTGGGCTCCTCCTCAGAGCCCCTAAGACTACACTGAGCCTGGTATGAAGATCACCACCACCACCAACAACAACAAAAAATGCAGGAGAATAGAGAAGCAGGGCGTAATTCCCCTAACAGCAGCTGGGAAGCAAGCACTGGTCTAGCCACTGTAGGAGTTACACAGGAAATTACCAGAGAGAAGGCCAATCTCACCACAATATCCCATTTCTAAGTTTGGGGCTGAAATTAGTCTTTGAAGAGATGGGAAAAGACAATAATGTTTATCATTAACATCTTTTTTGTTGTTGTTTAATCCTTACCCAAGGATATTTTTCTATTGATTTTTAGAGAGAGTGGAAGAGAGAGGGACAGAGAAAAATATCGATGTGAGAGAAACATCAATTGATTGCCTCCTGCATGAGCCCTGACCAGGGCCCAGGCCAGAGAGGAGCCTGCAAACAAAGTACGTGCCCTTGACAAGAGTCAAACCCAGGACCCTTCCATCTGTAGGCTGATATGGAGACAAAGAGCTATCATTAACATCTTAACCAAATGCTGTCCGTACCTTATCTCATTTTGTCATGGTATTAGCCCTATGAAGTATTATTATCCTCATTTCACAGTTGGTATTCTAGGCTCTGAGAGAGAAATAGCTCACCCAAAAGCACACACACACTTGGTGAGAAGGAGCAAAGCCCAGGTCCGCCTTACCAAAGCTGCTTGTGTCCCTTCTGGGCTCACCATCCAGATGAGGAAGTTTCATGCCTTCGAGGGCTTAAGTGAGCTCCTTTGGGAAGTGGAAATGTGAGAAATAATATTACTCTGTGAGGGCTAAACTGTCTGTGGATCAGAGAGGGGCTGTCTACAAGTAATTCCCAGGCTCAGAAGCTTCTACTGTCACCAGATGGAATATATTCAATGTCTAAATAGATTGTCAATGGGCTGGGGGTGGGTCAGCCAAGGAAGGCCAGGCAAGGAAAGGCCAAGGCAGATAAAGACAAGGCAGACAGGAGCAGAGTCAGGGGACAGGGTCTTGGCTGAGGAATTGAATATTTCTAACCCAGAGGCAGCCTCCCAGGGCTGCAAGATGAATGCATCCATGTGACATTGTGATGTAATATGAAATATCTATTTGATCTTCCTTCCCAGTTCCTGACATGAGCTCCTAAAATGCTTGTAATTTCCTGAGTGGTAGGGGCTATAGTGTTGTATACTCGGTCTCAAACTCCAGTTCCTGCCACAAGAGTTCCTAAGGCCCTTGAAATCTTTGAAGTGTAAGAGTGTCCCCTAAATGGCTTCATAATGGGGACAGAGTTCCAAAAGACCAAGGCGTGATCTCAGCCTCATTCCCCAACCTCCAGGGAGTGGAGAAAGGCTGGAGGTTGAGGTAATCACCAATGGCAAATGATTTGATCCCTCGTGTCTACATGATGGAACCTCCATAAAGCTCTGAATGACAGGGTTTGGAGAGCATCCACGATGATGAGGAGCAATCAAGGTGCTGGAAGGGTGATGAGCTCAGAAAAGGTATGGAAACTCTGAGGCCCCATTTCCCCATCATACCTTGCCCTAAGCCTCTTTTCCATTTGACTGCTTCTGAGTTGTAGCCTTTATAATAAACCAGTAAGAGTAAGTAAACTGTTTTTTCGTAGTTAAGTTCTATGAGCTTTCCTAACAAATTATATCAAACTTGAGGAGGGGATCATGGGAATCCCTGATGAATAGCCAGTCATTCAGAAATATAAGAGGCTTAGACATACGATTGGCTCTGAAGTGGAGGCCACCTTGTGGGGCTGAGCCCTGAAACTGGTGAGAATTGAATTAAATTGTAGGACTCCCAGTTGGTGTCTGCAGAGAACTGGGTAATTGTTTGGTGTGGAAAACTCACCCATTTGGTATCAGAAGTGTTTTGAGTAGTAATGGATCATAGTAATCAGCCTCTCGAGCTTGAAGACAGAGAATCTTCTGATCTTCCATCTCCCCAAGTTCTGTGTCCAGGCTCACCATGCCCTCTCTCATGAGCAGCCTGCAAGAGGACAGCGTACCAGTGGATGGGACTTTTCTTTCCTTGGCGATGCCTGTCATTGCAATTCTTCCAGGAGGCCCTGACTGCTGACCCAGGCCATCCAGCTATGGTTCATACTACTTTTTTTACCTGAGAGCCCTCTATTCTTAGCTGTTCCAACCTCAGAGAAGAATAGGAGCTGATGAGCAAGTCCACCACCTGAGAGATTTCTTGGACTGGGCTTTCTCATGGTGAATTTTAAAAGAAGCTACTTACAATGGCTTCCCATGAACATTTTAAAAAAATTATTGATGAGCACCATCGATTTGTTGTTCCACGTATTTATGCATTGAAGCAGATTACCCTCCACATTGATTGCTTTTTATATGTGCCCTGATCAGAGGTCGAACCTGCAACTTTGGCATATCAAGATGATCAACTGAGCAACCTGGCCAGGGCCTCCCATGAACTTTTTTTTTTTTATTATTGATTTTTTTACAGAGAGGAAGGGAGAGGGATAAAGAGTTAGAAACATAGATGAGAGAGAAAGATCCATCAGCTGCCTCCTGCACACCCCCCACCGGGGATGTGCCCGCAACCAAGGTACATGCCCTTGACTGGAATCGAAACTGGGTCTCTTCAGTCCGCAGGCCGACGCTCTATCCACTGAGCCAAACCGGTTTAGGCTCCCATGAACTTTTGACCACAGGAAGCGAATGTGTTCATTGAACATTGAGATGTGAGGTTCAGGTTTGAGTGACCAGCAGTGCTCAGTGACTCTGCATGGGCCCAGAAGTTAGATTTAGCAAGGACCTCACAGCAGCTATTATAACTATGTTGAAAGAATCACTGGAAACTACAATATGATAACAATGGCTCAGTAGAGCGGTAGAAACTATAAAAAAAAGAACCAACGGGGACATTCATTTCTGGCATAATGGGGGGAGGAAGTCCACACATCCTCTCCCAGAAACTATAAACCCGGAGAAAACAGTCAAAACATGTAACATTCGCTTCTTAAAACTGAGGAACCCTTTGTCCAGAAGTATAGTAAATGGGAGAAGTGGAAACACCTGAAGATGAAGCAGATTACCCTCCACACCCTGTTTGACTTGCTGACTCCTTTGACTGGTCTGCAGAACCCCCTTGAGCCTGGTCAGCAAACTGCGGCTCGCGAGCCACATGCGGCTCTTTGGCCCCTTGAGTGTGGCTCTTCCACAAAATATGATACCATGGCCTGGGCGAGTCTATTTTGAAGAAGTGATGTTAGAAGAATTAAAAAATTTGGCTCTCAAAAGAAATTTCAATCATTGTACTATTGATATTTGGCTCTGTGGACTAATGAGTTTGCCGACCACTGCCCTTGAGAACCACAGCCACGAACCAATACCTGGTATTTGGAGTTTACCTCAGGCTTCCAGGGCCTTTGAAGTTCTGGGATCAGGTTCCCGGTTGTCCAGTAATAACCCCATTCCCAGCTGGCCTAGCTTTAGCTCAGTGGATCTTACTCGAACAACACTCCCCATCCCCCAGACCTTTTTCATGATAATCAAAGAGCATTACAAAAACATTTATAAAAAGGGGATGTTGGGTCTGGCAGAGTTGACAACCACCAACTTAGACAATATTCTTATCACTTCCATCCTCTCTTTGTTACTTTCATTCAATGGGGGGTGGAGAGCTTGATAAAACATTCACCAATAAGAGGAAATATGGGAAAGTACAATTAATGCCAAAGTCAATGGTTTAGATAGGCACCAAGGAAGAATGTTTTTAAAAGGTTGCTTCGTGGAGGCTGGAATAATGAGGGAGGTTTCATGGAAATGGGGCTTGAAGTAGGACTTTCTTGGGGGAATAGGACTTGCAGGACAGAGGCGAGGAACCTCTCCCAGAGCTTTGAATTTTCTGAATTTTCTGAATGCAGAGAGGAGAGCAAGCTCAGCCCAGACTTCACGCAGCCACGCCAGGCAACCACGGAGAGACATGGGGCTGGTGTGCATGTTTTGCTGTCTAAGGGGTTTTGAGGGATTTCATTGCCACAGCACTTTGATGATTTATGTTTATTATCATAGCCTCTCGCTGCTGCTGTGGAATAAATGTTTAATTTTCTAATTTAGAGACACTAACATGATAATGATAATGTGAGAGTCATTCATTTAAATATAAAGATTGCAGATCCTGGTAATAATGGTAGGAGACACTCAGACTGTAATAAGCCACTGCTTTTGAACAATTAACATTTTCAAACACGATGATTTGAATGTTCTGTTTTCCAGCCAATCACATTAAAGTTTTGACTAGTTAGTCCCCCATATCTGGACAATTTTGACTGCAAATATTAAAAAAAGAAAAAAAAGAGAAAAAAAAAGAAAGAAACCCAAATGAAATTGCTTTTTAAAATAAGAATATTTCTAATGTTCCAGAAGAGAGCTGCAGAGATAGGGCAGTTCCAAGGCTTGTAAAATCAGTAATTCATGCAGTTTCCAAGGATGCCGGCTCTTTCTACCTTTCTTAGTGACCCTAGAGTTTCAGTGTGGCCTCAGAGGCTGGCTACATTCGTGGTCCTGAGCTGGCTGCCACTATACAGACTAGTGGCCTGGTGCACAAAATTCGTGCATGGGGGGGGGGGGGTCCCCTCAGCTCGGCCTGCACCCTCTCCAACCGGGGCCCCCTTGAAGGATGTCTTACTTTTGGTTTAAAGGGATCAGGTCTAAACTGGCAGTTGGACATCCCTCTCGCAATACGGGACTGCTGGCTCCTAACCACTCACCTGCCTGCCTGCCTGATTACCCCTAACCACTCTGCCTGCTGGTCTGCTCGTCCCCAAATGCCCCCCTGCCAGCCTGATCATCCCCAACTGCCCACCGTGCTAATGTGCTCGCCCCTGACTGCCCCCCTGCTGGCCTGCTCACTCCAAACTGCCACCCTCCTGCACCAGCCTGATCACCCCCAATGCCTACACACACACACACACACACACACACACACACACACACACACACCTCACCAGGCTGATCACCCCCAACTGCCATCCCATCCTGATCTGATCACCCACTACTGCCCTTCCCTCTTGGCCTCTAACTGCCTCTATCTTGGCCCCGCCACCATGGCTCTGTCCAGAAGAACGTCTGGAAGGTCTCCTGGAAGGTCTCCCAGTCTGATTAGCATATTACCCTTTTATTAGTATAGATAGAGGCCTGATGCACAAGTAGGGGCCAACTGGTTTGCCCTGAAGGTTGTCCCAGGTCAGCGTGGGAGTTCCCTTGGGGCATGGGGCAGCCTGGGTGAGGGGCCTGTGGTGGTTTTCAGGCTGGCCATGCCCCCATAGGGTGAGGGTCCCTGCTTGGGGAGGTGTGGACATGGCCAGCCTGGGTGAGGGGCTGAGGGCTGTTTTCAGGCTGGCCACACTCCCTGGTGACCCAGGCTCCCAGCTCCTCCTTTTTCTCTCTCTCTCCAGTCCCTCCTTCAGTGGCGGCCAGAGCGGGAGCAATCCAAGCTTCCTGCTAGCTCCAGCTCTGTGGCCACTGCCATTTTTTTGTTGGATTGATTTGCATAGTCGCTCCTGATTGGCTGGTGGGTGTAGCAGAGGGATGGTCAATTTACCTGTTTCTCTTTTATTAGTGTAGAAGTCCAGAGACAGAAAAGGCAGTGTTAGTGTCTTGGTTATTTTTTCGAGCTCGAAGCAAATCCTCCTAGAAACACTCCCAGAAGGGTTCCCTCAGATTTCATTGGCCAGAATTTTATGACCTGTCATACTTGAACCAATAGTTTGGCAAAGGGAATGAAACCGATGTGTTGAGTTTGATACTATCCATATTTATCCTGTGGAGCTGAGGAGGGGCCCATCCTACATGGAAGGAGATGCCTGCTCTGGACCGAGGGAACAAATCAGGCTTCTGACGACAACGAGGGAGCAGGGGAAGCCTGTGGAGGAGGCGACAGCAGTGTCTGCCACAGCCAGGGACTTCCACATCGTTTCTGCAGAACATGTTCTGAAGAAGTACAAGAAAAGGAAATTCTTTGATCAAATAAGCTTGGGAAACGGGCCATAATCACCTTCCTGAAAATTCACAATGTCATCAGCATATTAAATGCTCTTAGAAAGCCTGTATTTCGCCTCTAATCCAGATTTCTCCAGATGTATTTTACCATGTAAACTTTTGTCTGTGAAAATTTATGAACAGCCGAAACCAGTTTGGCTCAGTGGATAGAGCATCGGTCTGTGGACTGAATGGTCCCAGGTTCGATTCCGGTCAGGGGCATGTACATTGGTTGTGGGCACATCCCCAATAGGGGGTGTGCAGGAGGCAGCTGGTCGATGTTTCTCTCTCATTGGTGTTTCTAGCTCTCTGTCCCTCTCCATTCCTCTCTGTAAAAAAAAAAATCAATAAAATGTATTTTTTTAAAAAATCTATGAAGAGCCCAACAGAGGTAGCACTCTATGAGATACTTGTTTGTGGAACTTGGGCTGGATATTGGCTATTTGTTCAGCTTCTGTAGCAGTAGTTCAAGTTAGATTTAGATGTTAATAGGTTTTATGTGCTGGTGCATTTTCTTAAAAATATATTTTATTGATTTTTTACAAAGAGGAAGAGAGAGGGATAGAGAGTTAGAAACATCGATGAGAGAGAATCATTGATCAGCTGCTGCCTCCTGTACACCCCTTACTGGGGATGTGCCCGCAACCAAAGTCCATGCCTTTGACCGGAATTGAACCTGAGACCTTTCAGTCCTCAGCCCAATGCTCTATCCACTGAGCCAAACCAGTTTCGGCTATGCCGGTGCATTTATAAGAAGAATTTTAGGCAGTTTTATTTTGGCATGTTTTGCTACTTTTTAAAAAGAGCATAAAAATGTTGCAGAATTCATTTGTTCCCTTCTCTGAATTAGAAGGGGTGCGGTGGCTGCGGTGGGCTGGAGGCTGACTTGTTTGCGGAAACTTGATCTGGCCAAGCGATCTAGATCCCAGATCCATTGTTTTCATTACTTAGCCTCTGGAGCAACAGAACTTTATTCTGTGGGCCAGGGGGAGTTCCAGATAAGATGTCCAGCCTTTCCAGGATTTTGTTTTTCCACCAAACACGGAGATAAGAACAACCCAAGTCACATGGCACTTCAACCACCCCAAGGGCAACATGGTGGTTAATAGTTTCCTACAGGGAGAGTGCAGGGGCTCTGAGCTAGTCCCCCCCCAAGATGTGCCTCTGTGGTTAGCAGGTTGTTTTGAACTAAAGGCAATTTTAGCTTCAGGATCAAGGAAAATGTCCGCCCTTCCCTTTCATTACCTGGAAGAATCTCAATTAGAGTTCTTGAAGGTAATAAGAGATTGTCAACCCGAACCGGTTTGGCTCAGTGGATAGAGCGTCCGCCTGCGGACTTAAGGGTCCCAGGTTCAATTCCAAGGGCTTGTACTTTGGTTGCGAGCACATCCCCAATAGGTGATGAGCAGGAGGCAGCTGACCTATGTTTTTAACTCTCTATCCCTCTCCCTTCCTCTCTGTAAAAAATCAATAATATATATATATATATATATATATATATATATATATATTTTAATATATTTTATTGATTTTGTACAGAGATAGAAACATCGATGAGAGAGAGTCATTAATCAGCTGCCTCTTGCACACACACTACTGGGGATGTGCCCACAACCAAGGTACATGCCCTTGACCGGAATCGAACCCGGGACCCTTCAGTCCCAAGCCAACGCTCTATCCATTGAGCCAAACCGGTTTCGGCAAAATATATTTTTTTTAAAAGAGAGATTATCAGTGATAACCTCTTCAACCCATCTCTATGGCAGGGCAAACCATTGACTAAACACGTGCTGTTCTTACCATCCTGCATTGACCCCTTGAAGCCTCCACGGTGCATGACCTCCTCCCTGGCTCAGGACGTCTTGTATACCCAGATCCCTCTTTCTGTCTTTGAACCTCTCCTGCATGTGGGGCGTCTCTGGCTCTCTGGGGTTCCATGTACTAAATTCGGTTATTTTCTCTTGCTAATCTGTCTCATGCCTATTTGATTGTTAGTCAGCCGGAAGAACCGTGGGGGCGGAGGAAAATTTGTTCCTCCCTCACAGGTCATGTGGCCTCACTTACGCCACTAACCACTTAGGAGAGTTTCAACGTAGGAAGTTGTTTCCTATGCCCAACCTGAATCTTCTCACTTAGCAAACGTACTGAACGTTCATTCCATGAATAAGATGCTGGCTGGGCCTTTCACAGATGAACACATTCCTCGCTTTAACATGTGCTCTATCTTGGTGTCCATACAAGTCCAAATATTAAAAGGGCAATAGGATAGCTAAAGGATGTAGGGTAACTTCACAAGAAGAGTCACCTGACAGTGTTGAGACTACATGAGACACACCCTGAATTTCTGCTTAACGACTTCGTTTCCCGTGTCCAGTCCTCGCTAGAAATAAATAACATGCTTTCAACAATTATCCAAGAACTTTTCACGTAATTTTGTTGGCAGGAGCCCCACTCAAACTATAGTGTTCTTTTGGATCATCTTCATATGAAAATTCCCATGAATTGCAAATAAGTAATTATATATGGAAACTACATATGCGCATATATTACAATCAATGCTAAGCTCCTTCTTTGTGCCAAAAGAGTTTTACATATACATAGTGTGGGTTGAGAAGCAAATATAAATTTATTCCTTGTTTATGCAGAAAAAAATGCATAGAATTGTTTAAGTTATTGGAAAATCAAGTGGGTTGTTTTTTGAGCGGGGGGGGGGGGAGGAGGGGAGGATTTTTAGATATATAGGTAGAGAGGTAATGTTCATAATTTTAAAACCTCATGTTTCTACAGAGACGTGAGGTTTGGGTTTTGTGGTCCCACCTCTTCGTTCTCTCCCCTGTTTTCACTGGGACCTTCTCTTTCCTCTGGTCTTACTGCCTACGCCTTGCTCAATTTAAATAATGCTTCCAGCACTTTCTCCCAAGTGCAGGACTTTCTGGAAGGGAACTTCGTTTTATTGGCTTGAAATTTGGGCCCAGACTGTTCCAGCTCCATCAGGCCTTTCCCCAGCAGACTGGGGTTCTGGAACACCAGACTCACCCACAACGAGGCTGCCCTGATCAGCAGGACCCCTCGCCCTGTCCACAGAGAGGGTACCCTCTCCTTCTGTCTCTCTTCCCTCGTCTCCTGTTTATGGGCCAGGCCTTCCAAACCCAGCAGAAAGGGCTAAAAGGAAAAGTTCAGGAGTTATTTTTTGTTCCTGGCAATCTTTCGCATATGAATGGTACAAAAGTATTTTGTACCATTTGAGGAGTTTTGCAAATCTCTGGACCTCGACTTTATGAGACCTGGTCACTCTGAGTTGGAAGCACAGATGGTAATTTATGAGAGCCACAGTGGGGAAATGGAGGAATCATGTTCTCTTTGGACCCAAACTAGATAGGTGGCTTCTACTTCGTGTTGCAATCGCATGCCCGAAAGTGGTAGCTGCTCTTGCTGGTTTATAACTACAGCTACAAACGGCATGGAAACACAATTTAATGTTCTTGTTGAGGTGGAACAAAAAAGAGGGGATGGGTGGTGCCACCAAAGGAGTCCCTCATTTTTTTTTATATATATATTTTATTGATTTTTATACAGAGAGGAAGGGAGAGAGATAGAGAGTTAGAAACATCGATGAGAGAGACTCACCGATCAGCTGCCTCTTGCACACCCCCTACTGGGGATATGCCCGCAACCAAGGTATATGCCCTTGACCGGAATCGAACCCGGGGCCCTTCAGTCCCCAAGCCGATGCTCTATCCATTGAGCCAAACCGGTCCCAGCCCTCATTTTTTTTTATTTTTTTTTTTATAGCATTTCATTACAGAAGTTGAATCCTGGTGCCTGTTACACAGCCCTCTCTGCCTGTAAGAGTGCTCCCTGGCATGAAGGGCCATGGCCTTCAAATGGCTGACCCAGTAGTTTGCACAGAGTAGATGTTACCTTCTGTCAACAGAGAGGTCAGCCCTAGCCAGTTAAGCTCAGTGGAGAGAGCTTTGGCCTGTTGATTCCAGTCAAGGGCATGTACCTCGGATGCAGGCTCAATCTCCAGCCCTGAGCGGGGCATGTGCCGGAAGCAATCATTTGATGAGTCTCTCTCACATCCATGTTTTTTTTTTTCTCTCTCTCTGTCTCTCCCTCTCCTCCCTTCTACTCTCTCTAAAAATCAATGGGAAAATATCCTCGGGTGAGGATTGACAACAAAGAGAGAGAGAGAGAGACAGAGAGAGAGAGAGAGAGAGAGAGAGAGAGAGAGAGAGAGAGAGAGAGAGAGAGAGAGAGAGAGATAATCAAATGATGGAGGTAAACCTAAATACTAATACTAAAAGCACACATCCAACCACATTGACATTGCAGAGGGAAGAGAAAACCCAGTGGAATCCACATTTATTGAGATTATTTGAAGGGCCAGGCACTCTGCTAGACACACCACATATTATCTCATTTAATCCTTAAGCTCTAAAAGGTAGATGCTATTTTTAACACTTTATAGATATTAAAAGATCAGACTCCCACCCAGTGTGGATCAGTAGTTGAGCTTCAACATTTGAACCAGGACATCATGGTTCAATTGCTGGGGTCAGGGCACATGCCCGGGCTGCGGGCTCCATCCCCAGTAGAGGACTTGCAGGAAGCAGCAATCAATGATTCTCTCTCATCATTGATGTGTCTATATCTCTCTCCCTCTTCCTTCCTCTCTGAAATCAATAAAAAAAAATTAAATATTTTTTTTTTAAAGAAAGATCAGCCGAAACCGATTTGGCTCAGTCGATAGAGCGTCGGCCTGCGAACTGAAAGGTCCCAGGTTCGATTCTGGTCAAGGGCATGTACCTTGGTTGCGGGCACATCCCCAGTAGGGGGTGTGCAGGAGCAGCTGGTCGATGTTTCTCTCTCATCGATGTTTCTAACTCTCTGTCCCTCTCTCTTCCTCTCTGTAAAAAATCAATGAACTTGGGGGGGGGGAGGGGAAGAGGGGAAGAGACACAAGTATTCAGTCCATTATAGCATCTTTGTGTGAAAAAAATCAGCAGCAATTTCTGAAAAAGTCTAAAAAAGCAGAAGGAATATGCTAAATACATTTTAATGCTTTCAGTCACTATTTTCATTTCTTTCCCCTGTATTCTCATTTATATCAAATGAACACACATTCCTGTTAGGTATGTGTGCTGCTTGGCCACGCTGGCTCTGCTGCCTGCGAGATAGAAGGCCTCTGTAAGGCTTTAAAATGCCCACCTGTAGGCAGCCAGGAAAAGATGACTTCCTAAGATTAGTGAGCACAGCGAACTTGGCTTAATTTTTTATTTAAATACAATTTAGATAGTGCCTTTGGGGTGATATTTTATATTGACTTTGCAGCCAAAAATATAAGAAATGAACCTATTTTAAGAAGTGAAGCCTATTTTTAGCATTTTCATTATTCATGGAAATTAAATTCATCCTTCCATGTCCAAATATAAACACGACTTATTAAGTGGTCTGGGAATTCTATGCCAGTGTACAGAAGTGATGCTAGGGACTCGCCACATGAACTACCTGCTGTGTCGAGCGTCCTGCCAGCTGCTGGGAGGGCAGGAGGAATGAACCCTAGGCGCCGTCACAAAGAACTTACACTCCGCTGGGGAGACGGACCCACCTTTCAGGTCACTTTCCCTGGAGTTAAGGGGTTTGTGCAGTCATCCACTTTCTCTTACCCACGTGGCTGCTTAGAAAGGCATCCGTGGTCAAAAAACAGCTTTCGGAGAGAAGCTCTACCCTGTGGATAGCACAGTTTTGAAAAAAACCCATCTGTGCCAAGCAGTTAGATATGTGCAATATCTATTTCAAATAGAAATGGAAATTTTGTGTCACTTAAAACATTCTTCAACTCACTCCACGATGCCTTTGACCCTGGGACTAACCTCAGAGGACTCATCGTGTAAACCATAAGGGGAAGCCAGGTACAACAGAGGGTTTTTTTTTGTGTGTGTGTGTGTGTGTGTGTGTTTTTAATATATTTTTATTTTTTACAGAGAGGGAAAGGGATAGAGAGAAACATCAATGAGAGAGAAGCACTGATCAGCTGCTTCCTACACACCCCTCACTGGGGATGTGCCTACAACCAAGATACATGCCCTTGACTGGAATCGAACCTGGGACCTTTCAGTCTGCAGGCCGACGCTCTATCCACTGAGCCAAACCCGCTTCAGCACAGAGCGTTCTTATAAAAGGACAGACTCCCAGCTCATCTCTCCCCACAAAATGCTGCCCATTGTTTTCTTCTAAAACACCAATTTTCATTTTCAAAAATAGGACGTTACCCCTGGAGATGCTTTAAAAGCTGTAATTTTGCTTCTGCGGTTTTGTGGGATCATAAACACCCTGAATACACTACCATGTGGCAACTCCCAGGGAGGCTGCCTCGCTGCAGGACAAGTGTGATCAGAAAAGATTCTAGGTGCACCGTTCAAATCTTAGCACTCACCCTTTCAACAAGAGTGTTTTATACTTAAAGAAGCCACACCACACACACAAAGTCAATTAAATTTTTATTACAACCAAGAATATAAAATAAATGCAATGTAATTTATTTTAGTTTAACAGTCATTTCGAGGAGGAGGCTTGGACAACTCAAAAGCGGGGGGCACTCGGCTCCGAAGCAGCAGCTTGTCCTACACCCCCGGGGCGGGCCTCGCTGGGCACAGCGCCCTGAGCGGCACCTCGCAGCCGAGTATGGAGAGCACACAGTCGTCTCCGGAACCATAAAGAGGGGTGCATGCAGGAAGTGACTGAAGTGAGACAAGGAGGAGCACACTTCACAAGTGGGAATTATGGGAAATACAAACTATGCAGTTTAAGAAAGCATGTACTATATAACATATATAAAAAGTACTTTAAATTGTTGTTAAAAAGGACATCTTCAGTCCAGATTTTGTGTAATACCTTTAGTGTCCTCACAGACAAATCTTTAAAAAAAATTTAAATAGTATTAATTTACTAAATATTTAGGAGATAACAGTGCATTAAGGACTTTTCATACAATACATACTTATCACGCCTTTGCAGTGACAGCATAGAAGAGTTAAGTATGGTCTTAGGTACAACACATTTTTAAAAAAAAATCCTAAAACAATGAACTTTGTTTTATATTTATGATATTCTTTAAGATTATGGGGACCTAAACTACTATGCTTTATATAAAACGTTACTTATACTTGAATCCTTCAAGCCTCCTTTACTCTGCCATTTCACTGCCTTCCTCCATTTCCTGCAAAGATATCAGCATAGATAGGTTGGGGTTTGCAATTTTCATAGATTTCTTCCTTCATTATATAGTTTCCGCTACATAAATTTATTCAAAGCAGACTAAGTGGCAAGTCTTACTTTCAACTATTTTTTCTTTCTTTAGTAGAGAAAACAGCAAAGAGGCATATAACTAACTGCTGCCTCACCGGGAATGAGGCAGTGAACACATATGTAAATGCTGTCCCTTTCCATTCTTAAAGGTAAATTGTTTATAAGAGCAAAAGAGTAGTGCAGAAGGCCAAAATTCTAAGTACTAAAGTTTTAAAACCACACAGATATAAAAATATACATGTCCTTGGTTTCTGTATGTTAGTTACTGCATCATCTGCTTCCCCACAAGGATTGCTTTAGCCTCTTAGTGTCCGCCCTGCCACCAGGCAGCCTTACCCTTGAGCTCAGCTGTCCTGAAATTCTGAAATACCTTTTTCCACACACACACACCTCACCAGAAAGCTACCTCATTGACTTGTAATATGGGGAGCAGAGCACCTTCATTTCGATTCCTTCCTTCGGGTGACCTCCCCTGGTTTAGGTGTTCCCGTATGTTGAGGAATCTCCCCCTGCATTCTCAGGGACATGACAGTAATACATTTTCAAAGAGGAATGCAGTCACTTGGGGTCTACAAAGGTAAATTTAAACCTCAAAGAGCTTCATAGTTCTCCTTTGAGGTCCCACAGTTTTAGGGACCATAAATTTGTTAAAGGCTTTGCGCCCCTTTACAGGGTAATGAAGATTACAAATCAAAATGATCTTAAAAGATACGGGCATCACCAACGCCGAGGCAGGGCCATAGGAGGAAAGGGCCAGGGCAATGACCAGAACGCCGGTCCTATGTGGAATGGGGAGATCTGGCTCGATTTTGGGAAACATCGTAAGGGGAACAACTGATGAGATCCCCTTACAGCCTCTCCATCAGCTCTGCCAGGAGAATTCACTACGTACCAGGAATGCTAGGTAGTCCTATGATCCTGTAGGTATACATCACAAGAACTGCATTTCTTTCTTTCTTTTTCTTTTTTTTAAAATATATTTTATTGATTTTTTACAGAGAGGAAGGGAGAGAGATAGAGAGCTAGAAACGTCGATGAGAGAGAAACATCGACCAGCTGCCTCTTGCACACCCCCTACCGGGGATGTGCCTGCAACCAAGGTACATGCCCTTGACCAGAATCTAACCTGGGACCTTTCAATCCGCAGACCTACGCTCTACCACTAAGCCAAACCGGTTTCTGCAAGAACTGCATTTCTAAGTTGTGCATAAAGTATGAAGGGGCATGTCATTTTGGTTCATGCACATACTTGGGTATGTCTTTCATTAAATGTAAGGTCCCCTTGAGGGCAGGACAGAGCTTCTATTTTCATTCTAATTTCCTACAACTACTTAATAGTGTTCTGCCTACCAAGAGCCACCCACTTATTGAAAGGCTGCTGTAAACATTTCAAATGTACATGAATGCCTGCTGTGATGCTGAACTGCTGGCTTTCTCGAAGGTAACTAGACATAGAAACCTCCCCATAACACTGATTATTGTGGAGCAGAATCTGGAACGGTGACTCTGTCCAAGTGGGTCTAGGAGTGGACAAAAGGACCTTCGCCTTCTAAGATGGTGTCACTTACAAGCCACCTCTCCCAGGAGAGCTCCCTTCCATGGAGTGGAGAATATGCTCCTGAAGTGCCAGCAAGTCTGTCTTATCCTTTGTATCTCCATCCAGCTCAGCACTGGGTGCAGGTGAGGGTGAGTGAGCATCTGATGACCTGTCACTCTGGACAATGAGGCTTCAGGGCACAGGACAGAACCTTATATATGCAGCTACATTAGGCAGAGGGCTATTAATTTTTCATTTTGAAAACGAAAGGGGTAAATCACCATGGAGACAATCAGAAATTCCTTCCAATGGAACATGCATGCAACTGTGTCAGTGTTGGTAAGCATCACTATATAATCTTTATTACTAATAAGCATTATTATGCTGAAATCAGTATGGTCCTTGCTGGCTGCAGGATCACAGCAATAGTGCAAAATATATACTGGCTTCTGTCTATAGTCTTATGTTACTTGTATATGGACCCAGAGTATATAACCAGGTAGATAAGTTCATAAAGAATAATTTTAAAAAATGCTTATAACTTGAATATACAACAATCAGCTATTTCTCCTAGCTAAGAAAATGTTTAAAACAAGGCTGGTGCTACAAGTAGCCTTCAGAGAACACAAAAGTCCTGTCCATTACATTACAAGGAGAGCTCTGCGTCTGCATTTCTTTGTGACTCTGGGGAGTGAGGGGTTCTTTTCACTGACTGAGAAAGAACTCGGCCTCCGATTCATAGATCATGGAAATGCAAATATGCACTTTATCTAGTTTAGTTGTATACTATCTATCTGCCCATAGTTTTTTAGGCACAATTATTAGTTTTCCCCTAGGGGCAAAAGAAAGTATTCAGTGCAATGAAGATTCTTGATAGAATTACGTTTCAGTAACAACAGCAACATTATGCATACATAATACATACTTTAAACATGAATAAAACCTAAATTTTTAACATGCCTTAAAAATAGTCACTCTATATTCTAATGCAAATACAAATGGAGAACACTGCTCTTTATTTTAAAAGCAGAATCATCGGCAGGCTTCTGTCGAGTACCCTTGATTATGTAAGAAAGTTACTCAAGATGGGCCACATGTGAAGAAAACAACAGCTCTTTAGAGAAGCCAACTTTATGTACAATACACACTAGGAGCTTTTCCTTCAAAGGAAAGTAATACATCCTCTGATCAGCACTGCTCCTTAAAGAATCCTAGTGCAGTTCTGTTCTCCAGCTCTCTGGTGCAGGTCACCAGAAGACTGCATTTCATCAAAGCTCTCAAAACCCTTTTAACACAGACTTAGCTACAGGAAGTTAAATTTATAATTCTTCAATACTGACTACTGCTCAGGATGATCCTAGGAACTAAGTTCCATGTAAATGATTACATAAAAAATATCACACACTTCAGTTATTCATTGCATGAAGCATACTAACTTCGAAGATGTAGGCTGTTTTTGGTTGTAGGCTCCCTCTGTCCCACCACTTGTCTTTTTATAAGACCTTCCCTGAAACTAGATAAATAAGAACATACGTAATAGTAAAGTACTTTGGGACAGTAACAATTTCTGTTTAAGACTTCCATGAGCAAAACAGTTATATTTTATGAAAACAACGTAGTGCTTTAAAAGGTACGTTTTTACCTGTGTTGCTAGGTTAGTTGATGAAGTATAAAACTATGTACACCACTGGAGTCCTGATTCTAGAACATTAAAATCCTATTAAAAGAGCTTTGAAAAGATAAATCATGGTGATTGCTACAGCATGAGAAAGGTGCACCAGGAAATCCTTCAAAAAAAATGCTGAAGGTTACAGAAGGTAAGTGCTGGGATTAGATCAGATGCCCGATCAGAGAAGTCACAATGGAGCACATGCAGGGAAAGGGTGCTGGGGAAACTTCACAAAAATCTTCTTTAAGTCAATCAAGAAGAGACATCAGTCCTTGCAAGATGCTCAGAAGACAGTCTTCCTCCCACATGGGTAAGTTTTACATGGCATCATAGTTTTTGCATTTTTTGTTCTCTTCAATGCGGACATCATATTGCTGGAGTCTGCTCTGGGCTGCGGGAGTCAGTACCGATGGGCCTGGTGAGATGGGTGGTACTGGGTGCTCTGCTGAGATGAGGAGGAGTAGCCTAGTGTGCTCTGGGACTGAGAGGATCCCTGAACACTGCTTTGGTAATTCAGGCGCGAACTGGAGTGCTAGAAGGAAAAGGAGAAGGGAGTTACTGATGAATGAAGAGATGGTCATCACAATGGGACGGAGCAGTGAGCCACGTTCATCAGAGGCTCCTGGGTCCGATCCAGCTTAGCTTGTTAATACATTTTGTTGATTGAAAATCATAGCCTGCCACCACTATAACCACATGTTTGGCTGGAATGCACACACTGGTGCACACACATACAAGGCAGTGGGAAACTTCCATTATCCACTGCTCTCTGTGCTGACTAACTCTGGTTAGTCATTCTTTGCATGAGATTTACAAACAAGAATAATTAATTTGGCACATTTGGCCAAAGTTATCCATAATATCTACCGATGCTTGTTAATTTTCTCATTGTAAATAACAAAGCTGTGATTAAGAAATCATTTGTAGAGGAAAAGTTTTCAGAGGCAGAGCCAGAGTGGGGGCAGGAGCAGCACCTCCAGGACAAATCAAGGCAAAGCTGGGCAGGGCATGGCAGCAATGAGTGGGCTTTATGACCTCAGGTCTACTTAGAATAAAAACATGTTCATATATGAAAATGCCCTCAGGAGGAGGCAGGCACCAATGTATTTCAATTCAATGTTTTTATTACTGTAAATGAAACATTCACCTTCATAGGGCATATATGAAAAAATATGTGAAAGGAAAACTGGTCTATAGAATTAAAACATGGTGCCTGGTGAAACGGAAGAATAGCTGGGACCAATGTCTTTGGCTATGCTCAGAAGGCCAGTTCTTCCTCCAAGAAAAGTGGGAAAGAATATACATAATAAAGCTATGATTTGTGGTTAAAATGCAAATGACTTTGAGGTGGCACTAGGGTTAAGAAAGGACAAATCAACAAGGTCCCTGCCTCAGGTGCGTAGGCTGCCAAACTGGACTTGCAACATCTGGCCCAGGACAGCAGGGCAGTAAGATAGGCTTGGTTAAACACAACTGACCCGATCCTTCCTAAGTTACACAATTCCCATTAGTGTGTTAGTGTAAGAAGCCTTCCAAAATTCCACATTCTAACTATGTTTTAATTTTGAAAGTTTTTTATGAAAAAATGTTCTTTCCACTCACAAGCCCTGTAATTGTCAGGCTGGCGAAGACCACTTTCACTTGAGCAGACTGGACATACACACTGGATTTTCCAAACCAGATAAAGAACAAACACAGTGATGATGGTAGAGTTGCAAAGAGATGCAAAGGGACTCCCTCTCCTTGTGCTAATCTATCCAACTAACTAGCTGAGATATCTACACATGTTATAAATATGCTGTTTTATTTTTAAGTAAATAGCACAAGATGGACAAGAAAAAAGATTTTGAAGAGCTCTTCAGTTTGAAAGGAATAAAAACAGTAATTAGGATCCTGACCAGGTAGCTCAGTTGGTTGGAGCATCATCTCAATACACAAAGGTTGCGGAGTTTGATCCCCAGTTAGGGCACGCACAAGAATCAACCAATGAATATATAATAAATAAGTGGAATAACAAATTGATGTTTATCTGTCTCTCACTCTTTTTTCCCTCTAAAATTAATAAACAAATTAAAACAATTTTTAAAGTAATCTGTCCACAATGGACTATAATCACGTTATTATAACATATAGGCAAAAAGGGGCCACATGCTAACCTGACTAACTCAGGCCTGTGAGGTGGCCTTGCAAACTCAAGACCTAAAGTAGCCACAAAGGGTGGTCTGAAATTAAAACTTAAAATTAAAAGCAGTCTATGGTGGATAATTTTGTCTTAGCCCATTATCTTCCCTGACAAAGATCAACTTTTATCTTAACTGAGCCTATTGTCTTTTTGCATCTATGATAACATACCTTTGGAATGTCAACTTCCCCCTCCATCCACACCCCTCAGAGCACAACCAAAGTGCCAGGATGAAGACCACAAATTCCCTCATTGTTACTGGTAATTGTTGATTGATAACTATCCTGTACAAAGAAGCATGCGTCTGTCATTTTACTTTTTACTCAATCCCAGAAGTTTCCCCGTTTTGCTATCTCTAACCTTTAATCTATCACCATACCCTCCTTTGATGGTAATTTACAAAACTCGATGAAAAACCGTCATTCTCCCAGCAATTGTTGACACAGTTCGCCTCAAATAAACCTCTTTTTTTTTTCTTTTTTTTCTTTTTTTTTACAGATTTGAATGTTTCTTACCTTAACAAATACAATCAGGGACACAAAGATAAGCCAGTATATAGTAAAGACTTATTGCTCACATAAGAATAAACCAATACTGGGGGGGGGGGGGGGGGGAAGGAATCTGAATTTATAATAAAATTCAAAGAGGCTCATAACCTGCTGCTTTTAGAGGATCAAAAGGTAACCTTGACTAGTTTAACTGGAACCAAATGGCAGTGCTGTGCTGTCCCCTCTGGTTGCAGGGAATCTGCCAGCAGCTGTGCAAAAAAATACATTCATTTTTTAAGATGTTCAAAATGGAAAGCCTGTTTAGGCAGCTATTTATTATATTTTTCCTGTTAATGTTTTTCTTGATTCCAGTTCCTTACCAGTGAGTTTATGGCCCCCTTGCCTGTGGTTTTGTTTTCTATTGTCTCTAACATCACTGCTCCCCCTCCACCAGTTTCTCAAGGGACAACCATGGTTCTAACCTTTTTTCTTTCTACCTTTCACTTAAGGTTTTCTTCTCATTTTTAGACCTTTTCTTAGCTTGTTGCTACACTGAAAACAAGGTGGCTTTTTTTTTTTCCCTCAAGATCCCTGCAGTTTTCACAAGTATTTTTACCTATCTTCTCAAATACCAAACCTTAATTTTTCTTTAATTTCAAGAATTTGTATTACAACTTAGTTTTCTTTTTTAATCAAAGTACTTTTAGCAGAAAGTATTTTCTAGTCTCCAACTTATTTCTAGTGAGATTTAATGGTTATTTCTGAGAAATTTCAATTTTAATTCTCTTTTATGTTTATGTGGCTATTTACTATTTCCTTCCAATGACAGCAAATCTTTCTGGTATATAGCTATTTTGTCCAAAATATGCTACCACTCTTCTCTCTTTTCAATTGCTTATCTAGGTATCTTTTTTTTTTTTTTAATATATTTTATTGATTTTTGTACAGAGAAGAAGGGAGAGAGATAGTTAGAAACATCGATGAGAGAGAGAGTCATCGGTCAGCTGCCTCTTGCACACCCCCCACCGGGGATATGCCCGCAACCAAGATACATGCCCTTGACCGGAATCGAACCCGGGACCCTTCAGTCCCCAAGCCGACGCTCTATCCATCGAGCCAAACCTGTTTCGGCTATGTAGGTATCTTTTTCTGGTCCAAAGCTGAAAGGCAGCTGTTTAAGCAAAAGAAGAAATTTTCTTTGAAGAGGAAGGGGCCTGCCTCAGCTTTTCTCCTTGGGGTGTCAGGATAAATAAGTCAAGAGAGAAATATCTCACAATTACATGAAATATAAAAAAGATATTCATTTTCATATAATGCCCAAGAAACAGGATTTACAGTTTGTACAAACTTTAAGTTAAGTGCTACTTAGTTCTAACAGCATTGATTTAATAAAATGTATCAACATTAAAAGTACAAAATCCAGGGGAGTACCTGATACTCTGAGGGCATGACAGGCCCGCCTGAGTTTGCGCCTGAAGGCCCCAGCCGTGGCTTCTTGCTGGGAGGCACCTGGTTGAGGCCCGAGTCCTGACTGTGCTGCAGCCCTGCTGCGGTGCCCCCGGCCCCGGCCCCGGCCCCTCCTGCAGTCCCATTGGTCTGGCTGCTGCTCTGCTGCTGAGGGGGCGCCTGCGGAGGTGCTGCTGTCTGTGCTGGAGGGACCGTGGGCTGCTGATGTTGGTTCTGTTGCTGTTGCTGATTCTTGGGAAGGAAAAAAGCAGGCTTGGTATGGAACTAAATTAACAGGAAATGTCTTTCAATACCTGATGTATTGAAACCTGCAGGGAGACCCATGTGGGACACCAAAGTGGCTGGAATGGCTGGAAAATGGAGCAGCCAAGGACTCCAGCATCCCCAAAGGTCAAAGTGCTGCGCCCAGAATGGGAATCATTCTCTGGGGCCCATTCAATTGCATAATAATCCTCCAACCAGACACAGACATCCCACTGAAGACCACAGGCACACAGGAAATAGTTCTGTCCTCATTAAAACAGCTCAAATAGTCTTTCGAGAGTAATTTTCTATACAGGGTGTGGGAAGGACCTTATATCTCTAAGTGTATCAAGAATAGAAGATGCTTTGAAAAGTAGCCTGCACAAGGTGATGGTAATAATGCTGAACAAACAAAAAGCAAGAATGAAGAGTAGGGAATAAAATCCTATATAACAAAAGCCTAATATGCAAACTGTCTTCTTACCTAGACACCCTCCCCCTGGTCAGCCCGCCCCCGATCAGCCTCCACATCCCTTATTCGTGCACTGAGCCTCTAGTAGGCTAGAAAACAAATCAGAAGACCATCTATCTATAAACTTATTACATTTCAAATTTCAAAGCATAGCTACATACAGATTTAATTAAACAAAAGGTGGTTAAATACATAGGGATTATCCTATATAATAAAGATGTAATATGCAAATGGTCATTATGCTGTGAAGCGTAACAACCGACTGCACAACAACCAGATCACGGATCAGTAGGAGGATGGGGCAGCGAGCTACAAGTGGGTGGTGGAGAGCTACAGGAGAGGGCAGGACAGCAAGCTATGGGGGGGGGGGGGGGGGGCAGGGAGAAGAGGGAGTCACAGGAGGGCAGGGCAGCAGGCGGAGAGCTACTGGAAGGTGGCTGAGTTACTGGGAGCTACTGGTGCACGGATTCAAGTGCAGGGCTACTGCCCCGTTTCCCCGAAAATAAGACAGTGTCTTATATTAATTTTTGCTCCCAAAGATGTGCTAGGTCTTATTTTCAGGGGATGTCTTATTTTCGGGGAAACACGGTAATTACATTATACTTCCCTATGTTCTCTTTTTGCCTCCTTACTCTCTGGAAGTGAAAATGTACTGTGCAGTTCATACCTTATCACCTTTCTCTTCAGGTTCATCTTCATTTAGGAATTCTCGTTTGGGGTATGGAATCTGGCAGCCAGCAAACACACTGAGAATCATTACAAAGAAAGAAATGTCATGACCGAAAATCTACAATATCACTGACCTTGTTAATTTAAAATTCCATTTTTTTTCCTCAATGTATTTCCTATTCTTCATCTGTGATTGGTGCTTGCTAGATGTCTCCCATCACAACTTAATTTAATCATTAAAAAACAATTTGTTGTCTTAATTTTACATGTTGCCATGCTCATTAACAAATCTTAGCTGTTGTTAGGGAGTTGACATATATGACAGAATTTCTCCACACAAACTTCATCGGCACTAATAATAACTGAATTTGTATTTGCTTCAACAAAGAAAATAACTTTTCTTCCAAGAAAAGCCGCACCTCTAACAAACCTAAGCACACTGATATACATAGGTATAAGAGAGGAGAGAGACACACTGACTTTTAACTTCTCAGTTCCCCACTGGTTCCATTTAAACTGTTCTGACTGACCTTCTATACAAGTCCCATTTGCCCCATTTGTTTTTATCTGTAAAACTGATTAATCATCATTCCTAAAATACTTCTTTTCATTCACACCTCTCCACAGCTTTGCCTCCTTCAAAATACAAGATCTTTCTCGTAAGTACTTTTTCTCCAAAGTAGCATTAATGAAGAAAGTAAAATACTTCAAAACAAATGCTCTCTTGCTTTCCGCCACTACCTGATACAGTCACCTGGAGCTAAGGACACAGAAAAGGTAGGGTACATACTCCAGTGTTGGCAAGGGGTCCTCCTGAAAATAGGGGTCCTGCAGAGCTTGTTCTGAGGTGATTCTCTTAGTTGGATCCATAGTGAGGAGTTTCTGAAGCTAGGGTAACACAGAAGAAATTGATAACACATGAAAAAGTTGTTTACAAGTCAGTTTTGACTTTTATATTAATGTCTAACAGGATTAATTCAAACACTATTTTGTACAGCTCACTGCATGATTAGCACACTATACACATTTATGTGGAACTGGCAAAAAATCATTAAAGCAGTTTTAGAATTTAATTCATTTTCTGCTGATAAAATTATTGGGGGGAAAATAAGGCTGAAAGTTATGAATAACATCTCAAAATAAAAATATTTAATTTGACCCAGCACCCACTTATTTCTTTTCCTTCCAAAGAGAAGGAACAGCTGGAACAATTCCATGGGAAATGGAATGAGGTGAGAGCTGCAGTAGGTTCTGACTTCCCAGTCTGGGGGGAATGCACCTACCAAGAGGAACACTTTGCTGTCAGGCTTGACCTTGTGTTTTTCCATGTACTTTATGAGGCTACTGTTGGCGTATCTGTAAAGACATAACAATCAGACATCGTTGGGAACATTTACACCATCCATAGAATGGAAAGCTCAAAGACTGGATTCTCCTGTAAGGTATATGTTTGTTCTGATTAAAAAGGAACACACACCAAACATTGGTAAGTATGTGAAGAAATAGGAATTGTTATACACCACATGCAAGAGTTTATATTTTTACAATCACTTTGGAAAATAATTATGCATTAACCATTAGAGTTGAAAATGTGAATATCTTATGACCCAGCAATTCTTTCCCTAGGTACATAATCTAGTCTAAGAGAGATTTTTAAATATATATATATTTTTATTGATCTCAGAGAGGAAGGAAGAGGGAGAGATAGAAACAACCATGATGAGCCCAAACCGGTTTGGCTCAGTGGTAGAGTGTTGGTCTGCGGAATGAAAGGTCCCAGGTTCGATTCCGGTCAAGGGCATGTACGTTGGCTGCGAGCACATCCTCGGTAGGGGATGTGCAGGAGGCGGCTGGTCGATGTTTCTCTCTCATCGATGTTTCTGGCTCTCTATCTCTCTCCCTTCCTCTCTGCAAAAAATCAATAAAATATATCTTTAAAAAAAAAGAAAAAAAAGGAAAAAAAGAAACAACCATGATGAGAGAGAATAATGGGCCGGCTGCCTCCTGCAAGTCCCTAACTAGGATAGAGCCCACAACCCATGCGTGTGCCCTTGACCGGAATTGAACCTGGGACCCTTGAATCTGTAGGCAGACGCTCTATCCACTGAGCCAAACCAGCTAGGGCTAAGAGAGATTTTTGCACATGCATAACAGGATACGTAGACAAGAAAATTTCTTGGCAGCATTTTGGTAATAGAATAAGCTGTAAATAACCCAAATGTGTATCTGCTAAAGAATGGGTAATTGTTATATATTAACCTAATAGAATGCTAACAATAGTAAAAATGAATAGAGGTTGAATGAGAAAAAACATAGTGCAGAAAGTATGATACTATTTATATAAAAAGTTCAAAGATACATTAAATTGAACAATAATTTATTTGTAGTAAACCTATAATAAAAAATGAGGAATAAATACAAAATCAGAACAGGGTTTACCCTTTGGGAGGGACAGGAACAGGAAGAGGGGGTACATAGAGTACTTCTGTAATCTTATTAATGTTCTATTTCTTTGGCTGAGGTAGAAGGGTATTCATTTATTATTCTAAATAAGCTATACATATCACATACATTCGTTCCTATATATTAAATATTTCAAATTTAAATCAGTAAAAAATAGAAAATACATGTTCATGGCAGAAAATTTAGAGAATATAGTAGAGTATAAAGAAGAAAATTAAAATCACTCATAATCAAGCCATTCAGTGATAAAGAACCACTGTCAAGATTTTGATAATTTCCTGACATTATACACACACACACACACACACACACACACACACACACACAATTATACAAACAGTGAGAGATTTTTGTTTTGTTTTTATAAAACTGGGATCATACTGCATAAATTGCCCTAATTTTTTTCACTTAATATTGTTTTATAAGTATTTTTCCTTGTCAAATGTTCTTTAAACTTATTATGTGTAGTGGGTGCATATCTCCTACTGTTACTAATATGTTTCACACTAGTTATTATTCACCTGGTACACATTGTAGGGGATAGTACTGCAAGCAGGTGAAAATCAGAGACAACTACCGGACCCTGACTAACTGTTACAAGTGTATGATCTTGGGCAGTTAGCACTATGAAAGGCTTAAATTCCTCATTTCAAAGTAAGGATTATAATTATACCTACATTACAGAGTTGTTATAATGATCATATGAGAAAATGTAGGTAAAGGATATAGGACATGCCAGGCACATAGTAAGTACTGAGTTAGCTTCTCCAATTGCTTCCACAGAATGAATTCTTGGAATTACTTGGTCAACGCATATGTACATTTCAAAGCCCTTTTTATGTGCTCTAGGACCCTGCTACACAAACCTGGCTTCCAGATCTGCAGCTTGGGCACCTGAGAGCCTATATTAGAAATACAGATTCTGCCTGGCTGGCATGGCTCAGGGGTTGGGTGTTGACCTACGAACTAGGAGGTCATAGTTCAATTCCCATTCAGGGCATTTGCCCGTTTTGCCAATCAATGATTTTCTTTCATCATTGATGTTTCAATCTCTCTCTTCCTCTCCCTGCCTCTCTGAAATCAATAGAAATACGTGTGTGTGTTTTTAATTCACAATGTCTAGGCTATAGAACACAAAGTGAAGAGTGGTTTATGAGATGAATTTGGTGATGTAGAAGCCAACCTTTTGTTAGCTACATTAAGGAATTGAAAACAATGGTGACTGAAGAGCACTAGAAGACCGACATGATCAAATCTGCTTTTGGCAATGATTGCAGTGTAGACAGTGAGCTGGAATGAAGACTGGAGGTAGCAAAACCACTTAGTAGGCCATTTCAAGATTCTGGGTGAGACAGTGGTGGTCTGCAGTTTAATAGTGGCAGGGTGAATGGAGAGAAATACAATGATTCAAAGGAAATTTAGAATAAAGAACTGACTAGATTTACTGTTTGGACACTGGGAAGCAAAATGGAAGAGAGTGAGATCAGGGATATCTCCATGCTTTAGCTTCAATAATTAGGTGAGTTGTGTACATTGAGTAGTATCATAAGATACATAAATAGGAAGGAAATAAAGCAGAGGAGAGGTTTAGGAGGATAAATGATGAATTCAATTTGGGACATTTAACTGAAGTTTTTGTGGACACTGAAATTGAGATTCCATAAGACAATTAGATAAATGGGTCTGAAACTTAGAAATCTGAGTAGGATATATTAATTGGGAATTATCACCATAATTGACAGTAAAATGTGGCCATTGGGATCATGAAGACTTCCTGGAGAGGGTGAAGAGAGAAAACCTTGAGCGATATCAAGGCTATCTGTAAGAGATGCCATTTGAATGAAAAGAGAGGAGGCTAATGCTCCCCTCGACAAGAATGAAAGAGGCTCCTGAGTCTGTCAATGGCATCTAACCATAGAGTTTGTGTGTGTGTTTTTAGAGTTAACAATATCACCATGAAGTATAGCAATTAATTACATAACTATAGAGCAGAATGTCTGAGTCCAGAATGTAGAGGCAAAGGACCTACCAAGGACTGTGTAACAGAGGGGCCAAAAAGGATTAGTGCCATTCTCTACTTGTATTTATGATGTCTGCTTTTGTTCCTATAAGCCTGAAATTTTTCCATTAAGTTGCCCAAAAGGGGGCTTCCTTCCCCTTTTCCTCTGAGCATATACACTTAAAATAAAACCCTTTTATGTACCTTTCCTCTCCTCTTGTTTCTACTCAACATAAATGCCTTGCCAATTACTCAGATCCCTGCTGCCATGTGTTCTTCCTCTGTCATCTTGGCAGCTAGCCCAGCATTTCAGGCACCAGTCATTACTCAGAGAAAGATAAAAATCATAGTTGTGGCCCTGAACTGAGCCCTTTATCCTGCTAAGATGGAGGAGACATTTAAACTATCTACTGCCCCTTAAGTTCTTAGGAGTTTTTAAATACTGCAGCATAAGCCTGCCATATATGTGAACATCTGTAATATCTACTTAAAATCATAAGCATAATGAATATATTTAAAAATCTAGGTTTCTAGTTTAAATAATCTATGTCTGTTTTTTTAAAGATTAAATATTCCCAATGAAATGACTATTTATATTTAATATGGAGTTACTTACGTTGTTCTTCTAAAGTCTTTTTGAAGTGTGGGGTATTCTGGCATCTTTCTAATATCTTCCCAGTCTTTATCTTACAAAAAAAATATTGAATGTTGTTAAAGGAAATACGTTAATTTGATAAAATAATCTCATAGTTATTTTAGCTTAATCTCAAAGTTATTTTATAACTTTAAAAGTATGCTTTTAAAAAGAATTTTGAAATAGGACTCAAATATTCTGAAAAGAAAATAAATTACCTGCAGGAAACCCCATGACACTAAATATCCGATCGAGTTGATCATGATGAAAGGGATTACTTGTTTTTATATCTTCCTGACGACAGTGAAAAATTGGCTCTGAAGTCAACAATTCAGCAAATATGCAACCTATTGCCCATATATCTATAAAGAAAGAAAAGCAAGTTTTTGTACACATTTATTATATTTCTTTGGTTGTAATTCCTGGGTATAATCACAGCTTACACATAAAAATACTTTTCAGTACAGCAATATACAAAATACAATAAGTGTATTAAGAAAACATATACATGATACATGAACAGATGATTACCACACAATACATTGAAAGCCAAATAAAAAAACATTTACCTATACATTTCCTAATGAAGATAAGCTTAGGAAACTCAATTTAGTAAGCAATGAATTTACTTTATATATAGGCAAAAGTCTTCCTAACCACTATTCAATTAATAATCGACTACTCAAATATGATAGCCTAAAACAATATCACCATGAAGTATAGCAATTAATTACATAACTATAGAGCAGAATGTCTGAGTCCAACAGTAATACCACATGAAATTATTTGGAAAAACTCAACTTTTGGCTGAAAGACTACCAACTTCAGTTTTTCAAGAAATTGTAAGGTTCAGAAGCTGATAAACACAGAAGTAGACAGACACCAGTAAAGAAAGGTTTTATCTAAACACACTCAGTCAGGGGTGGGAATGTCCAGCCCAAGGGCTCTATAAAGCCCACAAATTCTATCTGGCATGTACAAGGCATTAAGGGTGAGTTAATTACATGTCTAACCAAATATAGCAGGCTAATTTATAAGCAGATAACCAAATGGCCCTTGGTAGAAAACAGGTTCCCCACCTCTGACTTAAGATGTTTCCTCATAAGATGGCAGCACAGATAAACACCTAAACTGCAGCCTCGCACAACAATTTCAAAATACAACTAAAAGACAAAACGGACATCATCCAGAACCACAGGAAAGCTGACTGACTGGAAATTCTGCAACTAGAAGGAAAGAGAAAACCACAAGGAAAATC
Organism: Pipistrellus kuhlii; assembly: GCF_014108245.1. Classification (NCBI taxonomy): domain Eukaryota; kingdom Metazoa; phylum Chordata; class Mammalia; order Chiroptera; family Vespertilionidae; genus Pipistrellus; species Pipistrellus kuhlii. The sequence goes on along the minus strand of NW_023425551.1, from coordinate 30,171,140 downwards.
AGAGGAGCTGTAAAACCCTGAGGTACGGAGACACGGGCACACGTGCGAGCATGCAGAGAAGACGGAGCCAGAGAAGGTGGGGCGGCTGAATGCTTGGCCTGTGTTCTCTAGCAGGAAAGCAATAAAAGCTCAGGACTGCACTGAACCCTTGTTGCTACTGCACTGAACCCCAGTTCCGGGCAAGACCCTGGGGACCCAGGCTCATACAGAAAGAATCTGGGCTGTAAGGCGGGAACTCAGGGGAGTGGCAAAAGGCAGAACTCCAGAGGCATGCAGGTGAATGTGTGCAGAAGACATACTGTTGACTGTGCTGCTGGATTGCCCTAGTGGCAATAAAAGCTCCAGACTGTGCCGAGACTGGTTTGGCTCAATGGATAGAGCGTCGGCTTGGGGACCGAAAGGTCCTGGGTTCGATTCCGGTCAGGGGCATGTACGTTGGTTGCGGGCATATCCCCAGTAGGGGGTGTGCAAGAGGCAGCTGATTGATGACTCTCTCTCATCGATGTTTCTAGCTCTCTATCTCTCTCCCTTCCTCTCTGTACAAAATCAATAAAATGTATTTAAAAAAAAAAAAAAAAAAAAAAAAAAAAAAAAAAAAAAAAGCTCCAGACTGTACTGAACCCCAGTTCTGGGCAAGAATCTGGGAATCCAGATTCATTTTGGGAGAGACTAGCCTGTCTGGCAGTGGGTGAAACTCGAGGTCGCCTTTCTCTCAGAGAGGTACACTGAGACCCAGGAACCTCATAGGGTGGGGCTGAAGGAAGGCAAGGCTGTAGGCTCCACCCTGAAACTCCGACCCATACAAGCTGAGCACAGAGGCTTTTGCAATTTTGCAAGTCTAGTCAAATAAGGCTGTCTCCCGGCATAAACACAATTGATCCTCACAGCCAGTTGGCCTGGAGGTCAACTCCTCCCACTAATACCAACAACAATCAAGACTTAACCTACAACATGGCTGTACACTAAGGTGACCAGACGTCCCACTTTTGGCAGGACAGTCCCGATTTTTAACAATTTGTCCTGCTTCCCGAGGCATTTTTAAAAAAGTCCCGATTTTTGGAAAGAATGCACGACAAGCTAGGGAATGGCGGGAGAACAGGAAGGGAATATACAGTTTTCGGCAACCATGTGGATATTTAGCCAGGATATGAGTTTTATATTATTTTTGTTAATTTTATAATGTTAAACTTTAATAATAACAAATAATAGTTGAGAACTGATTATCGAGAACTGCTTATCAAAGTTCGCATTGTTGATCAGTTGTTAGAATTCGATCACCATTGTTTGGACTTAATGAACAATGGCATTTTTTGGAATTGGCAACGACGAAAACATTTTGTAACTGTCTCTCAGACGATACACATTGTACTGCCTGCTAGTAAGCTAGTTAAACAAGTAATGTCATTACAAATCAGCTATTCAGATAATTTAGGTAAGTTATTTATTTATTTCATAAATACATCAATTTTCTTGAATTTAGCAGACAGTACTCGTATTATTTGTATTTTATAGTGGCGGCAAAAAGTCTAGCGCCGTCCTTAAAAGTGACAGTTACGACTGTACATAATTTTTATTTATTTATTATATTTGTAAATTGTACTTATGTTGAAATTTTTTTTAAAAAAAATATTACAATACTATTTTTGCGTTCTATGAAAATTTTTGTTGCTCCATATAGACCAAATTTTTAATCAAGAACCTCCCCCCGCCTCCCCAGTCAATGGTGTCCCACTTTACCAGTATTAAAACCTGGTCACCTTACTGTACACACAGTCCACGAAGAGGTGCACCGAGAGTGTCCACCTCAGGTAACTGGGGAGGCCGAGCCACTGGCCCATATAGGACACAAAGCTACCCTACCAACTCAGGGAAACAGTGAAAATGCGGAGACAAAAAAACAGATCACAAACAAAAGAAATGGAGGAAAACAAACAACTAGAGATAGAGTTCAAAACCATGGTTATAAGGTTTTTCAAGAATTACCTAGAAAAGGCCAATAAATTTAACAAGACCCTTGAAGATATGAGAGAGACCCTCGAGGATATGGAAAAGGACCAATTAGAAATTAAACATACACTGAATGAAATAAAAAATATTATACAGATACCCAACAGGGGGTGGGAGTGTCCCTCAGCCCAGCCTGCACCTTCTCCAATCTGGGACCCCTCAGACATCCTTCACAATCCAGGACTGCTGGTTCCTAACCACTCGTTTGCCTGCCTGTCTGCCTGATAGCCCCCTAACCGCTCCCCTGCAGGCTTGATTGATGCCTAACTGCTCCCTGCTGGCATAATCATCCTCAACTTCCCTCCCCTGCCTGCCCAATTGCCTCCAACTGCCTTCCCCTGTGGGGCTGAGGGGATGGGGGACTCCGGCTGGATGAAGCAGGGCTGAGGGGACTGGGCACTGCCATCTTGTGGCTGTTGGGGCCACCATCTTGTGAGGGCATTGCAGTCAATTAACATATTCCCTCTTTATTAGATAGGATTTTTGTTTCCCTTTTTATGAGGAGTAGGTTAATTATCAGTCTAACCTTCCAAATGTAAGAACTTGCTTTGTAGTTCTTTGGGTGTCACCAAGTTTTTCATAAGCTTAACAGAAAGGATTGTGCTTATTTGTCTGTAAAAGGAAAATCTAAAGAAATATACTCCCTCCCTACCCTCTCTTTTTACCTCTTTTAAAGAAATCTCTAGATTTGAGGAAGATTCCTCTTCTTAACTCCCTTAGTTTGCAGCTGGATCCTCTGAGAACAATATAGCGACCAGGTAGCAAAATCTCTGATGCTTCTGTTCTGAAGCCGACTTGAAATCCTACAGAGAGTTATGTTTGTAACAGATTTTTCTATTCAGTTGTTTCTTTTTTTACCTTGAGAGATGGCAAGATGCTGAGCATAGCTAACATACCAAGAGTCTGTCTATTTTCTACCTTAATGGAGAAACTGCCATTCTGATAACTGTAATGGCAAGAGAAAAAGATGAGTCCTAGTTTCTTGTTTCAGAAAGGCTAACTTTTCCCCAGATAGAAGGGGGCTCCTCCAACACTGCACTACTCCTGTGTTTCTGCTTGAGAAGAAACAATTTCTAAACCTCTTTCCAGTTCTTCTGATTGATAGTAGGTGAGTGCAAAATAAAATTTATGTTATTATTTCCATAGCAACTCAATGGACCAGATACCTCTATTTGCTGAAAGAAAATGCTTTCTTCTTTAAAGAATCATTTTCTCCTATACAGTTAAAAATCCAAATCCAATTGATTGCAAAATCTAGGAGTACAAAAGATAACAGGGCTTTCACAAAGAGATAGAAGTTGTTTTTACAAAGCAGTTTCATTATTATACCATTTGATATTTAGGATAATTCAATGCCAAGTAATTAAATCATTTTAGACTAACTTACCAATGGCTTTTGTATAATGCCTTGCACCAAGCAAAAGTTCTGGAGCCCGATACCAAAAAGTCACAACTACTGGATCCAAATCTGCTAGCGGCTTTAGAGGAGAATTGAATAATCTGGCAAAACCCATGTCAGCTAAAAAATAAAATAAATTAACATGAAACTCAGTCTGGCATGCTACTGAAAGCATACAAAGTTGATGACAATAATTAGTGCCCTTATAAAGCAAGCCCTTTCCTCCATTTTCAACCTTCTGAGGGAGATATTATTTATTGTTCCCATTTTACTGATGAAGAAACTGAGGCTTAAAGATATTCTGACTTGCCCAAGGTCATAGAACTACCAAGTACGGAGTCAGAATGAGAATTTAGGTCTGATTTCAGATTCCTGTCTTTCAGAGATAGCTACAATAATATTCTTAGATTTTTTTTTAATTGAAAGAACAAAAAACAAGTTGAAAGATAATCTAAGTTTCAATGATGTTTACTGTAAAGTAAACATCTAAAAATGAACTAAATCTTAGGTCAGTGTGTGCTAGAATCAGTTCTTTTAGTCTCATGAGAGCTGTCTGGTACATATCTAGTCTCAACTCTGAGTTCAGTGGCATCATGTTGGTGGCTTGAAATTGGCTGTGGTGAGAATACTTACATCTTAGAATACAGCAAATGCTACAAATTGGGGCTTTCCCCCCTAGGCCACATCGCATACATGTTTCCAAGGACATGTAGAGAATGTATGAGATAATTTGTTGTAATTCAGCATTAACAAAGACCTGTATCAAAGCTAACTGGTTTGATTATTAGAGGAGTACAAAAGCAGTGGAAAGAATACTTATTACTAAAGAAGGTCCTGGGGACCATCTAATTTTCTTAAGATTTCATACACAACAAATACCTTACATCTACAAAACACTTTAGAGTTTTACAAGCTGTTTTTAGATACATCATATATCCCTTCATTTAATCCTTATAAGAACACTGGTTTAATAAGTGTTTTGGTCCCTAATTTTAAGAAAGAGAGTCTAGGGGCTGAAGCAGTTAAATGACTTACCCATGGTTATAGGGATACTAAGTAAAGATGTCAGTACTCAAACAAAAACCATATTATAATCTAGCAGCTACATTCTTAACCACTGAGCTGATATCTAATTATAATATTATAATAATAACTGCATGTCACAAAGGCAAAAGTCACAAAAATTATAAACCCCTATACTTTGAAATAAATAATATACACAGTATAACTTTACTATAATGGGCCCCAATTAACTATAAAATGCACAATTAGTACATAAAATTTCTACAGTACAGAGAATCATTTAATTTAAAACTAATGCTATGATATAATATACATTAAAACTTTAATTTAAAGTAATATTATTTCTTGAGAGTTTGAATAATTTATAAGACTTCCTGGAAATGTTTTGAAGAATCCAGGTCTTAAAAAACAAAGCTGCCCAAGTAAGCCTGTGCTAAAGCCTACTCGTCCTTAACAAAATTTCCCTATTGCAAACAACAATATTCAAACCATTCTACCAATATTATACCTACTTCAGAGCACTGTTTGTAAATTTAACACATGCTGACTGTTGTTGATGGCAAAGTAGTATGACAGAATGCTGCTCTATCCACTGAAAAACATTTTGTTTTTAAGTAAAGCCTTAAGCCAGGTTTTTCCCCTTACTTTCTACTTCATTAATTTTTTGTAAGCCACATCTATTCACTGTCAAATGAAAGACCAGAGGACACAATGTACATTCTTGGAAACAATCTCTGCCTATTATATGAACTTCGGAGTTTTATTTGTTTTTTATTTTTTTAATTACCAGATTGTAGATACAAAATAATTAGTCATTTGCATGCAATAAACATTAATATTTCAAGAAAATTATTAAAAATATAATAATGTTACATGCAATAAACATTAATATTTAAATCAAAGGAGTTTTAAACCATTTTTCAAATATTTACTAATTCAGACAAAAGGTTACAAGCTTAAACATTACTAACAGTTATTTTCCTAAAATTAGATATGAATGAAATTTTCAATCAGTCGGCAGAAGTAGTAAAATTCTGTGTGTGTGCTAATTAGGCAGTATGAAATTATAGAAAAACATCAAAAGACACTGTCTACCATCAAGGAGCTTACAAGAAGGTGAGAAAACAAAATACAGAGCAGACAAAAATAAAAAAGGGTAAGTACTGTTAAGAAAAGGAAAGCTGCTACTGGACTGTAAGTCTCTTGAAAGAGCCTCGGTCTCCATGGTTTTCTCTGGAACAATGCTTGATAAACGTTTGTACAAGTGAACCAAACTGAAAGCAGACCTGGAGCTGGGTGCTGAAGGAAGAATGTTTGTGACAGTAAAGAAGGCAGTAAGCATTTTAGGTAAGGCCTGGGAGTCTTTAGGTTGCTGAGAAGGGAAGGGCTCAAATACAGAGAAGGGCACAATGTGTTTTCCATTCAACTATGCTTTTCTTTTTTGCCAAAAAGAACAGTATTATAGCATTAAACATAGGAATCAGAGTATTACTAATTTTTTTTAAATAATGTGTTATTAAAATTTAAAGCATTCTTTCAACTAAATTGTTTACTTGACCTTTTTTATTAATTTTTATCCCTGGTTTTATCCTTAATCTTGGATCGAATTTCAATCCTAAAATTTTTAATGATAAGGCTAGGATACAGAATTTTATGAGTAACAGTAGAGATATTTGGAGGAGATATTAAACTTGGGTGACTGTGCTCAATGTGATGTCAGGTACAAACAAGGGAAAGTATAAGATGATGCTGCTGATGAATTTGGTCTAAAATAATGGAGTGTAGGTTGTCAATAAAAAACAAATGGAGAGAAGAATTTCAGCTAAGGTGAGAGAATGGAACCTGAGATCCAGATCCTAGAATAATTCCCTAAAGAAGTAACTGTAGAAGAGATAAGCCATGTCCAAAGCCAGTGCCCAGGGTGTCTTGAAATTAACAGTTAATAGAAGTAAGAGGCAAAATGAATCAAATATAGAAGTAACAGCAAAAGTGGTATATAGAAAAACAGAATTATATGATGTCATATAGACCAAGAAAAAGTCTCAAGGCCAAACTGGTTAGGAGAACAAATAGCTAAGGCAGTAAGGAAAGCAGTGACTAGATTTGGTAAGACAGAGTTCAAAGGTATCTTTTTAGAGAGCAGTTTAATTGAGGAATGGAATTAAGAAGCCAGATTATAACAAATCAGCTTTAGTGGAACCAATGAGTGAATATACATTCTAGAAGTAAGAACAAAGTAGGGGACACAGAACAAATGGTACAGAAAACAAAATGGATATGAGATTTATTTTAAAGTTGGGAAGAGGACCGTGAATGTTTAAAGGTGAAGAGGAGAAACTTGAGAGTGAGACTGAAGATGCCATAATATAAGAAGCTGAAGGATAGCAGGAAGATTACTGAAGCTAAGAAGGGCTCTAAATGGGGCTTCGGAGGGAAGAGTCATTCCTTCTCTGACAGTTTCTAAGGCAGGGCTGTGCTACAAAAAGTGGTTGATGAGGTTATACCAGGTAGCTCTGCTATCACTAGGTAGCAATGTTGGTAGGGAAAGAGACTCTGGACTTGGAATTCGAAGTCCTTCCTTTGAAAGGTTGAACAAGCTACAACCTCTTAAATCCAGCTCTCCTTATATACATTATCTGCTATACAGAGTGGTTGTGTAAAATAACGAAATAACTAACATGTGAAAGTATCACACTGGATAGTAATCTGTTTATTTCACTGCCTCTCACAGGAAAAAGCCATCCTTTATCTCCATTTTCATCAGTTTCTAACAAGGGTAGGTACTCAATAAATGCCTATAAGAAAAAGAACGTTAGGAGGGAGAAACAAGTGAGGAGAGGTGTAAAGGTGATGGGGAGGGAAAGAGAAGGGGAAGGGGAAGGGGAAGGAAAGCAGTGACCTGGTTCTTAATTAACATCAACAAAACTGAATGACTGAATCTCAGAACTGAGGTTTAAAGAAAGGGAAGTTGGTTTAGAGCAGGTTCTTCAGGGCCTGGACTAATGTATTAATTTTAGAAGTCGAAGACCAAGCATCAGGCTGGCTCGGTGGAAGTAGGACAGAAAGACTTTGTAGTAGGTTAAGTTAGCATAACTTTGCGCCACCCCTACCATGATATAGTCTAACAGCAAAGACAACAGGTTGATGAAACAAAATTTATTCTGAAATCCTTCTAAAAAGCATTGAACATTCAATAAACGTTATTTCTAGTAGAAGAAATCAAAGCATTTCTTAGCTAATTTTCTACCCAAATATTGTCAGGTATAAATGAATCCTTTAGGATTGAAAGGGAAATTTTAATATACAGATAAGACTCTTTTCAGGGCCTTCTTCTAAGATTAGCAAGTAAAAGGGCCTATAAACTTACATATCCATTTGGAAAAGATATGTTTGTGCCTGGCACAGGACATAGGTGGGATAGGGGAAAGATATTTGTGAAGCTCTATATGTATTAGGTGAGAGTGGGAGGGATGTATTTAAGAAAAGAACATTTGGTAAAGCTGAGACAAAAGTAACATTTTTGGGGATTATGTTTAGGATGACTATACAGGACAGTAATAGTGACATACACACATACTTGGGATTTTGATTTGGAATGAATTTTTGCTTGCTTGCCTCCATTTAGAATTATGAAACCTTGTTTTGGAAATAAACCTGAGGGGTTTTATAAACTATCTATATTTCCTAATATCTCTTCTAAAAATGTGAGAAATAATTTTTAGGTTAACTACTTAAATAAGAATATTAAAAAGGGAAACAATCTTTGCAGTCACTTCAGTTTCTTAATAAATTATTTTAGAAATAATTACCTACCTATTTTGACTCTCCCCCTCTCAGGACCTTCTCCCATTACTAGGATATTTGCTGGTTTCTAGAAATAAAAATAGAGCATTCAAATTACTATGCTTATTCTTTTGACATGCTCTAAAATGGAAAAAAGTTCTTATAATGTGAAAAAGTTCTTATAATATTTGGTATTTTCAACATAACTATAATCAAATATTAAGTACCCTCTACATAGTTAAAGCATTTGACATTTTTAAAGTTAGCACTAACTCCATAAACATCCTTGCTATGGAAATATCTTATATTCAAAATTATATCATACAAATAATTATTATACAAATGAATTAAAGCTGTCATTTCTATTTGTCCCACAGAAGTAATGAGTAATAATAATGTAAAAACCTGTACAAATTATAACTGTCTGCTTGCTGCCCACAACAGTTTTTTGTGGTTGAAAATTTTATATAAAATTTCAAACCATAACATAATCAGATGGAATATTCTTTGCTAAATATTTCTAAACTACTGTAAGAAAATATGATCAACATTCAACAGATTCCATTAAAATTCATGCATGGCTTCAGCTATACTTTATGCAAAAGTGAGAAATTCAAAATATTATTTCAAGATGTAAGAAAATAAACACCGAGGCTAATACAAAGCTACGTAAGGAAAAGAGTAGGCTGCAAATGTGTCCACCATCTGTTAAGTTGTCCCCATTTGTAGACATCTGGAAATAGAAACTGCTAAAATAGGGCTTTAGACAATGAGCCTCCTCTGTAAACTCCATTTCCAAAGTCTTCTCAGTGAAATGGAGGAGTTACGGAGGGAGGTAAGATCTTAAAGGAGAAGTTAAAATTAGCAGGACTTTCTGACTAACTGAAGTCAGAAAATTAAGAAAAGTTTGATAGACTTTGAGTTTATCTGACTGGGAAAAACGATGATGTCTTTATTTTGGAAGAGTTATGGGAAGTACTTGTTTAGGAATAACAAAGAGAGGGAGAAGACATATTGAGTTTGAGGAAGGTGAGATGCCTAAGTCAGACTAGCCAGAGTAGTGAAAATAGGAAGATTTGGATTTGAAAGTTACTAGAGTATGTTAACTGAGGATAAAAGATAAGATTGGTTTACCATAGCAGAAAGAGAAAAATAGCATCAGACAAAAACAGAACATTCAAAATTCAAGCTTGACAACTATTTATCAAAGATCCATTATTTATAAAACATTGTATTAGAGACTTTCAAGAAACAAAGAAAATTTCTTGACTCAAGGAGTTTAAAACCTAGTAAAACAAGATAGATTCCATTAAAATTCCATTAAAATTTTAGAATACAACATATTATATTATGAAAGTACCAAAACAGCAAAATAAAATGTCAGGAAAGAATATTCTTCTCAATGAATATTAGTCTTTAGCAAATATATTTTTTAAATATATTCTTTATTGATTCTTTACAAAGAGAAAGGGAGAGGGATAGAGAATTAGAAACATCGATGAGAGAGAAACATCGATCAGCTGCCTCCTACACACTCCCCACTGGGGATGTGCCCACAACCAAGGTACATGCCCTTGACCGGAATTGAATCTGGGACCCTTCAGTCCTCAGGCTGATGCTCTATCCACTGAGCCAAACCAGTTAGGGCAGAATGACTAAAATTTTGATAAGCATAAACAAAAGAATGACTTTTCAGGCTCAGTACGCCCTACAAGCAAGGGTATGGTCACAAAATCACAGACATGGCATACTGAAAGAACCTAAAATGTTTTGATCTGACTAGAACATAGAATGCTCAGTGCAGAAATAAGACTGGAAACAATGTTGAAAATAAAACTGGGATTTAGCCCAGTCAGTGTGGCTCTGTGGTTAAGCACTGACCTATGAATCAGGAGGGTACGGTTAGATCCCCAGTGTGGGACATGCAGAAGGCAGCCGATCGATGATTCACTATCATCATTGATGTTTATATATCTCTCTCTCCCACTTCTCCTTCCTCTGTGAAATCAATAAAAATATATTAAAAAAAAAAAGAAAAAAGGAAAAAAGGAAAAAAGAAACAGAAATTTATTCTATAGGCTAAGCCAGTGATCAGCAAACTCATTAGTCAAGAGACCCAAATATCAACAGTATGATTGAAATTTCTTTTGAGAGCCGAAAACTGACTTCTGCACATGGGCCATGAAGTTTCAATCACAGTGTACGTAGGTGCCCACATGTGGTATTTTGTGAAAGAGCGACACTCACGGGGCCAAAGAGCCACATGTGGCTTGAGAGCCGCAGTTTGCCAACCACTCGGCTAAGTCAAGACAGATTAGTGAGGTAATCAGATCTATATTTAGAAAAAATGTTGGTAGCAATATGAAGAATGAATTGGAAGGGATGGATAAACCACAAAGTACACACAGAGAGACAAGTCGGAAGTGGGCTATAATAGTCTAGGGAAAAGTAAGGGCACACTTATATATGAGAGACTTGGTGCACAGATTCATGCAAGGGTGAGGTCCCTCAGCCTGGCCTGCACCCTCTTGCAATCAGGGATCCCTCGGGGATGTTGGACTGCTGGTTTGGGCCCGATCCCCACAAGCCAGGTCTGCAGGAATCAGGCTGACACTGGCAATCCGAAGCACTGGCAGCAAGGGAGGAGCCCCAGCTGGGCCAGGCCCCACCGCGCCTGCCGCCACCTGGTAGCACGGCCTGGTAGCACTGCCGTGGAGAGGTAGAAAAGGCTCCCACCACCTCAGCTGCGCTCGCCAGCCATGAGCCCAGCTTCTGGCTGAGCAGTGCTCCTGCTGTGGGGGTACACAGACCACCAGGGGGCATTGAGTGTCTGCCCTCTGGTGGTCAGTGCACATCATAGCAATCGGTCAATTGCTCGTTCTTGTCATTCAGTTGTAATGGTCACTTAGGCTTTTAATATATATATATAGATGTTTTTCCTATACATACATCTATGATGGTGTAATTTTTAAATTAAGCACAATAAGAAATTAACACTAACTAATAATAAAATGGAGCAATTATAACAACATCCTATATAATAAAAGTGTAAAATGCTAGGTGTCCGACTGATGAATCAACCATTATGTCAACCACTTGACCAGTTGCTATGATGCACACTGACCACCAAGGGGCAGATGCTCCAGAAGGTTAGCTTGCTGCTGGGGTCTGGCTGATAAGGACTGGGAGAGAGGGCTGGACATGCCCTGAAGCCCTCCCTCAGTGCCTCCCCAGCCGGCTGGCCCCCATCTACCTCGATTAGGACTAGGCAAGATGGCTCCAATCACCAGCCAGGCCAAGGGACTCCATCTGTGCACGAAATCATGCACTGGTCCTCTAGCACTGTAATAACAGTTACATGAATGTAGCCCGTCTCTCTTTCTCATAACCTAGATGGCTACTAGTTAATTCATGGTCAGATAGCTAGCTATATAACAAGAATACACTGGACAAACGGATGATTTACGTCCCAAGTAGAATGGAGCAGGACAGCCTGAGGCTTTATCACACTACTCAGAATGGTAAGATATTTAAAACATGAATTAATTCTGGAATTTCCATTTAGTATTTTAAGACTGCGACTGCAGGTAACTGAAACTATGGAAAGTGAAACTGAGAATAAGAGGGGAATATTGTAAATGTCAAGGTCATAAGATTCTTGATGTTTCAAAATAATGGTAACAAAATAAGTGATATAATGACTATTAAAATAAATTTAACTTTTCAAAGCATTTTCATATAAATTTCCTTTTTTTAAAATATATATTTTATTGATTTTTCACAGAGAGGAGGAGAGAGGGATAGAGAGTTAGAAAAATCGATGAGAGAGAATCATCGATTAGCTGCCTCCTGCACACCCCCCATTGGGGATGTGCCCGCAACCACGGTACATGCCCTTGACTGAAATCGAACCCGGGACCTTTCAGTCTGCAGGCCGACGCTCTACCACTGAGCCAAACCGGTCCCAGCAATTTCCTCTTTCTTAATGGAAATACTCAAGGGCTTTCAGGGCTAGGATTTTATTGTCTACCTGACAATAAAAACCTCAGAACAACTCTACATAATTCTCAAGATACCACACCAGGCTGTGTTTACAGAGATTATGCTTAATTTTCAAAAGGCTAACTCTGACAGTGATTAATTTTAGTGAAAGAAAGTATATGCCTTAAAAGAAAATAAGGCAACTGCAACTCATGAACACACATACAAACCCAAAAGAGTGAAAAAGGATACCAAAATTGTTCTGACCTAGTTACATCCCAATTAACACAGACTATGCTTTACAAAAACTCCTCTTCTTACTGTGAACACAAAATGCCAGCTGTGAAAGAAAGTGATACTGCAGGGTTTGCACACTTTAGTTACCATAGAAACAGTAGCAATGGCAGGAGTTGGATGCCTCACATTTAAGTTATCAGCAATAAAATCAGATAGACAAATCAAGGCTTCAGGGTTTATTTAAATTGTATTTTAAAGGTAAAAGTCAGGAAAATAACGTGATAAACAATATGATTCCTAAGAAACTATTCTTGAAATCTCTGCATTTTAGCAGAACCCGGTTAATTCTTGAATTTATATCTACATTATTCCGGATTTGCCTTTGCCTTTTATAGAATCAATTTTTTTTACAAGGTTAAATTTATTTCAATTAATTGGCACATCATAAATAGAACAGTCTTAAGATACAGAATTATCCATCTGCATTTGCTTTCCACTCCCCATCCCAGGAACCAAAATATGAAACCCACAAGATGACTCTTATCAGCATCAATAAAGAAGATAGAGAAACACAAACACAACTGTCTACAATCCTCAATAATAGGAACAAAACCAACCAGAATATCATTTGGAGTAGTTTCTGAACAATGCTGCCCTATTAATGGGTACACTCTTCTATTTAAATATAGAAGTGCCACAACTCTCCTCACATTTGATACATTCCCAGGAGAAAACCCTCAGTTTATGTTCCTTTCGTTACACTGTTCTCCATTGTTCACCTTGAACAAGTAAGATTCTGTGTTGTAACAGATAGGGCAAAGGACCATCTAGGAATAAGATACTATAAATGCTTTCTTTTTTTAACAAGCACAACAGTCATTTGCTAATAGCATCAGTCTATCATAACGTTTACCACTTAAAATAACTTCACTGATAGGAGAGGATTTAAAAATATAAGGAATTTGATATTGTGATTGCAACCTCCTAAAGGTTAGGGAAGATATTTCCATTATCACTTATGTATCTGCTGAAAATCACCCATAGTGTTTAATTAATATTTGTTGACTGAATAAACAAATGAACGAATGAACAAAAACTGCCAATGATTAGTACTCATGGCTCTTTGTTAGGCAAGTTCTCCATTTTAAAAGAAGTTGTAAGAAACAAGAATAAGCACTTACCCCCAAATATGCAAGTTTGCCTCTGAATATAGATTTTTAAAAAATCCTAATTCTAATTTATTCCAGGGTTCAGCCATCACCCATATGTTAATGATTCCCAAGTCTATCCTTCTAGACCAGTGATTGGCAAAGTCATTAGTCAACAGAGCCAAGTATCAACAGTACAACGATTGAAATTTCTTTTGAGAGCCAAGGTTTTTTTTTTTAACTTAAACTATATAGGTAGGTACATTGTTATTAACTTAATTAGGATACTCCTAACCTGGTCTTTGCTAAAAACTCAAGGGGGCCAAAGAACTGCATGTGGCTCGCAGTTTGCAGACCACTGTTCTAGACTATCTAAATATTATGTATCTTAGCGATATGTCAACTGTATGCTGTCCATCTCCACAATCATCTCAAATACAAGTTATTCAACCTGAACTTTTACAGCCTCTTTCTGGTATTCCCTTCTCAGTCACTCAGTCAACAAAAGAAGTCTGCATACTCTGTGCTTAATCAGTCCTCAAGTATGTATCTTACTCCGCTATCTTAATTACCTTAATTCAGGTCTTCATCATTCCTCAACCAGCTGATTACAAGACATAAAGCTGATGTCCCTGTACCCTCAAACCAATTCTCCATATCCCTGGCTCAGCATTTCTTAAGCAAAAATCTGTCCTGCTCAGTTCCAACAAGCCACAGGAAAAATCCACACTTCTAAACATGACAATTAAGATCCACCATAATCTGATGCCTACTTCTCACTTCTGCCTCTTCTTTCACTACTTCTTGCTGACCCCTGACTATATCTCATAATTTTTTTCAAACCTTATTATTTTGTGATGATTCATTCATGTGTATCTTCTATCATGCAGTGGCAAAATACAATCACTCATTGAGGGAAAGGACTGTATTTTACTTATCTCTGTATTTTCAGTTTCTAGCATAATGTCTGGTACATATTAAGAGGTCAAAATATGTTTGTAAAGCATATATTAAAGTCTATGAAACAGTACTTGTCCCCACAGAAATCCTATCTAATAAAAGAGTAATATGCAAATTGACTGTCACTCCAACACACAAGATGGCTGCCCCATGTGGTCAAAGATGGCTGCCCCCATTTAGACACAAGATGGCCACCACAAGATGGCCAGCAGGGGAGTGTAATTGGGAGGGACCAGGCCTGCAAGTGGAGGGCAGTTAGGGGCAAACAGGCTGGCAGGGGAGCAGTTAGGCATCAATCAGGCTGGCAGGGGAGTGGTTAAGAAGTGATCAGGCTGGCAGGCAGAAGCAGTTAGGGGCAATCAAGCAGGCAGGCTGGTGAGCAGTTGGGAGCCAGCAGTCCTGGTTTGTGAGAGGAGACCCAGATTGGAGAAGGTGCAGGTTGGGCTGAGGGACATCCCTCACCCCTACCCGCGTGCACGAATTTCATGCACTGGGCCTCTGTCTAATAATAAGTGAATAATATAATTTAAAAAATGACAGGTTCCATAGATCTATAATTGTCATACTTTATGTATATTGGGGGTTAAGTAGGCCTTTATATTCAGAAAGAACCTAATCACTATTTAATATACTATTTCTAAGTGAAAAATGTCTTCCCAGTTCAAAACTACATATCTACAAGTAGGTGCAGGCTACTTGTAAATCGGGAGCAGCCTATGATATTAAAAGCAGCACTTAATTTCACTTTGCCTTAAAATGGTCTAGAGGTATCTATAATAAGTAACTCTGTTCATCAAACCTTGGTATTCACAGTAAACAATGCCTGCCAACCCGGCACTGCACAACAGTTAACAATACACTTCTTTGTCCTTGCCTTTTAGGAGTGGTCACAGGCCTGACCAGCAGAGATAAGGTTTTCTTTTCTCTTACAAGAACCAGTAAAGAGCAGTCATTATGAAAAGCATAATGCAAGACAAACACATGTATCTACAAAGTTATTCACCCAATTAACTTCACGGTCAGTTAAGATAGCATAACCAAGATATATGCCAAATAGACAGCAAAGACATTCAGGTTCTATCCCATTCATTAAGGAGTACATCCACAGAGGAGCAATACTGGTAGAAAGCAGTTTTCTATTTACATTTGTGACATTCAATTCAAACAAAATAATTTCAGTCTCAATATCACGAGAAATTAAAAATGTCAGAGGTAGAAATTATCAAAATGAGCCCTCTGACTTTACTCATGAAGAAACAGAGGTGAAAGGTCTACAACCTTAAGCAAGTTCACCATCCACCAACAGTGGCAGACCCAGGATGAGAACCCAAATCTCTCAAGATGCACTCCAGGCTAGGGTTATTAGAAAAAAACACACTTGAAAAATGCACATCACTTAATTGATTTATGGCTTTCACCTCTAGAAGACTACTCATATGTGTGCTTAGTGAGAATAAAATCATACAAAATACCTATCCTCTGTAATCTCTCAGTGAAATGAATCATCAGACCTTGCATGCAAGATCCCCTCCTGATGAAGATACCACCAGCAAGGGATCGTGAACCAACCTATAGTGCCAGTCAAATAGGATGCCTGTGGTGGTGATTACCCAGGCATTACATTTGTACAAATATATCAATTTGTAATTAATATGGGTGTATCTTATTATATATAAGTTCTCCCTCAATACAATTAACTTACTAAAATAGTATAACTGACTTGATTCTTCAGTTTTTAAACACAGGCTTCAAAGTACTGGGACTCTTTCTGTAGACCTTGGTTCCCAACCAGTTCCTGACACTGCTGTCACTGTGAAATATATCTTAACTAGAGGCCCAAAGCACGAAATCCATGCAAGGAGCTCGGCCCTCGGAGCCGCTGTGGCTTGCCTCAGCCCTTGCAGCCCCGGCTTCATCCGGAAGGCTTCATCTGGAAGGCTGTCCGGAAGGTCGTTTAGCTGTCCAGTCTAATTAGCATATTATGCTTTTATTGTTATAGATTATTATAGATTATATTCTTAGTGACCTCAAAGTCAGTTGGGTACACAGCCGTCTGTTAAAAAAGAAACACACCCTGACATGTGACTTGGTTGGCTGGAGCATTGTCCCGCATACCAAAGGGCTGCAGGTTCGATTCCAATCAGGGCACATACCTAGGTGATGGGTTCCACCTCCAGTCAAGACATGTAAGGGAGGCAACCAATCTCTCTCCCTCCCTCTCTCCCCCTTACCTTTCTTCACTACCCTCGTCCTCTCTCTAAAATCAATAAACATATCCTCGATGAAGTTTAAGAAGAAAAAAAAAGAGAGAGAGAGAGAGAGAGAGAGAGAGAGAGAGACAGACACACACAAAAGGTCCAAAATGGAGTCACTTGTGCCAGGCCCCACATCAGCAAACCAAGATTTAACACTTAATCTAATTACAGTTCCAGCCACTCCCAGAAATGTAATCTTTAAGGTGTCAATGTAGAATTACCTGGTCAGTAATAGTGAGGTCATCTTCATGATAGGCCCCTTCCACGACCCTTACTTGAAACAATGCATTTGCTAATAATATCCTTTCTGCCTTTAAAACCTTTTCTTCTCTATACTCAGAAGAGCTCCTTTTTATTAGCTAGATGAGATGCTGCTTGATTCATGAATAGTTGAATAAAGCCAATTTAATCTTTCAATTTAGTCAGTTGAATTTTGTTTTTTAACACTTTGAATTTAGTTTGGCAAATAACCTTCTAGATACATGTATTTGTCAATACAAGCCACTAAAATTTTATGTCCAAGTCAGGGATCATCAAAGGAGCCCTGTCCCTAAACTGAACCTCAGGAAGCCTCATAGACCACTGTGAGTCTAACACATCTCCTCTGAAGTTGGTTCTCTTGGAAGTGTGATACTTAGCGCATCAAACAGCTGGTAGAGCATTGTGCTCTAACTCAGAGAGGCGTATAGGACTCTGTGGAAAGCTCTAGTTATCTGGCTATCAGTGTGAATGACGGAAAAGCTGTCATGCCAGAAAAATCACAACCCGTAACTTAACCTTTGCACTCCGAACCATTCTGGACACTGGCTACCAGCTACTCGACGCTAAAGGCAGAAACACGCGTTGAATTAACTCAATTCTCCGTAATCACTAATAAACTGCAATGTCCCCTGAAAGGGGACATCCGAGTGATATGCTAGAATTCCGATGTCCCCTGAGAGGGGACAGCGGAGTGCAAAGGGTTAAAAACACTTCAAATATACCTTCTTTAAAAAAATACCTCTTATGTTTTTAAGGTATGTATCAAAGTATCTAGACGTAGAGCATTGTAAGAAACGTTATCTTGTCTCATCTTCAAAAGACCTGTGTAGAGGCAGCAGGACAGGAGTCACTGCAATGGATGACATCACCACAATCAAGGCCTCCAGACTGCAGACATGAATGGCTAAGCCACAAATGACTGAGGACCTGACTCTAAGGAACTAGTTAGGGATCAGAGATCTTCAACAGGAATCCTAAATGTTATTCTTCAGCATGACAAGATCTGTAATTATCCAAAATCACCTAAAATTGCAGGTTAGAAGATAATCAAGCCATACTTTACTTTTTTCATAGTTAGTTCTGCATTCTGAAATAAATTAACCTGTTAACTGAGCGGGACCTATAAATACGTCAAACGTAAACAATATCGGGAATGGGCAGGACGTATGAATACGTCCTGGAACTATATGTTGCGCCCTGAGAGGGACGGTATATATTTTTTGTAATCTTTATAATTGTTTGTAAAATTTATAATTTTTTAATTCGATGTTTCCATTTTTTTGTTGGTATTCTTTTCCATTTTTTTGTAATTTTATATTTTCCTTTCTTCTTTATATATAAATAAATGAAAAAATATATATATCATTTATTTTAATTAAGTAGAAATAAAAAAAATAATAATAATAATAATAATAATAATATGAAATTACGTCCTCCGGGCGTGACGTACTGACAAGTCCTAGTGAAAGAGTATGCGCCCATTACAGGTTGCATAATTAAAAAGGGAACTCCCCAGTTAACAGGTTAAGATGATTAAGTCATATTAAAATATATATTGCATTCTATCATAATTTTGTAAGAAAATGTTAAGTTAAATGAAAAATAATGAATAGAAATTCATTTGATTAGCATGGAACAGTTAGGATGAAAACTAAGTTAAATGAATCACTAAGTTAGATCTCATTTTAGCAAGTTTTTTTTAAAACTTTCATGTTTTTAAATATGAAGACTTGGTAAAAATATTAGCAATATTTAGATATAAATAGGATGAAATGTGGATTACTCTTTTTTAAAAATAGAGGACCATCTTTCACATATTTCTATTAGGGCTCTACTTTGTAAAGTAGAAGAAGGTAGGAAGAGTATCAGGCTACAAGAATTCTGGGGAAGAAAGCAGTTTAAAGAAAGGGCATCTTAGGATTGCTGATGGAATCCAGAA
Organism: Pipistrellus kuhlii; assembly: GCF_014108245.1. Taxonomy (NCBI): domain Eukaryota; kingdom Metazoa; phylum Chordata; class Mammalia; order Chiroptera; family Vespertilionidae; genus Pipistrellus; species Pipistrellus kuhlii. The sequence continues at coordinate 30,152,147 of NW_023425551.1, read as the reverse complement.
AGTACAGGAGCTTCTACAGAGGGAAATTAGGAGAAATTCAGGAACTCTGGGCTAAGAATAGGAAGTCAACAGCCATATAAAGTACATATCATTAACCTCATATTACAAATGAGTAAACTGAGGCTTACTCATCAAGATTAGCTATCTTAAAAATAAAAATTTTTAAGTCTAGGATCGCAAAGCTCCTATATCATGAGAACTGCACAAGGCTAAAACTATGAAATATTATTAAAATGCTTGCAATGTGCATGATGGTACAGTAAGATTTTAAGGATTTCTTTTAAGTATAACAAAATTACATTCTCAGGCCTGTTTAGCACAAATACAATTAAAAACTTGTATCTCATTGTCAGACAAGGTATGAAGGAATCTGTGCTGCACATAAATTCCTAGATAATTCTCCAGCTACCAAGCACTTATTTTAATCAAAGTATCATAATTAACAGTACAGCACTTTTTTTCACAACTGTATAGAAACAGAGGGCCATCTTTGAACATTCATTCAAATTTTTCATTCAATAAACACCTAGCATTTATCATGTGCCAGGTACTAAGATAAGAAAATAAAAAAGAGTTTAACTTATAGTTCAGTTTATGTCATTGATTCAGTAGCAGTATTCTGTAACTAAGGAGCCATAAATCCACTCAACAACAATATTATCCTTTAGCCAGCATTTCTCTACCCTTGCTAAAGAAAAATGTGCAATTACCAGATGTTTTGCTAAAATGCAATTCAAGTAACTTATGAGCAGAAACAATATGCCAATGCTAGGAACACAAAAATTAGTGAGATATTATCCTTGCTCTCAAGAAACCCATAATTTTGAAAAAGATATACTATATCTTGACATTCTTCCAACCTAGCAGAGTAGTAGTCTCATAAAAATGAGTCACACTATATTTTATCTTCTTACTCTTAGCTACATCCTGCTATAAAATTACAATACATCTTTTCCCCCTTTGTGTTTACAAGTTCCAAATGTTTATAGACTTATAACTGTCTCTCAGCCAAGATGAATATATTTAGCTTCTTTTCTCCTTTCCTTTTAAAGCAATTCCTCAATATGAGTAATCTTTTTGGTGACTTTAAATAGTCTATTTCTGCATTAAACTCTAGGATCAAATGACATAATTAAAATACTGTTCCAGACAGGAAATCAATCACAATGAAAAACACCAACCTCGTTGATGATGTAATGCTTCAGATTTTGTAATGTGTGTCAAGTTTAAAACACTTGTTTTTATTTACCTTTTAAGTTTTAGGAATTATATTAAAAATTTATATTCACTCTAACCCTTTAATTTAGAGATGGAACATACTCTGAAACAGTGTAACTAACAAATAAGGTAAAGCCAGATTTCTTACAGTAATAGGAAATGAAGCATTAAAAAAATTACTTAACTAAAATTGCAAATCTACTCTTAAGCTCACACACAAAAAATAATTTTTCAAATGTCTCCAACATGCTCCTTTTAAGACCATATCTATACTTTATATTTCTTTATCTACTATATATCTACAAAGTAAACATACAACTTAAATCTTCTATCCTGGAAATACTTTGACAAAACCATGACAATATGGTTCAAGTAACAGAATTCACAATCAATGGAAAGAATTGAGTAGTGTGTCACAGTCTAGATTACTATTGGTTTAAAGTTTCAAATCTTATTAGAGTTACTTACACAAGGAGTAGAAACATTTGATAAATGTGTGGGTAAATATAAGCAAGTGTCAAATTAGGTCAGAACCATGTTCAGAACATATTTTCAAAATTGTGTTCATGCTATGGATGAGGTAACAATAATACATCCAGGGAAAATTCATTCTCTTGCTCACAAGCATTTAGCACTTAAACACAAATAAACAAACTCCCTAGCCTGATATTTAGGGCCTTATTTAATAAGACTCCAACCCATATCTTTCTAGTGTTACCTCCCACTACCCTAATTCAGCTTATCCATTTTTGAACCAGACAGAACTACACAACCTTTTGGGATAATTTAAGTGCTTTCCCATCTCAGAAATTTCACAGTCAATATTCCCATAGGTTACCTTCACCTCTCAAATTTCTATTTAAATTCTACTCACCCTTCAAAGTCCAGGTCACAAGGTACCTCTCTGAAGCTTTCCCTTATCCCCCAACTCACCACCTTTTCTAACCTTGAAAGCATTTAGGAATGCATAGCCATGACCACATTCTCTCTCATCTATCTTACAGTGTAACTGTTTATACCGGTATGCATGTCATATTTCTTCTCTCAAACTAAATGCCTATGGAGGTCTTTGATGCAGTCATAGTTGTACTGTCCCCGTCCAGGTTTGGCACATATAAAGAAATGATAAATATTTATCGGAGACTGTACTGAAATGCAAAATATATGTTACTTGATCCAAACATGCCATAATAATATTCTTACTGGTCTTCATTCACTAAGGAAATGTTTCCTCAGTACCCATTGTGTACTGGAACAGTGATATACCAAATTAATCTTAGACCTTACTCTCTCAAGAAGTTTATAGTCAAGAATATCTTCTAGAAATCTATCTAAATTATTATGATACAAATAAATTTAGTTTTTAATTATTAATGTTTTTACTAATGATAAGCAATAATAAAAAAACAAAATGGATCAAAAGGTACTTTTTTCACATGACTATCCCATTAACATTATACCAATCACTTGCTGAAAATCACAGATATTTTATAGCTGTGCATTCATATAATGAAAGAGCATACACCAAATGTTAATAATGGTAAATTTTTATCATAGGTTTATGAATGGTTTTTCTTTTCTTCCTTTTTGCTTATTTTCAAAATTTTCTATGTTTATCATAATTGTAGCAAGAAAAAAAATATCTTTTAAAAGAAAGATGGGAAACATATAAATTTTAAATAAACATACTTACCAGATCTCTGTGAAGCACCCAATTTGCATGGAGGTAATGGATACCATCAAGAATCTGATAAAGTAATGATTTAACCATAGATCTTGGCAACTGCATGGGCTTTTTATTTGCTTTTGATGCACGGTGAAACTTAATAATATGCTAAAAATTAAAAAAAATATTATTAACAAGAGTCTTTGTCATGTCAATAATACATAAATAAGACTATAGTAAATTCTCTATATTTTAAAAAATACTTATTAAAGGCCAATAATGACACAAAGAACAATAATTTGAATAACAAGGCCAACCAATAAAATGGAATTGATATTGGGGGTGAATGTGACAGTTTTAATGGGGTATAAGGATTAGATTTACAGAAATCATTAAAATTTTCATTAAATAGGATCAAATGGTCAAAAGGATTGATGTTTAAGAGCCTACTTAAAAATAGTACTAGTTATAAACTCTACTGACAAAATGAAAGATTAAAAAAGAAAAGAACTATAAATCTTTACTATTCTATAAAAAGTTAGCACATAGTGCATTTGAGTATCACACTGACTACATGTATATTTGAATTGTTGTAAAGTTCCACCTTCTTTTGGCACACAATGAAATTAGAAGATATTTCTAATAGTTATTGGAAAGGAAGGCGGAGAGAAAAATGGGAATTTACTTTTTAAATAAATTGGATCACCATAATCTAATTTTATGTCCACATGTCATATTGTGTGTTATAAAAGTACTAGAGCCCCGATGCACAAAATTCATGCAAGGGGCTCGGCCCTTGCAGCCTCAGCTTTGTCCAAAAGGTTGTCTGGAAGGATGGGAGGTGGTTCGGCCATCCGGTTTAATTAGCATATTACGCTTTTATTATTATCAATTGAGTAACAGGAATAAAATTCTACTTGCCTCCCACCTCCATCTCCACCCCACCCTTGTCCATAACATGCCAAAATGAGTACTGAATATCCATGAAAAGAATGGAGGTTCTTGTCAGTATCTGCAGTAATAGCATTAATTCTGAAAGTTACTCCAAGACCTGTAAGTCTACTGAAGTTATTCCTAAAGAGATTTTTAATTGACATATATGACAAACCACACTTATATTAAGTCAAAATTTTATTATCCAAAATTTAAACTTACTGCCAAGTTTGCTTTTTTTTTTTTTTTTTTACTTTTAGAAACGCCTCAGATAATATGTTTAAATGTCCTGAAAAAGTTTGGAATTGGAATTAGAATTTTTGTCTCCCATTATATGATGATAAAACACCCCTAATATTTGTAAAACTACATAAATACTTCTATCTGGAGGAGTCAGTTTTAAATGAGAAGATACTGAAAGAAATTAACCTTATCTTAGAAAGGGAAACAAACTATAAGTACATACTTCTTTAAATTTGAACTGTGTTACCACAAAAGAGTAAAATTCACTAGACATATTAGTAAACTACCATTAATTACTTGTATAAAAGTATAATCTCCCACTCAGCATTGTGGAAAGTGAAATTTCTGGTTATTACAAATACAGTAAAATAAGATGATAATGTGTATTGCTCAAATTCTTTTAAATCTCCATTAACATAATATTTATTATATTTGTTTTGAACTATGATCAACAAAACAAGTTGTCCTTTGTGTGAATTAGCAATATGTAGTGCATCCATTTATTTCTCTGTTCCTATAAAAAAGTTCTAAAAAGAAAGTGATTTTAGACTTACCCACAAATCATGTTCTGCATAGTCAAACAGCAGCCACACCTTCCTGTCACTGTGAGAAAGGAACACCTTCTGCAATGCGATCACATTGGGATGCTTCAATTCTCGTAAAAGCTGCAGGCAAGAGGAAGAGTCACTATTCTGTTATCAAGGAGAGGAGAATGATGAATTTCCTATAACTTCAAAATGCAATTTTTGCACATTTAGATAATCAAGATAAGCAAAATAAAAGAAAAAAATACCATTACTTAGAGATAAGCTGTCAACATCTTGGTGCATATCTTTCCCAATCCATCCATTTCGTGTGTGTGTGTGTGTGTGTGTGTGTGTGTGTGTTTAAAATGAGGTCATTTTAAAATGGTAAAATGTGAAATAGTAAACAAGAGTATTATCATATCACTAAATAATTAAATATATTTTGGTACGTGCAATTTTTTTTACTAGAAGAAAAGCTTCTTGAGAGGCAGGAATTGTGTATTAACACTGTTTATATCCACCCTAGACAGTATGTACTCAATAAATATTTGACAAAAGAAGGAAAGATAATTTAACAAGCCCTTCACTCATCCATGTGTAAAGTGTGTGGCTTCAGTTTTTAGAAAAGTAGTGAATATAAGGGAATGACTTTTATACCCACTGATAAAAATTGGTGTGAAATGGTCCTTTAAATAAGCAAAGGAAGAAGACTTCACAAAATAGAGCTTTAAGCTGGACTCCGATAATGACAAGGAAAGACAGACCAAACCAGCAAGTGAAAAATTAGCATTGGCACATAATAAGAGGCAGATGCTTCATTAAATATTTAACAACAATATTAGCTGCTCAAGGTAAGAGCCTGATAAATATGCCTGCCTCAGGCTATCCTTAACCAGGGTTCAGATTTAACAGGTACAGAGAAACATACTCAATTTGAATAATATATTGAATGCCTTTTAAATGTGAAACTCTATGGAAGATACAAAAAAAGAGAAAATAAAACTTCTATCAAATACTTTCTATGTGCAAGATGACTATACATGTTTTCTCTCATTTAATCTTTTATAACCTTATGATGCACACAGAACCTGATGTTCGTTGTAATAAAAATATCTTGACCAAAACCAAACACCCAGAAAGAGAAGAGATTTGCTTTTAAATAGATCTGCCTGGTTTCAAAGTCCATGCTTTTTCCACTATGGCTGAAGTTTGGGTCTTCAAAGCCTAGAACATAGCATTTAAGTACACTGACACTTCGTGAAACAATCACTAGCCTTTATATCCTTTCTCCAGAACTTTTCATTATATGAAACTGAAACTCTGTATCTTAAACATCTCCCTTTTTCCAGACCCTGGTAACCACTGTTCTACTGTCTCTCATAAATATCAAGATCAGAAACATAGCTCTCTCTAGCTCAGGGTGAGATATTTAACCTGGATAGAAACTGAAACCTGGGTATTATGAGGGCATTTCCTGAAAGGGCTATGAATCCAATAAATGCTATAAAATCCTACAGAAAATGATATACAGGAAAAGTGGACCAAGAGAACACGCCTGAGGAACTAAAACGGATATTAATCCAATCACTGGTTACTTTCAAGACTGGTGTACTCATAAAATGCTAGGTTCTAAACAACTACCACACAAAATTATAGTCCTTACCCCTATTTACTAAAACAAAAAAATTTAAAAAGTAAATTCCTTTACCACTATTTACTAAAGGAAAAAAACAGTAAACAATATAAATGTTCAATAATAAGAAAACGGATAAGTAAATCATGGTATATCCACATATTGTAGCCTCAAATATATATGCTGAGTAAGTTTTTAGATCCATTAGGAAAGACTTATGCTATAATACTGTGATGTAATATAAAAAGACAACAAAATATAAATGTTTTAAAACAGGAAATTTAATAAGACATTAATATATCGATAGTTATCTGAGTGGTGGGATTATGTGTGATCTTTCCGTTTGTTTTACAAGTTTTCTACAAATACCCTTACAATTTACACACACACCCAAAAGATAGCCCTTTCCAGAAATTTACCTGCTGAGATAAGGTATCACTGCACTATCACAGCTTCTCAGGCAGTTACACAAAGAAAGGAGATGAAAGGTACTTTCCTTAATTCTTTATTTCATCAAAGGACTTTAATCTCTTGCCAAACAAATATTTGTTCAACATGACATCATACAACTATAAATATGTTTTAATCACATTTAAACAGGAGGTAAGTATAGCATCATTTTCCTTGAACAATCCCACACTAAATGACATTTCCTGTGCCAGATATTCACTGAGTACTAACGTGATCCCAGAGGAACCTAAAAAAGAATATACAGTGAACATGCCAAAATTTTATCTGATTCCCCATTCAGAGTATTTAACTGACTATAAAAAGTCTCTAATTTTCACTGTCCTAAATTAAAACAATCTAAAGTTACAATCCTAAACTTTTTTTCTCTAAAGCACTAGTTAGGATCCTGACTGAATTTTGGGAGCCTTGTGATAGATTAACATTTACAGAATCCATTTGTATATTTATCTGCACACTTCCTCCCCTTTCATTCCCATTTTCTGTTCTCTGATGTCCCCATAAGTTCCAGATTCCTTTTCCAAGATATCTGAATGGAGAGTCCTCTTATACTTCAATAACTCACTTATTTCAACGTAAATCAAATTTTCTATTTTTATTAGATGTTACAAGTAAAGCACTGAGCATATCATTTAAAAAAAAAAATCTATGCCACCTACTACCACCACAAATGAAAATAAATGAAGCAGTGTATTTCATGGTAGATTTACTTAACTCAAAAATTCCCCAATATTCCTAAACTGAAACTTAAGAATTAGCATTTTGAAACCTGACACTTTTCCCCCCCCCACACTTGTGACAGACCTTTTGGAAGCTAGTCTTTATATAATAATACATCATAACCTTCCAGCAGATGGCACTCATACCCTGAAAAGGGGTCTATAAAACAGTAACCCAGTCATAGTTCAAAGTGGCTTTAAATTTTTTGCTTTATTTTACTTTAGTGATACTGTTTAGGTACGGAGTCATAATTTTCAAGCAGGTCTATGTTCCCCATTGTCACCTAATAGAAGTGACAATGAGGTAGCAGGTATGCAAAAAAGTACAGGTTTTAGAACTCAGAGACCTGAGTTTGAGTCCTGACTTAATAGTTGTATGACATATGTTTTCATTATATGTGGAATCTAAAGAACAAAATTAATGAACAAACAAGACAGAAACACTCATAGACACAGAGAACAGGCAGACAGTTGCCAGAGGGGAGAGAGGTAGGGGGACTGAGAGAAAAGGTGAAGGAATCAAGGAATACAAATTAGTAGTTACAAAACAGTCATGAAGATGTAAAGTACAGCATTATGAATATAGTTAATATTGTAAAAACTATGGTGTCAGGTGGATATGACTGTCTAAACACTAAGCTGTATGCCTAAAACTAATACAAATAATACTGAATGTAAAGTGTAATTAAAAAAAAAAAATGAAGTGGGACTGATTTATTACTATTTCTAAGAAACCTTCCCGGAAACTCCTAGTCAGAAATGGATGTCTCCTCTGTATTTCCATCCATACTGTATTTCCCTTAACATTGCCAATAACTGAATAAATTTATGACGAAGTTTAACTAAATATTTATCTTCCCTAATAGACTGTAAGGTCCTAGAGTGCAGGCATTGTGTCTACCATCTCTACATTTCCACTGTTTTGTACAAGCCAGACATCTGGTAGGGTATTTAACAAATGCTGCAGAATTAATGAGATCTATTTCCTATCTCTTCTAAAACATCCTATATTGACATCAGATTATCTTGCTAAAATAAAAAGTCTGATAATGTTAGCTCTCTCAATCCAAAATCTTAAATGACTTCAAAGTTAAAACTCTTAAACAGAACATTCAAAATCACCCTGGCCAGCGAGGCTCAGTTGGTTCAGTGTCATCCAACACACCAAAAGGTCACAGGTTCGCCAAAGCTGGTTTGGCTCAGTGGTAGAGCGTCGGTCTGCGGACTGAAAGGTCCCAGGTTCGATTCCGGTCAAGGGCATGTATGTACATTGGTTGCGGGCACATCCCCGGTTGGGGGTGTGCAAGAGGCAGCTGGTCGATGTTTCTCTCTCATCGACGTTTCTAGCTCTCTATATCTCTCCCTTCCTCTCTGTAAAAAATCAATAAAATATATTTAAAAAAAAAAAAAAAAAAGATCACAGGTTCAATTCCTGATCGGGGCACCAAACCAAAAAAAAACATTCAAAACCATCCACCTCAAAGGCTAAATCCATCTTTCCTACAAGTAATTTTTTAGGGGGGAAGTAGGCTGAAACTCAAGATAAAACTGCTTAGTAACCCTAACATTTTAACCAAAAATGAGGCAGGTGTATAAGATACAAGTTAAGGACGAATGAATGTTTCTCTGACAAAGGGAATGTCATAACTAACATATGTTGTGGCCTTCACCTTAAGGATACACCCTAGATAATCATCATGAATAAGTTCCCAAGGTCTCCACTACACAGAATTCTGCCCATTATTAAAGTAGTAAGCTATTTGGTTTTACACCTACTACAAACCATTATAACTTGTATTTATAAAATACATAATTGACATTTTCTGTAGTATTGTAAAAACAGGCAAACAAGTAGCCCTGGTGCCAGGGGTGAGTAGATCCCACTCAGAGAGCAGGAGGAAAGGAGATTTGGTTAAATAAGACCAACTCTTTTTTTCAATTAAAAACAAGACACACATAGGAATAGAGTAAGAGCATGAATCAGGACCAGCCCTAGGCATCCTGATGGGACAAATGACATTTTTCTTGAGTATGACTCTCACTTCCTACTACTATTCCCTCACCCATTTTCTGCACTGTTTAGTGACTTGAATTCAGATTCACAATGCTATCTGAAGTCCAGTCTCCCTGTAAGGCCATCTGTTTTAAAGCGTTAAATGCTTTAACAATTCTTTCGTGAAAAGTCACTCCCTTCTGTTTTCTTATAATGCATATAAAGGTTTCTTATCAGATTTGGAATTTTCTGCTTAATGGAAACAATACAGTAGACATTTCCTGGATTGTATTTTGGTCAGATCATTAAGTAGCTTTTCTTATTACTGTGGTTAAAATTCCTATGAGGTTTTCAGGAACTATAAATGATTAATTTATTTAAGCCCTGACTTCACTGTGTTTATCTTTTGTATCAGCATAGTGATGTGAAACACGTTCAGTTATTGGCACTGGTAATTTAGCAATTAATAATTAATCAAAATCCTTAGGTTTGAATTGTAAATGTTAGTACAGTTTCTTGTCGTTTCAGGGCTGATGTGTGAGACCATAATTCCAGTCATTCTGAAAAGTGGAGCATCCAACATATATTATACAAGTTCTTTCAGAGAGCAAAGCCCTTACCTCTCCCTGCAGATTCTCCAGCATGGATGGGTGTGTGTGTGTGTGTATGTGTGTGTGTGTGTGTGAGAGAGAGAGAGAGAGAGAGAGAGAGAGAGAGACAGAGACAAAGAAAGAGAGATGGTCTAAAGATGTGTGTGTATATGAATTCCACTGCTCTAGAATATTATGTTAAAAGCATTTGAACAGAATATTCAGAAAAAATCTTAAGACCTTATAAATTCCACTTCAAAAATAAGAATCATTTTATATTAAAATGAGTTTTTACATGTCGATTCTTAGTATGACCAACTTGAAAAGGTCATGAAGAAAAAAATATAATTTCTGAAAACTCAGAGAAAACTTAAAAAGATGTACTAAGATACTTACACAACATATAGTAAGATTTGAATGAATTCTAAAAAATGAATATATGTATTTGGAATAGTATAAGTTATACACATTAATCATCTCTAAAATTGACAATATTGAAATTAAAGAAGTTTAGTTAAGATTGTTTATCCATAAAGAGATCACCAAAATAAAAGATTTTTTTTTAATGAGGCTGAGCATTTCAGAATACTGAGAAAACCACATAGTTCAAATACATGTACAACAAAAAATCATGAGGGTACATACTTTTAGTTGTTTTTTTGGCTTGTTATTTGTTTGTGTTTTTTTGGTGTCAAAGATGTGTTTGTTCAGGTTACAAATACAACCTATTGCCCAATCACCAGTTTGATCAAGAAGATAACTACAAAATAACTAGCCAGAGTTAAGAACATAGTTCAGTCACCAAATTAAGTTAAATTGACTACAGCAGAATGAAATCAAGACTTTGTTTTCACCAACATTACAACCAGAGCATCTATATTACTGAGTCAAACCATCGGTAGAAAGCTCAATAGTTTTTTTTAACTTTCACTAAATTCAATTTCATGTATCTTTACTTATTACCTTACATTATCTCTCCTTCCCTATTAGCTACCCCTCATCCTCTACTACCCTTGCTTGCTCTTTACTTCCTTTGTTCGTTTCCATTCATTAATGAGCTCTCATTCTTCCAAATCCCCATAGTAATTACATATGCCACTCATTTGAAATTTAACAAATTTTCTTGTATTCTTTATTTTTTTTTACATATATACTAATGTTTCATATATAGATATATGCTTATATTAACTATTTGGTAAACTGAATGGTCATTCCATATTAAAAGTGTGCTCAATATCACTAACTCCTTTTAGTTATATTTTTAAGTTCTCAAATAATCCAGAAGTCAAACGTTGTTCAGAGCATGGGTTCCATGACAAAATAGATTCAGGTAATTAACATATGTCCAAAAGATTGGGACCATAGGCCCAAGCTAACTCTGAGTCCAATAAGTCTAAAAGAAAGAGGGGGAGGGAAGATAGTACCTGATATGGGTAATGGCATTAAGAACAGAAAGGAGGAGGTGAATAAAAAGAGGGTAGGGGAGATTCAATAGGACTCAGTAACTGATATACTAACGCCTAATGATCCAGGATGGTACAAGCAACTCAACAGATAGTGGTACAAGGAAAAGCATTATAGCTTTGAGATGAGGATCAATGTTGATTTTAGTATCAGAAATGATGAATTTGAAATGTTCGTGGGTGCATATCAATGGTGGGCTTGGATATGAGAGAACTCAACTAAAGGCAAAAAAAATGAGGAGTAATCAGGACAGATAGAAGATTGCTCAGGAAGTGTTTTTCATGAATGAGAAAGACACTTAGTAGAGAGCTCTTTTGGGAAATAAAACATTGGGGAAAAGAGACATTTAAGAAAAAAAAGGATCACATAAAGTCTCAGATGTGTGCTCAGAGAAAGAGAAGCCTCCTTCTCCCAAGAGACGATCCTATATAATAAAGGCTAATACGAAAATCAACCAAACAGCAAAACAACCGGTCACTATGACACGCACTGACCACCAAGGGGTAGATGCTCAATAGGGGAGCTTCCCCTGGTGGTCAGTGCGCTCCCACAGGGGGAGTGCTGCTTAGCCAGAAGCCGGGCTCATGGCTGGCGAGTGCAGCAGTGGTGGCAGGAGCCTCTCCTGTCTCCGAGGCATCACTTAGGACCCCTCAGGGAATGTCCGAAAGCTGGCTAAGTTGGCAGGCACACATGTCCTGAAGGGTCCTGAACTGGGAGAGGATGCAGGCTGGGCTGATCACATAAAATTCCATGCTTCAGGATCCCTCAATTCTAGAAATCTATGGTATCTATTAAATGTGATCACTTTTTAAAAGATCTGATCAGACAAAAATAGTGGTACTGTGTTAGCAGTTTCTGTTATCCTAAAAATATTTCTGAACGTAACACTGAAGCTCCTTGACCTGATTCTGTAGCTTTCTTATTGGCTGGCCTCTTGCTTACATACTACCTCAAGTCGCACCAAACTATATCTAGATGCCCAGTGCAAACACTCAGACACTCACTTTCAAGATTCAGCTCAAGCATCCTCTGTCCTTTGTGAAACCTTTTCCTGGCAGCCCCATTCCACCTTTCTCTGCCCACAACCAATCCTTTCTTGAAATACATGATTCTAAGCAAAGTGAAATACAAGAGGTTGTTAAAAAAAATTTTAGAAATACAAAATCAAGAATATCCACCAAAGCAATACCTAACTAGAAGTCTATAGCTTTGCCAACAACAATTCACATCTCCCTTAGAACTACCGGATTTAAATCCTTAGAAATAAGCAATCACAAAACAGAACCATTTTCAAATAGAATGTACTGTTTTTGCCCAGATTATGAAGGATATAAGTTAAAACATAACTAAGTGTATACTGTGCTGTCTCCCCGGATGTAAATGTGATTATAACTGTAATTTTATTAGAAGCCTGGTGCATGAAAATCCGTGTATTCGGGGGTTGGGGAAGTCCCTCAGCCAGGCCTGCACCCTCTCACAATCCAAGACTCCTCGGGTAGAGTCCCTAGGCCTGGCCTGAGATTAGGGCCTATCGGGGCTTTCCCAAAGCACTCCTTGTCCTTCTTGATAATGTTTGATGACCTTTGATACCACCAAGGCAGCTAGCTGCAGTTGGTTCATGGCTCAATCTCCAGACCCACCTCTGCCTTTCCCTGCTGTGCAGGGGGTGGAGCTAAAAGACTTGGTGGTCCAGCCAGTGCCTTCCCTGAGGGATGCCATCTTTCCAGTGTGACAGGAAGAAAGAGCTGTAGTGTTTTATTCTAAGGTTCTTTGTAACACTCAAAATTCCTTTGAATGGGGCCCAAAACAAAAGACCTGAAAGAATGTTTGACTTCATATTCATTTCAACAAATATAATTTGAAAAATTTTCTAAGCACAAAATACCAGTGTTGAATGTTTCCTTTGATTTAAAAAATTTTATTTTGGCAATATTTTACTAAGTGTTATAATCATATTAATTATTCTTCTTTTACTGAGCTAAAATTCATATAACATAAACTTGACCATTTTAAAGTATACAATTCATTAACTTCCCTTATCTTCAAAATGTTGTGCAATCATCATCACTAATTCCAAAACATGCTAAAAAGAAACCCCATACCAATTAAGCAGTTACTCCCCAATGCTCCCTCATCCCAGACCTTGACAACCATTAATCTGCTTTCTGTCTCTATGGATTTGCCAATATTGTACATTTCATATAAATGGAATCATACCATATGTTCTGAACACTCCTTTATATGAGACACTATGTGGGTTTTAAGCACGTAATTAATTAAAAGTCCAACGACTGTTTAATGCCTTTACAATGGTTCTATCATTCATTTCATATGTTCTTATATCTTGGCAAAACTTAATTTAAATGATCACCAAATTTCTAAACCTTGAAATGTCATGCAATTTGCTTTTCACTGCACTTTCTTATGATGAATAACCAAAAACAATGGAACATCTTTCTTTTACAAGAATAATTTTAAAGTATTCTTGGACTGTAAATATTTTTATTTTAGAATCCTAAAATAGTTGGCAGTACTAAATAACATTCTTCATGAACAAAAGCATATTACATTTATTAAGAAAGCATATATTGTCTCTATGGAAAGAAGTGCAACAATGCTAATTATGTTTTAAATCCATTGGGACCACTGAAAGGAGTTACGTATATAACACTGAACTTCTCTTCTGAGCTTGCAGAACATACCACAGGCAAAGAGAAGACCTTAAAATCAAACAGGGAGAACACCAATTTCCTTGAAAGGCAAGACATCACTGACCATAAACATCACATCATCAATAACCAAGGCCAGAAGACCATGCTGAAATCTTCAAAGTGCTGAAAAAATAAACTTCAAATTGTATATCCAGCTAAATTGTATTTCAAAAGTGGGGACCACCAAAACCGGTTTGGCTCAGTGGATAGAACATTGGCCTGCAGACTGAAAGGTCCCAGGTTCGATTCCGGTCAAGAGCATGTACCTTGGTTGCAGGCACATCCCCAGTAGGGGGTGTGCAGGAGGCAGCTGATCAATATTTCCCTCTCATCGGTGTTTCTACCTCTCTATCCCTCTCCTTTACTCTCTGTAAAAAATCAATAAAATATATTTTATTAAAAAAAAAAAGTGGAACAAAGTAGACACTTTTGGCCAAAAAACTTTTAAAAATTTGTCATTTAACAAGCCCTTGATTGAAGAAACACTAAAAATATACCCCAATAAGGAGTGTGTACAAAAAAGGAATCAGGTAGATCTAAATAAGTGCTGACTGTTAAGAAACTAAAAATATACAAAGTTTGGGGCTAGGGACTTGGGGAAGAAGTTAAGTGAAAACAAAGTAGAAGTAAAATAATGGAAATAAAAGAAAATAGCTGAATTCAAAACTTCTAAGGTCCTTGCATGGAGGGAGCTGGAAAAACTTGAGAATTTAGCCGAGACCGGTTTGGCTCAGTGGATAGAGCATCAGCCTGCGGACTGAAAGATCCCGGGTTCGATTCTGGTTCAAGGGCATCTACCTTGGTTATGGGCACATCCCCAGTAGGGGGTGTGCAAGAGGCAGCTGATCAATGATTCTCTCTCATCGATGTTTCTAACTCTCTATCCCTCTCTCTTCCTCTCTGTAAAAAATCAATAAAATATAAAAAATATTAAAAACTTGAGAATTTAAGTTAAATATGTATGTAAAAATGCAAGAGTAATTACTATCCTAGAAATAATATGTTATTTCCAAACCAGAAGTTTATGAAAAAAGGAAGTAAGGAAAAATTCAATCAATACTTCATAAATCAGAAAAGAAGGGGTGTAGGGGAAGAATCAAAGCATCAGACACAGATAATTTAAAAATAAGATAACAAAATTCTAAATATATGAATAGATACATTAATGTAAATAGATTAAACTTTCCCAACTTAAAAAGGATAATTAGATTAGAAAGGATATTAAATTTTTAAAAAAATCAATTTCACAAAAATCAACCACTATTCGAAGGGTGCTACTGTTTCTCAAGAATAAAGAACTAGAACAGTAAATAGAATGGTTTTTTTTTTTTTTTCAATATGCCAGTAGCTTTAACAATCCCATAGACAAGTGGTCTGAAAACCCTGATTCATACCAAGTTACGTAGCAGCAATGGAATTAGAATTCCCCAGTGCGTTAAGACTTGTTCTTTGGAGAATCAATGAACTTTCCTGCAATATTCTACTCCCATTTCTCAAGAAAAGCTCTTGACAAGGTAATGATTCAAGAAATAAAGAGTGACTTTTAAGACATTGGACAAGACTTCTTTTATGATCTTTGGCACAGTCTGTGATGCTAATATAAAAGCAATGATTCCCAGTGACCTATTGAGCTTTTTTCATCAAAGTAACAAAACCAGATATGTTACCAGGTACCATCAGATTTAATGGCAATCCACTTTTCACTGTTTTATGTCTCAACAATCTTTCCAATTTCCAAAATGGGTTCACAAAACAAGAATCTCTGATGGTATCAGCATGCTCTTAAAGGACAAAATGGAGAAACTAGCTTCATTAAGAAACATTAGAATTCATTCAGTTACTTGCAGAAAGAAAATGGCATCATAACCTCCAATTCCTTTAAAACCATGATTTGAGACTGCAAGGAAAAAGTGGGAATAATTCTGGAAGAATAATGTCATCTGAAAGAGGATTTCACTGTTCTGTTCACAGTAACAAAACACCCAAATTTCATAGAGCTTCATCTGGACCTCTCCAATCGAATTGTTACTTTTACTTATAAGATTTTGTAAGATTAGGCTTTTGTGTTGGAGCAAATTCAAATAGAGGGAAGTTTCCAGCCTTTTCTTCTTTCTTTTGTTATTATTGTTAGTCCTTACCCAAGGTTGTTTTTTCCATTAATTTTTAGAGACAGTAGAAGGGAGAGAGGGAAAGAGAAAGAGAGAGAGAAACACTGACGTAAAAGAGACACATGGATTGACTGCCTCCTACAAGTGCCCCAAAAAGGCAGAGATTGAACCTACAATTCAGATAAACACCCTTGACTGGAATCAAACTGGCGAAACTTCAGTGAGCAGGTCAACCCTCTAACCACCAAACAACACTGGCCAGGGCAGTTCCAGCCTTTTCAAATTAAACCACCTTCTTGTCAAAACAATTCACACTGTCCAGTATATTTTCTGGCTGGCAGACATACTAGTAGAGGCTTCTTCAGCTTTGTTGGCTTCCAGCTTCTATTAGCAAAAATATTGCCTTACAAGAAAAAGCAGGATTTTGTATCCCTGTACACTTAATCTTTACAATAAGATCAAAGGGCACAGTTTTTGTCCTGCTTCCATTTTCATTTTTTTATTGTATTTCAAAAACATGTTTCCATAGTTTCTGAGCCTTTTGGCTAAGATCAACTGTAAAAATATTTTTCCATTTAAACTAAACTCTACATGAATACAGATGGCATGGTAAATGTCCCTGTACATAACCTAACTAGATATACTAATGCTCCATGACACCCTACATTTGTAAAAATACCCAAACAATTTTGACTTTCTGGAGGGGGGGGAGAGGGGGGAGGGAGAAGAAGACACTTTTAAAAAGGAAATTTCAAAGTAGTAGAAAAATACATTTTTAAAACCTTTTAAATTAATTACGTTACATCACAATTTAAATTAAGTCAACATTTAGCTCAGTAATTCTAAAATTATAAATCCTAAATATCATTAAGACAATCAATGTTCAAAAGATGGTTTTCAAGTAATCAACAAGCTTATGCAGCTTTTCTCATCTAATATATCATTAACATCTTTGAAATAACCATGTATTGTTTACGTTAATGAAACTTATTTTATATTAATATCAATCATCCAATCAAATATCAATCAATCGAATATCAATCATCCAATATCAATAACAGAATAAATAACATATTTATATCCACTTACTGCAATCTCTCTACAAGCCGACATGGATATTCCTGTGCCTTCAATTTGCTTCAATGCATATTCCTTTTCATCTTTTCTGCATATGAACACAAAAAAATTACATTTTCAGATTTAAAATTATAATTACAAAAACAATGAAAATGTACTAGTCTCTCAGTGATATGTAAACACTCTCACATGCATGCACTGCTTGTTGTTTCTGATACTTTAACTACAGAAATACAAAATACCAAAATAAATTAATGTCACAAGGAAAATACCAGAAAGAGCCAAAACATAAAATTCAAAATTAAAACAGAATAGAATACTGAACAAGGCACTGGTTTCAAAAAGTAAACAAGCACAGCCCCACTGGTATGGCTTAGTGGTTGAGTGTCAACCTATTAGTCAGGAAATCGTGGTTCTATTCCCCATCAGGGCACGTTCTTGGTTGGGGGCTCAGTCCCCAGTAGGGTGCATGCAGGAGGCAGCCGATTAAATTCTCTCTCATCACTGATGATTGATTCTATTTCTCTCTCTTCTCTCTTCCTCTCCGAAATTAATAAAAATATTTTTTAAAGTAAATAAGCATAAATATCAACTCAAGTACACTACAAGATAATTCTACTCCTATCTTAATTATCTGAAGTCTATGAAAGCTACAAACATAAATGCCAGATGTAAACTCCTATATTTGTTTAAAGTAATTTCATAGTCTCAGAATTGCTTATTAGGAGGGAGAAACTATAGAAGAATATTGACCCGCTGGGAACCCTAGTTCTCACATAGTATAGGGAGCATTCAAAAGCTCCATTAACTCAACATAAAGCCTTGGAAAGACTTAAAAACTCTACCACCATCTTAAGAACTCTTAGAAAAACTAGTAGGAACAGTCAATATTCCAAATAATGGAGGTAGGATCAGGGATTGTGAGGAACCACAGTAGTTACCAGGATGCTTAACCAAGTGAAGACTGCAATTCAAAAATGGTGATAAAGTTCACAAAAATAGTAATAGTATATCAGATCAGTGGCTAGAACCACACAGTATCCTCAGGTACTGACACCAGAATCAGCCACACCAAGGCCCCAGCTGCATGCCACAAATGTGGTTCATATTGAGGGTTGTTCTGATAAGAGTATAACCCATACCCTCTAAATTTTCTTTTGATTATATTAGAGCCTCAGCAAAGTATCACCATGTTTTGCCAAATGATAGTACATAAGTGGTGCCACACCCTGTCCTACTTACCTATTTCGCATTTTCCCCATTCTGCGTTTACAAGCAGATAAATCAGATTAAGAAGTTATAATATGCATTTAAAGCAACTTAAATGCCTTTTGAAGATTTTCACAAACATCTGTTTTGGGCAAATAATTGAGTAATGGTTACTTTCCCCCACAATCGGTGTGAAAATTTATATCCATTACTTTTCCAGTACATGGCATTCAAGATAAATAGCAGTATTTTTTTTTTTACTTTCCTCTTTATTTTTGTTTTCTTTTTTTATAAGCAGCATTTTAATAAAAAGAAAACACACCAGATATTTCTACAGGATGGACTGCTATCAATTAATAAAATAATAATTATGAAGGACATTAGAAACATGAAAAATGTTTACCATTTTCTACTGAGAATTACACAAATTATACCATATAAAAATACTCATATCTCTAGTCATATGTTGAGGTAATATAACTAATGAAAAGTAGTTGTGTTAAGATGGAGAAAGTTACGTTATTAGCTTTAGTACTAACATTAGTAAATGTCTTTTAAGTAAGAATTGAAGGAACAAAGAAAAGAGCCAAAATAATTTGACATCAGAAAACAGTTACCTACTAAAACAATCTTTAGTATTTTCAAAGTGCTATCTTAGGTATGTTTTCAAGAGCAAAGTAAAAAACATGGAAAGCTTAAGTGATCATTTTTCCTTTTTCTCTGTCCTGTTTCCTCCAAACATAAAACTAGACTTCCAAACTACTCATAAGTCACTAAGAAATACAAGCAGCAGGTAACTGAATGTCATTAAAGCCAAATGTCCCACCCCACACCTACAATTAGGGTATCCAAAAAAATGTATACACATTTTGAATAATTAATTATAAACGCAGTGCTTATTAAAATACATTTCTTTTTAAAATTAAGCTATCAGCTGTCACAGTGTACATGCATTTTGGGGGGACACCTTGTGTATGTGTGGGTATGTGAGAGCACTTGTGCCTGAGAATTTAACACAGTGCTTACAATGTAAAGTTCATAATTAGTAATTAAATTAACTAGTAGGCATCTATTACAGAACATTTAAGTATAACAAATTATTAAAATAAAATTATATAAGCTTTCTGAAAAATTTTTAATTTGAAAGCATAATTTTTTAAAACAAGTATTTCAATACTTAGTTTCCCTAAATAAAGTCTTCCAGAAGCTCATGTAATTGCACAGTTTTATTTTTAATACTGTAAAGAATATTACACAATCTGGATGGGTTATCGTTGCTATGGAAACTATAAAATTTTTGCAGTGAATCAAAAAGTACAAAATTAACACATCACATTAATGACTTTAGAATTTTACATTGAGGCTGTCAAAGGCATGTGAAAGCTTGAGCAGAACAGACTGAAGTATAAGCTTCTTATTCTGAATTACGTGGATAGGAACTAGGAACAAACCCAGTAATTATTTCACTTAATAAATTTAAATATTACTTCCATCTGTTAAATTAATAAAATACTCCAAGGTCTGCAAACTTAAGAATTATTTGCAACTTTCAGATTGAGAATCCAAACACATATATCATTACCATTTCGCTTGTATGTTAACTGTCAGGTAGTAAGTGATGATATGGCCCCTCTGAGGTTCACCATATGAACAAGTGGCAGAATCCCAGAGGGCACAGGGGACCCACTTTTACCATGGTACTATGTCAATGCCAATCTTTGGTCACATGCTACAAGGCCCACAAATATTTTAATGGCTAGCACACGGGGTAGGCAAACTTTACTGCTCTCAATCCATGTGAGTGACTCTCTCCAGGAATTCCTTCAAATGGAAATGACAAGTCATCCCCACAGCTTGTATGTCTCAGGCACAGATAATTATTAAACGCCATAGGTATAATTTGTTCTTTTACATAACAAAGCTGAAAAGAGGTGAACTTCACCTATAATGTTATGATGGTATGGCTTTCACAGGCAGCTCAGTTCTTCCTCACAGCTATTTTATTTCTAAATAAAAGCAGTTTATTGTTTACCATAGTAAAGACAGACAAAGCAATTTCAAAGCCTTCGGGTAAACCGCTTTCTAAATTTTAGAGCATGTTAGATGCCATGCTAAGTTAGAGCACCGCATGTTTCAAACAATCAAAGCAGTTTACTAAAAAGTGCAGAACTAAAACTATATAAATCTGTACTATAAACATAGATATATCTAATATAGTAATATTTTTAATTTAATGAATTTAATGACATTTCTCCTAAATGTTAGTAATATATAGCAAAACCAAGAAGGTTTCACTCTCAACAGTCACAAAGAAAGTATTTAACAGGAACATTATGTAACAACAAAATAAAAAAATAAAAAATTTGGCAGACACTGTGATCCTACTACTTTTTCCCTCTGAGACACTATGTTCTGAAAAACTCTTGATGCAAGCAATTCTATAGATAGAAGAAAAAACAAAAAGCACATAGTTGTGCAAACTGTAGAAATCATTGCCTTAAAATTTCTACCAGACTCAGTAGTAATATTTCAATGTAATTCAGGGAAGAATTGCTCAAGCTAAAGAAACAAGTTCAGTAGGAACATGTCTTAAATGAAATCTTAGGAACTGGTTTAATGAAAAAGATAGTCTTATACCTTTCAATAACGTATAAACTTGGTGACCAGCCTCCAGTCACTTTTAAATTTAATGACATTTCTCATATATGTTAGTAATGTACAGCAAAACCATGAAGCACCATGCAGCAGCCTGTATGCACAAGTATGGTTAAGGTCCGGCCAAAACTCCATTTGTTATCATCAAAACTAAACAGATCCAGGGCTTGTTTTTTGTTCCTATCAATAGCACCATAAGGTATTCAGATCAGTTCTGAGCCATCTTTAATCCCAAGAACCTTTGAAGACAAAAATCTACAAGTGTCTTTAAAAAAAAAAAAAGAGGGAATTCAAGCTTAAGCAAGACTGAGAGAAAATTTTTAGTCTTCAAACTAATAGGGTTAAAATCCATTTTTGTTTCTAAGGAAAACAGAAGTACCTAACAAACTTATTTTACATCAACCAACAAACAAACCCTGAGTAAATAGTGCATGCTCAACACTATGCCAAATTCTTTTTCTTTTTTAATTGTGTAATTGTCACCACTATTGAATTCCAGAACATTTTTTTAAAATATAATGATTTTTTACAGAGAGGAAGGGAGAGGGATAGAGAGCTAGAAACATCGATGAGAGAGAAACATCGACCAGCTGCCTCTTGCACACCCCCTACTGGGGATGTGCCCACAACCAAGGTACATGCCCTTGACCGGAATTGAACCCCGGACCTTTCAGTCTGCAGACCGATGCTCTATCCACTGAGCCAAACCAGTTTCGGCAACACTATGCCAAATTCTAAGGGTGAACAAAAATTAGACTACTCTGGATAGCAGAGTTCAAAATCCAGCTGAAAGAGATTCTGGGTGAGTGGGAAATAATAGACAAATAACTGATATGACTCCTTCTGCACTCAAAAGGTATGCATAACAGGAACAGAAAGAATGAAACTAATATTTCTTCCAGAGCTTTAAGAAAGGAAATTAACTACTTGAGTAATGCCTTTAAGAGAACAGTTTCCAGAGGGAAGGGATCAGGAGATACAGAATTCTAGGCAGAAGTGTAGCATGAGAAAAATAAAAGGCATCTTCAGAAAACCACTGGTATTTAGTATGGCTGGCAGCTGGGGGCATGTTGACAAGAGGCAAGAGATGAGAATAGAAAAGTAAAGGGAATGGACCATGTGAGCTAGCAAAAAAGCTTATACTTCATATGTAAACAATGTGGAGCCAGAGGTTTTTAGAACAGAGAAGGTACATTAACAGATCTTTAGTCAGAAGGATAACTGTGATGGTAGACCAAATATTTGGTAGGTTGCATCAAATGTTCATATTAGAAAAGATGAAAAAGATTAGAATAGTGACAGAGGAGAACAAATATGGATTTCAAAAGGCATTTGAATCAGAACTGACAGATTTGATAACCAATTTGATTTTGTAGATCAAAAAAAGATTCCGAAGACAAAGTTTCTACTTTATCTAATTGTGTAAATGATAACACCATTAACCAGAGAAATTATGTGAATTTAAAAAAAAATGGAGACCAGATAATGAGTCTATTCTAAAGGCAACGAAAGTTAGGTATGAAGATTAATCTTAGTAAGAAGAACTGAAATTAGAAGTGTGAAAATCTAATTAATTAGGAGGTTACTGTAAATGTAAGATGGTGAGAACCTGGACTAGTGTAATAGAAAGTTAGCTCCAAAAGGTGAAGAAGCTAGGCCAGCAGCTAGAAGCAGAATTGAGACAAAAATCTTCTAATTCCAAGTCCAACATTCTCCATAACAAAATGGTAACAGTAAGACTAGAGAAAAGAAGGAACACTTGTGACAGTAATTTTTAAGGAGGAGTTGGCAGGAACAAATGAATAAATAATGACTAAGATGATTGGATCAGGTTAAGTCGGGGGTTCTGTGCTTGGCTGATGGGGAAGATGTGTCATTGAAAACAAGAGTTGGGTCAGATCTCAGACTATTCTTCAACTCATAAATGGTTCTTTTACACAGAAAAAATTTTCAACCCAAAATGAAAATATCTGAGAAGCTCCAAGAGGAGATATCCTAAAGATGTTTCTTGAGAGCTATCACAGTAGTTTCAGATTGAAAGGCCTTGAGCCTACATGAGATATTGGATTAGAGGAAGCAACACATAGATGATTATTTTGGTGCCCAAGAAAAAACTTGAGACAAGGAGGAAAGGAGACAGAGAGAGGAAAGAAGAGATAAAAGAACAATTTCTGAGCACTTCTCTCTCACAAACAATTCTATGAATTCATCCTTCAGGTTTTCTTTTCAAAACTGTAAGAGTAAAATTCCAATAATTAAATCATCAGAATAAAAATATCCAAGATGGTACGATATGACCAGTTTTTATAACCACGTGTTACCAGTAAGACATTCTTCAAACAATATGAAACCTGAGTCTTGCCAACAATTTTTTTTTCTTCAAGAACAATGTTGGTGCTCTGACTGGTTTGGCTCAGTGGATAGAGCATCAGCTTGCGGACTGAAGGGTCCCAGGTTTGATTCCAGTCAGGGGTATGTGCCTTGGTTGTGGGCACATCCCCAGTAGGGGGTGTGCAGAAGGCAGCTGATCGATGTTTCTCTCTCATCAAAGTTTCTAACTATGTATCCCTCTCCCTTCCTCTCTGTAAAAAATCAATAAAAATATATTACAAAAAAGAAGAATGTTGGCATAAATCCATGTTATATCCTTTTTCTTTATTTTTTAAAATATATTTTATTGATTTTTTACAGAGATAAAGGGAGAGGGATAGATTTATGATGATTTGGCTTAGCTGATTAAGAGACCTCCACATCACACACACAAAATTTCATAAACTCAATATTCACACAGCCTGGTAGTAATGATTCCTTACTTGGAAACTCTTTATTATGTAATACCATAATATTTTTTTTTAAAAATTTATCATGAAATTTTCCTAAAATGAGCAAATAAATGACAGCCTGGCCAGTGTTGCACAGTGGTTGGAGCATTGTGGACTGTGTCCCGCGTTCAATTCCAGTCAAGGGCACATACCTCAGTTGCAAGTTCCCTGACCTTAGCTGGGGGTGTGCAAGAGGCTACCAAACAATGTGTCTCTCTCACATGGATGTTTCTCTCTATATCTCCCTTTCCCTTCCACTCTCCTTAAAATTCAATGAAAAAGGAAAAATATCCTTGGTGAGTTTTAACCAAAAAAATAAAAACAGCTATAAAAGTTTCTGTATATTATTTAGAGCTAACAAAGTGCCTTGCAAATAGTAGAAACTCAACTATTGTTGAATTGAAATAAACTTATTAGTCTTTTTTAAATGATTTTAGAAAGAGATGAAGGGAGAGAGAGAAACATCGATTTGTTGTTCCACTTATTTATGCATTCATTGATTGATTCTTGTATGTGCCCTGTAGGAAGCAAACCTGAAACATTATATATCAAAAGAGAAATTAATAGTCAAGATGTCAACAGCAATACTTAATACTTAAATATATAGTTTTCACCATACTATTGAACGTTCTGCCAAACCTAGACTACTGAGGAATCTTCTTTTGATAAAATTTAGGTTTTGCATGTTTTTCAAAGCTGATCTTAACTATTGTGACAACACAGAATGTGATATTATAAGAAATATATATTTCAAACTTCCTCCACGGTTCCTGGCTCACAGCTCCTAAAAGCCCTGTAATTTCCTAAGTGATTAGAGCATAGAGTACCTTTTACCATAATATATCATTTTTGTTCCAGAATAGCTCCAGAAGGATAAATGAAAAAAAGTTATTCATAAAAAGCCCCTTTCAACCACACCTGAGTTTTGGAAAGTCCCTAGCTAACCAGTGGACAGGTGGCTGGTTGTCAGGGAAACATATCAGGTGATTACAACTTTCAGCCCTTCCCACCCCGAGAGGGACTAGGCAGGCGTCTTCAAACTACGGCCTGAGGGCCACATGCGGCCCGCAGAGGAGTCTGATCCGGCCCACCAGGTTTTTTGGGCAGTGAGCGCAGCCGAGGTGTTACAGTAGGAGTTAATAGTTCATATAGTCCGGCCCTCCAGCTCTCTGAGGGACCGTGATCTGGCCCCCACTTTAAAAAGTTTGAGGACCCCTGGTAGAGGTTGAATTACCAATGGTCACAATTTAATCAATCATGCCTACATATTGAATACGCCACAAAAATCCCTAAAGTACGGAGTTCAGAGAGCATCTAGGTTGGTGAATCAGAACATGTTCACTTGCCGGAAGGGGAGCACACCCCAAACTTCATAGGGATAAAAGTTCCTGTGCTTGGGACCCTTCCAGGTATAGGCCCAACCCTATGTATCCTTCATGTGGCTGTTCATTTTTATCCTTTATATGTTCTTTGTAATAAACCAGTAATCTAGTAGGATTACTAGATTTCCTGAGTTGTGAGGCATTTAATAAATGAATCTGAGGAGGGAGTCATGGGAACTTCTGATTTGAAGCCAAGTCGGAAAGAAAGTGGGGACATCTAACTTGGGGACCCAACACTTGTGCCTAGCATCTAAAGTGAACTGGGCTTACCTGTGCAGTCTGTACCAACTCCAAGTAATTAGTGTCAAAACTGATTTAAAACTGTAGAATACCCAGCTGGTGTCAGAGAGTTAGTCAGTATTGGGGGGGGGGCGGGGGGGGGAGACACATTATCTGGTATCAGAAGTATTCTGGGGAATGTTGGATGTAAGTGGAGTTGTGAATAGAGAAGCAGAATTTTCTTTTTCAGAAAAACTAGTTCCTAATACTATAGTAAGTACCCTTACCAGAACCCAAACCTTTTGAGCCATTATAATCCACAATTTCTTAAATAAACTTGAAAGAAAAAAGTGAACTCCTTCAAAGAACTTTACTTGAAACATAAAAAAGTCAGCTATTAGCTATTAAGAATTACTTTTCTCCTAAAAGTTTCCATATAGTTTGACCTGAATTAGTCTGTATAAAAACTCAGGTAAACCTAATGTTAAGTATCAATTCATAATTTACAAGGAAAAACAGTATTTTTTCTTTTAATATTGAATCATCCTTAAGACATAAAAATACTACCCAGTATCACAACGCATTTATAAGAGTTATTAATAACTGTTACATTTATATATTAGTACAAAGCAGTCATCATTCTAACAGCCTCAGTTACATGAACTCTTTTAATTCTCATAACATACTGTGAAGCACGTACTTTTACTGCCCCCTTTGTACAGATAAGGCCACTAAGCAGAGAGGTTAAGAAACTCACTACAGATCACCCAGTTAGTTAAGTGGAAGTCTGGCTCCAGAGTTTGTGTGCTTTTAATCACCACAGTTTCATTTCTCTCTATTCCTCTTCTGGGGAAAGGGAATGGCATGTGTCAGGCTCAGAGACAAAAGAGCACAGTGCATGTGAAGTTCAGTAAGGCTGGCTTAGAACAGAGGGAAGTAAGTTAAAGCTGAAGAAGGAGGCAGAAACAAATCAAGCAGAATAGGCAAGCCCACAGTAAAACAAGCTGGACTACATCTCAAGGAAAAAAGGATTTTAAATACTCTGTGCTTTTGTGAATAGATTGGAGGTGAATAGGACACAAGAAGACTTAAGAGGTAGTTAAGAGGTCTTTGCAGTAATTTAAGAGATAATTATAATCTAAATTAGGATGGTGGCAGAGGAATGGCTGAAATATGATATCATTAGGAAACAGCATCAACTGAACACGTGGTTAAGAAACAAAAGAAAAGCAAGCATGATTCTGTTTCTGGCTTAGATAACTGAGTGACCGTGGTGCCACTGAGTTAAGAAATAAAAGAAAAAGAAAAAGACTGGTAGTTTTAGAAAAATTAAAGCTGAGAGTACTGTGGTGTTGTCTGAATGGAGATGTCTGAAAGGCATTTTGATGAATTTGTACTTAGAAGGAAGATATGGACTGGAGATAGAAATACGAAAATATTTAGAAATTGAAAATGTAAGAATAGAGGAGAGAACAGAACTCAAGGACGTCATTGAAGAAAAAAGATACCACAGTATTAATAATGTACACCACACTATCCCATGCTTAACACTGCTAAGTGGCTTCCAATTATTTCACTCTGGTCTCCCCACTAAGTTCACTGAAAGCTGTTATACCTCCTATAGACTTTTGCAATTTCACAACTTTTAAAATATTAAAAGTTGTTTGAGGTACTTAATCAACTGAGATATGGAGAACAGATAAATACAATATCCTTGATTTTAGGAAAATCCTTTTATAAAATCCTTTGATCTTCCATTTTTTTCTCTGGGTTTTTGCTCTCTCTGTACTTGTTGCACTAATTGCTCTAACCCAGCAGACAACTGATAATATAGGAGTTATGTAATGGTGCGGTGATCTACTCTCTCATTTTCAACACCTAATAGCAAATTAATTTAAGAGGAAAACAAAGGAGCCGAAACCAGTTTGGCTCAGTGGATAGAGCATCAGCCTGCGGACTGAAAGGTCCCAGGTTAGATTCCGGTCAAGGGCATGTACCTTGGTTGCGGGCACATCCCCAGTATGGGGTGTGCAAGAGGCAGCTGATCGATGATTCTCTCTCATCGATGTTTCAAACTCTCTATCCCTCTCTCTTCCTCTCTGTAAAAAAATCAATAAAATATATTTTTTTTAAAAAAGAGGAAAACAGAGGAGAGTGGTACTCATTTAAAATAAAAGACAAAATTTGTTCTATAGCATTTTACTACTATGATATAAATTTTTTTAAACATATTTTATTGATTTTTTTTACAGAGAGGAAGAGAGAGGGATAGAGAGTTAGAAACATCGATGAGAGAGAATCATCGATCAGCTGCCTCTTGCACACCCCCTATTGAGGATGTGCCCGCAACCAAGGTACATGCCCTTGACCGGAATCGAACCTGGGACCTTTCAGTCCACAGGCCAATGCTCTATCCACTGAGCCAAACCGGTTTCAGCTATGATATAAATTTTATTATAGTTTTATACTACACTGTCAAATCACAAAATACTTGCTGTTTTGGCTCTGTCTTTTCCATTTTCCACACTCACTGATGTCTCTGATCTCTCTCCCTTTTCCTCTTCCTCCTTTCCTCCCTTCCATTCTTCCTTCAAGACAATGTCAAGCTTCCAGAAATTTATGAACACTCTAGCCCAGTGGTTGGCAAACTCATTAGTCAACAGCCAAATATCAAAAGTACAACAATTAAAATTTCTTTTGAGAGCCAAATTTTTAAAATATATTTTATTGATTTTTCACAGAGAGGAAGGGAGAGGGATAGAGAGTTAGAAACATCCAATGAGAGAGAAATGCCAATCAGCACATCTCTTACTGGGGATGTGCCTGCAACCAAGGAACATGCCCTTGACCGGAATCAAACCTGGGACCTTTCAGTCCGCAGGCCGATGCTCTATCCACTGAGCCAAACCGGTTTCAGCGAGAGCCAAATTTTTTAAACTTAAACTATATAGGTAGGTACACTGTTATTAATTAGAGTACTCCTAAGCTGGTCTTTGCTAAAAACTCAAGAGGACAAAGAGCCAGAGCCGCATGTGGCTTACGAGCCACAGTTTGCTAATCACTGAGCCACAGTTTGCTAATCACTGCTCTAGCCTAAGGCCAAACCTCTCTTCTCTGCGTTCTCTAAGCACATCTCTATTCTATAGGCATGACATTCATCCCATACCACTTTGTATGGTAACTTTTCTATAGTGTGTGATTTAAAGAGCTTAAGGCATGGAATCATACATCTATTATACTAAGTGGCAGAGCTAATAAGTTATACCCACGTTACTAGTTTTTGCATTTGCAAGTTGTAAATAATAATTCTAACACAAGAGAATTGTTTTAATGATAAATGAGATCACATAACTAACTTACCTAGCACAGTGTCAGCACCCACTTCCTGCTCATTGAAGTTCCTACATCAAAACTATAAACTTTTCTTAAAGGAGTATGAAAGAAATCTGTGACTAGATACTTCAATTAAAACATTCATGAAGGACACAAGAATATGACTTTTTAGCAAACAAATAATCAGCAAAAAATTTGAACATTGCTGGCACCGGTTTGGCTCAGTGGATAGAGCGTTGGCCTGCGGACTGAAAGGTTCTGGGTTCAATTCCGGTCAAGGGCATGTACCTTGGCTGCGGGCACATCCTCAGTAGGGGGTGTGCAAGAGGCAGCTTGTCGATAATTCTCTCTCATCGATGTTTCTAACTCTCTATCCCTCTCTCTTCCTCTCTGTGAAAAATCAATAAAATAAAAAAAATAAAAAAATTTGAACATGAAATTTGAAATTCAGCTTGTCTCATTTTCGGTTCTTATAAGTATATTTCTAGTAGGGCATGATCTCACTCATCTAGGGGAAATTTTGAACAACATAGTCTGATGAACAAGAACAGACCCAGTTTTAAGGTTGACTGAGTGCCTTAAGAGGCTAACACAGAAGGGTACATGAAGCAAGTCTCCATAAAACCCAGAGAAGAGGTGGCAAAACTCCTCTCTGGATCCTGTCTGGAGTCACAGCTGAAAAAAAAAAAAAAAAGAACAGACCCAGATACAAGGAGGCATGGATTAGACTGTCGGACCTTAGAGAGTGTGTAGGGGAAGGTAAGGATAAAGGGAAGAAATCAACCAAAGGACTTGTGTGCATACATATGAGCCTAACCAGTGGTCAAGTACAACAGGGGGGTGGAGCATGTGTAGAGAGGGGTGGGGGATGGGAATTAAGGGATGAGGACAAATATGTGATTCCCTAATCAATAAAGAAATTAAAAAAAAAGAAATTTGAAATTCACATTTCCTATATGGATAATAAATTTCTATCATTATCATGTATGTCTTTATAGACATCACAATACCTTACAACTAACAATAAAATAGTTGGTCAATTCATGAATTGGAGGGCTGATATTATTATCTGCCTTTTCTAATAAAATAGAGGTTGACAGAGTCTAAATTAGTTTGTTATTCAATACATACTTATGCACCTTGAACACTACGAGGGTTGCAATAAGGTATATACTAGTATAGTGTTTGCCCTACTGGGGTTCACAAGAGTGTAGAGGAACTTAATTAGCCATGTGCATAGTTACTAAATATAAGGCATTATATGAAAACTTCCTGAATTCCATAATTTAAAATATTTTTATCGCCATCAATTTAATCCCATCTGACTCACAGAAGTTTAGGTGAGGGGAAGGGGGTGGGAAAAGGAATTCTCCTCTGACATGCTATGAGTACTACTTTACATCTTTTATACTATTGATTAGAGTAATCTATCAAGATTATCATACTTCATGAGAAACTAGATGGTTTCTCCACTAAGATCAGGCAAATGTCTGTTGTCACCACTCCTATTCAATCTCATACTGGAAATCCTAGCTAATACAATAAAATAAGAAAAGGAAGGAAGTATGCTAATTGAGAAGGGGGAAAAACTGTTTTTGTTCATAAATGATGTGATTGTCTTTAGAGAAAATCCCAAATAATCAACAAGGAACTCCTAGAACAAGAAAACAATTATAGTAATGTTGTAGAATACAACTTTAACATACAAAAGTCAATCTTAATCTGTGTTAAACTAATTAAGTCAGCTAGCCTCACCTTGCCAACTCCCTAAGACTCCACCTCATCACAAAGGTGGGTCCCACAGACCCCAGGCGGGTACTGGCTGGCCTTGGTATACAATGAAACTTTTATGAGTGATCTAGATGCACCACTGGTATATAGTTAAAATCTGTATCAAACTGTTGAACACCACTGGCCCCTACCTGATGACTCACTGAAAATCTACCTTATGCAATTTCCATACTTACTGCCAGTGTCTCTTCCAGTGACTAAGCTTAGTAGACAGCCAATAGATTGTGGCAGATCTCGAGGTGCCTTGGGCCTTTTGCTGACCTGTCCCTGGACTCAAGTGGGTTGGAAACCAGCCTTGGTATGCAGCTCCCCCACCCTCCCCACCAGGTGCACCCAGGACCAGCAGAGGCAACCAGGAATTGTGGATCACTTTGTAGCTCCAAACAGGTGGCCAGAGCTAGTCACAAGCGGCATCTGACAATAATCTACACCAAAGGCCCTCCCAAGAGGCCCCAGAACCAAAACACCACAGGGCAGACTTCAGATCACATCAGAACATGACCTAACTGGCACCACAAATGGCACACCCAAAGGGAGATCTCAACAGGCACCAGACACTGCTGGGGCAAATTCCACTTTCTGGGGTCAAACCCCTGCACAGCAGCTCATACACTGTTATAGGGTCCATCCTCATAGCCAGCCAGCCTGAAGGTCAACATCACCCACAGATGGGCCAACAGTAATCAAGGCTCAAATACAACAGGAGAGCTCCCATACCCACACAGAGACATTCCTGGAACACCTGGGAGACTATACCACTGACCCTATAGAACACCCACTACAGAAGACCACCCTACCAAGACTGGGAGACATAGCAGATATATCTAACACAGAGAAACAAATATGGAGAGGCAGCCAAAATGGGGAGACAAAGAAAGATGCCCCAAAAGAAAGAGTAAGAAAATTCTCCAGAAAAAGAAATTAAATGAAATGGAGGCAAGCAATCTATGGTTATAAGGATGCTCAAGGAACTTAGGGGAAGAATAGATGAACTCAGTAAGAACCTCTACAAAGAGATAGTAAGCAAAAAAAAGAGGACAGAAACCATAAAAAAGAACTAGTCAGAAATGAAGAACCCAGTATATATATATAAAGAAGAACACATTAGAAGGAATCAACAACAGGTTAGATGAAGCAGAGGATCAAATCAGCAATTTTGAAGACAGAGTAACAGAAAATGCTATCAGAGAAAAAAAAAATGTTAAAAGAAGAAATAAGAATAATTTCAAGGATCTCTGGGACAACATCAAGCATAACATCTGCATCACTAGGGTATCTAAAGGGGAAGGAAGGGAGTAAGGAACTGAGAACCTATTTGAAGAAATAATGACTAAAAACTTCCTTACACTTGTCAAGGAAAAAGACACACAAGAACAGGAAACATAGAGAGCAAGACACATCATAATTAAGATGGCAAAGGTTAAAGACAAAAAGAGAATCTTAAAAGCAGCAACCGAAAAACAGTTACCTACAAGGAAGCTCCGGTAAGACTGCCAGCTGATTTCTCAACAAAAACATTTCAGGAAAGAAGGGATTGGCATAAAATATTCAAAGGGATAAAAAGCAAGGAGCTACAACTAAGATGAGACCCAGAAAGGCTATCATTTAAAACTGAAAGAGGAAAAACAAAAATTGAAGGGGAAGCAGACAACTTCCCAGGCAAGAAATACCACCAAACCAGTATTACAAAAAATGTTAAAAGAGACTTCTTTAAGAAGAAAAAAAAGTAAAAAGAAGGCATCATTATAAGAAATATAATAACAGTAAATGTAATATACACCTATCAATAATCACTTTAAAGGTAAATGAATTAGCTTGGCCGGTGTAGCTCGATGGTTGAGCAGTGATATATGAACCGGAGATTATGGTCTGATTCCTGGTCAGGATACAAGCTCAATTCCCAGTGGGGGGAGGCTTGTGGAAAGCGGCCAACTGATGATTCTCTCTCATCATTGATGTTACTGTCTCTCCCTCCCTCTTCCTCTCTCAAATCAATAAATATGTGTGTGTGTGTGTGTAAATGAATTAATATATATGAATAATATATAAAAATAAGTATATATATTTATATATATATATACACATAAATAATATACTATATAAATAAAGGTAAGTGAATTAAATGTTCCAATCAAAAGACATGGTGGCTCAGTTGGTTGGAATGTTATTCAGTGCACCAAAAGGTTAAAGGTTCGTCCAAACCTGTTTGGCTCAGTGGATAGAGCGTCGGCCTGCGGAATGAAGGGTCCCGGGTTCGATTCTGGTCAAGGGCATGTACCTTGGTTGCGGGTACGTCCCCAGTAAGGGGCGTGCAAGAGGCAGCTAATCGATGACTCTCTCTCATCGATGTTTCTAACTCTCTATCCCTCTCCCTTCCTCTCTGTAAAAAATCAATAAAATATATTTAAAAAAAAAAAAAAAAAGGTTGAAGGTTCAATTCCTGGTCAGGGCACATCCTGGGTTGTGGGTTCAATCCCTGGTCAGGGCATGTGCTAGAGTCAACCAATGGATGTTTCTCTCTCTCTCTCTCTCTCTCTCTCTCTCTCTCTCTCTCTCTCTCTCTCTCTCTTTCTCTCTCTTTCCTCCCCCCTCTCTCCCCCCCTCCCCAATTTCCTCTCTCTCTAAAACATCAGTAGAAACATCCTCGGATGCAGATTAAAGAGGGGGGAAGGGGGAACATAGGATTGCTAAATGGAAAACAATACCCATATATATGCTATCTACAAGAGACCCACTGAAGAATGAAAGACACACACACAGTAATGGGATAGACAGACAAAACAGACTTTACAACAAAGGATATAATAGACAAAAAAAACAAACAAACAAAAAAAAAACATTACATAATGATAAAGGGATCAATCCAACAAGAGGATATAACTTTTATAAATATTTATGCATCCAACATAGGAGCACCTAAGTATATAGCGCAACCTTGATAAACATAAAAGCAGAGAGGGACAGTAATAAAGTCATAGTAGGAGATTTTAACACTCCATTGACATCAATGGATAGATCTTCCAGACAGATCAAAAAGGAAATAGCAATCTTAAATGACACACTGGACTGATGGATTTAATTGAAATTTTCAGAGCAATTCACCCCAAACAAAATTGAAACATACTCATAGACACAGAGAACAGACTGATAGTCGCTAGAGGGGAGAGGGGTTGGAAAGCTGGGTGAAAAAAAGTGAAGGAATTAAGAAATACAAATTGGTAATTACAAAATAGTCACAGGAACATAAGGTACAACACAGGGAATATAGTCAATGGTATTGAAGTGACTATGAGTGGTGCCAGGTGGGTGCTGAAGTGTTGGGGGAACACGTTGTGGAGTGTATGACTGCCTAGCCACTGTGCTGTGTGCCTGAAACTAATGCAAAATAATACTGAATGTAAGCTGTAATTGAAAAATAAAATTTATAAAAGAATGAATCTCTGCAAAAGACACTTCTAAGAGACTAAAAAGATAAGCTACAAATTGAGAGAAAATATTTGCAAAACATTTATCTGTTAAAAGACCTGCATCCAAAATACTTGATTTAATATTGTTAAAACTCAACAATAAGACAAAAGACCCAATTTAAAAATGGACAAAATGGGGGGGAGGGGGGGGGAAATGGTGACGGAAAAATAAAACAAAATAAGTGGGCAAAAGATCTGAACAGACATCTCACTAAAGACATGCAGATGGCATGCATATGAAAAGATACTTAGCATCATGTCATTAGAGGGTCACAAGTTAAACAACAATGAGACACCATACACATCTACTTGAATGGCCACAATCCAGGACACTGCCAACATCAAATGCTAAGAAGAATATGGAGCAATAAGAAAACTCATTCATTGCTGGTGCGAATGCAAAAAGGTAAGTCACTTTGGAAGGAAGTTTGACAGTTTCTTATAAAACTAAACATACTCTTACCATATAATCCAGCAATTACACTCCTTGGTATTTACCCAAATAAACTAAAAACTTACACCCACACAAAATCTGCACACAAATGTTTATAGCAGCTTTACTCATTAATTGCCAAAACTTGGAACAACCAAGATATCCTTGAGTAGATGAATGGATAATAACCATGGAATGCTATTCAGTGCTAAAAAGGAATGGGAAATCAAGCTATGAAAAGGCTTGGAGGAACCTTAAATGCTAATTACAAAATGAAAGAAGCTAATCTGAAAAGGCTATATGATTACAATGATGACATTGTGGAAAAGTTGTAAAAACACTATAGAGACAGAGAGAGATTAGTGGTTGTCAGAAGGAGGGAGCCTGGGATGAATGGGTGGAGCACAGAGTATGTTTAGGGCAGTAAAGCTATTCTGTATGATGTTGTAATGGTGGGTACATGTCATTGTACATTTGTCAAGTGCAACATTAAGAGTGAACCTTAAGGTAAACTATAGATCATAGTTAATTAATAATGTAGCAATATTAGCGCGTCAATTGTAGCAAATGTGCCACACTAAAGCAAAATATTAATCATAGGGATGTGGGGAGAGGGGAAGGACTCTGTATTTTCCACTCAAACCTAAAACTGCTTTAAAAAATAAAGTCCATTATGTTTTTTAAAATATTTTTAAACCATTCATTTCATCAATCTTTCTCATAGAAGTAGGGAGATGAGGACCCAGAGAGCAGTCTTCCTATGCCTTAATATGGGCAGTACTTTATACATCTTAATACTATCATTATACTATTGATTAGAATTATCAATTGATATTCTCAATTGGCAACAAAATACACCATATTCATATTAGCTAAACAAATATAACACTGAATAATTCAACTGTGGTGAAAACAACCAACTATCCTGAAAGTGAAATATAAAAAGGCCTTTTAAGAAATTACTTTCAACCTATTATTGGTAAATATCCTCAAAATGGCTACTTAAAAAAGTCAAAGAAAGGAGAAACAGCGTAAGTAAGAGGTAAAATTGTAGCTAACTTCAATAAATACCTAAAAATCATCTATTCTCTCTAGTTTATAAAGTAGCTTCTCTTAATAGGAGGAAAAGAAAAGAAATAGTGAAACAGGGTTGATAATAAAATGGAGTGGTCCTGTACATAGTAGAAATTTAATAAAAATGTACTATCCTAATTTCACATAAGGTGCACATTTAAATGTACAGCCATTTACTTGATATCAAAATACATATAATTTCCAGAAAAAATAAGAAAACATTCCTCTAATTCCCATTCAGAATCTAACTAGCCACATTATTAACTTTATGTCTAAGATTACAACTTTGTTAGCTGCTATAGATCTTTTAAAAAAAAACAAAACACTATTCAGTTATCACCTGAAAGAAGTTCATAAATGGTTTCATAAATTCACAGAAAGCACTATCTATATTATTTGGCACATAAATGGGAAAATATTTCTATTTTTTGTAAAAATCAAAGAAACATTACCCAAAGAAGTATTATATCACATTATTTTCTTAAAAAGTAACTCATTAAGAAGGTTTCTATAAAAACATATTTTACAAGTATGTGGGATGTGTTTGTTTCTCTACTGAAACAAGAACTAACTTGAGAGAAGAGCATATTAACAAGTTCTGAAGAGAGAGATAATTAGCATATTGGAAACTAACAGTTTTGGCACATGGGACCTATAGCAAGAATGTCTATCCTCCAGTAATGAGTCATATGCTAAGCTGTCTTTCTATATATTGTGAAGCAATATTTCAGCAAAAGGAGCAGCAGGGAAGAATACACATATGAATAATAACTTGGACAACTTCCCAGGAAGAAATCATAGTGAAGTTAGGTCTGAGAAAGTTAGATAGCATTTACTACAAGTTACACTAACATTATCGTTTCTTAATCACTCTTACTCTTTAGTTAACAGCAGAGATAAAGTGTTCCTTTCTTTAATAGAATTTAGTAATACAGAATAAGATTATACAATTATTAGCTTGGTTTTAATTTTTGTGACAGTGAATTCCTAATGAATCATTCTAAATTATTTTATGATGACATTTGTGAAAAGTTCTCACCTGTCACATACCCACCCCAGCACACACACACAATGACACCAGAAGGCAAACACTCTGCTTTACCTTCTGCTGAAAAGTCTGCAACCTCCAACGCTTGAGGTCCATACACGAAGCCCTCCTGGAATCTATGAACACAGCAGAGGCAAAAGGCAGAGAAGTTTATGTAGATTTAAAGTTACACTGCCCAAACATAAAATGCCAAATGACTATCACAAGTCTACATATCTGCCAAGGAAATCAGATTTTAGCTTTGACGATGAGCAAAGCAACAATATGTTGATAATTTTCAGAGTTCATTATATATTATGCAGCTAATTATATGGGAAAAAGTTGAGCCCTAACTAATTTATATTCTCACCAACAGAAGTGATTTACACTATGAGAAATGCTAACAGACCAACTATGTATAAATTCATATATGCTGAAAGCAACAATTTAATCTTTAAAAGTATCTGAAGGAGGTGATACATATATGAGAAATATAAAAGAAATTAAATGGAAAAATATACTTCACAAAATGAAAGTTACCTACAACTCAAGGTACATTCTTTCTTAGGACCAGAAAGTGTTGGGAATATAAGAGAAAAACAATTAGAAATGGACTTGGAAATGGACAAAAGCAGAGGGAAGAAGGGAAAAATAGAACTGTAAAGACAGTCTAATGCCAAGATTTAATTTAAGTCTGACAATACTATTGAAATAAGCAAGGTATACTACATATGGGGGAAATCTACTCTGTCCCAATATTATAAAATAAATATAAGTATGAAACTTGGAAAGCTTTTCAGAACACATTCATGTAAAAGTTAACCAGGTAAAATATTTAGATCTCAAATTTCACCTCTTCCTTTTCTGATGACAAAAATAAAAGATTACAAAATACAGCTGGTATGTAAGAAAATAAATCAAATAATTTTTAGTAGTTTTTAAATTTGAGAGGGGCCAAGACCGGTTTGGCTCAATGGATAGAGCGTTGGCTTGGGGACTGAAGGGTCCCGGGTTCGATTCCGGTCAAGGGCATGTACCTTGGTTGCGGGCATATCCCCAGTAGGGGGTGTGCAAGAGGCAGCTGATCGATCACTCTCTCTCATCAATGTTTCTAACTCTCTATCTCTCTCCCTTCCTTTCTGTACAAAATCAATAAAATATATTTTTTTAAAAATTTGAGAGGGGCAGATAATATTTATGTACTATTTAGAAATCCTTGAAAATATAATCAAATTAGGAAAGAAGGAACAAAGCATTATCTTAAAACATGATGATATGTCAATAAAGAAATATACTATTATACACTGGCCCTGAAGTCAGGTGGCTTGAGTTCAAGTTCCAGCTAAATCACCTAATAGCTTTGTGACATCAGGCATTTCTCTTAACCTTCCATTACAACCAGAAGTTGTTTAATGAGAACGTCATCATCTCTCAGATTTATACTGAGTAGCAAATAAAATAAGGTATTAAAAATCACAGAATGTTATATTTTGCAAACACTTAAATCAGTGCATTTGACTTAAATTAACAATTTGAAAGTTAACTAAAAATAGAGGGAATAGATTGTCAAGCTAAGGAATCTGGGTTACTGTGTAGGGAAGGAAGCTCAAAGAAGCAAAGCAAAAAGACAGAGTTTACCAAAAGAGCCTAGATTAGTCATCAGGACTAAACGACAACCAGAAGGTCACAGTCCTCAAGAGATAGTTTTGTCATATTACTAATTTAGCAATTTGCCCAGCACTATCTATCTCAAATGTAACTTCTCTTAATTCCCAAAACAACCTTATAGGTACTCTCCTGTAAGGCAATGCTTGTGACATTCTACGCTAAGATCTGAGACAAAATAACTTTGTATATTTCATGTATTTCTAAAAACCAAAGACATAAGAGCCCACCCAATAAATTAATAATGGCAGCAAAGGCTTATAGGATGTGTGATGGGCCAGACAGTTTTAACAGCTCTACAGGTATTAATTCATTTATAACTCTGAGATAGATACTATTATTATCCTCACTTTACAAATGAAGAAACTAAGATACAAGAAGCTTAAACTTTTGATCCCAATCTGGCTGGCATGGCTCAGTGGTTGATTATCAACCTATGAACTAAGAGGTCATGGTTCAATTTCCAGTCAGAGCACATGACTGGGTTGCAGGCTCAATCCCCAGTAGGGGACATGCAGAAGGCAGCCGGTCAATGATTCTCTCTCATCATTGATGTTTCTATCTCACTCTCACTCTCCTTTCCTCTCTGAAATCAATAAAAATATATATAAACAATTTTTTAAATAAAAAAGAAATAGCCCAGCCAATGTGGCCCAGTGGTTGAGCATCGGTCCATGAACCAAAGGTTGCAGGCTCAATCCCCAGTAGGGGCGGGCAGGAGGCAGCCAATCGATGTTTTTCTCTCATCAATGTGTCTATCTCTTTACCCCTCTGCCTTGCTCTCTCTAAAATCAATAAAAACATATTTAAAAAGAAGAAACTTGGCTAAATGCACATAGTCAGAGGTAGCAGACCTGCAATACAAACACAGACTGTCTACTTCTAGAGCACTTTTAGTCACTATATCATCTAGTCTATAAAATTAATATCGCACACACCAGGCACTTATCTATATGTAAGAAACCAAACAATTATAAATGGTTTTAAGTATTCAAAGACAGTATATATTTTTTTCTTTAGCATGTGCAATATCACTTGAGAAAGTCAAATTCAAATGATTGTTTTACAAAATATGTTTTTCTCAACACATATTTAGGATATCTCAGATGAATAACTACATCCATAAGAGGTTAATAAAAATAGTAATAATAACAGAGTCTAAACAAGAAAGTCATTCTAGGGGGAAAATTAATTGAATGCTAGTACTGTCCTTATCCAGAACTTCTCAAACCTCAAAAGAAGTATATTACTACTAGGCACCCTGCACACAAATTCGTGAGCCAGTCAGTCACTGCTGCCCTCCTGTACCTCATCCCCTCCCCCACCCCCCCACTCCCCCCAACCTCCAAACACCCCCCACACCCCTATAGCTTGCTGCCCTGCCCCCTCCTGTAGCTCTCCACAACCCGCTTTGTAGTTCGCTGCCCCACACTCCCGCATATCAGGTCATCATGTGGCTGGTTGTTAGGCCTCAAGGTGTAGGGGATAATTAGCATATTCCTCTCTTATTCTATAGGATGATAGCATAGATATGTTCAGGCAACTCTCTAAGACACGTGTCAAACACAAGGCCCGCGGGCCAAATCCGTCCCGCCAGGCCTTGCAATGTGGCCCGCACTGCGCTGTCATCACTGCACTCCGCTGCGTTTCCATCACAATGACAGTTTATGACTGTTCAGTAAACCATTCGGCCCGTGATTTAGGCTGGATTTTAGATTTTGGCCCCTTCTCTGATTGAGTTCGACACCCCTACTCTAAGAGGTCCATGAATGGATATAACATAAAACCAAACAAGTGCCATAAATAGAGGCACAAAGCATTTTAATTAGAATAAAAAATGTCCCAACAGGGAAGATTTGTTTGGTATATTTAATGCAAAGAACAAACAACAACAAAAAAAGTATAAAATTCCCTTTTATAGGAATAAAAATACAGAATTTTTTACCTATATGGAAACTCATGTTTAATCCTATTTGAAAACAAAAGAGGTTAGTGTTAGTGACCTATGTCTTCCTCACCCAGGAATGAGTATCTTAGTCCTACAACCCCCAGCCATTAACCAATCATCCTTTAGTTACCTGGAAACTGAAGGTCCTTCACTGTGTCCCAGAACTCAGTCTATGCCAATACCAACAGCATTATTGAAAAGATAACACAGAACAGGGTTTTCACAATGTGCATTCTATAGCCCTATTCCCAATGGTGAGAAACAGCAAAACTCTGGGAAAGCAAGATCATTCTGAGAGGCCCAATCAGCCTTTAGTCAAGGAACCTCTGCCAATAACTTGCCCAAATGCCTCCTTCACCCCACCTCAATCCCAATTCTTCAGAATAAAAATTTCCAACAAGAATTTTGTGAAATACAAGAACAAATGCTTATATACACACCAAAACAGAAGCAACTTCTCAAAGGAAGATGCTATCCTTAACTAATTAAAGGAAAAAACAATTAGTAAGAGAAAAGTCATGATAAAATAGCTCTTATCTATCAAAACAGAATTAAATTACTTTCATCCTCCCCTTCTACAGTAAATAAGCCTGCAAAAATAAAAGATGATGCCGAAACCGGTTTGGCTCAGTGGATAGAGCGTCGGCCTGCGCACTGAAAGGTCCCAGGTTCGATTCCGGTCAAGGGCATGTACCTTGGTTGCAGGCACATCCCCAGTGGGGGGTGTGCAAGAGGCAGCTGATCGATGATTCTCTCTCATTGATGTTTCTAACTCTCTCTTCCTCTCTGTAAAAAAAAAAATCAATAAAATATATTTTAAAAATACAAAATAAAATAAAAAATAAAAGACAAAAACAATAAAAGATACACTTTCCACTCTGGCATTATGCAGTTGGTAAACTATTTTTCTATTCATGTCATCTCAACTGAGCCTACAATTTGGTCCCAGCTCCTGGGAAATCAACTCAACTACCATCCTGGTCTCTTCTCTTGAGTGTCCTTCACCCCACTCATCCAAGTAGTCACTGAATCCTATCTTTCTCCTAAATATTTCTTGAACTTTTCATCCCAGCCTTCCTACTTTTCTACTCCCATAGCTGCCACTAACAAACAGGTCCTCCACTTCTCACCTAAACCTCTCCAATAGCCTTCCTGCTTCCATTCTCATCCCCTTCTTGTCCTCTCCACTACCCACAATGCTGCAAAACTGATCATGACAGTCCCCTCTATGAGGCTACATACCAAACTGTTAGCAGTTTATTAGTTAGTGGTTATTTGTAGTGAATACCTACATTTTTGTATTACTTGTTTGCATTTTACAAGCATGTGTCCCTTTTACATTGAAGGAAAAAAAAAAGTGTCCAGGCTTGGCTCAGTGGATAGAACATCAGCCTGCGGACTCAAGGGTCCCAGATTCTATTCCGGTCAAGAATAAGAAATCCCAAGATCCTATTCTTGGTTGCGGGCACATCCCCAGTAGGGAGTGTGCAGGAGGCAGCTGATCCATGTTTCTCTCTCATCATTGTTGCTAACTCTCTATCCCTCTCCCTTCCTCTCTGTAAAAAAATAAAATTAAAATAAAAAATCAATATATATGTTTTAAAAGTTTATTTCCATTTTGTGAACTATTGGGACTCCATTCCATTTAGAATCTATTACTATACTCCACTTCTCCATCAGATTAAAGTCCAATTCTTTAGCCAGACATGTAATGATCATACATGGCCTTTCTCAAATGTATTTCCAACCTCTACCTTAAGTACTTACCCTAGCCATCCTGAATTACTTGCTGTGCATTTCTTTATATCATAATTTTATACATTTTGTTTCCCTTGGGTAGAATAGAGAAACAACAATAATCTTGAGTCTGTCCCTAATGATCAACCTGCCTTCCTCTAATAGTTATAGTAAATCATTAATCTAAGAAGAATAAAGAATAAATATACCCCATCTCTCCTTTTTTCCCATATTATAAGAGAAAGTTTACTTAAAAAGTTACAGAGGTAGAAGTGAACCTATTGAGCTGCACGGGCCCAGAAAACAAGTTATAGAAGTAAAAGAAGGGACATTGGAGTTTAGGAAAGAGAAAGGCAAAGGCAATGTATAGAGGTGGGGGAAGAGGAGGAAAGGTGCACCAATATGCCTCATCTTGTAGTATGCCATTGCAACCTACAGTCCCACAGTTATACCAACAAATTAAATTTTTCCTCCTAATCAAGGAAACTGATTCTTTTAAAAGGATAAAATAAGACGATGCTTTGCATCCTTAGCCTCAGAGATGATATGGCAGGAGGCATAATGCAAAGTGCTAAATTTGGGTAAGAGATGGGAGAGTAGAGAAAAATAGGGCAAGGACACTGGATAAATTTACAGCACAAGTTGTCACAGAGTAGAATAGTTTAATCTGAAGTGTTATAAATTTCTGTATCAAGTAAAGCATAATTAACTTTGAAAATAGTTGGCCACTTTAAAAGCACATAATTGTCCCTAACCCGTTTGGCTCAGTGGATAAGAGCATCGGCCTTTGGACTGAAGGGTCCCAGGTTGATTCCAGTCAAGGGCGTGTACCTTGGTTGCGGGCACATCCCCAGTAGGGGGTGTTGCAGGAGGCAGCTGATCGATGTTTCCCTAAAAGCACATAATTGGCTTTACCTTCTTTATTTTTTCCTACTATGTAACAAGAACAATCCAATGTAAATTATAGACTATAAGCAACTTAATGAAATCTCTTCTTTTATTATAAATAACACATAACTCTCTTTTATATCATATAAAACACAGAAATATAACTCAGCCTGGCTGGTGTAGTTCAGTGGTTGAGTGTCAATTCAATCTATAAACCAGAAAGTCATGGTTCAATTCCCAGTCAGGCAGCTGATCAATGATTCCCTCTCATCTTCTCTCTCTCTCTCTCTCTCTCTCTCTCTCTCTCTCTCTCTCTCTCTCTCTTCTCTCCCTCCTCCTCTCCCTCTCTTTCTCTCTCCCTCCTTCCCTTCCTCTCTTAAATCAATAAAAATGTTTTTTTTAAATGAAAGAAATATAACCCAGATTTTTAAAAATATAAACCAAACACATGGAGGGAAAATTAAAACTTCTCCTGGGGTCAAATGAAATCAGCAAACAGCATTACCAATCCAGATTTTTTAACTACAGAAATAAATCAAGAAAAATATAGGAAAAGAGGACGGGAATAAAGACAATTCAATACGTTACAATGATTGAGAAGCAAATCTAAGGATTTTCATACTTTTTTCATGCTACATTATATAATCTTGGTTCCATTAAGAAGAAGAAATTTATAATGTTCTTTGCTGTAATAATGGTATTATGGTTTGAAAGAGAACCTGTTTATTTTTAGGAGATGCATGCTGAAATATTAAAGGATATAGTGCCATTATAATTGCATCTTACTTTCAAGTGGTTCACAAATATATATACATATGTGTGTGTGTGTGTTGTGTGTGTGTGTTATGTATATACAAATACATTTACAGAAAAATCAAATGTACCAATCTGCTAACTGCTTAATCAGACTCTGGGATGGAAAACTACAGCCCAGACGAAATCCAGCCATGTCTGTTTTTGTAAATAAACTTCTATTAGAACACTGCTAATGCCCATTCACTTGCATGTTGTCTGTGGCTGCTTTCTCACTACAACGACAGAATTATGAGTAGTTGTGACAGGGACCATATGGCCTTCAAAACCTAAAATATTTACTGGTCCCTTACAGAAAATATCTGGCCCTTTTTCTAAAATATATTTTTATTGATTTTTTACAGAGAGGAAGGGAAAGGGATAGAGAGCTAGAAACATCCATGAGAGAGAAACATCAACCAGCTGCCTCCTGCACACCCCTTACTGGGGATGTGCCCACAACAAATGTACATGCCCTTGACCAGAATCGAACCTGGGACCTTTCAGTCTGCAGAACGATGCTCTATCCACTAAGCCTAACCGGTTTTGGCTATCTGGCCCTTTACAGAAAAAAAATTTTTTTTTTCGCTAACTCAGGTGATCATAGAACTAAGTCTATAAACTTCTGTATGTTAGAAAGTTTTTATAATCAAAAGTTGAAAATTTTACCATTTTATATATGAATCTTTTCACTTCTCAAGAATATATAATAGATAAACACAGAAACAGAACATTGAAAGAGAGCTAATATACAATGATATACTAAAAAGTTATTATGCCAATTTTAGTACAAAAGGAACAACTTTTTAAGACAGAAACTTGGTGTCTTAAACTCTCTTATCCTAATAGGAACTTATCCTATAGAAATACAAAGTGTA
Organism: Pipistrellus kuhlii; assembly: GCF_014108245.1. Classification (NCBI taxonomy): domain Eukaryota; kingdom Metazoa; phylum Chordata; class Mammalia; order Chiroptera; family Vespertilionidae; genus Pipistrellus; species Pipistrellus kuhlii. Next base: position 30,107,477 of record NW_023425551.1, on the reverse strand, counting down.
AAAAGACTAATAGCAGTGTTTATCTGCCAGACACTGGTTCAAGCACTTTACATATTACATAATCCTCACAACAATCCTATCAGGTAAGTACTATTATCCCCATTTCACAGATGACAAAACTAAGACACAGAATTAATTTGCCCATCACACAGCTAATAAGTGGTTTAGCTGGGATTATGAATCCAGATAATACGATTGCAAAGCCCAATCTTTTTCTTTTTCTTTTTTTATGCAGAAAGGCAATTTATTCCATTACAATGTAATGGAGAATAATAGCAGGCCTGCTGTTGAAACAGGTCACCCAAAACAGAGATGTATCAAATTAGTGGTCAAGTATTAACTCCTAAAAATAAAAAAACAACTCTTATCCAAGATTAATTTACTTATAAAAACAAATACAAGCTATCAATTCACCCTTCTCAACTTAACTGAGTAGTTTACCTCTTTACAACTTGGTGGTCCCAAGTTTTTAAACAAAAACACATTTCACATAAAGGAAAAAAATAATATGAAAACAGCTGAAGAAATACACTAACAGCCCTAGCGTTAGTGGATAGAGCGTTAGCCTGTGGACTGAAAGGTTCCAGGTTCAATTCCAGGTTCGATGCCTGGGTTGTGGGCTCAATCTCCAGTAGAGAGTGTTCAGGAGGCAGCTGATCAATTATCATCATTGATGTATCTCTCCCTCCCTCTCCCTTCCTATCTGAAATCAATGAAAAATATTTATTTTTTAAAAATACACTAAGAAGCAGAAATATATGGAAAAGAGGAACACGTAATTTTGACTTAACTCACAAAATTGAGAGGAACTGGTGTATACAGGAAAATGTGCATCCTGGAAAGCCAGCTGTGAAGACTTTATTTTATTTTGTTGTTATTGTTAATCCTCACCTGAGAATATCTTTCCATTGATTTTTAGAGGGAATGGAAAGGTGGATAGACAGAGACAGAGAAACATCAATGTGAGAGAGATCCATATAATATCCTGATAAATTAAGAAAAAGAAATTGAAGTTTATAATTTAAAGTCATAAAAGTATTTACCATAAGTTAAAAAAAAAAGGCAAGAAATTTCAAGGTTGAGATGGGAAAAGGGAAATTAGGAAGCAGTGAGATTTCATAAAATTGCTCAGCTTTTCTAACGGAAAGTCAACAGAAACTGCCTAAAGTGGATAAATCAAAGAGAATTATATGTATACTAGAGGCCTGGTGCACAAAATTTTGTGCTCTGGGGGGGAAGGGGGCAGTCCCTCAGCCTGGCCTGTACCCTCTCAGTTTCAGACCCCTTGCTCCTTACAGCCCATCTACAGCAGAGGCAGAAGAGGATCCCACCACCACCACTGCACTCGCCAGCAGTGAGTCCGGCTTCTGGCTGAATGGTGGTCCCCATGGGAGCGCACTGACCACCAGGGAGCAGCTCCTGCACTGAGCATTTGCCTCCTGGTGGTCAGTGCATGTCATAGCAACTGGTTGTTCCGCCATTCAGTAGATTTGCATATTAAAATTTTATTATATAGGATACTTTAAAATAATTTATTATATAAGATATTAGGTCTAATAATGTTTTTTTCTAATACTTTTTTAAATCAAATTTATTTAAACAATACAACAAAATTTAATCAACAATATAGTTGCCGTTGTTTTCTACTACTTGTGCCCAACGCTCAAGAAGCATTTTAATCCCTCTGTTGTAAAATTCTTGTGATTTTGATGCAAAAAATTCGGTCAATGCATTTTTGAGGCATCCAAGAAGAAAGTTTTGCAAAGAACGAAACAAATGGTAATCAGAAGGGGCAATATCAGGAGAATATGAAGGTTGAGGGAGAACTTCCCATTCCAACTGGCGCAGTTTTTCAGCAGTGATTCTTGCAGTATGAGGTCGTGTGTTATCGTGGTGAAGAATTACGCCCTTCCGATTAATCAGCGCGGGTTCTTTTTCTCTTAAAGCTTGGGCTAACCTTTCCAATTGGGCACTATACACTGCACTTGGAATGGTTTGGGTAGATGGTAAAAGTTCATAATGAAGAATTCCTTTAAAATTCCACCAAACACACAACATCACTTTTTTCGCATGCAAGTCAGGTTTTGGCGTGGGCTGCGGAGCCTCATTTTTGTCCAACCATTGAGGCCGCCTTTTCAAATTAACATACAGCACCCATTTTTCATCTCCGGTAACAATTTGCTCTAAAAACGGCAAACGGTTTTGATGAGAGAGGAGCGAACTGCAAATTGTGACTCTTTGATTACGGTTGTCGGTCAACTCATGAGGAACCCATTTTCCAAACTTTTGGACTTTGCCAAGTGCACGCAATTGATTGGAAATTGTTTTTTGTGAACAATTTAAAGTTGTCGCAAGCTCTTGTTGGGTAATTTGAGGATTTTGCACCAAAAGAGCTTGAAGAGCTTCTTGATCAAAATTGGACACACGGCCTCGACCACTCTTGTCATCTAACGAAAAATTTCCCTCGCAAAATTTCTCAAACCAACGCTGGCATTTTCTGGCGCTAACTGCATCTTGACCAAGAGCACTACAGATGTTTTTTGCAGCCTCACTTACTTTTCTTCCTAATTGGAACTCGTAAAGCATGCAGTGCCGAATATGCTCTTCATCCGCCATCTTCTTAGCCCTAGTTTTGCAACAAAAACCAAACCAAACACAAACTTTTTCAAGCAAAACTCGTTAATTGCACTTCACACGTTCTGTAGATACCACGTGTTTGAAGGTTATGTCAATACAAGTCAACGCCAAGCAAGATTTTAAACGAATGTTTAAAGACGACATTAATTATTACTAGACCTGATACTTTAAACACCAGCAAAACTTTAAACACAAATAGTTAACACTAGTTTCCTTTGAGAAGTAAAGGAGGATTAGGAGTGAACAGTAAGAAGGCTTTTACTTTTACTTTTTTTTTTTAATATATTTTATTGATTTTTTACAGAGAGAAAGAGAGAGGATAGAGAGTTAGAAACATCGATGAGAGAGAATCTATCCACTGAGCCAAACTGGCTTTGGCTACTTTTACTTTTAAGTACAATTATACTGTTGGAGTTTTTTTTAAAATCATTTGCTACTATTATCTGACAAAATTTAATAGCATAAAAACATTTCTATTTTGATACAAATATGCTATAAAAATCAAAAATTGCTGAGAAGTTAACAGAACTAAGCTATACAAGCTCACATTACACACAGAATGGAGCAAAAGTAGGTTTATAGTTGTGAATAAACAAAATGCAAAATTTATTTTTGTATTATTTTTTAGTTATTGTATTATTTTCCATATGGACAACTGTAAACCTACAATGTATAACTTTTCTGCCCTACAATATATAACTTTTCAGGTCAATTTTTTTTTATTTTGCACCTAAATCCAAAACAATAGGATTCACTCAGTGTTTAAATAACTCTTAAAATGAAACTATAATAATTACATTGCAAAAGGAAAAGGGGAAGAGGAAACTAACTTTTATAAAAAGTAACATACTTTGTGCCTCAAACTGCTTTTACGGGTGAACTTATTTAACAATCACAACAAAAATTGTAACTTTTCCTACAGAAAGAGGCAATTAACCCACATATAATATATGGCCAAAATTTTCCTTATTTTTTTAACAGCATGGACTTACCTTTCTGTCCTAATGTAAATATCTACAAATATCTGCAAAAGTTTGCTATGACAGAACAAAATTAGGGTAGCTAGCCTACTTGGTAATTAAAGCTATCTGATAATCACATTCATCTTAGTAACTGAGATCATCAACCACAAAGCCTCACTGAAATAATATTTTTAAATAGATAATGCACATGCCGAAACAGGTTTGGCTCAATGGACAGAGCGTCGGCTTGGGGACTGAAAGGTCCCGGGTTCGATTTCGGTCAAGGGTATATACCGTAGTTGTGGGCATATCCCCAGTAGGGGGTGTGCAAGAGGCAGCTGATCGATGACTCTTTTTTTTTTCTTCTTTTTTAAAATATATTTTATTGATTTTTCTCAGAGAAGTGGAGAGAGGGATAGAGAGCTAGAAATGTCGATGAGAGAGAAACATCGACCAGCTGCCTCTTGCACACCCCCTACCAGGGATGTGCCCACAACCAATGTACATGCCCTTGACCGGAATCAAACCTGGGACCTTTCAGTCCGCAAACCGACGCTCTACCACTGAGCCAAATCAGTTCTGGCTCGATGACTCTCTTTCATTGATGTTTCTAACTCTCTATCTCTCTCCCTTTCTATACAAAATAAAAATATGTTTTTTAAAAATTAATAAATAAGTAGATAATGCACATGATAAAGCCTTTATAGGGATGATGTGTTCTTCCTTTAGAAAGACTTCATATATTAGAAATTCATAACATTTTTTAAAGAATAGCAATTATTTGAGGATTTCACAGGTTTTTATTTCTCTTTGATCAATCACCGACTTCTGGATGAGAACTCAAACCCTCAATAAAAACTACTGCTGCACACTTGTATCCTGAATTACATCCTGTCTTCTCTCTTGAGAGTCTCTTTTATCCTACACAATGCATGCTCAAAACAGCTACTACAGGAACTGTTGAACTATCAGCTATTTATAAATGGTCAAAAATCTTTAAATAGCTTTGTCAGCTACCTCTTTATGGTTCTAGACCAAAAAAACTACCTGATTTTAAAGACACAGTCACACTAGTATTTAAAAACATTTAAATGCTCTCTGAAAAACAAGTGTCTTATTCTTTTTGTTTTGGAATCCAAAAGCAGCACTAACATTACACAGTCACAACATGACAAGATAAGGAACAAGTTCATCTTTAAAAACCCATTAGCCAAATACTCAACTCTATTCATTTACCACCAAGAAAACTTCAAATTCTAATGCACTGCCTAAGTCTTCTACATTGATGCTTAACTTTCACTGCACTACTTAAACATTTTATAAAACTAATACACAATTTAACATATTAATTTCTTTATCAAGCATATCCATTTCAAAAATATAGTACACAAAAATAAAAATTCTTAATTCATCAAAAATCTTCCCTGCCCATTGGCCTGCCCAAAGTGGATTCCCAGTCAAGGGTTGCAGGTTCAATGCAGTGGTCCGCAAACTGCGGCTCGAAAGCCACATGGGGTTCTTTGGCCCCTTGAGTTTTTAGCAAAGGCCAGCTTAAGAGTACCTTAATTAAGTTAATAACAATGTACCTACCTATATAGTTTAAGTTTAAAAAATGTGGCTCTCAAAAGAAATTTCAATCATTGTACTGTTGATATTTGGCTCTGTTGACTAATGAGTGCCGACCACTGCCTGGCCTGCTTTGGGGGGAGAGGGGCAGGGCAGTGGGGCAGGAGGCAATCAATCAATGTGTCTCTCTCATCTCTCTCTCTCTCTCTCTCTCTCTCTCTCTCTCTCCCTCCCTCCCTCCCCTCCCTCCCTCTATCTCTAAAAAGCAATGGAAAAAATATCCTCTGGTAAGGATTAAAAAAACAACAACCTCCTCATAGGTCTGTCTACTTTTTGTCTATCAAAAACTCAAGAGACATGCCTTTCCCATATAACTTGCACTTTCTATAGCAAACTAATGATTTAGAACTCTCAGCTCCCTGTCTCTAGTCTTTGAAATTTTTTATTTCATACAGCACCATATTAGCAAATCATTTCAAGCCATTACTTCCCAGGGTAAGCAACTTCTAGGAATTTAATTTACGGCTATACTAATACACACAAAATATGTACCTACTAGGATATTCACTGCAGTGTTAGTGCTAGCAAAAGACTGGAGATGGCCTAAATGTCCATCAAGAAAAACAAATTCAACAGAATACAATGCACTAAGAGGAACTTAACCAGTACATAAGATACATAATAATCTCCCCATTATATTTAAGGTTAAAAACTAGAGAGAAAAACGTGTACTATCATTTATCATTAAACACACAGCCCCCACCTCTCTAAAATTAAAAATCAAGTTGCTTCTAGAAAGGGGAAAAGGTGGCTGGCAAAGGAAAGGCTACATTATATGTTTTTATACACATGCATTTACTACGCATTCTTTTTGTTTTTTTAAAAAGTAATCTGATACCCTTGATTCCACTCACAAATTGAGTTTTTCAGTTTCAATTTTGGTTTGCTTTATCAAACAACTTCAGCCTCAAATTTTCACCTATAACTTGAAAGACATCTTTCCTATTTCATTTGTTCACACCATCATTTACACATTTTTATTAAAAGGTCACTCCATGGATTTGAGAATTTTGTGTTGCCAAACCACTCATTCCAAAAACTCTGAAACCTGTGCATTCCAATATTATAGCTACTAGCCACTTTCTCAGCACATTAATCATGCCTATTGAGCCACATGTGACTAGTGGCTACCATAATGGACAGCACAAATGTGTTTTCATCACTGCAGAAATCATAACATCACTGCTCTAATCTAAGGGTTGGCAAATCGAGCCCATCACCTGTTTTTTTAAATAAAGTTCTACTTACAAAACACAGCCATTCTAATTTGTATTTGTTTACACAATATTTATTGATACTTGGCACTACAATAGCAAATTCAAGCAATTGCAACATAGAAGGTATGGCCCACAAATCCAAAAATAAGTGGCATCTGCCTGTTTACAGAAATTCGTCAACCACTGCTCAATTTCATTGAAAAGAACATTTATTTCCTCTGGGTCTCAAAAATAAAGTTTTAAAGGCTTGCAATGCATAAATGAAGAACCCATTAAACATATACCAATGCACGCTTGATTTACTAAGTGCTAAAGATACTTCAATTTTTAACATATATCCATATCAAAAAGGTCCTAAAATGTTTGAACACTGACATTTTCTAAGCATCTCTATAAAATAGGTACTAAAAGCACAGAAGATAAACACACACACACACACACACACACACACACACACACACACACAGAAGATAACTATAGTCTAGCATAAAAGACATAAAAATGCCTAATAATTCAAAAAATTCACCTATGCTCCTTATCAATCTATTGTTTCAACTGTCTTGACAAGCAGCATATATTGTAATTTCTTAGAACAAAAATTGTACTAGACCTAGTTAGTGCTACAGAAATATTTATATTTAACCAAGTATCTCATGCAACATCATTATATTTCAGGCTTTCAAAATTATTACTAAAAATATCAGTGAACCATGTTTACCAATTTAGGCCATTTTTTAAATTAAATAAAATTCTGAGTGTGCATTATCTGTCCAACCCTGTGATGACACATTTGTAGCTATTAGTTAAAGGAGCAGATAAATATCACTTATATTGCTTTTATACACATAAGAACAGAGGGACAGAAGCACAGCTAATGAGTATACTGGGTGAATAAGGGAAAGCTTCTAAAGAAAAACTATTTAAATTGGAGTATAAGCAGGAGTTTTCCAGGTCTATGGGGTAAGAGGAAGAGAGAGGGCGGAATGGTAGAGCAACACCACTCTAACTTGAATATAGAAAAAAGAAAATGAAACATGAAAAAGACTTAGCAAGTCCTAAAAAATGAGTAGTTCAATGCTACAGAAGCATAGGGCTTGAACACACTGGAAAAAAGCAGGGAGCTGGTGACAATGTAAAGACCATAAGACTAAAGACTCTAGGATCTGAATGCAAATACTTTTACATGACAAACTAAAGAGTTAAGATTGGATGTGACTGTATGAGCCATAGAGAATGTACAGTTTTTCCAGTAAGAGATATGACATGATTTATTTTATTTTGTAGGAAAATGACACTGGCAGCAACTTTGATCTTGGGTAGCAATGAGGAAAGACTAATGGCAAAGACCAATCAGCTACTGTGCAAATCAGAAGATAACCAAAAGTAATGACAGTGAGGATGAAGAGAAACCAGATGAAGAGAATCAGGGATAAAAGCCAGAGGCCGACATGCCTACTTTTTAAAAATGTCCCTCATATGTGATTATTTTCCCTTTTCCATATTCTTTGGTATAGTTGTATCCTTTGCATGGAAAAAAATTAAGCAGTAAGACTGTCAAAACTGAAGGCCTTTATTGTTTCTCTTCCCATGGTATTAGGATGGAAAACACATTAGAAATGCAGTAATTCAGAGTCGAGAGACCTGGATTTCAGGTTGTCTCTGCTTTGAGACTGTGGGCATAACAATTAGCTTCTAAAAGCTTTGATTTTCTCATTTGTAAAAAGAGGAAATTAGACAAGATGATCTGAAACTCTTGAAAGTTCTAAAGTGCTACGATTGTACTGATACATCTTTAATTTTCAGGTCTCAAAAAAAATGCAAATACAATCATCTATTTAACTACCAACCAAATGTGAAAAATCCATCAAAACCAGGCAAACACTATTCTATTATTTACCTACTACATTTATTTGTAAAAGGTTTCATGGCATACATTAAGTCATATACCGTAGTCATCAACTACTCATCTGAAACCCTAACTCTGTAAGACTTCTCTGTCAGCCATTTCACTTTCAATTACTAAGTATCTTTCCAAAACATCTCAAAAAGGAGCATTCTTTTATTGGAGTGGTTCAAAAGACTAAATGAATGTCTGCAAAGTTGAATAGTAGTATTGTTGGGTACAAGTTTTCAGACATAACACTATCCTATGGAATCATGTTTGTCTGAACCTCTTACTGACAAAGAACTTTTTAACAATATTCCTTTATCAATCAAAACAAAATGTGTTTTAAACTTGAGAAATATGGACTCAAGATTTGTAACCATAAACTGTGTGACTTTTTACTAATGTTAAAAGAAAAACTGTATTACAAATTCTTCTAATACTAAAACATATAGAAATATTCTGAAATTGTTTCTCTTCAAGAATAACATTTAAGCCTGGTTTTAAAAAAAAACATATAGTTTGGTGAAAGGATTCTCTTTCTTCAAAACAAAAAGATGGAACAAATAACATTTAAAGGTGAAAACTCCAGATGTAAATCTTGCATTTTGCAGCCTGTTCTAAATTTATGGAGCATAATTAATATAGTCTAAGTTAAAATTATATATTTCAAAGGAAATAACATTCTAAGGTTTTGTAAACTGTAATATTAAACTATAAATAGAGGCTTTTCTAATGATGTTTTATGTTACACTAGTTCTCAGTGTTTCTTCTAAAGACCTGAACAATTTATTGGTTATACAGTATACTACGCTATAAATATATACACTAGAGTACTTTCTCTTTAAGGTATCCATGTAATTTTTCTTGCTTCCTAAAATAGAACTATACATTTTTCTGAGTTAACCAAAATAAATTCTGGAAAGAGCTGAACTGTTATTTACCATGATCAGAGTGTAAAATCCTTTACTATGCAAATCTGTATTATAGCTTAAAATATCACGCATTTTTTCTTTCAAACTGCTGGTTACGTATCAATGAACATCAAAATGAACCTGCCATAACCCACAAGAGATGTGGATGTTTAGCTTAAATTTCAACTAGACCTTTGGTCCAAGAAAAAAATCCTTTACTTTGACTTTTCTTACATGTAATAAATAGTGGTTAAAAACTAATGCTTTCAAAAAATAAAAATAAAATGAAAACTAACGCTTTCAGATCCTGAAAGTTTTCTTAAAAGCATATTTTGAAGATACACAAACTGATCTTTAGTAAAGAATCTCCATTAATCCTAGTCAAACAAATTTCACGCAAGAAGAAAGTGTATTCGACTCAATAATTTTATTAGAAGGGGAAAATATTTTAAAAGAACTAATAGAAGCAGGAATTAAGTTATCTGTTTTTTGTTGTAGCTCATGCTATTCAAATACAATTCAGAAGCAGAATTTTTAACTTTTCTTAAAAGTTGCCTGCTATTTTAACCAAAAAAAAAAAACACCTTTAAAAATTCCAGATCAAGTATATTACAAAGTTAGCATGAGGAGTATGAAAAACAGCACATCTGATTTGTTTTGCAATGTCTATGTCCAATTAGGAAAATTAGATGCATTTTCCCAAAATGTATCTAATTAAGATTCCCACAGAACAACGGTATATCAAGTAAAGTGGATCATCCAAAAGCAAAATACATGTCAATTACAGTACCTCAAGGACACCTGGCCATTAAACTAAAAGAATCCTGCGGGGTGGGGGAGTGGAGTTTACGAACAACTGAATACTATGGGGCCCGTTCAGTTATAACAAGAGAAAAATTATTTACTATCTAAAGTACCTTATAATTTTCACGTTTTATGATAAAGCAGTTTATAAGGTGTGCTTTTTCGTTCCCTGTAGGTAACCAAGCACACACCTGCACACTACCTAGAGTCCACCTACCAACCATTCCAGTTACAAGGTGCACAGAGCGACAAGCAGCACTTCAACCTTACTGATGTCATTGTGACTGACAGCTTATTCAGAGCCTAAAAAAAACAAAACTCTTCCATAGAGTCTGACCAAGTTTAAGGTTACGAGGGGCAGGCTCGGATGTTCCCAGGAGCTCTGGTTCGGGGGGAGGGGGATTCTTGCTAGGATGGGGCAATGAGGGGACTGAAACCCACCCTTTGCAGGTAGGGAGCTGGGTCCTGTCCTGCAGTGAGTGCAAGCCCGCAAGCCCTGCGGGACCAAGGAGAGGCGATCTCAAAGGTACATTGTCCAGCTCGCCTTCTCCTAAGAGAACAATAAGCATGGGCTTCCTAAGGGGGGTTCCTTCAGTTCCCCCCTCAACTCCCAGGAAGACAAAGGTTCGGGCCCAGATCTCTGTCACTCCGCATTCCGTTCTGGATCGTGGGGACTCGAAAAGCCCAGCACGCAGCCATTTGGCCGAGGACGGAGCGTAGGACTTCAGGGTCCCCGCGGTGGGAGGGGATAAGTTACCAGACAACTAATTAGACGAACTCTTCCTACATTCTGCGGGCAGAATGCGGTGCACGTCTCAGGAGATCCTACCATCGGAGGAAGGTGCAGAACCCGGGATGTGAGAAAGCAAAATCAGGGTAGAGGGGCATCGAGAAATCGCCTGTAAACCACAAGGAGGAACTACGCGGTAGGGCCCACGGGTTGGCCGACCCCACGGGCGGAGGTGCCCGGCGGGTCGGACCCGACGGGCTGGCTCTCCGCGAGCTTTCAAACCGCCGCCGCCCCCGGAAGGCGCCCAGGCGATTGGAAGTTCCAGCACCGCCGTCACCAGCCCGAGGGCCCGAGCGGCAACTCGTCGGCGGGGCTCTCAGCCCTCCGGGTCTCCCCCCAGGAGACCCGACCCCACAAACTCCACCTCCGATCGGGAGCCCAGCTCGCGTCCCGCCGCCCGCTCCCCGCACCCAGAAACCTCCCTCCGGGACGGGACCGACGCCCCAGACCGAGCGGCGCCGCGAGAGTTCGAGGGGCGCGACGGGGCCGCACGGGGGGCGGATGGGGAGGGGGACGAGCAGAACCCGCGTCCCTCCGAGTCCGTCCCAGGACGCGGTGTCGCGACCACCCCCGCCTCGCCCCCCTCGGGCACGGCCCGGCCGGGCTCCGACCCACACCCATCCCCGCGCGCGCGGGCGGGCGGGCGGGCGAGCAGGGCGAGGACCCGAGCCAGCCCACTCCCCCGCCCCAGCTCTTACCCATCTTTCCGCCTCGCCTTGTAGACGTGCCCGTAGGTGCCGCGTCCCACTTTGCACCCTTCGTACTCAAACAAATCCTCCACCCGCTCCCGCTCCGCCGCCAGCTTCGCCTTGAAGTCATAATCCATTGTCTGCTTCCCCCATAGAGGCACCGGGACGCGGGGGCCGCCGCTCAGTCCCTCCTCCTCCTCCTCCTCCTCCTCCCCCCCGCGGCCGCCGCTCCACTTCGCCAACAGCCGCCAGCCGGGCGCGCGCACACACACACGCGCGCGACACCCGCCGCCCCGCGGGCCGCCTTCAGCAGGGGATTCCTCGGCGGTCCCCGCAGCCACCTCCTCCTCCTTCTCCTCCTCCTCCTCCGCGGCGGTGGCGGCGGCTCCAGCAAACACCCCCAGTCCCGCCTCCCCCCTTCATTTCCTTGTTTTGGAACCTGGTGGGCTGCGCCGCGGCTTCCTCGGGCTCATTAACAAACCAGCCCTCCCGCCCCCCGATGTCGCGAAGGCTCTTGGGAAATGTAGTTCGGGCAGCCCCGGGAGCACCTGAGTTTCAGTAGCACAAGAAAATACAACTCCCAGGTTGCATTGCGTCACTACAGCCTCGCCCCCCACAAGGCATGCACGCCTGCGCACTGGAATTGTCCCACCCCTCCTCAGGTAACGCAGGACTGCCAGTTCCTGTGAAGGCAAAAAAGTGCAAAGTTGCAATTCTTCTTTCTGCAAGTCTATATGGGAGCTGGTGGGAAGGAGGCCTCAGCTCTGGTACGAGGAAGGGACTTCAGTATAATAACTGTCCCGGGGCGAGGAGAGTAGGAAGCATTTAACAAACGCCTTGTGCAGGAGTTTGTTCCAGGGGTTTGAGAGGCGAGGGCTGCGGTTAGAACAATTGTAGCGCAGATGGTATTCTGTGGCCATTGGTCCGCCTGTTGCCCCGCCCCCCCGGCCGGCTGCTTATTGGCGGAGACTGCAGCATGACGTCCTCGTCGGTGCTTGGGTATCCCCAGGCTTTGGCTTCTTTCCTGCTCTTGATTGGTAAGTGAATGTGCTGAGTTCTTCCTGATAGGTTAATTTTTTTTTCTCGACGATGCAAAAAACCGTATTTCAAAAACTGAACATTACGCTGTTTCCTAAGTTCTAGCACCGGTCTGAGAAGAGCGAGTGACTTCTGAGCCCTAGCAGCCAATCCTCCTTTTCTTGACCTTCTGGTTATGATCTCCACCTAACATTTGAGTTTCCAGTAGCTGAGCTTGCTTGGGTCATCTGTCTGAGGACAGTTAAAGTTTTTGGAGGATGCAGCGTTTTAAAAAACAATCATTTGAGTTGGGTTGCAAAGGTGTTTTTTACGGTGTATGCATAATGCTGACGTTCTAGAATGTTTAAGGAAGTCTCTTTAATCCAGGTGAACCCTAATTCATTTCATTTTTGCGTGCATAATATGTCAGGTGATTGGAATACAATCTTAAACATGATTGATGCTAGGATGGGACTTACATGCTAAATTCGGTGGAAACACAAAGGAGGGAATGGCCGAGTTTATCTGAAATAGTAAGGAAAGTGAACAGTGTCCTGTCCGCTAGGTTCTGTAAGAAACCTAGACACCTAGAGAGAGGAGGGAGGAGAATGGTTTATTTACTACAACAGTAGTAAGTTCCCGGAGAAACTTCCTCAGATCTTGAAGTAAATCAGGAAGTATTTGAGTTTCTCTTATTTCCAGGCACTAAGATAAACGCTGGAGATACTAGATGAAAACTGATCTTTTCCCAACTGGGAACCCAAACGTATTGGAGGAGGAAAAAGGAGGAAAGAGAAGGGGAAGGGGTGGGGGAGAGGAGAAGAAGGGAGAGAGGGGGGAGGGAGGAAACTAAGAAGAGACTGGACAGATAAGCAGAAGTCAAATTACGAAAGAGCTATAAACGAGTATATCAAGCAGAAGTTTTAGATTTCAGCATTCTGTAGGCAATAGGAAGCTACTAAGCTAAGACTTTTGAGCTAAGGCGTGGTGTAACCAATGTTGTGTATTAAAAAAAAAATCCTTCTGACAACAGTATTTGAGATAGATTGGGGGGAGGTAAAAACAGTAAAAAGCTATTGCATAATACTGGTAAAAATACAAGGATCTGAACCATGGATTGACAGTGCTGATTATGAGGAGGGGGGGAAGCAGATATCGGAATTCTTTGTGAACAAGATTCAAGAAGACCTAGTGATTAATTAAATATGAGGATTAAGAAGACAATAATCCAAGATGAGAAAATAAAAGAATAGGAGCAATTTATAAGAGAAATATGATGAGTTTGCCTGGGACATGTTGAATATGAAATGCCTGTGAGGTATCAAGATAGAAATAACAAGTAAACAGATGAGTATTTTTACCTGCTAATAAGAAGTCTGACCTAAATGTACGGATATGAAAATCATCAGTGTATGATGGTGGAGTGTGGAGAATATTTTTTGGTTGGATGCCTTTTTTTTTTTAATTGATTTCAGAGAGAAAGGGAGAGGAAGAGAGAGAGAAGGAGAAACATCAATGATGAGAGAGAATCATTGATTGGCTGCGTCCTGTGTGCACCCCTCCTCACCCCCGCCCACTGGGGATTGAGACCACAACCCAGGCATGTGCCCTTGACCAGAATTCAACCCAGGACTCTTCAGTCCATTGGCCAATGCTCTATCCACCGAGACAAACAAGCTAGGGATGGTTGGTTGCTATTTTAAAATAGGAATTTTGCATTCACTTATCTTCAAAACATTCCTGTTAGGTCTGCTGTATTATTCCTGTTTTACATTTGAACAAACTAAAACAGCTAGTAAATTGCAGAGCCAGATCTTAATGAATATACTTGAAAGTAAATGGAAAGTGGTGGCCCTAACCAGTTTGGCTCAGCGGCTCCCCAGGTTCAGTTCTGGTCAAGGGCAACCTTGGTTGCAGGCTTCATCCCCAATCTTGGTTGGGACAAAGAAAGGCAACCAATTAATGTGTCTCTCTCACATCGATGTTTCTCTATCTCCAGCTCCTTTTGTGGCACACCAGTATGCTGTGGCACACTGGTTGAAAAATCGCTGTATTAGAGCAACTTATATCCAATGGCTGATCATCAATTCAGAGATATAAAGGCCCAGACCTCTCACCCCACGTCAGGACAACTCTGAGTCATCCTATCATCAGAACTCTTTGTGGGGTTCACTGAGGCCATCACTGAGAATGTATTGCAGACCAACTTTTCAATCTCCCCCATTCTGCTTTCTTCCTTTCCCCTCCAGAGGTACCGATCACAGTTTATTAACACTCTGTAACAAACTGATTAGATGTTAATCTCTATCCTGGGGTCTGTTTCCCTAGGAGCCCAACTTATAATATTCCCCACATGTGCAAGATGATGTAATTCAAGGTATTCACTGAGCATTGTTTCAAATACCCTGTTTCCCCCAAAATAAGACAGTGTCTTATATTAATTTTTTCTCCCAAAGTTGCGCTAGGTTTTATTTTCAGGGGATGTCTTATCTTTCCATGCACTAGGTCTTATTTTCGGAGGATGTCTTCTTTTCGGGGAAACACGGTAGGAAAGGACTGGAAACAACAGAAGTATTCATTAGAGGGGGACCGGACAAATAAATTATGGCCAATCCATGAATGAATGATTATGCAGCCCTGAAAATAGTGTGAAATCTGTAAAATATGCCTCTTGGATCTTCTTCCTGAAGGGAGGCCCAGCTGCTAAGCTCTGAATCTACCACAGCATTTGCAGTGAGGCTGTATTCCCCAGGAGTTACTCCAAGCCTATGACTGAGCATAGACTTCGCTTAGTTATTCTGGTGATTGTTCTGTGATTTAGTTATAATTCCTGTTTGGTCCTGTGATGGGGTGAGTGTAGTTTCCACCTACTCTGCTGCCATCTTGGGTCTCCAGATGCTTTTTTATTAAAAATAAAAAACAGTCTGTCTCAGATAGCACCAAACACCCTGAAATCCCAGATTAGGCTTTCTTATTTGTATTTTTCTTCTAATAAAGGAGAGTCTAACTGTAAGAATATTATTAGACATTCTGTCTTTATCTCTTAGCTACTCTACCCTGCCAAAAATAGATCATGGTAGATTAATCTGATTCTTAAAAATTAACCTAGTAGCCGAAACTCGTTTGGCTCAGTGGATAGAGCGTCGTCTACAGACTGAAAGGTCCCAGGTTCGATTCCGGTCAAGGGCATGTACATTGGTTGTGGGCACACACCTAGTAGGGGGTGTGCAGGAGACAGCTGGTCAATGTTTCTCTCTCATTGATGTTTCTAACTCTCTATCCCTCTCCCTTCCTCTCTGTAAAAAATCAATAATATATATATATATATATATTTTTTTTTTTAAATTAACCTAGTATTCTCTGTAGATATATTGCAAGACATTTTTTCTTTCTATTGGTAGTTTTTAGTTGATCATGTTTGGAAAAAAATATAAGATATCCTCAAATATACAATAAATACAACGTGCTACAAAACAACAATAAATTAGATTGATCAGTCCCACTATTGAGTAAATACTATTTCACAGTGGAGGGACGCATTATTTTCTTTTTATTCAGGGGGGGGGAAGTCAAATTTCTTTAAAAAAAAAAAAAAAAAAGAAACAATACTATGCCGAAACCAGTTTGCCTCAATGGATAGAGCGTCGGCTTGGGGACTGAAGGGACCCGAGTTCGATTCCGGTCAAGGGCATGTACCTTGGTTGCAGGCATATCCCCAGTAGGGGGTGTGCAAGAGGCAGCTGATTGATGACTCTCTCTCATCCGTGTTTCTAACTATCTCTCTCCCTTCCTCTCTGTACAAAAATCAATAAAATATATTATAAAAAAAAAAAGGAACAATACTACATAATAACCTTATTTGTCTCTTTGGCTTACTATGTTTTCAGGATACAGAGAAATTGAGAGTCTATAAATAAGACTTTGGCAGTAATTCTTTCATTCTTTAAACTTTGTAGCCCTAATACAGCACTAATTGTTTCTTGACACCAAAATACAGCCTGCCCTAAGTTTTAAGCAAAAATCAAACTAATAATATCACGCAGAAATTAATAAGGCCTAATTACATTGCTGGTAAGGTATTTGAAAAGTTTGATCTGAACATTAAAATATTGAATTCAAAAAAACTGAGTTCATTTGGCAAAGGTGGAGAATAGCAATGAAAGAAGAAATTGATGATTTCAGTAGTTTGTTCATCAAAGGAAAGTTGGGTGTGCCCTGCTTCCGATGGATTAGTCATGAAGAGAACTGAGCTACAAATCTTGCAAATCAGGTTTGATGCACATGTGATCGAAGTAGTTAGCAAAATCGTGACTATTTTTTAATGCCTTTGCCATTAATCAGAACCAGTTTATAAGCTATGTGGAAGTCAAATTTTAATATGGAGATAATATATCTATTCCCACAGTCTTATCTAGGTCAGGAAATGTACTAAAGAGATTTATCAAGTTATTTCTTCATTGTTTAAGCTCAGTCTTCCTTTGGAAGATTCCCTGAGGAAGTCTTCTGTTGCCTCCACAGTCTACTCTGAGTAGAGTAGTGTGTGTGTGTGTGTGTGTGTGTGTGTGTGTGTGTGTATGAGTGCCCTTCATCCATGCTGGTAAGACTCTGTAAGATTTCTTTACAGGTTCATCTTATGCATATCATGTTTATAAGTCTTAGTTCCCAGATTGGAAATAGCAAGTAATAGTTTTAAGTAATCTTTTTATTAATTTTTAAATAATAATAATAATAATATGTTAACATATTTATATTAAAAATAACTTTTCCAGCCCTAGCTGGTTTGGCTCAGTGGATAGAGTGTCGGCCTACAGAATGAAGGGTCCCAGGTTTGATTCCAGTCAAGGGCACATATCTGGGCTGTGAGCTCGATCCCCAGTAGGAGTCGTGCAGGAGGCAGTCAATAGTGATTCTCTCATTGATGTTTCTATCTCTCCCTCTCCCTTCCTCTCTGAAATCAATAAAAAGATATACTATTAAAAAATAATAACTTTCCAAAACAAAATTAATGAAAAGAATGTCATTGTTTTACTTGTGTGTAAATCTTTATACCCGGAATATTAGAACACAGGTAGATTTCCATATCTGCTTCTGCATTCATTCTGATACATTATGTTGTTTTGGTTTGGTTTTTTTTTATATATTTTTATTGATTTTTTATAGAGAGGAAGAGAGAGGATAGAGAGTTAGAAACATCAATGAGAGGGAAACATCGATCAGCTGCCTCTTGCACACCCCCTACTGGGAATGTGCCTGCAACCAAGGTACCTGCCCTTGACCGGAATCAAACCCAGGACCTTTCAGTGCGCAGGCCAACACTCTATCCACTGAGCCAAACTGGTATTGGCTGGTTATGTTTTGTTTGGTTAATTATGTCTTCTTATGAAGAAAATCTAGCATTATATATATATATATATAAATATATATATATATTTTTTTAAAAGGGAGCAATAAAATTTTTAAAAATGTTTTCTATAAAAAAAAGGGGGAGCAATATTTTAATAGGTAATAGGTTTTTATAGCCAATATTTTAATAGGTTACCATATATGTATATTATTCTCTGATAATACTCAACAAGTGGTAGTTTGGTTTTTTTAATATATTTTTATTTTTTTACAGAGAGGAAGGGAGAGGGATAGAGAGTTGGAAACACTGATGGGAGAGAAACATCAATCAACTGCCTCTTGCACACCTCCTACTGGGGATGTGCCCCCAACTAAGGTACATACCCTTGACCGGAATCAAACTTGGGACCTTTCAGTCCGAAGACCAACACTCTATCCACTGAGCCAAACCAGTTAGGGCAACAAGTAGTAGTTTATTAAAGGATAGTAAAAATGTAGAATCTGAAGTCAATAGCAATGAAGTTTTCATACTTTATTACCTAAAAATCTATTGCCCTAGAATAGATTTGAATTCATCTTTTCCTCAAACATTTGTAGGTTGATTGGTCCCACTGTCAAGTTACACATCATACCCGTTCAGAAAATATTTCACTAAATTATGCAGATCTTCCAAATGTTAACACATTGCATTATCAAAAAAATATATTTGTTGCCGAAACCGGTTTGGCTCAGTGGATAGAGTGTTGGCCTGCGGACTGAAAGGTCCCAGGTTCATTTCCGGTCAAGGGCATGTACCTTGGTTGTGGGCACATCCCCAGTGGTGGGGTGCAAGAGGCAGCTGACCGATGATTCTCTCTCATCGATGTTTCTGACTTTCTGTCCCTCTCTCTTCCTCTCTGTAAAAAATCAATAAAATATGATTTTTAAAAATATATATTTGTTAATATCACCACAGGTCTCATCAGAAAGTTGTTTTTTTTTAATCAATCTTTATTGTTCAAATTATTACAAAGGTTACTCATTTCTTCCCCCCTCCACCAGGTTCCCACCCCACCCTCCGCCCCCTCCCCATCCCCCATTGTCCTCATCCATAGGTGCAGTTTATGTTCAGTCTCTTCCTCCCTCCCTTTCCCCGATAGTAAACCCCTTTTCAGATAGTAAATCAGTTACTTAGCATTTTCTCATATCAATAATACCTCCACATGCCCAATGATACACTTCACACAAAAGACATTTCCAAATAGGTCAACCAGCCTCATCCAGGCCCCACCCAAGGCACTCACAGATCAACACCCCAGCCCTATACTAACTCAACACATCCAGATCTAAGCCTTCATCACTTGATTCAGCAGACCCTCAAGTTCCCACAAAAGTTTCCAGCCATGTCTGAGAGGTAGCCGTGGGACAGGGACAGGCGAGGAGCGAGCTGTTCCGGACCTGGCTGCTCCGGGCCTGGCCTCTGTTGGTCTGGTTCGTTCCACAACCAGCTGCTCCGGGTCTGGTCACTGCTGCTCCCGACCTAGTTGCTCTGGACTTGGCTGCTGCTGCTCTGGGCCTGGCCGCACCCGACCCGGCTGCTTCGGGCCCGGCCGCTCCGGGCCTGGCCGCTCCCAGCCCGGCAGCTGCTGCTCCGGGCCTGGCCACACCAGACCCGGCTGCTCCGGGCCTGGCCGCTCCCAGCCTGGCAGCTGCTGCTACGGGCCTTCATCAGAAAGTTTTAAGCAGTGGGAAAATATCAAGCTTATGGTATCAGGTAAATTTTTCAAACGACTAATTTTGGCTTGAAAGCTCAATTGTTATCATGGACAATAAATACCATTAACTATTTTCCTTGAATTAACAGTGTCACTTTATTCATTTCTAAGAAAATACCAAATACCCAGTCTGAATAATCCATTTTTCAAGCAGTCATTCTTTCAAGTAAAAATGGTGTTCTATGGAAAAAAAAAAAGTGGCTAGTCCACTTGTGTAATCAATTCCAGTGATTACAAAAGTGCCTTTCCTTGAGACAATCATTGTACTTCAATATGCAAAAGCGCTTTTGCTTGCTTTTCATCTTGTCCCACAGACTCTCTAGGGTCATTATTTGATAAAGCCAACAATTTTTCTGCTTCCTTGAGGACATTCCTATGTGTAACTGCCATTTTCTTTATTGTGAATGTGTGCTAGTGCAGAATACAAGGACTACCAGTACAATTGGTGCCACTGTCTCATATGCAGAAATGCCAACTATTTTTACTCCACCATTGATTTCTTTTGCACCATTAGTGCAAATGTCAATGCAGTAAACACAGGGGGCATCAAATAATGTCTTTTTTAATTTATTGATTTGAGAGAGAGAGATTTGTTGTTCCACTAATTTATGTATTCATTAGTTGCTTCTTGTATAGCCCTGACGGGATATCAGACAGTGCTCTAACCAACTGAGCTACCCAGCCAGGGCAATAATGTCTTATTATTACAGAAATAGTTTTAACCTTGTAGACTCCCAAAAAAGGGTGTTAGCAATACCCAGGAGTCCATGGACTTAACTTTAAGAACTACTGTGGTAAATAGCTAGTTCCCCGCTTTATAAATACCCAAGAGTTGCTGTAACAAAATACCACATTCTGAGTATTTTAAAACAACAGAAGTTTGTTCTCTCACTGAGTGTCTTAAAATAACAAAAATTTATTCTCTCGCAATCTGGAAGCTAGAAGTCTGAAATCAAGGTTATCAGTAGAGCTCTGTTCCCACAGATGGCTCCTCCAGTTTCTGTTGGACTCAGACTTTTTTTTTTCTCAGACTTTCTTGGCTTGTGGCAGCATATCTCCAATCTCTGCCTCCACTTTCACATGGCCTTCGCTGAGTGTATCTCTGTGTGTTCTTCTCTTCTTATATGAAGACTAATTAATGAGTGTAGGGCCTATCCTAATCTAGTATAACCTTGTAGGGGAAGAAAACGTTTTTCTTGACCCTCGTATGGTCACTTCCTAGATCTGAAAATCACTTTTATATGGCACGGAAGAACTTCATAAGGAAATGATGGCCTGTAGTAATAGACTTGAGTATTTTTATTTCAGTTTCAGTGAAGAATGGATAATTGTGGAGGAATATGGTAAGTTAAAGAGTAAGAGATATATGTAGTAAACTGAGAAAAACTTGGCAAGGCCTCTTTGTTTATATTTTTCTCAGCATACTTTTTTTTAAAATATATTTTATTGATTTTTTACAGAGAGGAAGGGAGAGGGATAGAGAGCTAGAAACATTGATGAGAGAGAGACATCGACCAACTACCTCCTGCACACCCTCCACCAAGGATGTGCCCACAGCCAATGTACATGCCCTTGACCGGAGAGGGAGAAACAGAGAAAGAGAAACATCAGTGTGAAAGAAACACATCAATTGGTGGCCTCCTACACACGCCCTGACCAGGCCTCCTTGACTGGAAACAAACCCAGGACCCTTTGGTCCACAGGCCGACACTCTATCCACTGAGCCAAACTGACTAGGGCAGCATTCTTTAAATAAAATAAAATAAAATAAAAAAATAACAGGCCAAAACTGGTTTGGCTCAGTGGATAGAGCATTGGCCTGTGGACTGAAAGTTCCCAGTTCGATTCCGGTGAAGGGCATGTTCCTTGGTTGCAGGCACATCCCCAGTAGGGGTTGTGCAAGAGGCAGCTGATCGATGTCTCTCTCTATCGATGTTTCTAACTCTCTATCCCTCTCTCTTCCTTTCTATAAAAAATCAATAAAATATATTTTAAAAATAAAATAAACACAAAAAAACAACATGTTTTTCTGATTTTAGGAAGAGTGAGGAAGAGCGAGAGTGAGAGTGAGAGTGAGAGAGAGAAACATGGATGAGAGAGAGACATCAATCAGTTGCCTCCTGCATACTCCCTACTGGTAATCAAATCCAGACATGTGCCCTGACCAGGAATTGAACCAGCAACCTCTTGGTACACAGGAAGATGCCTAACCGAGCCGCAGCAGCCAGAGTGAATTCAGCATTCTTAGAAGTGACTCATGATACCCTAAGTTCCAATTATAAAAACCTCCCCTGCATTTCAGGCATTCTGGCAGTATGGGAGATTAGAGTCTCAAAATAACCTTCACACACAAAACAAATTTAATTCTGTCTAGAACATGAAAAACATCTGTTCATATAAAATTTTGAGCTAGCAGCCAGGACCGGTTTGGCTCAATGGATAGAGCGTCGGCTTGGGAACGGAAGGGTCCCGGGTTCGATTCCGGTCAAGGGCATGTGCCTTGGTTGCGGGCATATCCCCAGTAGGGGGTGTGCAAGAGGCAGCTGATCGATGACTCTCTCTCATCGATGTTTCTAACTCTCTACTGTATCTCTCTCCCTTCCTCTCTGTATAAAATCAATAAAATATATTTAAAAAAAAAAAATTTTTGAGCTAGCAAATAGCTATGAACCATTCAGAGGCCATAGAACAAGTGAAATCAAGAATCTAGAGTGGTAAACAGCACAAAAGGAAACATTTTATGGAGGGTGAAGGTTATCTAAATTCTGGTGACTTTGAACTAGAGTTCTAATGGCTATGAAGGTGAGGGAATAGGAACAAAGCCAAGACGCCAGCCAAGATAAGGAATCTGATAGGAGAGCCTCACACACACACACACACACACACACAAAGGTCTACACCTTCATCAAATAACAACAACAAAAAAAATCTGCTCTACACCAGAGAATGGCAATAAAACTTAACCCGTCTTGACCTTGGCTCTAGATAGAAGAGGGGGAAAGCTACTGTAATAACTTGGAGCACAAGTATGGGTCATGACCTAATTGAAACTGCCTATTCTCCATAAGTCTCTCAAGTTTCTACATATTGTGAGCAGAGGCGCAATTGTCTTTGTTCCAGACTCTTCCAACGGTTTATATCCTGAGCAGTGTTGGAAGAGAACGAGGGCAGATTTGCTTATAGTCTTGGAAGATAGCTGTAAGATCTACCTCTGGAGAAAAAGGCAGGCATGCTATTGCCCATTATAAAGAGCCATGTCCTGTACGTTCGGGCTTCCATTCCTGGAATCCAACCCACTGCGTGTGTAGATGTCACCTGGATGACTTTGTATTGCCCTGTGGGAATTGGGACTTGGGAAACCAACAACAAATGCTGATACTCTGGCTATTGCTTTGCGTTGAGTAATAACCTGTCCTTGATCTCTAGCCCTAGAGTAGCATGTCTTCTGCCAAAATTCATTCATCGTAAGCTGAAAATTTATTAAATTGGTCCTAGGTTAGTAGTACCCCTAGTCAGGTAATATAAGCAAAAGAAAATCCTCTCTAGAAGAACACCCTTCCATTCAGACCGCAGACAATTCTCGTAGCTAATATACAAAGGTACAATGAGCTTTTTTGCCAAGCCACATAACACCCAAGAAAATAAAGTACCATGAAGTAGAAGCAGTCTCACAAAAGTTTCAGATACTGGGATGATAAGATATAGACTACAAAACAAATATGTTTAATATATTTAAAGAAATAAAAGATAAGATTTAAAATTTGAGTAAAAAACAAGTGGCTGTTAAAAAATGAGCAGTCATGTTTGCAAATGATCCAAATAAGACCTCTAGAAAAGAAATACAAACAAGCATATCTTGGTGATATTGCAGGTTTGGTTCCAGACCATAAAAATAAGGCAAATATCGCAATAAAGCGGGTCACACAAATTTTTTGGTTTCTGATACATAAAAAAGTTATACAGGGTGGGGAAAAGGTAGGTTTATAGTTGTGTGTATGAAAAACAGAGTTTATTCTTATAACATTACTTATTAATTATTGTATTGTTTTCCATACACACAACTATAAACCTACTTTTGCCCCACCAGTGTTTATACTATATTGTAGTCTGTTAAGTGTGCAATAGCATTATGTCTTTTTAAAAAGTAAAAACAGCTCTGGCTGGTATGGCTCAGTTGTTTTGAGTGTCATCCCATGCATTTGAGGGGTCACGGATTTGATTCCTGATCAGGGCACATGACCTTGTTGTGGGCTCTATCCTCAAAAGGGAGTGAGCAGGAGGGAGCCGATTGGTGTTTCTCTCCTCCCTTTCTTTCTCTAAAATCAATATAAACATTGTTTTAAGTAAATACCAGGTGCAGTTCACTTTATTTTTAAAAATATTTTCTTGATTTTTTACAGAGAGAAAGGGAGAGTTAGAGAGATAGTTAGAAACATCGATGAGAGAGAAACATCTACCAGCTGCCTCCTGCACACCCCCAACTGGGGATGTGCCCGCAACCAAGGTACATGCCCTTGACCGGAATCAAACTCGGGACTTTTCAGTCCGCAGGCTGATGCTCTATCCACTGAGCCAAACCAGTTTCAGCAGGTGCAGTTCACTTTAGACAATTTTTAAAATGTGTATAAATTGGACTAAAGACAAACCCAGAGCTTCTTGTTTAAAAGGGAACTCTGGGGAGGAGGTCAAGGGCAAGGGCAGGCAGGAAGGGGACAATGGGGAAAAATGAAAAACATGTAATATTTTCAACAATAAAATTTTTTTAAATAATTAAGAATACTCTGGGGAGGGAGGGCATGTATGGGAGGAGGGGCAATGGTATATGTACAATTTTATTTTAAAAATTAAAAAATAAATAAATATTTAAAAAATAAATAAAATAATTAAAAATAAAAGGTAACACTGCTAAATTCATCTATAAATAATGTAGCTTCCAATATATATTGTGTAGCTATTCATGTTTACACTTCTATCTTCCTTAATAATTGGGAAATACCTGTTTTGTAACCCACAGTCATATCAAATAAAGGCTTACATTCTAGAGTTATCTTAAAAATAAAATGCAACAGCCGAAACTGGTTTGGCTCAAGTGGTAGAGCGTCAGTCTGCAATTCCGGTCAAGGGTATGTACATTGATTGTGGGCACATCCCCGGTGGGGGGTGTGCAAGAGGCAGCTGGTCAATGTTTCTCTCTCATTGACGTTTCTAGCTCTCTATCTCTCTCCCTAACTCCCTGTAAAAACATCAATAAAATATTTAAAAAATAAAAAATAAAATAAAATAAAATGCACAATAATAAGTAATTAAAGGAATTGACAATTTTGATCTCTGTCATTTTTATAACCTTTTCAAAAAAATATATATATAATTGATTTTTTACAGAGGAAGGGAGAGGGATAGAAAGCTAGAAACATCGATGAGAGAGAAACATTGATCAGCTGCCTCCTGCACACCCCCTACCAGGGATGTGCCTGCAACCAATAAACATGCCCTTGACCGGAATCGAACCTGGGACCTTTCAGTCCCCAGGCCGATGCTCTATCCAATGAGCCAAACCGGTTTCAGCTTTATAATCATTTATAATATTTTTATTTATTTTAGAGAGAGAGAAACATCAATCAGCTGCCTCCTGCACACCCCTTACTGGGGATCAAGCCTCGAGTCAAGGAACATGCCCTTGACTGGAATCCGGTCCAAGACCCTTCAGTCTGAGAGCTGATACTTTCTGTCCACTGAGCCAAATTGGGTCATAACAAACTTCTTGTAAAAACCACAGGTAAGGATTAACAAAACAAACAAAAACAACCTCACAATACCAATATGAGTCTCAATTTTAATACTGAAGACCTAACTCAATGCCAAAATAGGTACTGATAAAGAGCTGTTGAATGAAAAAGTCATTGAAATCATTCATTCATTCATGAATACACAAAGATGATACCTAAACCTAAAAGTGTTCTGTGAAAAATATAAAACTAACAAGAAAAACTCATAGGGCTAAGTAACCATGTCATGTTAAACTACCTGACCTTTTGTAACTAACAATTTATGTTAGGAATTCTCCATTTTGCTCTCTGTGTCTACATAGTATTGCAGCTCTTTTATTATACTAGAGGCCCGGTGCATGAAATTTGTGCACAGGTGGGGTCCCTAGACCTGGCCAGTGATCAGGGCTGGGCTGAAGAGGAGGTGATGGTCGCCAGGCCGGGAGCAGAAGGAATGGACACTGACACCACCATTGTTGACACCCTGCCACCACTTGGTTCCTCCCCTCCCCCTCCTCCTTCCCTTGACTCCATACCGCCATCATGATGGGCAAGTGGTGGATCAATCAGGGGCTGCTGGCAGGGGGGGAGAGACAGAGCATGGGAGGTTGGCCGCCGGCTTCAAGGAGGGACCCAGCCTTCGGTCCCTCTGGGATAGGGTCCACATCCACTGCCACCCACCCCCAATTCCACATCCCACCCCAGGGGCCAGCTCCAATTGGACCATCGGGGCCTGCCGGCTGGTGGATGGACCATGTGAGGCTGGCCCCCAGGGCGAGGTTGGCTATGGGAACACACTGACCACCAGGGGGCACTCCTTCCTTAAGCATCTGCCCCCTGATGGTCAGTGCATATCATAGTGACTGGTCTTTCTGGTCACTTATGCTAATAGATGATGATAGATAGATGATAGATAGATGATAGATAGATGATAGATAGATGATAGATAGATAGATAGATAGATAGATAGATAGATAGATAGATAGATAATGGAATGATTGTGAACCAGAGTAATGCTCAAGGCTGTGTCACCTGATAGACGCACCACACAATTGTATGCATGTGTTACTTAGCAACATTTCCCTGTCTCCTCTCTCACCTCCTGGGAAACCTGCTGAGAAGCTGTAGAACTTGGCAGGGGTGAAGGAAAATCGAGTGACTGATACTTTATGTCCAGGACTTTTCAGAGGCTATAGGTGACTTTTGGTTTTGAATTGTGGTTTTTGTCCTAGCTTTTTTCCTTTAAGGATTAAAACATATATATTCGAGAGTTTGCTACACAATGAAAGATGCAGAACAGCCGAAACCGGATTGGCTCAGTGGATAGAGCGTCGGTCTGCGGACTGAAGGGTCCTGGGTTCGATTCCGGTCAAGGGCATGTGCCTTGGTTGTGGGCACATCCCCAGTGGGGGGTGTGCAAGAGGCAGCTGATCGATGACTCTCTCTCATGGATGTTTCTAACTCTATCTCTATCTTCCTCTCTGTAAAAAATCAATAAAAATATATTTTAAAAAAGAAAGAAAGATGCAGAACAGAAACATGTTTGACTGGACAGGGTTTTTTAGCACTGGTGCCACCACACCTTCATTGCTAAAGACATTGATATTGGGAAACGCTGATACTCCCCTTGGGATTACAGCTCTGTAGAGTTAAGCAATACACTACTTCACTGGAAACCTGAATTTAAATGAGGTACTACTGAATTTTATGTGGGTTAGCAAGGTACATGAAAAAGAAAGTAAATAAGTACAGAGGAAGAAGGAATCACTTCTATATAACTTTTCGGGTATAAGTATAAATCTGAGTCGGTAAAATAAATACTCCTTAATATAATTATAAGCCTGAGTGTATAAGGTATGATGTACATCAATACCAGCCAAAGTAAACAAAGCTAAGCTGAAATTACTGTAATACTTTGTTCATAATTGTTTTTCAAAGGGCATAAAAATTAAGTGGGTCAGAGAAAAGGTCACCTTGGGAAGCATTCAATGCTAAAGACTTCCTTCCTGAGGAAGAAGCCCAGAAAAGGAGGAAGAGGGTTCAACATGGCTCTTTCTTAGGAAATCAACCAAAATGTCTGACAGGTGGAGATTCTTTAGATCTTTTTTCCCCTAATCCTCAACTGAGGATATGTTTTTATTTTTATTTTTTAATATATTTTATTGATTTTTTTACAGAGAGGAAAAGAGAGGGATAGAGAGCTAGAAACTACATCAATGAGAGAGAATCATTGATCAGCTGCCTCCTGCACACCCCCTACTGGGAATGTGTCCGCAACCAAGGTACATGCTCTTGACCGGAATTGAACCTGGGACCCTTGAATCCTCAGGCTGATGCTCTATCTACTGAGCCAAACCGGTTTTGGCATGTTTTTAGAGAGAAGGAAGAGGAGGAAGAGGAGGAGGAGAAGGAGGAGGAGGAGGAAGAAGATGAAGAAGAGGAAGAGGAGAAAGGAGAAGAAGAGGAGAAAGAAGAAGAGGGGAAGAAAGAAGAGGAAGAAGATGAAGAGGAAGGAGGAGGAGGAGGTGGAGGAAGAGAAGGAGAAGAAGACAGATATCAATAGGTTGCCTCCTCTACATGCCTTGATCAGGCTGCAACGTAGGTATTTGTGCTGACTGGGACTCAAACCCACAACCTTTTCTTTTTCTGATGTATTGGATAGTGCTCCAACCAACTGAGATACCCAGACAATGCTAGATCATTTTTATCACATCCATTTCTTGGAGTCTTCATTTCACCCTGTGGATTGTATCCTTTGACACAAAGAAGTCTTTATGTGTAATGAAGGGATGAATGTCTGACTTTCAAAGGTGTGGCCATTGAATTTTCTCAGGAAAAGTGGGAATACTTGAACTCAGTTCAGAGGGCCTTGTTCTGGCATGAGATGTTGGAGAGCTACAGGAACCTGCCCTCCTTGGGTGAGGATAACTTTCCTCCAGAAATCAAGATCTGCCCTTGGGTGTCTTTTTTATTGTGTGCTTCTTGGGAGTCCTTGCCTCGGGTGACTGAGATTGAAGCTCTGTTTATTGAGACATAAAAAGGCTTCATAATGTAACATTGAGATTTTAAAGCTGCCCTTTATTCAGATGCTCTACCCACTTCATGATTCATCAGGGGTTGTTCCAGAGCATAACTGTTTATAAAGCCCTATGGCAAACTTAAAAATCTACAATAATAAAAAAGAAAGGGAGGGAGGAAGAGACTGAACATAAACTGTGCACCTATGGATGAGGACAATGGGGGATGGGGAGGGGTCGGAGGGTGGGGTGGGAACCTGGTGGAGGGGGGAAGAAATGAGGAACCTTTGTAATAATATGAACAATAAAGATTGATTTAAAAAAAATAAAAAAGAAAGAAAAAAGAAAAAAGAAAAAAGAAACATGCAAATTAACCGTCACTCTGCTACACTCACAAGCCAGGCTCACCAGCCAATCAGGAGAGAGTATGCAAATCAACCCAACCAAGATGGCAGTGACCAATGAGCTGGAATGAACAGGAGGCTTGGGTTGTTCCAGCAATGGAGGAAGCCAAGCTTCCCACCCACCCTGGCCAGCACTAGCCTCTGCTCAAGGCTACAAAGTTTCAATTATAGAAGATAAATAAATCCCAGATACTTGCTTCCAGCTGACCCTAGCCTCCATTCAAGGAGGAGCTAAAAAAAAAAAAAAAAAAAAAAAAGGAGGGGCTGGGAACTTGGGTTGCCAGGAGGTGATCAGGCCAGGATGGGACAGTAGTTGTGGGTGATCAGGCTAGTGGGGGGCAGGGCCACTGGAGATAAGCAGACCAGCAGGGGTGAGTAGGATAACAAGGGGTGCAGTTTGGAGTGAGCATGCCAACAGGGGGGCAGTTGGGGGTGAGCAGGCCAGTGGGGAGGGAATGTGAGGGTGAGCAGGCTGGCAGAGGGGGCATTTGCATGCAAGCAGGCTGGCAGCAGCAGGGGGGGCAGTTGGGGGTGAAAAGGCCAACATGCAGAGTGGTTAGGGGCAATTAGGCAGGCTGGAAGGCAGATGAGTGGCTGGAGCCAGGAGTCCCAGATTGTGAGAGGGATATCTGACTGCCGGTAGGTTCTTGCTGTTCATCACTTTGATATTTCTTGCCACTCCCTTCTGGCCTGCATAGTTTCTGTTGAGAAATCAGCTGAGAGTTGTATGGGTACACCCTTGTGGGTAACTAACTGTTTTCCTCTTGCTGCTTTCAAGATTCTCTCTTTGTCTTTTGCCCTTGGCATTTTAATTATGACATGTCTTGGTGTGGTCCTCTTTGGATTCCTCTTGTTTGAGGTTCTGTGTGATTCCAGAACTTGTAAGTCCATTTCTTTCACCAGGTGAGGAAAGTTTTCAGTCATTATTTCTTCTAATAGGTTTTCAATATTTTGCACTCTCTCTTCTTCTGGCACCCCAAAAATTCAGATGTTGGTATGCTTAAAGTTGTCCCAGAGGCTCCTTACATTATCTTCATATTTTTTTTACCCTTTTTTCTTTTTGTTTTTCTGGTTGAGTGTTTTTTGTTTCCTCGTATTTCAGATTTTTGTTTTGATTCTTGGGGTACGTTGATCTACAGTTGAGTTTCTGTAAATTCTTTATTTCAGACAGTGTATTCTTAATTTTCCATTTTTTTGGCATTCTCAGTAAGGTCTTTGAAGGTCTCATCAAGTTTCTCAGGAGTTTTTAGAAGATTCTTGAGTAAACTTATAAATGTGGTCCTGAACTCCATGTCGTCCCATAGTTTGCTTTCCCCCATTGCCCCCTTTTGTGACATACCTCTGTGTCTCCGCATTTTGGCTGCTTCCCTGTGTTGATAGAGTGGCTTTGTGTGGTAGGTGACCCACAGGGGCCAGTAGCTCAGCCTCCTCAAGCACCTGAGGTGGACAGTCTTGGTACACCCCCTTGTGGGATGAGTTCAAAGTCTTGGTGTACTTAAGTCTTGATTCCAGTTGGTACACTGGGAGGAATTGACCTCTAGGCCAATTGGCTGTGTTTATAATGAAAGAACTGCTGCACTGGAGACACTCTTATGGTGCAGGACTTGTTTCAGTGGGGCTTGGATGCTCACTGAGTCTGCCTCTTGACTGTGTCAGTTATGGATGTGAGGAGTTGAAATCTGTGTCTCACACTGTGACCACTAGGTACACTGGCTTCTGGATCTCCAATGGGGTGCAGGTCAGCTACTGTCTGAGGTCACCCTGCAGGAGCTACAGCAAGAACTACAGTCCTCTCCTCCCTGCTTGGGATTTGTAGATTATGGAGCTGTCTGAACCGGTTTGCAAGTTTGCTAGGTTAAGCGGTGATAGTGAAGGCCATTCATATCCAAAAGCCACTGCTTGGAGCTTGGGTGTGTTTGTAGATTGTGCAAGGCAGAATCTCAGGGCTTCACCAGGCTAGGACATGGCAAACAGCAATGTCTAGCAGTGTCTCCGCATCTCGTGCACCAGTGCAGCAAACAATTATTCTTGCGCACAGCTCTGCAAGCTAGCCATCCTCACTTTCCAACCTGATGGCAGACAGTCCAGCTTCTCCCCGTAGGAGTTTGGGTCTTGTGAGTCTCCTCTTCGGGTTGAAGAAAGCAATGCCCACCGCCAGCCAGGATCCACCGCCAGCCTGTATCATGCACCCCGTACCTCTTTTTCAGCTTTTGTGCACTGAATGCTCCACCCTCTTTCCATCTGGTTGTAGAACTTCTTCTCAGCCAGCCCTCCTGTGGCTCTGGGTGGTAGATGTTTTTTGTCTTTTAGTTGTAGTTTTGAAATTGTTGTGCACGGCCGAAGTTTAGGTGTGTTTACCTATGCCGCCATCTTGGGTTCTCCCAGGAGACCTTCTTAACCCAGAAATGGCTTTGGGTTGTTCCAATGGGCCCCTAGAGCATCTCAAGAATTTTTTTTTTCCTCCTTGCAAGAGAGAGGTTTTGAACTAATTAGGCCATTTGATATGTTTTAATTGTATGGGAAACTTTGGCAACTAAGGAAATAGTTGTGCTGTATTTGTAGGCATATGTTGCTATTCTTAAGTGGACGCTCTATCCACTTAAGTGGATCTTATATATTTGAGATTATATTAAAATCTCTTAAGAGTCTATAAAATCCTGATACAATAATCATTTGTAATTCTTTTTTTTTTTTTTTTTTTCTAATTTAGAGAGGGAGAGAGAGATAGGAACATCAATGATGAGAGAAAATCATTAATTGGCTGCCTCCTGCACACACCATACTGGGGAATGGAGCCCAAAACCCAGGAATGTGCCATGACCTTCTACCCTGTTTCCCCGAAAATAAGACAGTGTCTTATATTAATTTTTTCTCCCAAAGTTGCGCTAGGTCTTATTTTCAGGGGATGTCTTATTTTTCCATATGCTAGGTCTTATTTTTGGAGGATGTCTTATTTTCAGGGAAACATGGCAGTTCATAGATTAATGCTCAACCACTGAGCTATGCCAGCCAGGCAATACTGAAACTTTTATTCTTAAATTTATGTATATGTAGGTATAGACAAAACATACATGAAGCGTGATGCAGACTTTACATTAGTAGCAAAATGGACATATTATACTGGAATTGCAGTTAGTTTAATTTTCATGAATATATTTAATAGTTTTCATTAAATTTTTAAAAATTAAATTTAAAAACTTTAAAATTGCCCTAACTGGTTTGGCTCAGTGGATAGAGCATCAGCCTGCAGACTCAAAGGTCCCAGGTAAGATTCCAGTCCAGGGCATATACCTTGGTTGTGCACACATCCCCAGTAGGGGGTGTGCGGGGGGCGGGGGAGTGGAGGGGCAGGGAGGGGGCAGCTGATTGATGTTTCTCTCTCATCAATGTTTCTAACCCTCTCCCTTCCTCTCTACAAAATCAATAAAAATATTTTTTAAAAAATAAAAATAAAAACTTTATAATTATAAACTTGAGTGAATAATTAAAATTCAGCCAAAACTGGTTTGGCTCAGTGGTAGAGTGTCGGTCTGCGGACTGAAAAGTCCCAGGTTCGATTCCGGTCAAGGGCATGTATCTTGGTTGTGAGCACATCCCCGGTAGGGGGTGTGCAAGAGGCAGCTGGTCAATGTTACTCTCTCATTGACGTTTCTAGCTCTCTATCCCTCTCCCTTCCTCTATGAAAAAAATCAATAAAAGATATTAAAATTCATATATATGTTGTCTTTAATTGTAACAGATGATTATACAGTTTGGAAGAAAAATACCAGAAAAAAATTTAATTTGTGATGTTTTACACTTCTTTTATATTTTAACATATATTTAAAACAATTATAGTTTTAATTCTTTAGCTGACAGGATAGGTACAAGTTGAGAGCATGATAGAAGAAGAGCCCTGACTGGTTTGGCTGAGTGGATAAAGTGTCAGCCTGCGAACTGAAGGGTCCCAGGTTTAGTTCCGGTCAGGGGCATGTACTTTGGTTGCGGGTATATCCCTAAGGGGTGTGTGCACGAGATGGCTAATCGATGTTTCTCTCTCATCTATTTTTTAAAAAATATATTTAAGTGATTCTTTACAGAGAGGAAGAGAGAGAGATAGAGAGTTGGAAACATCGATGAGAGAGAAACATCGACCGGCTGCCTCCTGCACACCCCCAACTGGGGATGTGCCCACAACCAAGGTACATGCCCTTGACCGGAACCAAACCTGGGGCCTTTCAGTCCGCAGGCTGACGCTCTATCCACTGAGCCAAACCGGTTTCGGCTAATCAATGTCTCTAACTCTCTGTTCCTCTCCCTTCTTCTCTGTAAAAAAAATCAATAAAGTATATTCTAAAAAAAAAAAAAAAAAAAAAAAAAAAAAAAAAAAAAAAAAGAAGAAAATACAGAAGTGGAGCTTAAAAACAGAAAAGTCTCAAAAGAAAAAATACAAATCCTTTAAAGAGGCTATCATCTGCATAAATATTTAAAAACTGAAGTTGTGGCCCAAACCGGTTTAGCTCAGTGGATAGAGCGTTGGCCTGCAGACTGAAAAGTCCCAGGTTTGATTCCGGTCGAGGGCATGTACCTTGGTTGTGGGCACATCCCCAGTGGGGAGTGTGCAAGAGGCAGCTGATCTATGATTCCCTCTCATAGATGTTTCTGACTCTCTATCCCTTTCTCTTCCTCTTTGAAAAATCAATAAAATATATTTAAAAAAACAAAACAAAAAAACTGAAGTTGTGTTCATGAACCATATTACAAATTATTTTCTTACTGAATACTTAATTACTCATGAAAATGACTAAGAAAATTATGTTAGCATATCTTGCCAGGACACCTGTCAACTACATTGTTTATAACTCTCATTGTCCATTTCCATTCATTAAATTCATTGTCTATCTCTTCTTATTTCTAACTTTATGTCTGCTGTTAAATACTTAATTCATCCTAGGAAACAATTTTACTAAATTTGTTATAGTCTGAGTTTCTTATTCTCTCTTATCAGTTTCACTTTTTCTATCATTTTTCTTTCCCCTATGTCTGCTAAGTTGAAATACAATGAAGGGGAGTTTTTCCACATAAAACTACATTCTCACTTTTGGCATATGTCCTCACATTAGTCACACCAAAGAAGTCAACAGCTTTTAGGACATTATATCTGGGCACTTCTGTTTCACAATTTAATGTAAAACTTCTCAGGCATTGCAGTGTTATTCCATTCTTCAGTACTTTTGTTTCTGCATTTTGTAGTAATAATACCATATCTTATCTTTATTTGCTGTTTTATAGTTTTCAAATCACTTTTACAATATAATACAACTAGTGACCTGGTGCACAGATACATGCACATGGAAAGGAAATTAATTAGAAGGTGGCAGTGGGGTGGGATTGGACCAGACAGGCCAGACATGCCCTAGAGCCAACCTCCCTCCCCCAATCCCTTCCTGGCTAGCCACACCTGGGGTGGTGCTGTGGCGTGGCTGGAAGGGCATCTGCAGAGTGAGCAGGGTCCCTCCAGCAGGTGGGGTCCCTCAGCCTGGCCTGCGGGGATCAGGCCGAAACCGGCTCTCTGACATCCCCTGAAGGATCCCAGAGTGTCCAAGAGGGCACTCTGCAAAGTTGGCTGTTATACAAAGAGTGGAATGCAAACTCAAGTGTGCAGTAAACCAGATTCAGGGCCAACAGTACCCCAGCAACAACATAACCCCCAGCCTAAGGTGGAATCACATGGCCCCACGAGGAATCAGGCTCCCTCTTCTCTGGTTTCAGGGTGCCTCACCAGAAAACCGCTGCTGCCAAGTCACTGCAGCTTAGCAGCTCCTGAGTTAAGCGTCTGCCCTCTGGTGGTCAGTACATGTGGTAGCAACCAGTCAGAGGGACACTTAGCATATTAGCCTTTTATGTATAGACATAAGCCCTACAATAGCCTTGGGTGTTAGAATAAGGTGATCAGACGTCTCGCCTTAGGCGGGACAGTCCCGATTTTTAACAATTTGTCCCACGCCGTTTTAAAAAAAAGTCCTGACAAATTGTTAAAAATCGTGACTGTCCGGCCAAAAGCCGGACATCTGGACACCTTATGTTAGAACTCACATTTACGGTAGAGAAAACTAGGTTTTCAACATCACAAAGTGGCAGGTTTGTGACAATCTGGTATACTGTAAAATATTTCTCTCTTTTCCATGTCCAGCACGGCTGGTCTGGTTCCTGAGTAGGGGCTGTTGGGGATTGAGAAAATGAAAGAAAGAGACAGACACAGAGATGGATGGAAAAAGCTGGGCCAGGTGGGACCACTGTCCTCTGATGGGGAAACAGGGACCCAGAGCCAATAGAGTGTTTATTTAAAACAGCAAAACCCAGGAAGTTTTACTAAAAGTCAAGACAAAGGAGATTATGCACATTTTTGGGCGGGCCGGAGTTGTATTCATTCCTTGTGCCCGGCTTGATTTAGGTAACGAAACCCACCCCCTGGTGCCTGGGCGAAGGTCCGAATGACACACTCCTGCCTCTGGCAGGCATGTTTCCAGGACCTGGCTCTGCCAACGCCACTGGATTCAGCTGACAACAATTAAAGAAATTCTCATGTGCCTTCCCTACAGTATACTGGTAAATGTTTAATATCTGCTTCTTGGAAGGTATGGAGAGCCTTGCTTGCAGAGTTTACCAAGTTCCATGAAGTAAATACTCCCACGATGGCCAATTTCAAGCTATCAATATGATGCCACTGGCTCCTAAAAGTTCTGAAAACTTTTGTTTCCTGTTTTGCAAACAGGAAGAAGCCAGCTCCAGCTTACCAGCCAGTTACTTTAAATTTAATACAAAAGTATATGAAAGTGCCTTGTTTGAGATGAAATATCTAAATGACATGGATTGTCAATTTAGTTGACAGATTAAACCAACAATGAAGCTATTAAGTGGTAGTGTGGTCTTAATTACAAATTCCTTTGGCTGTTCCCAATGAATATGACAGATCCTCAATGATCCTGAGTCCTGGTATTCAGGCCCTAGTGGAACGTTGGGAGATAAGGTTAGTTTGAAAGAGTTGTACTTATCAGGAGGACACTTAACAACAAGCAAGACTTATGTAGCTTAAAGTCTAATTTGGCCATGAGAGGGAGCCAACAACAGTAAGTAAATACAAGAGAACAGTAAGAATTATGCAGAGAATTAAACCAGAATAATGTGATCGGAAGTAACTAGCTATAGCTACTGCAGATTAGGTGGTGCAGAAAGGTGTGGCAGGCCTGCAGATTGTCCCACACACCCATCCTTTCCCTCTTTTAGTAATATAATTGCCCAAGTTTTGACCAGGCAACTAGATACCCAGGTAGCAACCAAATTTCCCAGCCTCCCTTGCAGCTGAGAGTGAACATATGACTAACTCAGCAGAACTAATGTTACAATTTACTGATCTCATTTTCATAAGGAAATTGTTTTTCTCCACTTTCTCTTTTTCTCCTTCTTCCAGATTGGAATATAGACAGATGAGGGCCAGCTTTAATCATGTGAATAAAGTTTGCATTCTATGATAGGACCCGGCTAGAAGGAGACTGGATCCCTGAGTGATCTCATGGAACCAAGCGGCTTGCTCACCCTTTACCACCTGCCTACCTCTGGATTGTCATGTGAGAGAGAAATAAACTGTAATCTTTTTTTGAGTTACTAAATTTGGGCATCTCTTTATTATGGTAGCTTAGCCTGTGCCCTAGTATTAGAGGTTATCTCTCAGAAGAGGTGACATTTAAGCTAAGACCTCAGTGACAAGAATGGACAAACCAGCCCAGTCAATGCTGCTCAGTGGCTGAGCATCAACCCATGAACAAGAAGGTCACAGTTCGATTCTCGTTTGGGGAACATGCCCAGGATCTGGGCTCAATCCCTAGTGCGGGAGTACAGGAGATGTCCCATGGATGATTCTCTCTTATCATTGATGTTTCTATCTCTCTCTCCTTCTCCCTTACTCTATCTGAAATCAACAAAAACATGTTTAAAAAAAAAGAAATTCTGATGTTAAGATAGGAAACCACTGGAGAATTTAAAAATATTAAATTTAAAATATTAAAAAGTGTTAAGTTGGATTTATGTCTAAAAAATCACTCTGGCTGGTCTATGGTAAATCATCTGAGAGGGCCACTAAGGAAAAATAAAATATTTTACAAAGGACCAATCCAGTTGGTAGACACTTTTAAAATTATCCTGTATCAAATTAACAAGGACTTACCTTGCCAAGATTTTTGGCACTTTTCTATTAACTTAAATTGCATTAGGAAAAAACATAATAGTAATTGAAAAACAACTAATTATAAGCAATTATAAGCCAAATTATGTCTGTACTACAATTAGTGTTTGAAGTGGTTTAGTAGACTGGTTCTTCATTTCAATAAGCAACATCAAAATAACTGAATAGCTTGTAAAACACAAATACTTCTTTTATCTTTATTCCAGGTATAATCACCACATTCCCTTTGAATTATTATTACAAGTAACACATTATTGTTTGTCCCAATCCCCAGTTTGAGTTGGTTGCTTTTATTTAAAAACATGGCAAGATTAGCATATATACCTACCACACAACACAGCTTCTTTCAACAGGTTTTATGGAGAAATTTGAATAAATAAATGTTTTTGTAAGACAAGTTCTACCCTGCAGGGAATCTAGAATGCAAACTTATGCCCTAACCGGTTTGGTTTAGTGGATAGAGTGTCAGCCTGTGGACTCAATGGTCCCAGGTTCCATTCCAGCCAAGGGCATGTACCTTGGCTGCGGGCACATCCCTGGTGGGGGGTGTGCAAGAGGCAGCTGATCAATGATTCTCTCATCGATGTTTCTAACTCTCTATCCCTCTCTCTTCCTCTCTGTAAAAAAACAATAAAATATATATATAAAAAAACATATCCAGCATTAACAGGAGTTTAAAAAAAAATAGAATGCAAACTTAAAATCATGTATTTTTTATTAGATTTTTCACACAACATGATCATATTTCACTTATAAGTTAAGGAAAGTCTTTCTCTAAGGATGATAGGCAAAAGTCCTATATCACCCTGGTAATTTTTATGTCAGGCTGCCTTTTTTTTTTTTTTTTTTTCCTGAGTAAAAACCAAACTTTGTTATCACAATTTTGCCACCTCAGGTTAAAATGGGTATTACTTGGCAACTGTTTGACACTTTACATTTATTGCTGAAATATTAAATACATTGTGTTTTTTAAAAAATATTTTTTTATTGGTTTCAGAGAGGAAGGAGAGGGAGAGAGAGATAGAAACATCAATGGTGAGAGAGAACCATTGATTAGCTGCCTCCTGCACACCCCCCCATTGGGGATGGAGCCTGCAGCCGGGGCAAGTCCCCTGGACTGGAATTGAACCTGGGACCCTTCTGTCCGCAGGCCAACGCCCTATCCACTGAGCCAAACCAGCCAGCAATACATTGTTGTTTAATTAACCTCTAGTGATTGCTTTGGACCTTTTCCCCCATTAATTTCCATGTACATTCTGATTCACCGAGATGGTAGCACCGTAAATTTTAGAGGCAGTTAATCAACTCCAGACAATTTAAAGAAAAACATCATCAATTTCAAATTATATTAAATAAATCCGTTTCTAGAAATAGTTTTTGCAGAATAAATTCCCACCAGTTGACCTAATAGAGCATGGCGTGGCCAGCGCTTCATGGCAGCTGCTGCGCTTGGCCAACTCCTAGTCTTGGGCGAGCCACAGAGCCACATGGAGCGAGGCAGGTAGAACCCGAGCCCTCCAGGGCTGGGAGCCTCCTCGCTTTTCCTTTTTTGAACAAGACAACGCTTCTGGCTATTGTGTAAACGGGCCGAGAGCTGCGTTCGTTCCTGCAGCAGCGAAGGCGTTCATGAAAGCGCCTTCCCATCAGATCCTTGGCACCATGTGCGTCCAATGGGGACAAACGCTGGGTTTGAATGCCTCGCTTCGCTCGCCTGTGGGGTAGGGGGGGAAGGGACACACGCACATTTCGGAGAAGAGCCAAGCACCTCGGCCATCGCGGCCAAATGCACGGGATCAAACCACCGCGCCAGCCCAGCAGCGGGCCCGGTCCCCGCCCCCGCCGCGCCGCGCCGATCGGCCTGGGGTCCCACCCACGTGATCGCCACGCCAGTTGGGGTGCACACACAACCGCACAGCCTTCCTCCGCTCCCCGACCAACCGGGCGGGCAATGCCCGGCTCCCGGTCCCCGGCCCGAAAACAGGAGGCCATGCTCCCGCCCAGGGAGCAGCGCGCGAGCCGAGCCCGAGCCGCAGCGCCGCGAGGCAGCTCCCCGCGCTCCCCGCAGGCTGCCGGCCGGCCGGCCGGCCAGCCAGCCGCAGCTCGGCCGCCGGGTGACAGACAGGCGGCTGCAGCTATGAGCCGCAGGGGCGGGACGTGCGTCACTTCCGGGCCCGGCGAGGGCGCCGGCGTATATAAAGCCGCCGCTCGCGCAGCGCCCTCGCTTCCACAGTATGGCCGGCGACATTAGCTAGCGCTCGCTCAGCTCGCTCTCTTAACGGGGGAACAGCGGACTACAAGAGACTGAACTGTATCTGCCTCTCTTCTTTCCAACAGACTCACGTTCAACTTTTCGCTCACACGCATACAAAAGAAAAAAAAAAAGCCGGGAAAATTTTATTCTTTTTTTTTTTAAAGAAAAAGTTAATATAAAAATTGTAGCAAAAAAAAAAAAAAAAAAAAAAAGGAACCTGAAACAGCTGGAACAATCCGCAGCAGCAGCAGCGGCGGGAGAAAAAGAGATTTAATTTAGTTGATTTTCTGTGGTTGTTGGTTTGTTCGCTCGTCGCACGGTGATGGAAGCTGCACATTTCTTCGAAGGGACCGAGAAGCTGCTGGAGGTTTGGTTCTCCAAGCAGCAGCCCGACGCAAGCCAAGGATCGGGGGATCTCCGCACCATCCCGAGGTGGGTGCTGGCCGGGGCGCTCGCGGCGCTCGCCCACGGGCGGCCCCGGGGCTATCGCTGCCGGGGAGAGACTCTACCCCTGGGCGGAGGAGGAGGAGGCGGGGAGCAGCCGGGTGCTCCGCAGCC
The DNA here is from genome assembly GCF_014108245.1 of Pipistrellus kuhlii. Lineage (NCBI taxonomy): Eukaryota > Metazoa > Chordata > Mammalia > Chiroptera > Vespertilionidae > Pipistrellus > Pipistrellus kuhlii. The sequence goes on along the minus strand of NW_023425551.1, from coordinate 30,067,623 downwards.
TTCAGATGGGAACAGCTCCGCCTTCGGGGGTGTATTTCCACGTCACGAAAAAAAAGGGGGTCCCCGGGGCTGCAGGGAGCATGCAGGGGCCGGGCCGGTGCCTCCCGGCGTCGCCGTTGCCGGGCCGGGCCGGGCGCAGGCCGCGGGGGAGGGGAGGGAGGAGGCCGGTGCCGCCCGCGTGCTCAGGTAACGTCCCCGCTTGGGCCGCGGGCGGCGGCGCCGCTGGGAGTGGGTTCGGCTCGGCCGTCCGAGGCCCCGGGCGAGGGGAGCCTGGGGGGAGGGGGGGGCGGGCCGCGAGGGCTCCCTCCCGGCAGGTGTGGCTGGGCGGGCTTCGTCAGGCGCTAATTCGGGCGTGCCCGCTTTGGGGGTTGGGGGGAGGAGGGAGGGAGCGAGTCCGAGCCGGACTGGTTCTCCTCGCCGCGTGCTGCGGCTCCGGGAGGATCCGGGAGGCCCTCCGCGCCCCGGGCTGGGCCGGCGAGCAGGCCTGCAGCGCGCGGCCGGCGCTGGCTGGCGGCGTGTGGCGCCCGGGCGGCGGGGATCGGGATGGGGGGGCGGCGGTTGTCGCAGTGGCTGGGCCCCACCGCCGCCCGAGCGTGCTCTGCACCAAAGCCTTTCGGGGCGTTCCCGGCCGCGGAGCCCGCCGAGGCTTCCCCCCGCAACTCTTGACCTTGGTGTGTGTGTAACCTGCTTCCGGAGGCGTTGGGGGGGAGAGGGGGGAGTCCCGGCGAGGTGCGGGGCTGAGGAAGGTTTGTTTGCCGACATGGACGAGCCGGAGACCCGGGACTTAATGCCTCTGAATGCAATGAGCCAGCAAAGGCCTCTGGGGCCCCGGCCTCCCGCCCCCGCCGGCAGTCACGCGAGAGAGCCGGGCCGGCGCTGCGGCGGCGAGAGGTCCGCCGGGGTCGTGGGGTGAGCGGAGCGCGGGCGGCGCGGGGCCGCAGGTGCCGGGCCCGCCCCCGGCCACGCCGCCCGCCCGCCCGCGGCCCCGGAGGCTCCTCCGCACACGGTGTCGCGCAGGAACCGGCGCGGCCGCTTCATTGAGCGCCGGCGGCCAATGAGGGCCGGGCCCCGCCGAGAGCCGGCCCGGCCGGGTGCGGCCAATGGGCGGCCCGGGAATGCTGGCTGCGCGCTCCGCTGTCGCCGGCAACAAGCCACTGGCGCAGGCGATCCGGGAGGACACGTGCTGCCGGGACTCGAAGGCTGTTAGGTCTTGAAGGGTTGAGTCTCTGGTTAGAAAAAGGGTCGGGGTGGCTCACGTTGCAGGTCTCGGTTTTTTTCCAAAGCTCGGCGCGACGCCGAACAGGTTGACCCCGTGGCCAGGCTGCATCCTCGGCGCTGTATGTTAGAGGAAGCAGTTACTTTTCTTACAAGTGTTACGTGGGAGCTTACGTTTCCTCCCTTTCACCATGTGGGGAACTCCCTGTTGTTGGTGATACACTTTGAAAAAATGATTTAGAAAATCTTACTTAAAAAAAAAAAAGAATAGCCTTGTTTTGCCCAGACTCACTAATTTTTTTTTTTTTTAAGTTTTATCTGTAAGGACACGTTCTTAATAAAGGGACGAGGGCTTTACCCTTTCTCCAAGTTATTGGTAGAAATGCCAGAATGTAAGCTTGGGCGTGTGTGTGGTTAAGAGTTCCTTGAGTCCAGGAGAGAGGCTTATAAAACGAAGGGCAGCTTGCTTGCTTTAAATACTTGAGAACCACTTTTCCTTTGTGCCTTTATCAGTAGCAGTTATCTTACTGCTTGAATATGGCTCATGAAATGGCAAAAGTTTAATCTTCAAGGACAGAATATTCTGTTTTGTACAGTTCACAATTTAGTGCTCGTTTTGTACATATTTAACATAAGTTGAATCACTGTTTTGAGAGTTTTCTCTAAGATGTTTCAGCTGTTTTAAAAAAAATTTTAAATATATTTTATTGATTTGTTTTTATTTTATTTTTATTTTTTTTACAGAGAGGAAGGGAGAGAGATAGAGAGCTAGAAACGTCGATGAGAGAGAAACATCGACCACTGCCTCTTGCACACCCCTTACCTGGGCTGTGCCCGCAACCAGCGTACATGCCCTTGACAGGAATCAAACCTGGGACCTTTCAGTCCGCAGACCAACGCTCTACCGCTGAGCCAAACCGATTTCGGCTGTTTCAGCTGTTTTAGATGGAGTAACTAAGAACTAAAAAAATCTATCGATTTAACTGAGAAGTCCATTGTTAGGCTTTTTTGGGAAAGTTTTTCCGTGATCTGTCAGTCAAACAATGCACCGGGTAGGTTATGTTACTAGGAGATTTTAAAAGTACCTGAAAAAAATGTTAGATGCAAGTAGATAAATCACTTAGATAACCTGGCCAGAGGGTGGAAGGATAATTGTCATCTAGAAGATGCATAATGAAATGATGCATGGCCTCTGGAATGTCTAGATTTTAATCAAACAACATTTAATGACTAGCTGTGTGGTATATTTTCACCTCTAAAATGGAGGTGATAATGGTACCTACTTCATGGGGTAGTTGTGAGGATTAAGTGGGTTAGTGTATATATAGTGCTTAAAAACAGTGACACTTAGTAAGTAACCGCTGTACAAATGTTATAAGTGTTTTATATTATCTTTAGAACAAAGTTAATCTCTCCCACCCCCCTCAATCAAGGGTGAAGAATTAAGTATATGAGATTGTAATTTAAAAGGCTACACAATAATTTGATGTAGTTCTTTTTTTAAATATATATATATATATATATATTATTGATTTTGTACAGAGAGGAAGGGAGGGAGAGAGTTAGAAACATCCATGAGAGAGAGTGATCGATCAGCTGCCTCTTGCACACCCCCTACTGGGGATATGCCCGAAACCGATGTACATGCCCTTGACCGGAATCGAACCCGGGCCCTTCAGTCCCCAAGCCGACGCTCTATCCATTGAACCAAACCGGTTTCGGCTTGATGTAGTTTTTATTAAACTAGAGGAGATAGTGTCACTGGGAAGCTTTTAGATTTATCATTCTTTAGAAGGATTAATATCATGAAGCAACCTTTAGCAGTATTGTTTTTATTGAATAATATAAAAATTTGGAAGCTAGAAATCCTTGCTTGTCCTTGCCTCCTGTCCCTACTCTCAGTAATTACATTAAAATGTAAACAGTGGAAGGTTATAATAAAAGATTTTAATAGATTTTACTTTATATCAAATGTAAAACCCAATGACATTGAGAATGAGCAAGCACAAATGTTCTAACAGGATTACTACACATTGAATTTGTCATTTCGTCCCATAAAGAAAATTCTGGGCCCAGGTGGTTTCACTGGAGTGTTCTCCCTAACATTCAAGGAAGACATTATTCCAGCCTTTCACACATTCTTTTGAATAGATACTTTTCCCAGCTCATTTTGGGATTAGCATAATTTTGATATCCAAATGCTGACAGTCTGTGAAGGAACCAGAACTCCAACACTGCTGGTGAGAGTGGAAAGTGAACAAACCACTTTGAGAAATGATTTAGTAGTTTCTTAAAGATTTAATTTCTAGAAAATGCATATTAATCATACCAGTGGTTGCCTAAGGGTTGGGAGTAAAGAGAAGGGTGTGGACTATAAAGAAGCCTGAGGGACCTTTGGGGAGTGGTAGAAGTGGTCACTATCTTGTGATTGATAGTTTTACTTAGGTGTGTATGTCAGGAATCTTGTAGATAAATACAAAGATGATAAGAATTTGCCCTAACCAGTTTTGGTCTGTGGGTATTACTTCTGCCTGCGTACTGAAGGGTCCCAGGTTTGATTCCAGTCAAGGACATGTTCCATGGTTGCAGGCAAATACCCAGTAGGGAGTGTGCTGGAGGCAGCTGAATCAGTGTTTCTCTCTCATTGATGTTCCTAACTTTCTATCTCTCTCCCTTCCTCTATGTAAAAAAAACAAACAAACAAAAAACAAAAAAAATATATTTTTAAAACAATCTGATTATTTTTGCATAATAACTTTATCTTTTCAGTGATTCTCACCGTGCATATGATTGAATTGCCTCACAAACAGGAATATTAATTTAGTTGTTATTAGCATATATGTTGTATTTACTGCTACAAGCCAAAGAGTAATTTTGGTTGCTGTTGAGCTCTCTCTGCCCTCCCCCCAAGTATGTAAACTAAGCAATTTGCGTCTGTATGAAATCAACTTAGAGCATTATATAGCCCCAAACTCTATGTACAATAATAAAGATGAATGTGAATTTGGAAAATTGCTGAAATGATTTTAGAGAAAAGCTGCTTTTGTGATGTATAAAGACAAAAATATTTAATTGGAAGTGGTGTGGAGCTTGAAGAATTGTAACATGAAAATAATTCCAAAGATTTTGAACCAAGAGAGAAAGCCATAAGGTAATTTTGAAGGCAATATTCTAGCAGAGTTTGAGGAAGTGGTAATCAGCCAAAGAAAGAAGTATAATATGAAAAATCTGGCTCTTAGTATAACAGCTTGTCTTTTGAATACAGATTTTTTAAAAACTTTGTTGAAACAAAAAGTTATGAAAATCATAATGCAAACGTAGTTTTCACAAACTGATCACACTCGTGTCACTAAAGTTTAAGAACTATAACTAGGCAGATCTACTCCTGGGGTAATCAGTATCCTCACTTCTAACATACTGCAGATATGGAATCCTTTAGTTTGCATCAACCAAGGCCTCCACAGTCAACATTGTGTTTGAGGTTTTGTAGTTCATTCTCATTGTTGTGCTTGTAGTTGTTTTGTGTTGATATACCACAATTTATCCATTCTACTGTTATGGACATTTGAATATTTTCTAGTTTGCTAATACAAATATATTACATGTGTCTTTTATTGAACACTATGTATTAGGTCAGAGAGTGCATATATCTAGCTTGAGGGTTCCAGTAGCACCATAACTTCATCTAACACTTGTCTTTTTATTTTTTTTAATTTATTTGAACAAATCAAGATTTTGTCATATAATAAAACAAAATATAAAACTTAGAACTGAATCGCTTGACCCTTTCTCTTATATCCTCCCAGTTCAAAATGCTTGCATCTCTTAATGGCCAGCATTCTCTTGGATCTGCAGTTAGGCTAAAGGCATTCAAGCCTCAGCACAACCTTTGTAGTTTTAGCCTTTTTTAAAAAAAATAAGCTTTGTCTGCCCACCATAACCACTCTGCTTCCTGTCATAATGCCACCTGCCCTGTGCATACAGAGAATCCTTGCCCTTTTTTATATATATTGATTTTTTAAATTTATTTATTTATTTTTTTACAGAAAGGGAGAGAGATAGAGAGCTAGAAACGTCGATGAGAGAGAAACATCGATCAGCTGCCTCTTGCACACCCCCTACCAGGGATGTGCCCACAACCAATGTACATGCCCTTGACTGGAATTGAACCTGGGACCTTTCAGTCCACAGACCAACGCTCTACCACTGAGCCAAACCGGTTTCGGCTCCTTGCCCTTCTTGTACTTTGTGGGGCTGATGCTTGCCAAACTTCGCACAGAAAATTCACTGGGTTTTAGGGATGTTCCGCTCACCAGTTTGCGAGAGCACTATCAGCAGGGATAAATAACACTTGCTTTTTTAATTTTAACTATTATGTGTAGAATGTATTTCCCATCATTCTAACGGAGGCTAGCTTCCTTTTTTTTTATATCTTTGTCACATAGATATCTTTGTGAAATGTTCAAGTATTATTTTTTTTCTCGGGTGACTTTATAGTTCTTAATATGTTATGGATGAATTCTCTGTCCAATATGTGTATTATAAATATACCCTCTATGGGTTTCCTTATTACTGATACCTTTGAAAATAGAAACACATAAGTTTAATATAGTTCAATTTATTAATATTTTCTCTTTGATGGTTAGCAGTTTTTATGTACTATGTCACGCACGACATAAGAAATATCCAAACCGGTAGAGCGGTCTGAAAGGTCCCGGGTTCGATTCCGGCCAAGGGCATGTACATTGTTTGCGGGCACATCCCCGTAGGGGGTGTGCAGGAGGCAGCTGGTCAATGCTTCTCTCTCAACGACGTTTCTAGCTCTCTATCTCTCTCCCTTTCTCTCTGCAAAAAATCAATAAAATATATATATTTTAAAAAACAGAATAGACAATTCTTTTACATTGGTGAGTATAGGATACTTAACTGAACAATTAACATGAAAACAGTGAGGGTTCTTTGGTTTGCTCTGGTACAGTGATTGTGCCCTGAGGGGTCTGGGAAAGAAAATGACTAAGATGTGTTGAAAGGTAGTTGCAAAAAACACAAAAGGCTCAGTTAAGAAAAAGGTTGACCTTTGTCAAGGAATATTCCTGTTTAGTACAGGATTACCTGCCACGACTCACTTTTATTTTTTATCTCTATCCTTTTTTTTTTTTACTTAACACTTACAGACGTCCCCATCCCACCCTTTCCTCTGGCCACCACCACAGTGTTGCCTATGGATTAATGCATTATAGGTTCTTTTGTTAATCTCTTCATCATTTTCCAGTTTCCCCTCCTCTCAACTATCAGTCTGTGGTTTGTATCCATGCCTCTGTTTCTATTTTGTTCTGTATATTTTGATCATTAGATTCACTTTTAGTTAGGAAGTTTTCATTTCAGACCATCTTAGGTGGTTCTTTCCATCTTTGAGTTTGTATGGCAGCCAATGCAAGGCTCCCCTGAGCTTGTCCACAACTATTTGAGATATCTTTGTGCATCCCTCAACATTGTTTTACCTCTCATGTTTATATCTGCAGTCCACCTGGAGCTGATTTTTTTTTTTTTTTTAATGTGGCATGAGGGAATAGAACACATGTAAAGTAAAATAGACATCTTTCCAAGCAATTTTGTAATACTGGTAATCTTTTACTAATTTCTCAATGGAGATCAAAGGGACACATATAATTGAGGGGAGGGGGTTATTTTTAATAGAAAAATTTGTCTGGTATGGGCTGAGTTAAAGAACACTGGTTAACCATCTGTTGGTGGAAAGCATATTGAAGTAAATAAGGAAAGGATGATGTGTTCTAAAACTGAATTGTTTCATAGGGTATTTAAAGTTGAAATGTAAAAAAGAGTAGTATCTCAACCTGTAGTTTTGTCTACTGATTTTTCAGATTTCAAGAGTATGTATAAAAGTGTATGCATGCACTAAGTTGGACCAAACAAAAGTCTTATTTTAATGGCAGCTTTGGAATGGATGGAAATAATGGGGAGGTAGTCTGTCAGAAAATAATAAATTTGGTTGGCCCTGAATCAAGGCCAGCAGTTTGCTGAAACTGCTGGTTTCAAGCAGGAGCCTAAAGAAATGTCTTTCTATGGTCTGTTGGCCATTTTAGAACTTAGGAAATGTAATGGTCAATTCATTAGAAAGAAACATCTGAGTAATAATAAGAAATTTGGTTTTAAAAAGTTTAACTTTTTCTTTAAGGACATAAAGTAGGCTTTTGCTTTTGAATTCATCACAAATTTGACCTATTCTTAGTAAGAGGTAGGTGGGTTCAGGTGGGAAATTCTAGTGGAAGTAAAGAGAATAAATAAAAATTTCATTAATTGTGAGAAGCTTCCAGGTAAGGTATTTTTACTTTTATAAGCTAAAATATAGTATTAGGGGCAGTTGGAAAGATAGTAAATCACACCTCAGCATTAATTTTCCCAGAACTCGTGTCTTATTTGACTACAGTATTGCAAAATTGATAATTTACATTAAATGAATTTACAACCCATTGCTAAAAAAAACTTTTAGTGTAAATGCTTGGGAGTAGAAAAATTTCCTGTTAATTAAATTCATTACATTTCTAACAGTTTCAAAAAAGTTTGAACTGCTGTCTCTAAACCACTTTGCTTTAAGAAGTGCACATTGAAAGTACCATAAACAATTATACTGATAGTGATTTAAATTTGGGTTAGAGATTTAAGATGGAGAATACTTTGATTATTGGGTTTGTTTAAAAAAAGAAAAAAGAAGAGTACTTATTTCTCTAGATATCTTGAATTATTAGGTCTAGTAATAATTAATGTCGTTTTCTAATACTTTTTAAAATCTAATTTATTTAAACAATACAACAAAATTTAATCAACAATATAGTTGCCGTTGTTTTCTACTACTTGTGCCCAACGCTCAGGAAGCATTTTAATCCCTCTGTTGTAAAATTCTTGTGATTTTGATGCAAAAAATTCGGTCAATGCATTTTTGAGGCATTCTTCATTATTAAATTTTTTTCCAAGAAGAAAGTTTTGCAAAGAACGAAACAAATGATAATCGGAAGGGGCAATATCAGGAGAATGTGCAGGTTGAGGGAGAACTTCCCATTCCAACTGGCGCAGTTTTTCAGCAGTGATTCTTACAGTATGCGGTCGTGCGTTATCGTGGTGAAGAATTACGCCCTTCCGATTAATCAGCGCGGGTTCTTTTTCTCTTAAAGCTTGGGCTAACCTTTCCAATTGGGCACTATACACTGCACTTGGAATGGTTTGGGTAGATGGTAAAAGTTCATAATGAAGAATTCCTTTAAAATTCCACCAAACACACAACATCACTTTTTTCGCATGCAAGTCAGGTTTTGGCGTGGGCTGCGGAGCCTCATTTTTGTCCAACCATTGAGGCCGCCTTTTCAAATTAACATACAGCACCCATTCTTCATCTCCGGTAACAATTTGCTCTAAAAACGGCAAACGGTTTTAAGACGAGAGAGGAGCGAACTGCAAATTGTGACTCTTTGAATATGGTTGTTGTCGGTAAACTCATGAGGAACCCATTTTCCAAACTTTTGGACTTTGCCAAGTGCACGCAATTGATTGGAAATTGTTTTTTGTGAACAATTTAAAGTTGTCGCAAGCTCTTGTTGGGTAATTTGAGGATTTTGCACCAAAAGAGCTTGAAGAGCTTCTTGATCAAAATTGGACACACGGCCTCGACCACTCTTGTCATCTAACGAAAAATTTCCCTCGCGAAATTTCTCAAACCAACGCTGGCATTTTCTGGCGCTAACTGCATCTTGACCAAGAGCACTACAGATGTTTTTTGCAGCCTCACTTGCTTTTCTTCCTAATTGGAACTTGTAAAGCATGCAGTGCCAAATATGCTCTTCATCCGCCATCTTCTTAGCCCTAGTTTTGCAACAAAAACCAAACCAAACACAAACTTTTTCAAGCAAAACTTGTTAATTGCATTTCACACGTTCTGTAGATACCACGTGTTTGAAGGTTATGTCAATACAAGTCAACGCCAAGCAAGATTTTAAACCAATGTTTAAAAACGACATTAATTATTACTAGACCCGATAATTGCCCTAAGAAGGCATGCTCAGAATTTGTTTTGATCAAGGCTAGGCTTTGTTGGAGAATAGTCTTATGTTTTAGGGTATGACCCAAAGACTGCTATCTTGGTAAGGTGTAGAAGCCTGAATGTAAGGAAAGACGTGTTATTAGGTAGTCACAGTTGAGGTCAGCTTCAAATAGGCTTTTTTAGTAAATTGCTTTAAGAAAGTAATCCATTAGTGGAATCTAATCACATGGAGGTCTTTTAAATGTAAACTTTCAAGGGCTATCTATACTGTCTGACCTATTGGATCTCAGAGTAGGATCAGACTCAATTCTAATTCCTTAGATGATAAGGGTGAAGACCCTCCAGCAGCATTGTTCCCTCAGTCATTTACATTTTTTTAAAATATATTTTATTGACTTTGTACAGAGAGGAAGGAAGAGAGATAGAGAGTTAGAAACATTGATGAGAGAGAGTCATCGATCAGCTGCCTCTTGCACACACACACACACACACACACCCACTGGGGATATACCCGCAACCAAGGTACATGCCCTTGACCGGAATCGAACCTGGAAACCTTCAGTCCCCAAGCCGACACTCTATCCGGTGAGCCAAACTGGTCTGGGCCATTTACATTTTTAATTGTAGTTTTAAGAAATCAAACATGACATTTATAATTTTAACCACTTTTGAGTACAGTTCAGGATTGTTAAGTATATTCTTACTGTTGTGCAACAGTTCTCTAGAACCTTTTATATCTATAAAGTACTCTTTTCCCTTCTTTCTCCCCCAGTCCTTGATAACTGCCTTTCTACTTTCTCTATGATTTTAACTACTTTAGATACTTCATATGACTGTTTGGGCACCTCGTTAGTAGAATCACAAAGTATTTGTCCTTTTGTGACTGGATTATTTCATTTAGCATAATGTCATGTCATTCATGTAGCAAGTGATAAAGTATTTTCTTTAAGGGTGAATTATCCTTTATATGTACAATATATTCCACATTTTCATTATCCATTAATCTCTTGATGGACATTTGGGTTGCTTCCTATCTTTTGACATTTGTGAGTTATAATGAAGATGGATGTACAAATACCTCTTCCAGATCTTGTTTTGAATCCTTTTGGATACATACCCGGAAGTAGGATTGCGGGATTGCTAGATCACCAAAGGTACACTATTGTTACAATTTCTACACATAATTGTTCCTTGCCATCGCATGTTATTCCCCCACCCCACCCCCGATTTTTTTTTTTTCATCCTAAAGAGTATGAAGTGTTTTTGATTAGCATTTCTTTTATGATTTGTGTAGAGCACCTTTTCATATGCTTGTTGGCCATTTTTTAAACTGGGTTGCTTTTGTTTTTAGAGTTTCTTGTAGATTCTGAATATTGACTTGTTAGATATATGATTTGCAAATATTTTCTCTAACATTCTGCACATTTTCTTTTCACTCATGTCGAATGCTTTCCTATGATACACTGAAGTTACTAAGTTTGATGTAGTCCTGTTTGTCTATTTTTGCTTTTGTTGCCTGTGCTTTTTGTGTTTCATCCAAGAAAACATTACCAAATCCAGCGTCAGACTTTTCCCATAAGCCTTGAACCCATTTTTAGTTAACTTTTGCATATGGTAGGGCTGTAACTTCACTCTTTTGTGTGGAGACCCAATTTCCCCAACATTTAATGAAGAGGCTGTTTTTCCCCAGTTGTGCAGTCAGGCAGGCCTGGCCAGTGCCTCAGTTGTTGAGCATCATCCCATGCACCAGAAAGGCCACCGGTTCCATCCCAATCAGGGCACCTGGCCAGACTGTGGGCTTGATTGCCAGTAGGGAGCATGCAAGAGGCAGCCATTAGACTCTTCTCAGCCTTATTTCTGTCTCATAAAATCAATAAGAACTTTTTTTTTTTCTTTTGGTTAACCCTCACCCGAGGATATTTTTCCATTTATTTATTGTTGTGTGTGTTTGTTTTTTAGGGAGAGTGGAAGAGAGAGAGAAAGACAGAAACATCAATGTGAGAGAAACACATAGATTGGTTTGCCTCCATCACGTGTCCTTGGCCGGAATCAAGCCTGGGACCCTTGACCCTCTATCCACTGAGCCAAACTGACTAGGGCTAAAAACATTTTTTCAATTTAGTCACTTGCCTATTTTATGTATAACTGAGTCAGCTGATGTAGACATCTGTCTTATCATTTTAATTGTATGTTTTCTCATGTAAACACCTCAACTTATTCTATTTTTTATTAGAACACACACACACACACACACACCGCAGGGAGGAAGGGAGAGAGATAGAAACATCAATCAAATGAGAATCATTTGCCTCCTGCATGTCCCCTACTGAGGGGGATCAAGCCTGCAACCTTGACATGAATCAAACCTGGGACCCTTTAGTCTGCAGGGCGACACTTTATCCACTGAGCCAAACCAGCTAGGGCTAGACCACCTTCTTTAAGGAAGCTTTAAATATAAAATATGGCTTTTCATTCATGTTTTGCTTTTCAGGCATGGTGACTGAGATCATTCAGTCCATATACTGCCATTAGTAAAGAAGCACACTACTTAGGGATCATTTATCATGATCTGGCAGTATTTTTTAGTACTTTACTTTTAAGTTAGGTTTCTCAACCTCAGCACTTTGACATTTTGGGCTGTATAACTATTGTGCCCCACTTACCTGTGGTGTAGCAGCATCCCTGGTCTCGACCAACTACATGTCCCTGATGACCAAATGCCACCGATGTGGTGACCAAAAATGTCTCTAAATACTGCCAAATGTTTCTGGGTGACAGTGGTCCTCAGTTGGAAACCTGTGAGGTGAGGTGGTGGCACTTAAGTAAATAAAATATAATTCAAATTGGAATATGTTTGTTTATCTATGACTTCTCATTGTTTTATAACACCTTGCAATTGTGTTACATTTTGAATATCTTTTGCAATATTTTCCAATCACTAAATCAACACTATGAAATATATCCCAAAATTGGCTTCTGCTTTGCTGTCAGTTTATGATTTATTGAACTCATCTGTATTTAAAACGTAAGTAAAATAACAATAACTGACAAAAAAAAAGTTTTGCAAAATAGTTTATACTCTAGTCTAGGTGTTAGAGTGTGTGGGGATAAAGCACAGACACCTTCCACCATACTGAGCTGGCTAACTTGATACTATCTCACTTTGAAATCACAAGCAAGTAATTCAGAAAATGCCTTAGTCACCTGTACAAAATACTTGTCCTTTTTCATTATTAAACTTGGACATAAAGCAGGGCACTAAAAATCTTTCCCTAACCAGGAGTCAGCAAAAATCTGTAAAGGGCCAGTTAGAAAATTTAAAATTTTGCAAGGCAGCTGGTACAGTCCATGTTGCAACTACTCAGCTCTGACCTTATAGGGAGAAAGCAACCACAGACACTATATAAATGAGTAGGTGTGGCTAGACTCCAATAAAGCCTCATTTTATTTACAAAAAGACTTATTTTTCCCACAGGAATGTAATTAAATGATTTGCTGGAATTCTTAGCTGTTTTGGTGTTTTTCACCATTCACTTAATGCACAAGTATAGCACTGTACTAATTTCTTCAGTTTTATTTTTCTGTCACATCTTTTTTGCTGGGGGCCTCCCCCCATTTATTATCTAGAATAATAAAAGCATAATATGCTAATTAGACCGGATGCCCTTCCAGATGAAAGCGGGTCTTCTAGGGAAGCCTGAGTTCCTGGTGCCTGCCAGTGGCCAGAGGGAAGCCAGGGAGAGGAAGGCCTACTCTTGCACGAATTTCAGGCCTCAGGCGCTCTCTAGGATTATGCCTTTATAACCACTTGGTTGGTAGACAATCCAACTGTGTTTAAGATGTTTTCACACAATTGCTTTCTTTCACACTGTGACTTTGGAAAAATAATGACTGCTGGAGGATTTCTGTTTGGTTGCAGAGTTTAAGTAACAATGAGTGACTTACAGGAGTACTGGTTTCCATTAAGGTGGAATAAGCACCTTGCTAGATGCAACTAAAAACCCTGGACAGAATGCATAGTGAGGGCTCTGAAAAGTAAATGTTAGCAGGTGAGTGGAAGAAGGAAACCAGAATTCAAAATGCCACTGAAACAGCCATGGTTTCTGTTTTTTCCTCTGGAATCTCCTATGGTAGTTTCAAAGGCTGCCAGAAACCTGGAACTGCACACCAGATGCAAATAAAGAACTCTAAGAAGTCCTCTTTTTCTGGTCTGTAAAGACAGGAAGGAGGGGGTCCCTTTGGCTCAAAGAGAATGGATGGGATCCCCTTTTGGTTTAGTTTAGTTTTGTTTTTTCTTCTGTTCTTTCCTGCCACAGACAATGCAGTCCTGTAGTAATTGTAACCAGGCAAATGCTTAAATTCCAAAGAGGGGGAAATGTTTTTGACCAGTAGAACTGTGGTCCCAAGATGGAATAGCATCAGGGATATATCCCTGTTGTTTTTCCCTCTGTCATCACCCCATTTGGCCCAAGATAGACAGATAATCACAGCCAGCCTGTTGCAGAGTGGGAAACCTAAAGCCTTGGCTTTCTAGCCAAAGGACCAAAAAGTTCCCCTGCTTCTGCCTTTGAGCCAGAAATTGTCAGAGCTATTATGGAGAGGGGAGAGAGTTGAAGAAAGTGAATCCCATGAAGATTTATATGAACACCCCTGAGCTGTTCATGTTTGGCTCTGACCCTAAACAGAAGATCCAAGGCTTTGAGAACTGATAGCTCACCTCCCAGTACCAGACTGGCCACTGAGTGCAGGGTAGATCTGAATACCATCCTAATATACTAACTAGACTGGAGGCAGAAAGACCTTCCTGATGACCTTCCAGGGAAAGCCTGGGCTGCAAGGACCAAGTTCCTTGCACGAATTTCATACATTGGGCCTCTAGTAGCATGCCTAATAATAGCCTTCCCTAGCTAATGAAATCATATCATAACCCATAGAAAAAGTTGTATAAGAACTTGAAGACTAAACCATAACATTTCAATTGCTTGCTAAAACGATTGTTAAATCAATATGCTCCATAGGATTTAAATAAGATTTTAAATTCTATAACTTGGCCTTGCTGGTGTGGCTCACATCATCCTTACCTGGGTTGCAGATTCAATCCCGGTTTGGGCATGTGTGGGAGGCAGCTGATAGATCTTTGTTTCTGTGTGTGTGTGTTCTCCCCCTCTCCCCCAAACATTTTTTTTTTAAAATATAACATAATGTTCAAGCTGCAATGATGAATTGCTCAATTATACAGATCAGGGTATTCTCGGTGTCTCTCAAAGGAAGACAGTCAACATACACCAGCCTTGAGGTGATGTAGATCAAGATTTAAAGGCAGCTGTCATAACCATTTTATAAGTCAGAGTGAATGTTCTCAAAATGAAAGAGAATCTTAGCAGAAAAATAGAAGATAGAACTTAAAAATATAACAAAAATGATTACTGGAATAAAAATTATTTCATGGCTTAAGTAGAAGGCACAATGACAAAAGAGTGAATGAGTTTATCTAGTCAGCAACACAGAATAAAAGCTGAGATGTGAATGTAAGTCATGAAACCATAAAAATCTTAGATGAAACCATAAGCAGCAAAATCTCAGATACCTTTCATAGCATTATGTTTACCCATACATCTCCTGAGCAAAGGGAACTAAGGAGAAAATAAACAACTGGGACTATCAAAATAAAACTTAATGCACAGCAAAAAAAATCAACAAAATGAGAAGGAAGCCCACTGTATGGAAGAACATATTTGGCAATGATATATTTGATAAAGGTTTAATATCCAAAATATATAAGAAACTCATATAACTTCTTATTTATACATACCTTTTTTCCTTTGTTTTTTGGAACTTATACAACTTAACCAAAGGAAGACAAACAGCCCAATTAAAGAATGGGCAAAGGCCCAGCCAGCATGACTCAGTGGTTGAGCGTCGACCTATGAACCAAGGGGTTGCTGGTTCTATTCTAGGTCAGGGCACATTCCCTAGTTGGAGTGCCAGTTTACTTAGTTGTATATCTATATTGCTTCAGTTTTGCTCTCTATTATTGTCTGTACTACAGACTTTCTACTCTATTGAAATAGGCATTTTCCCATTTCATTAGAGCCACATTGTATCGATATTCCCAAGATCTTGTGGAAATGCTTGTTCTGTTGAATTGCTAGCCAAAGGCTTTTTTTTTTTTCCTTTATTTTTTGATGTTTCTAATTTTTTAATATGGTTTTCTTTGGTTTCCTTTATATACACACACACACACACACACACACACACACTAGTGTCCCAGTGCACAAATTCATGCACATTGAAAGGAAATTAATTAGAAGAAATATTTTAATATTGCTATTTGTGTCTTGCTAATGAAAAGAAAATAGGATTCTACTGAGTCTACTACCTACTCTAGGACTTCTATGAGAATCAAATGAGATGAGGCATGGGAAAACACTTTATAAACATTTGGTTAAACTGTAAAAGGTTTGCACTTGGCCATAAAGCAAGCCGGGCTTTTGGGCTGAAGAAACTGCAAGGAGGCTAGTCCCTAGGGAGAGGAAACCAGGCGTTGCTAAGTGACATCATTGCCCAGCACCCATAGCCACCGTTTCTGGGCTGGGCTGGGCTGGGCTGGGCTGGGCTGGGCTGTGGGCCACATTTTGTGCCATGGGTGTTGGCTGTGATTTGGTGGGGTGTTGCTCTGGCGAGGTGGCAGGGCCTGTGTCCTACTTGGGTGAAGGTGAAGGTGAGCGTTGGGTTTATCAGCACCAGTTCCTGGAGCTGATTATTTTTAAATTAGAGGCGCAGTGCACAAAATTTGTGCACAGGTAGGGTCTCTAGGTCTGGCTGGTGATCAAGGCCTTCTGGTTGCCAACTGGGGCCTCCCTTCATTTTGCACTGCCCTCAGGTAGTTGGTGCACATCATAACAAGTGATAGGTCTCCCAAACTTACATGGGGACATTTTGCGTATTCAGCTTTTATATATACATAGATGGCCAGTGTGGTTCATGGCAACTCCTACATTGAGCATCTGCCCCCCTGGTGGTCATAGCTACCGGTCAGACAGACGGACACTTAGCCTTTTATATATATTAGAGGCCCATACACGGATTCATGCAAGAGTAAGCCTTTCTTTCCCTGACTGCCGGCACCCACTTCCTTGCAGCCCTGGCTTCATCTGATAGGACGTCAGGTCTAATTAGCATATTATGCTTTTATTATTAGAGATAATTGATTTCAGAGAGGAAGGGAAAAAGAGAAACATCAATGATGAGAGAGAATCTCTGATTAGCTGCCTCCTGCATGCCCACAACTTGGGCATGTGACCCCAACAAGAATCAAACCCCGGACCATTCAGACAATAGGCCAATGCTCTAGCCACTGAGCCAAATGGGCCAGGGCCTTGGTTTCCTTTTGAATTTCCTCTGTACATGGTTTATTCATGGTATTTTGTTTATTTGTCTTTTTCTTAGTAAAATACTAATGTCATCTTATTTGATGGGTGTCAATATAGATAAGTAACTTTGGAACAAAACTAAATGTTGATATTTATAAGGAGCTACAATAATAATGTACCAACAAATACACAATATGCTTTGTTGATCTTTGAAAAACTCTTTTAAATATGATTTATAATTTTTGAGAGTAGGCAAATAGTATGATGAATTAATCATCTTTTTTGTTAAATAATAGATCCGAATGGGACATACTTTTGAAGGATGTGCAATGTTCAATCATAAGTGTGACAAAAACTGACAAGCAGGAAGCTTATGTACTCAGGTAAGTCCTGTAAAACAAGTGTTACCTAACATATTTCTGACTGAATTATACTATATAGAGTAGGGGTGTCGAACTCAATCAGAGAAGGGGTCAAAATATAAAATCCAGCCTAAATCGCGGGCCAAATGGTTTACTGAACAGTCATAAACTGTCATTGTGATGGAAACACAGCGGAGTGCAGTGATGACAGTGCGGTGCGGGCCACATTGCAAGGCCTGGCGGGACGGATTTGGCCCGTGGGCCTTGTGTTTGACACATGTGATATAGAGAATAGCAAATTGTTCCTCTGGATTTTAGTCTTAATTTAAAAAGACGTTGTAAAATAAAATGTTTATTCAGATATCTCTAGTAGATTTTGAAGTTTTACCTGAAAGATCTTCAAGATGGTTGCCATCTTTACCTACATGTCGTGAGCAGGAAGTATCTATAAAGAGAGTAGAATGACATTGTACCTTTACCTTGCAGATTGGGATCTTCCTTTTGGTATATGCCTCTCAATATCAGAACCTTAGGCAAAGTGAAGTTAGCAACAGAAAAAAGCCATTTAACCTTTTTATAAGTACTACAAAGATAATTTATTCAATAAGTATGTTGAATTCTTATACATATTATAATGGGCCTTGGATTGAACAACTTACCATAGAGATATAATGGTGATTAAAAACAAACATTCATTGCTTCGCTGAGCTTATTTAGTGTAAAAAGTAATGAGATGGCTGTAGAAATACATGTGAGAATGGATGGTGCAAGATGAAGTAAAGTATGAATTTAATAATGGGGGGATGGGTGAGGAGGAAAATTTAGTAAAAAAGAATGTTTGTAATGAAATAATATGTTTTATAACAAACTCAAGGACTGTTTCTGAGGGTTCTAGAACTTAATGGAAGAGGAAGACTACTGTATATTATTTGCTTCCTTGAGGTTTTAACATTTAAAATTAGCAAAAACTTATATTGTAAATTATAGTCCAACAATAGGTTAATTATATCAATAGTACATAAACAGCATTGTAATATTGTAACTTTTTTCAATTGTAGTGAGAGTAGCATGTTTGTCTCCAAGAGACGTTTCATTTTGAAGACATGTGGTACCACCCTCTTGCTGAAAGCACTGGTTCCCCTGTTGAAACTTGCTAGGGATTACAGTGGGTTTGACTCAATACAAGTAAGTAATCAAAACCATTATTTAATCCTTTAAGTTATAAATAAATTTGTATACTTATTGCTATATTCTTCCTGATGCTAAAGAATAGCAGAATGTGGAGGAAGCAGAGAATGAGTTGGGGAAAAATGCATATGGGAGAAAGAAATGAAGAAACCAGACATGTTCAATATTTAACTCCTTGAAGTGTTAATATGAAGGACAAAGAAACTAAGTGAAAGCAAGAAAAATTAATCCAGTTTTCATAATAAAATGTTGATTATGTTAAGGCAACAGTATAGAGTTAAATTCTGAAAACATTTACAAATTAAGATGAGAGCCCAGCTGATGTGGCTCAATGGATTAAGCATTATTCCATGGACCAAGAGGTCCCTGGTTCAGTTTCTGATCAGGGCACATGCCCAGGTTGTGGGCTCGATCCCTAATAGGGAGCATTCATAGAACCTAAAAGAAAGTTTTCGTTAATTTTTTTATTTATTATTTTTAATATATTTTATTGATTTTTTTTTTCTTTTTCTTTTTTCCGAGAGGGAAGGAGAGGGATAAAGCGCTAGAAACA
This sequence comes from Pipistrellus kuhlii, assembly GCF_014108245.1. Classification (NCBI taxonomy): domain Eukaryota; kingdom Metazoa; phylum Chordata; class Mammalia; order Chiroptera; family Vespertilionidae; genus Pipistrellus; species Pipistrellus kuhlii. Next base: position 30,048,879 of record NW_023425551.1, on the reverse strand, counting down.
TCAATGAAAGAGAAACATTGACCAGCTGCCTCCTGCACATCCCCCCACTGGGGATGTGCCTGCGACCAATGTACATGCCCTTGAACGGAATTGAACCTGGAAACTTTCAGTCCGCAGACCAATGCTCTATCCACTGAGTCAAACCGGTTTTGGCAGTTTTTGTTATTGGTCCTCATAAGAAACTCAAACAATATGTTCTTAATTTTTGGATTACTGACTCTTTTTCGTTGTTTCTTTTTAAAAATACTTTATTGATTTTTTTACAGAGAGGAAGGGAGAGGGATAGTTAGAAACATCAATGAGAGAGAGAGAAACATTAATCAGCTGCCTCCTGCACACTCCCCACTGGATATGTGCCTGCAACCAAGGTACATGCCCTTGTTCGGAATGGAACACAGGACCCTTGAATCCGTAGGCTGACACTCTATCCAGAGCCAAACCAGTTAGGGCTACTGACTCTTTTCTTTTTCTTTTTTAAACCAGTATTTTTCTTTTTTCTTTTTTTTAATATATTTTATTGATTTTTTCAGAGAGGAAGGGAGAGGGATAGAAAGTTAGAAACATCAATGAGAGAGAATCATAGATCAGCTGCCTCTTGCACACCCTCCACCGGGGATGTGCCCGCAACCAAGGTACATGCCCTTGCCTGGAATTGAACCTGGCGGATGCTCTATCCATTGAGCCAAACTGGTCCCGGCGACTCTTTTCTTAAGGGTATATTTTTCATTGATTTTGGAGAGATAGAAACATTGATGTGAGAAATAAACACTGATTGGTTGTCTCATGTGCATGCCCCGAAAGGGGAAGAAACCCAAACCCTGGTATGTGTCGATTGGGAGTGGAACCCATGATCCTTGAGGAAAAAGTATGACCAGAGTTACACTGGCCAGTGCTTAATCACTGACTGTTAAAGTTTAATGTACACATGTTCTCCCACAAAATTTTGGCTTACGTGTCTATTTAAATGCTTATATCAGAAACCACTGCTCTATTGTTTTGTAATTGCTATTATTTTTATGACCATCATCTGTAGACTGGGTATTTTAGTTCGTAGAAAGTCATTGATGCACTCTGTATTATTAATGCTCTGTTGAGACTTCTCCACAGCTTACAAGAGCACTTGACTCATGGATATTGGTTTATCTCCCTTTTTTAGAGCTTCTTTTATTCTCGTAAGAATTTCATGAAGCCTTCTCACCAAGGGTACCCACACCGGAATTTCCAGGAAGAAATAGAGTTTCTTAATGCAATTTTCCCAAGTAAGTTTAAATAAATAGAATTGAAACCTGCTTTATTAAAGTTTAGAGGTATATATTTTCAGAAATCTTTTATATGTGTGAAAGCACATTTATGCAAATGTAGCATGTTTATAATTAAGATAAGTGTATCAATATGGTTGATTATAAGTTATATTTGTGTGTGTGTGTGCTCACATCAGGTCATTGTTAAAGTGATAGAAAATGAAACGAATTAGTCACCTGCTAGAGGGAGAATTTATCTTGATCTAGTCACTTGCTCTGATTTATATCAAATTTAGTGGATATGAAGGCTGTGATGCCTTCATCCAGAAAAATGCACAGTGAGTGACTGCATAATCCTGTGGTAAGACACCGATCCAGCATTCTATACAGGAATTGAGCCTATTTATTAATTACAAACACAGTGAAATCATAGAAATTCTGATGAGTGAGCTTGACTCAGCAGTTATGAATCAGTTCTACATGAAAGATGGTGTTACTGCAAAGGATGTCACTTACTTTTCTTCTTACTGGGCAAGTTTTTCCCCCCATTCATTTACAAAATGTTTATTTACAGATCTTTATTTTAAAAATATATATTGAGGATATGTGGAGGGTTTTGTTTTGTTTTTTGCTTTAGAGAGAGGTGAAAAAGAAACTGATCAGTTGCCTCTCATGGCCTGAACAGATATCAAACTTGCAACTAGGATTTGAGCCTGGAACCTTTTGTTTTTCGTGTGTTTTTTTTTTTTTTTTTTTTTAACGATCTTTTTTTTCTTTCTTTCCTTTCTTTCTTTCTTTCTTTCTTTTTTTTTTTTAATATATTTTATTGTTTTTTTACAGAGAGGAAGAGAGAGGGATAGAGAGTTAGAAACATCCATGAGAGAGAAGCATAAACCAGCTGCTTCCTGCACAACACCCCACTGTGGACATGCCCACAACCAAGGTACATGCCCTTGACCAAAATCGAACCTGGGACAGTTCAGTCTGCAGACCGACGCTCTATTCACTGAGCCAAACCGGTTTCGGCCCTGCAACATTTTGGTGTATTGGGCAATGCTCCAATCAACTGAATCACTGACCATGGCTATAAACCTTTCTTTTTGAGGTGTAGCGTCAAGGAACTAAGGGTTATCTAATCCAACACCCTTACATCCTAGATAAAGCTGATAATTTAGGATCATTTGAAAATTTGACAAAGTCACTCACTGGCATGATTTTAAAAGAAAATCATATTTCTGTTGTTATCTACTAATATGAAACTAAACTGATCTAAATCAGAGAGTGCTAATTATAATTAGTGTGAATATCTACCAATTGTTAATTTACTGTGTTGAGTGAGGCTTTGAAACTATGGAAAGTATTACATAAAATAAACTTGTATTTACTTGGGAGAATAGATAAATGGGTAACCAAATTCTATTTCCTAATGGAGTTTTAGGAGAGAAGAAGCCTTAGTTTTCTCAGCACCACTTAGACTGACTCACTGGCTGCTAAAGAGAATTTCTAAATTACTGTCAGTAATTTTTTTTTTTAAGGGTAATGGGGAAAGTCTTGCCTACTTGTGAATTCATCCACTTACTTTCCTTCACTGATATTTCTGATAGGAAACAAATAGTATCATCCCAGCTATTGGAAGGGTGAGAAAAAAACCATCCTATCAAATGGAACTGTTGCATTTATTTTACTTTCTCCTCCCTCAACAGATGGAGCAGCATATTGTATGGGACGTATGAATTCTGACTGTTGGTATGTTGGACACAATCTTACGGATTTTTTTTCTTATAAACTGCTGTTGTCATTTTTAGAAATGATTTTTTACTTTTGTATAGGTACTTGTATACTTTGGATTTCCCAGAGAGTAGGGTAATCAGTCAGCCAGATCAAACCCTGGAAATTCTGATGAGTGAGCTTGACCCAGCAGTTATGGACCAGTTCTACATGAAAGATGGTGTTACTGCAAAGGATGTCACTCGTGTAAGGATTTTCAATAATTCTGGATTCTGCTTGGGGACTAAAATATATTAACACATTCTTGTTTTATTTTTTAAATTTGTATTTCATTCAATCTCTCTCTCTTCTTTCCTTTTCAGGAGAGTGGAATTCGTGACCTGATACCAGGTTCTGTCATTGATGCCACAATGTTCAATCCTTGTGGGTATTCAATGAATGGCATGAAATCGGATGTAAGTAATAATATTTGCTTAATGCTTATTTAAATATTTAAGTGTGCCCTTTCCATTATTAACACAAAACTGTTTCTCTAAGGGAACTTATTGGACTATTCACATCACTCCAGAACCAGAATTTTCTTATGTTAGCTTTGAAACAAACTTAAGTCAGACCTCCTATGATGACCTGATCAGGAAAGTTGTGGAAGTCTTCAAGCCAGGAAAATTTGTGACCACCTTGTTTGTAAACCAGGTACTTTGTTTTTTGACAATAAAATCTTCCAGAAAATAAGGGTAGTGAGGAATGTCATAAAATGGCACCTGTCAGTCAAATACGAGTTGAGATTTTTGGGATGAAAAGCTTCCTGAGTTTCATTAAAATTCTATTGGTGCTTGTTTTATATGTAGTTAATTGTTGGGCTTCCACTGCTGGCAGGATTGGTATGGGGGCTGGTGGACATAGTTATCTTATCTCACTTAAGCCCATAAGAAGGCAGCTTAAGATATTTCAAATACCATAGTTTTCTGAAGATAAATGTTTTTAAATAGTTGTGGCCTTACTGTGAATCTTTTGCAGTATGGAAGCTCTAACTATTTGTTTAATTTTCTTCCCCAGAGTTCTAAATGTCGCACAGTGCTTTCTTCGCCCCAGAAGATTGAAGGTTTTAAACGTCTTGATTGCCAGAGTGCTATGTTCAATGATTACAACTTTGTTTTTACAAGTTTTGCTAAGAAGCAGCAGCAGCAGCAGAGTTGATTAACAAAAATGAAGAAAAAACGCAAAAAGGAAACACACATAAAAGAAGGTGGTGGCTGCTTTTTAGATGTTGATACCGGGGGCCATGCTTTCCAAAACCACCACCTTGTAGTTGCAGAAAGCACTAGATGTAATGATAGTGTAATCATTTTGAATTGTATGCATTATTATATCAAGGAGTTAGATATCTTGCATGAATGCTCTCTTCTGTGTTTAGGCAACCTATGCCACTCTTGCTGTGAAATTGAAGTGCATGTAGAAAAAAACTTTTACTATATGAAACACAACACTTACGACAATTTAATTTGGTTTATGCACAGTGTAATATTTCTCCAGGTATCCTCCAAAATTCCCCACAGACAAGGCTTTCGTCCTCATTAGGTGTTGGCCTCAGCCTAACCATCCGGGACTGTTCTATTAAATTGCTGCCAGGATGTTACATCCAGTTACCTCCAATTTCTAGAACATATTCTCTACTAATGTTACTGAAAACAATTTCTACTTCATTCAGATATTTTTTGCAATGACAATTAAAAGTTTTTCTTCCACGAGTGGAGTCCTCTCAAGAAAGTTAACCATTTTGTGTACTACTGTTTTAACATTATTGCTTCCTGAGTTTGTATTCCTTTCATTGATTTTGTTCCTCATCATGGTGTCTCCCCTCCCAACCCTGCCCCAATAAAGCAATACACTGTTACACTGGGTCTATACCAATCTTATACCCCAGGGGGGGAAAGGGATAGACCCTAGGATTTAATTTTCTTTTAAGGTCAAGGGAGTTTTTATTGGCATTGGTTCTTTTAGAAGGTGGTGACAAAAGTAAACTTCTAGTGTTGATTAGCAAGGAAGACACAAATGAATTTTAGACTATCCTGGCAGAACTATATGGGAACTATGCCATTCTGTGTTCCAGTAAAACAAGATAGCTTCACATGAGGACCGTGTCTTTCTTTACTAACTTGCTAAGTAGTAGTTTTAAAAAAAAATTATCACAATATATATTAACAAGGAGAAAACAAAGGTTATTTATACTGGATTCAGTAAGTCAAATCCAATCATTCACCTAAATTTTTATTTCAGAGTGGCATGCGTGTCATTCTGTCTTGTGACCTGAAGTTCTGTGACTGTGATGCACATGATAGTGTTCTGACTTTCTGTGTTCCTCTTCTTAGTGGTGTTTTCTTCACAGTTTCAGAGGATCATGTGAATGAGAACTGTTCAGGTTATTCAGACATACGCAGTGAAGCAGAAGGCTGTCTATAAAACATACAAAAATCCAAAGTGGTCAATGGGAAATGACTAGAAATACGGGCTTTTTGGAGTTGGCCTGTTTAGTTATATTTTCAAATACTATAAGATTTAAGCAACCTAAAAAACAGCAAAGTTTACTACATTTTGAATTCTTGCCCCCCCCCCCCCATCTCCCCCTTTGTGGCTTAATGCAGTGATGTTTTTTGTTCTGTCCGTATTTATCAACGAAACACTTTTTTTTTTAAGTGTTTCGAAACAAAATCTACTTGGTTTGAAATCAAGTGGTTGGATCACTTTTGACTTATTTTAAGCACATTCTTGATTCAGAGTTTCATTGAAGAAGCTTTCAATCAATGAATCAGTTTGATTCTTAATTAGCACACAGTACCTACTGTTTTGGTGCTGATTTGAGGACCAATACTCAAAGTGGATTTTCTTGAACAGTGTCCCAGTGGATTTGATGACATGAGTTGGCTTGAGGTCTAATTTTTTTTCTAATACATTAAGATTTCTACCTAATGTTGAAAAACTACATAAATTTGTATGAAACAAGACCTAGAAAAATGAAAACTGTAGATTAAGTAGTAATTTAAATTAATCCTCGTATATTATGCTAGAGGAGGGAAACTTTTGATGCCATAATTTCTCTTCATGGTGGTGTTGGACTTAAATCAGGTGAAATGTATTTCTGTACCACAATTTAAGCTTCAATAAAAGTTTGCTTAATTGATTGTCTAGTGACATTCATAAAGTTTTCTGTTGATGTATTTTTTTAATAGTATACTCTATCAAATATTAGGCATCTAAAGTTTTTAAATTAATTGAAAAAACTATTAAATTATTATTTCCTAAGATTTGTGAGTTATGAAGACAAAAAACCTTTGAGCTCCTCTAATTGACATTCAGACTTAAACATCTTTTTTTGTTAGTGGCTTTATTACCTGAAGCTCAGAAGAACTGTTTGGACTGTGTACTGGGATATCAGAGATGAGAAAGGGTAAGTAGTAAGAATTAGAATGTGTTGCTGGGAATTGTCCAGCATGTAATAATTACAAAGCTTAGGGAGCTCAACAAGGGTTGAATCAAATGTAATTACCTGTTGGAAGGGCTGAAGGCACTTGCCCCAAAGCTGAATGGGACTGTCTGCTACTGAGAGACAGCTCAGGGCATTTTATTGCCTCCTGTTGGCAAAACACCTGAACAGCCATAGGCTATTCCCCAAAATGACAATGCTTCTATACCCAATCCTTTGAAGTGTATTATCTCCACCTTGCCTTAGGACAAATTGTGTTAATAAAAGCAGGGTCCTAAGTCAAGGAGGGGAGTCTTCAGTTCCTTTAGCTGAAGATCTTCTGACCCCAATGCCAATATATATATATATTTTTTTTTTTAATTGATTTTTTACAGAGGAAGAGAGTGACTGAGAGTTAGAAACATCGATGAGAGAGAATCATCGATCAGCTGCCTCCTGCACACCCCCTACTGGGGATGTGCCCACAACCAAGGTACATGCCCTTGACCGGAATCGGAACTCGGGACCTTTCAGTCCAGTCCACAGGCCCACGCTCTGTCCACTGAGCCAAACCGGTTTCAGCCCTGATGCCTTTGAAAATTATCTTTCTTCTTGGTGTACTCAATCATCTACGCGCAGCCCCTTTCTCCAGAATGCTGGACCCTTTGTAAGGCTGGGAAAAGAACCCCAGCAATGTTTATTTGTGAATTTGGTCTTAGAAGGAGTCAAAGGTTTGAAGGTACAATGTACAACGTTTATTACAGAACAGTCCTCATAATGGTGGAATAGAGAAGAACAAGCTGTGAGCTTCCTTTATTTAATTGATGGTTATTTCTATTAACTAGAACATAATTATAGACGATCATTTTGCCTGAAAGAACTTTTTTGTTAATTCTCACCAGAGGATACCAGTATTTTTTTCATTGCTTTTCAGAGTGGGAAGAAGGGACAGAGAAACTGGTTGCCTCTCATATGTCGTGTCCTAGTCTGAGTGAATCCACAACCCAGGCATGTGTCCTTGAACAGAATTGAACCTGAGACCCTTCAGTGTGCAGGCCAGTGCTCTGACCATTCAGGCACAACAGCAAGAGCTCATATGCATGTTTTGTGTTTCTTTGGTAAAATTTCAGCTCCTCAGTCTCCTTGGCTACAGTAATCACAATTCTGAACAGGATTTTATGAAAATGTCTATTGATAACTTAGAATAAGTTTATTAGAGAACTAGAGGCCTGGTGCATGAAATTTTGTTATGGGGTGGGGTAGGGAGGCATCCCTCAGCCCACCTACACCCTCTCCTGTCTGGGACTCCTCAGGGGGTGTCAGACTGCCAGTTTAGACCTGATCCCTCTCTCAACCACTGGCTCCCAACCACTTGCCTACCTGCCAGCCTGATCAACACCTAACTGCTCCCCTGCAGGCCTGGCTCCCCTCTCCCCCTCGCAACTGTCCTCCCCTGCTGGCGTGATCACTCACAAACTGCCCTCTCCTACTGACCATCTTGTGGCCATCTTTGACCACACGGAGGTGGCTATCTTGTGCTCTGGTGGGTCAATTTGCATATTACCTCTATTAGGATAGTTCATTGGCTTTGCAACCTGTTGATTGCTTGCTCTGTATAGCATCTTATCCTATTTAGATTTTTTTAAATTGGTTTGGGAGATATTTGAGAATGGCACAAACTAGAGGTAAGTAGACCTACTAGATGGCAACACTAGTATTCTACAGAGCATCTCACTGATGGGGAGGATGAATTCAAGCTAGCAGAATACATTTTCATTAGAGGCCTGGTGCATGAGAATTGGTGCACTTGTGTGTGTGTGTGTGTGTGTGGTGGTGGGGATGTCCCTTAGCCTCGCGCCTGCATACACTCACTGTCCGGGACCCCTCGGGGAATGTTCCCCTGCTGGCTTAGGCCCTGGGGTATCGGATCTAGGCTGCCAGACATCCCTCTGGCAGCCCTTAGGAGATCTGACTAATGGCTTAGGCCCACTTCCTCGCGGCCCTCCCCCCCTTCCCCCCCCCCAAACCACATTCAGACATCCTTAGCGCTCCAAAGGAGGTGAGTGAGGCTCCCACCACCACTGCATGAGCCCGGATTGTGGCTGGGCAAAGCCCCTGTGGGAGTGCACTGAACACCCAGGGGCAGTTCCTGTGTTGAGTGTCTACCCACTGGTGGTCAGTGGGTGTCAATGACTAGTCATTCCCGGTAGTTATGCTGTTATGGTCAATTTGCATATTATCCTTTCATTATATAGGAAATTTCACAAAATTTGAGTAGAGTATTTCTTAGCATAATACTCCCCAGGTCCCTCCATGCTGTCTCAAAGAGATCCTCCTTTTTTACTGTTGCATAGAGATACATATATTCTTTCTGATTGGTGTTCTGGATTTCTTAAGATATAGTATTTACTCTGTATACTAACAGTTGCCAACTTTTTGGACCTCGAGGACCACTAATGGCCCGTGGGCCACTGGTTGGCAACTGCTGCTTTATACAGTGCTCTCATTTAGTAAAAAAAAAAAAAAAAATTTGAGCCATGTATTGTTGAGTAGTAGTCCTTAGTATGAATGTACCCCTTTTTTTTTTTTTTTTTTTTTTAATCCACTCTGTTGAGCGTTTTACATGTTTCCTGTTCGGGGAAATAAGAAGCTGCTAGGAATGTTTACATAAAAAACTTCTGTGGCTTCTGGGTGTATATATAGTATTAAACTGCATTGCTCTGATAAATAATTTAAAATTTTTCTCAGCACTGTTTTGTATGATACTTTCTCATGCATGATTTTTAGTATTTTATGTTTCATGATGCTGGGGAATTTATTTTTCTAATTGCTAGTTTATAGATAAATAATGTTTAAATCTTGTATCATGAGACCTTGCTAAGCTTGTTTTTATTTTGCTGCTTTATTACTCTGGTTAACACTTCTAATACATATTGAGTATTAGTGATAACAGTGGGCTGTGACTAAAGTGAGGTAAGTAAGACACCAAGAGAGCAAAATTCAAGGAGGGGCTTCAGGGCGGTGGCAGTAGGCATCTGAGTGAGCACATCCTTGCATTCCTCCTGCAGGCTCTGCCTCTGTAGTGTCCTGGTCCTGCATGAAGACCGTTTTGTCTTGTTCAGATTTCAGGAAGACATTCAGTATTCCATCCATGTTTGCTGTTGGGTTTGTGTAGGTGCTTAGATAGATGGCGTCTTACGTGGTCTTTGTTTAGTTCTCATCAGGTACCCTTTTCTCCCACCCATTGAAATGGTCATAGCCTTTACTCTGTGAAGATACTATTCCTGTTTTGGGGGAGTTTAGTAATGAAACCTTAGGACTGAAAGAGGCCCCCAAACATTGTAGACAAATGTCTTGTTTTACTGCCCAGATTACTGTGCAGTGGTGGCCAATATGGCAGTGACTAAAGTGTTCTCTGAGGTGGCAACGGGAGAAACCAAAGGTGGCACATGTTCTTGAAACAGAAGCAATTTTAGTTGATTTGACACGTTGACTTTGCAAGACCTCCAATGGGTGACATCCCTCCATCTATCTGCTCACGTGGGAGGACCCCTCAAAACATCACTGACAGAAAAAAGCAGGCTTTTACACCACCTCCTTCAGCAGTGGGCCAAAACTGTCAGGAGCAATAAGGACCAAGCCTGTCTCGAGGGCTAGAGAATTATCTATACAAACAGCCCAGCATTCATGAGGAGACAAGTCTTAAGCACCCCCACAGGTGCCTCCCATCTTATCTGCTCCGGCTGCACCCTGCACCCAGCATTGATCCGCCCTCACCCACACATATACCCCCGCCCCTTGTGCATACCACTTCTAATGTCAAAACCTGTGTATTTTCCTTGGCTTTAAAATGTGCCGAGCCGTGGCTAAAGGGCATGTTGGACTGTGTGATGTTAGATGCTAGTCACAAGCACCCTGACTCCAGACAACAGGCCGCTCCCCAGTCCTCTGGAGATAAAGAGCATGTCTGCAGCCAGGCAGCCTGGAATTACCGGATCTTTACCACTTGAAAGTAAAAACTGCTCGCTTGCACAAGTGCCCGAGTCCATATTCAAACTGGCTCATCAATCACTCAGCTAAACCTTTTCTAAATAAGTCCCTTTTCCACCTAAACTAAACCTTGGTGGTTCAGTTGTCTCACATATTTAAAATTTTAGAATTATTTTCCCATCACCATGTTTGCTTGGGCTTCAGTTTTAGCATTTTAGTAGTAGGGCAGTTTGAGGTGAACTGAATTGCTCTAGAAATCAAAAAAAAAAAAAAAATCCATTTAGGAGTCAGAAATGCTGCCTTAACTAACGCCTTGAAGTCCTTAAACTTGATGCTCCCGCTCACCCATGTTTTCCTCACCAGCCCTGACTGGTTTCAAAGCTTACAATAGAAATTGTGAAACCAATGCTGATGAAACTTTGGAAGTAAAGCAGTTAAACCAATGCTGGTAGCCTTGAACAGAGTTCCCGATAAGCGTAAACTGGCAATGCATATTTAGCTTGAGGTTTTTCAAAATAGCCATATATAAAGTTTGCATGTATTGATAGTTACAATTTAGATATCAGAATTTAAGGTGCTGGTTAGTTATGTCTAGGCAGCATAATTACATTAAATGTTTAAAGGAAACTGGTTCACTGTAATAAGTAGGTTAAACTGCAAGAATGTTCTGTGAGTTTACAGTGCTGATTATGAGTTAAATTTAAGTCATAGTGCTAGATGATGAGAATAATAAAAATGAGCCACTGTCACAACCTAACAGGAAGGTGACCTGGTGATAGGTATGTGGTGCAAGAGCACAGAAGAGTGCCTTTTGCTTAAGGAGGTTGGGAAATAAAATTGGAAGAGGTCATCTTTGAACTAACAGCTCTACGAGCCAACTAAATACCAAGCCAGGATGTGATACTCATTGTAAGGCAAATATTTTTTAAAAGGTCAAGGTGAATTGCTTCCTCTAGAAATTTCAAGAATCCATTTAGGTGGAGGGGTTGAAAGTTGAGGGAGAAGGGGAAGTGGTTACCATGGTGGTGGAAAGATTGTGGTGGATGCTAAACTTAGATTTCATTTCCTCTTCCACTTCTGCCTTCAGGTCCAACTCATTGAGTATTGGCTACTGGCAGCTCACTGCTCAGTTCCTCCCTAGAAATGGTTCTCAGCTAAAGATTTCTGTGTAAGAAAATTTCTTAAAACTTATTTTGGCACATTTTTTTATTTTATTGATTTTTTACAGAGAGGAAAGGAGAGAGAGTTAGAAACATTGATGTGAGAGAATCATGGATCAGCTGCCTCTTGCACATCCCCTACTGGGGATGTGCCCACAACCAAGGTACATGCCCGTGATCGGAATCGAACCCGGGACCTCACAGTCCCAGGCCAACGCTCTATCCACTGAGCCAAACCGGTTTCGGCTATTTTGGCAGAAAATTTAAAGGGACAAAAATAATCCTGGAGGGAGCTTCAAAATGGATGTCAGTCAGGTAGACTGGATGCCAGGAGACCAGTTAAGATTACTACTTGATTCAAAAGAAGACAGAAGGAAGGCCAAGAGGCACATGAAAATATGCTCAAAGTCACTAATTATCCGAGAGATGCAAATCAAAACAACAATGCGGTACCATCTCACACCTGTCAGAATGGTTAACATCAACAAATCAACAAACGACAAGTGTTGGCGAGGTGGCGGAGAAAAAGGAACCCTCATGCACTGCTGGTGGAAATGCAGACTGGTGCAACCACTGTGGAGAACAGTATAGAGTTTCCTCAAAAAATTGAAAATGGAACTCTCATTCGACCCAGTAATCCCACTCGTAGGAATATATCCTAAGAAATCAGAAACACCAATCAGAAAGGAAATATGCACCCCTATGTTCATAGCACAATTTACAATAGCTAGGATTTGGAAACAGCCTAGGTGCCCATCAGCAGATAATTGGATCAGAAAACTGGTACATCTACACAATGGAATACTATGCTGCCATAAAAAAGAAGGAATTCTTATCATTTGCAGCAACCTGGATGGAATTGGAGAACGAGAACATCATGCTGAGTGAAATAAACCTGTCGATGAAAGAGAAACACCACATAACCTCACTCATTTATGGATAATAAAGAACATTATAAACTGATGAACAAAAAGATAGATACAGAGACAGTAAAGCAACAGACTGTCAAATTACAGCGGGGAGGGTAGGGAGATATGGGGGAGATAAGAAATCAACCGAAGGACTTGTATGCATGCATATAAGGAAGATCAATGGAGGAAAAACTTGGGGGGGGGGGTAGGGGGATGGCCATTGGAAAGATATGTACACATATAATATCTTAATAAAAATAAAAAAGACTACTACTGGAGGAGAATGTAAGAAACATTAGGACTTGAAGTTGCAGAGACAAAAAGAGGTAAAAAGTAGAAGGCCTAAAGTTTTCTGATTTGGTTCTGACAACTCAGAAAAAGGAGGAGGATTAGATTGATAAGTAATAGACTTGCTTTTGGTTATGTTGAGTTTAATGAGCCAAAGATGGATAAAAAGAAACATTTGTGATGCTAGGATGATGAGATGATGGTCACCTTTTAATAAAGAATGTTTAATCTTTTCTGCAAACTTCTTAAGTTTGTTTACTTAAAATGTGAAAGAATTGCTTAATTTAAGTGAAGTAAACATGTACAATAGGGATTTATAGATTTCACAGGAATGTGAAATAATAAACATGTTTGACATTGTCATCTTGGTGACAGATTTATGGGTATGCTTTTACTCATCTCTCTACAGTGTACATCAACTGTTTGAGTAGTACATAAGAATAATAAAGCAAGTGTTCCTGCCCTTGCTCCCCAATCCCCTGAGCAACCTACCCTGTGGGTATATGCAGGGAAGTAAAGAAGTGTGTGAATGAGAGCTCCCGTGCTGAACTGAGCATGTGCACCTCATCCCTGATGCATATTATAGAGCATAACTTCCAAAGCTAGGATGGAGGCAAACGATTGGGTAGGTTCCAAGATCAAGGCCATGGCATTCATATATTCAAAAAGGTTGGATTCACACAGGAATCAGCATTTTCCTGATGGCATTTGAGGTAAAGGGTCATGTAGACTAAAATTTTTGACACAAAAAAGCAGTTTTTCCCAATCTGTCACAGACTGATGACCACAATAAGTCAATAACTATTAAAATGAATTTCTCAATAGGTGCAGCCTGATTTTTAAAATTTATTCAGAAGACAAAAATTATTCTACCAAATAATTACAAAAACTAAACACTTGCCCTCAGTTTCTGTCCTTACCTGGTTGAAAACATAACAGCTTGGTGCTTATACCAGTCAGCAGACGTTTTATAGCCTAATCTAGTCCAGTTTATACTTCAGGACTTACCAGCCAGGAATGAGAGAGAGGGACATGAAGTGAGGGTCATTTTCTTGTCTTTGTGGAAGTCATGTCTCCAGATAAAAAGCAGGGATCCAAATGGCATTTGGAACCAGATGCTACCCCCACTCCACATCTCCCTTATTCATTAGGTTGTTCAAAAAACATGTGAGTGCTGGTACTCATACCTTCAGAATGAGCTCTATGCAAAGGCAGAATACTGGGTAATTTTTAGAAGATTTTATTGGACATTTATAAAGCATTAAAATACATGTGAAGTAAGGAAGTACAACAGCACCCACATCCTAGGGGACAATGTTAATAGGGATTAAAATACCATCTCACTTAAAATAGTCATTGTTACTATCCTGGGGCAAGACTGCTCAAAGACATTGTTAGGACCTGGTGAAAGCTGTTTCTTCCCTATCTATCCTTGCACCCAACCCTAGTAATATTTTAAAAATATATTTTATTGAATTTTTACAGAGAGGAAGGGAGAAGGATAGAGAGAAACATCGATGAAAGAGCAACATCCATCAGCTGCCTCCACACACCCTACTGGTATATAGGACCAAGGTTCATGCCCTTGACCGGAATTAAACCTGGGACCCTTCAGTCAGCAGGCCGATGCTCTCTATCCACTGAGCCAAACTGCCTAGGGCTGTCTTGTTTATTTAATGGAAAAGACTCCAGGCTGGACTCGGGCAGGGAGAATCCAAGCAAAGTTTAGCTGTGCCATGGGTTGAGAACTTAGAGCTGTGTGTTCAGAGAGGCCAACACAGCCAGAGCTCACAGGATAGGGCCCCACAAGTAAGAATACACAAAGGCTTCGAACACCAATAGAGGGTTCTTGAATAGTAATGTGTTGGTCAGTGTGTGATGACACTACCAGAGCCAGAGGAAAGAGTCACCGGAGGGGATTAAGGGGAATGATCCTTGGGGCTTACACAGGGCTAGTAATAGTTCCTTTTCCTAGCAGCAAGACTAAGAACTCTCAATTCACGAGATTCAACAATGAGGCAAAGTTAGCCCTAGACCAAATCTTCCCTGTTTTTGCAAAGCAGGACCCAAAAGGATCCAATTGGTTTTAAATAATTTAACTGCATTCCAGAACAAAGCTCAGGAAATTAGAATTTACACTATCATGCATTACAAAATGACTTGGTGTGCAAAGAAGCAGGAAGATATAGACCACCCTGAGGAGAATAATAAATTATAGAAAATGCAAACTATTCTATAGTGATAGGAAGCAGAGCTGTGGCTACCTAGGAAGGGGATGTAGTCTGAAGGGGCAGGAGGGAAGGATTATAAAAGGGCACAAGGAAATTTTTAGGGGTGATGGATATGTTCACCACCTTGTTTATAGTCATAGCTGTACACATGCCAAAATTTATCGAGTTGTTCACTTTTTAGTACTATGTGTAATTTATTGTATGTCCATTATACCTAAATAAATCTGTCTTAAGATTCTGAAACTTAAAATTTAGTTACAACAAAACTAAATTTTCTAATCATGATTTTACAAAATTGGCCATCCTACTTCTGCATAATAATAAGGGGTTATCATGGTCCAATTTTTTTTTTGGACTGAGTGGATCAATTCAGATTTAAAACCAAGTCATGCCAGGGTTAATTAGTTCTAAAAGAAGCCTGAAGCTTATGGGTGGAGATTGGCCACCATCTGAACCTGTTTCAACAGAGTGTCTATTGTATGAAGTGAAACTGCCTTAGGCATTTTTGAAAACTTATCTAGATTGATAGCTGAGGTGTTTTTCCCACATTAGGCAAAGCCCAAATATTTTAATTCCCTTATTTTCACAAACACCAATGCTTTTGTCAGTTCTCCTTCATCACATGTATGCATATGAACATGCACTTTTTTCTTTGAATGTTAAATTTGGTAAAAGTTGCAACTCAGAGAAATCGTACTAGTATATAAAATAATGTGTGGGATTTTCTATCTATATAAAAACTTCTATTCATATATTTCTCAGTTCATTTTAAAATTAATACTTCTGCACATTATGTTAAATAACCAAATTCATAAAAATGCAAACGAAACATATATAGGGTGAAATTTAGTCACTCTCTTACCTCAATCTCCCACCTACCCAGTTCTCTTCCTCAGAGGCATCCAGCTTTGCCAGTTTCTTGTATGAACTACCAGAAGTCTGTGCATATACAGGCAAATATGTGTATTTGCATATGCAGGTAAATATGCACATACATATATGTCTTAGTAGATAGAACACAGTCTTATTATAACTTTTTTTTTTTTTTTTTTTTTTTTTTTAAATAGGGTGGTTTTTTTTTTTTTAATATATTTTATTGACTTTGTACAGAGAGGAAGGGAGAGAGATAGAGAGTTAGAAACATCGACGAGAGAGTCATCGATCAGCTGCCTCTTGCACACACCCCCACTGGGGATGTGCCCGCAACCAAGGTACATGCCCTTGACTGGAATCGAACCCAGGACCTTTCAGTCCCCAAGCTGACGCTCTATCCATTGAGCCAAACCAGTCCCGGCATAACTTTTTCCAGGCTGGTGTGGCTCATTGGTTGAGGAAGTCATGCTTGGATTCCCAGTAGGGAATTGCCCAGATTGCAGGCTCAATCCCCAGTAGGAGATGTGCAGGAGGCAGCCAATCAATGATTCTCTCTCATCATTGATGTTTCTAATTCTCCCTCTCCTTTCCTCTCTGAAATCAATAGAAAATATATTTTTAAAAATGTATAACTTTTACATAGGTAACACACTCATGTGTTAAAATTCAACAGGCACAATTCTTTTTATTTATTTTTATATTTTTTATTAAATTATTATCTGTGTACATATTTTAACATTGCCCCCTCCCCCCCATACAACAGGCACAATTCTTGAGGTTTCCCTTCCATCATGTCCCTGCTTTTAGCTCATTCCCCACTTAAACAACTCATGTTGCCAGTTTGTTGTGCTTCCTTTTGGACAAAGTCTGTGCATATATAACCAGGTTGTTTCTTTTTACTAATAACACAATCTTGCTTCACATGTACAGGGACTACTGATTTGGTTTACTGTGTCTTCCCTATGCACCTAGCAGCTCCTGTCACCTAGGAAGTGTGCAATAAATATTTTTGGGATGAAACAATATAAATAGGCATCATCCTTACCTCCCTAATCTCTCTCATCTTCATTTTTAAATATAGAGAGCAAATCCCATTAACTCACCAGTGGGTTATTTTCTGTTTCATACCTTCCTTACTTTTTCTTTTTTTAAAATAAATATTTATTGTTCAGATTATTACAGTTATTCCTCTTTTTCCCTTCAATAGCTCCCCTCTACCTGGTTCCCACGCTACCCCATGCCCTTACCCCTCCCCCGCATTGTCCTCATCCATCGGTGTACAATTTTTACACAGTCTCTTCCCGCACCCCCCTCACTGAGAATTGTCAGTCCTCTCCCTTTCTATGCCTCTGATTCTATTCACCAGTTTATTCTGTTCATCAGATTTTGTATTCACTTGATTTTTAGATTCACTTGCTGATAGATACGTATTTGTTGTAACTTTGTTGTTCATAATTTTTATCTTTACCTTTTTCTTATTCTTCCTCTTCTTAAAGAATTCCCTTCAGCATTTCATATAATCTTGGTTTAGTGATGATGAACTCCTTTAGCTTTTTCTTATCTGTGAAGCTCTTTATCTGACCTTCAGTTCTAAATGATAGCTTTGCTGGGTAGAGTAATCTTAGTTGTAGGTTTTTGTTATTCATTACTTTGAATATCTCTTGCCACTCCCTTCTGGCCTGCATAGTTTCTGTTGAGAAATCAGCTGACAGTCATATGAGTACTCCCTTGTAGGTAACTGTTTTTCTCTTGCTGCTTTTAAGATTCTTTCTTTGTCTTTTGCCCTTGATATTTTAATTATGATGTTTCCTGGTGTGGTCCTCTTCAGATTCCTTTTGTTTGGGGTTCTGTGCACTTCCTGGATTTGTAAGTCTATTTCTTTCACTAGGTAGGGAAAATTTTCTACCATTATTTCTTCAAATAAGTTTTCAATGTCTTGCTCTCTTTCTTCTGGCACCCCCATAATTCAGATGTTGATACACTTGAAGTTGTCCCAGAGGCTCCTTACACTGTCTTCATATTTCTGGATTCTTTTTGCTTTTCCGGTTGGGTGTTTTTTTCTTTTTTGTATTTCAAATCTATAACTTGATTCTTGGGATCCTCTAGTCTGCTGTTGGATCTCTGTACATTATTCTTTATTTCAGTTAGTGATATGCTTAATTTCTGATTAGTCCTTTTTCATACCTTGAGGGTCTCACTAACTTTCTCAGAGGTTTCTAGAAGATTCTTGAGTAACCTTATAACTGTGGTTTTGAACTCTATATCCAGTATTTTGCTTTCCTCCATTTCTTTCATTTGTGACTTATTTCTTTGTCTCCGTATTCTGGCTGCTTTCCTGTGTTGATAGAGTGTCCTTGTGTGATAGATGTCCTATAGGGCCCAGTGGCTCAGCCTCCCTAGTTATCTGAGGTGGACACTCTTGGTGCACCCCTTTGTGGGCTGTGTGCATAGTTTTGTTGTAGTTAAGCCTTGATTGCTATTGTTATCACTGGGAGAAATTGACCTCCAGGCCAATTGGCTGTGAGGACCAGCTGTGTCTACAATGGGAGAACTTTTGTGCTGAAGACACCCTTATGGGGCAAGATTTGCTTCAGTAGGGCTTTGTTGCTCACTGAGTCTGCCCCCTGAGTGTGTCTCTTATGGATGTGAAGAGTGGTAATCCAGTATGGTCTCACACTGACCACTGGGTACACTGGCTCTTGGGTCTCCAAAGAGGTGCAAGTCATCCACTGCCTGAGGTGACCCAGCAGGAGCTACAGAGAGATCTGCAGATTCCTCCTCTCTTTGTTTGGGGCTGGAAGTGCCCAGATGAGACTCAGCTGTGAAGCAATGCAGGCTGCTGCTGCAGGGCCTTAGGCCTTCTTTTGGAAGCTTTGGAGCTCTCTGACCCAGCTGCAGTTTGTTAGGTTTTAGGTTACAAAAGAATAGGCCATTCATATGCAAAAGGTGCTGCACTGTTTCTTAACCTGCTTTGAAGTGTGAGCTACATTCCTGTCACCCAGTTGGCAAACTATACCACTCAGAAGTTATCCACACTCTCCCCAAAGCTTCAACTAGCACTATCCCTCCTCCTTCATATCCATTTTATCTTGCCTTTCTTCCTTCTTTCATTCCTCTCTCCTATTTTTTCCTCTCTCCTACCCTTAGGCCTTCTTGGACTAGTTTTGGAGTATGGAGACATAATTGCTTGCATATGATATATTACATTTATATTTCTACTAGAGGCCCAGTGCACAGTTAGGGTCCCTAACAGCCAGGGCCTTCCCTTGTTCTGTGCCACACCCTGGTGGTCAGCGCACCTCATAGTGGACGATCGAACTCCCAGTGGGTCAAACTCCCAAGGGGACACTTTGCATATTAGGCTTTTATATATAGAGATGTTATATATCATTACATATTTTCAATAGTGGGTATCCAGATTTTTCCATTAGATATAATGTCCTCAAAATATTCTAGTCTGTTCTTTGGTTACCCTTTGTACAATATATTCATTATTAACTCATGAAAAACATTTTGATTTTCTTTATTTCTTTTTTTAAATATTTGATCTTCTTTCACATTCCCTGACTTCCAGAAGAACTAAGACAATAAAATATACAGAAAATGCCGAAGCCAGTTTGGCTCAGTGGATAGAGCATCAGCCTGCAGACTGAAATGTCCCAGGTTCGATTCCAGTCAAGGGCATGTACAGTAGGGAGTGTGCAGGGGGCAGCTGGTTGATGTTTCTCTCTCATCGATGTTTCTAGCTCTCTATCCCTCTCCCTTCCTCTATGAAAAAAATCAATAAAATATATTTTAAAAATATATATATACAGAAAGCTCTGCCTGGGTGTAAGTTGAGACAGGCTGTTGGCACCTGGAAGAGAGGCCCGAACCAAGGGACACAAGGCTGCATGCCTAGAGCTTCTTCCTCACAGAAAATATGAAGTCAAAGTACCTTTTGGTTTGCTATAAGCAACTGATCTTAACAGTTTTGCTAATCCAGTATGGTCTCACACTGACCACTGGGTACACTGGCTCTTGGGTCTCCAAAGAGGTGCAAGTCATCCACTGCCTTGAGTTATTGATCATTCTGAGCACTATGACCACCGCATATGTTTATTATATATAAACACTTCTTAGCACCTTAGTTGTGAAGGTGATTTCAGGGTACAAGGAGACATTGAACTCTTCTTCTCTGTAATAAACTTCAAATCTAATGTGATATAGACCCAATATGTCACCCAATAAGAAGCCATCATCAAGGGCTGTAACAACCAATTAGTGCTTCATAGAGAAGGATGAACCTGATCTGACCCCTGGAAAAAGGATCAAAATTTAATGAGCATACAGTGGATAGAGTGTCAGCCTGTGGACTGAAAGGTCCCAGTTCAATTCTGGTCAAGGGCATGTACCTTGGTTGCGAGCACATACCCAGTGGCGCGCGGGGGGTGGGGGGAGTGGGGGTAGGAGGTGTGCAGGAGGCAGCTGATCGATGTTTTTCTCTCTCATTGATATTTCTAACTCTTTTTCCCTCTCCTTTCCTCTCTGTAAAAAAATCAATAATATATATATATTCTTTAAAGTTTAAGGAAAAGAAAATAGAGCATAAGAAAAAGAAAATAGATACCATGTGAATATTATATTCTTTCATGTGAAATTCCATTTTTTTAATGGTTCTTTTAAGATTATTGCATGAAGGAGTTATACTAGTTCAAGGTAAAAACAGACCCCAAATGGCTAAATTATTTAAGCTGTGAGGTTTTTAAACTTGTGGACAAGAGACAGAAGGGAAATTCTACTCTTTGCAAAGAAATCCTCACTTGGGCTTCAGTGAGCCAAAAGCACTTAAAACACATGAACTGTCAGCTGGCCATCCTTAGCCAGTCCAGTCTCAAAGAGGAACTGGCATAAGTTCTTGTGCTGGTCACCCTGCAGCTGAATTACTTCTCCATTTCCTGATACTCAATGACATTACCATTACAGGCAAATTTCATCTTAAAGGCCTTCACTAGTTTCATTTTATCCTAATCACCAGCGATCCCTTGGACAGTGGAAAGGGATCTGCTGTTTCTCTGTTGAATTCATATTTTATCTAATAAACAGGAAAATATGCTAATTGATTCTCATGCCATCACAAAGATGACAGCGCCCACAACCAATAAGGAGGAAATATGCTAATTGACTGTCCCAACCTCAAAGATGGTGGTGCCCACAGCCACAAGATGGTGGCACCCAGTCCCTTCAGGCCTGCTGGGGTGACAGGCACACTCCAAACTCCTGCCTCCAGAGTCTCCCAGTCCCCTCAGCCTCCCAGCCGCCCAGGGCTGGCCCAGGCACAGGCAAACCTCAGATGGCAGATGTCCAGGTGCCTGGGGCTGCCCGAGGCTCAGGTAACCAGAAACGGCTAAGGCTTGCACTGCTGGCAGTAGCAGCAACAGAGGTGTGATGGGGACATTGCCTTCCCCTGATCACCGGGTCACCTCCTGCCCTTGAGGGCTCCCAGACTGTGAGAGGGGGCAGGCCAGGCTGAGGGACCCTCCCCGCCTTCCAGTGCATGAATTTTCATGCACCAGGCCTCTAGTATGGATATAATCCCCAGTGTCAGTGGGAAGATCATCACCCTCCCTTGCATTAGCAAAGGGGTTGAAGGAGTGGAGGTTCTGATAGCGGACGTACTATACAATTCCTTTTCCTGGTGGAAACGGCCTGTGGAAGGCTGTGGCGGGAGAAGCATGCAGGGTGAACAGAGCTTCCAAAAGCAAAGGGAGTTGAAAGGGAGGTTGTTGAGTCCTCGCCGGCTGTGCAATCACTCAACGTGAAATTCCATTTAAAAACTAGGTTTCATCATTATTTTGTAGACAAAGAAATCACTCAAGGGACGTTCATTGAGTACCTACCATCTGCAAAGCACTATGCAAGGTAGAGTGGGATCTAGACATGAATGGGGTGTGACCCCTGCCCTATAGGAAGTTACAATATAGTGGAGAACACCAACATGTTAAATACCTGACTCATAACTCGCAGAATGAAGGAAGCTCAGAGCTGCGACCCCAAGACAGAACAAAATGTCCTGACCACAGTGGTCAGTCTTTCTCTTGAACATAGCAAATCCCTTTTAATGGCAAATATGGACAAAATGTTATAACTATGGATGACATCAAGTGAATAACAGAGCTGCACAAATCCACCGATTCGCATTACTGAATGGTGATACCGTGTTTTACTGTGTCATCATCTTTATCATTACTTCCGCAGTAACTGTTTTTGGTCAGTTCCTTGTTTCAGCCAGGAGACTGTTGTTTCTGAAAAAGCATTACGCAAGTTGTGTGGAGGGATCTAGTATTGTCCAATACAACTTTCTCATTTTATAAACAAGGCAGCTGGGCCATGTTAAAGAAATTGCTTAGCCAAAACCGGTTTGGCTCAGTAGATAGAGCATCAGCCTGCGGACTCAAGGGTCCCAGGTTCAGTTCTAGTCAAGGGCACGTACCTTGGTTGCGGGCACATCCCCAGTGGGGGATGTGCAGGAGGCAGCTGATTGATGTTTCTCTCTCATCGATGTTTCTAACTCTCTGTCCCTCTACCTTCCTCTCTGTGAAAAATCAATAAAATATATTTTTTAAAAAGAAAAGAAAAGAAATTGCTTAAAGACCATGGGGCTCTTCATTTCCTTCATTTTAAAACTTACATTTAAGTTTTATATTGTAATTTGTCGTTTCGGGTCATTTTTGGACTTCCTTGCTCATGACTGATCCAGGATGGACATCTGTGACAGCCAGTTAGCGTGACATGGTTAAGTGCTCTAAGAACTTCTGTTTCTCATCCTCACAACCTCACTCTTAGTGCAACACTTTCTCCCCAGGCCAGTTAAAGAAGAACCCCGGTTATTTTCCCAAGGAGCACATCAATATTCTCGAATGCAATAATACATAAGAAATTTAAAGTTACTTTTTATTGTTACATATTTTATCTTTTTTCCCAAGCTCCAACTCTAAATTGGATTGGGTAATATGCTTCTGAACAGAAACATATTAGGTTTGAATGTTAGGAATTTTGGAAGAACTGAGGTTTCTTTGTTTCCCAAGCCAATCCTTTTTTTCTTTTTCTTTTTCTTTTTTTTCCCTTACGTACTAAATTTTTATCTGCAAACCGGAATTCTGCAATGAATTGTTCCAATTCAACAAGTCCATATCAACCTCCTACCACGGGGACTGTTTTGTGCTTGACGCCAGAGAACATGTTAAGAACTCACACATGGCCCCACACCCTCACATTGTTTCTTAGGTACTGGGAAGTGTCTCATGGAACAGAAGTCCATGAAAGGTGAATAGAAGCTGTTAATTTAGCATCACGTAAGTAAAGTGTTGTTTTTCTTCTTCCTAAAGTGTAGCTAAAATCATCAGGGGCTTATGAAAAGCCCACGTTTGTGCCTCACCTACCAGAATATGTCCCGCATAGAAAATTGTGATGAATCATTGCCACTGAAGCAAACACCTCCTTTCTCAAACAAACAAACAAACAAAAAAAATTAAAAACCCAACCCAGGTGTATGAGTTAATTCCTGAGAAAATAAATGTAAACGGGAGGATTCAGTGAAGATGATACGCAGTGGTTTTCACTGCTTATAGTAAAGATGTCATTTTAAAGAATGAGATGAGCATCTGGACGTGTCACCGGCAGCGCCGCGGCTGGGGCTGGGGCTGGAGCCGGAGCCGACTGGGGAGTTCTAGGGTTAGGGTTAGGGTTAGGGTTAGGGTTAGAGTTAGGGTTAGGGTTAGGGTTAGAGTTAGGGTTAGGGTTAGGGTTAGGGTTAGGGTTAGGGTTAGGGTTAGGGTTAGGGATCGGCCCCGGTGTGGAAAGGTCCCAGGTCCGTGGGGAGCAGGAGAGGGCAGCGCCGCCTGGCCCGCGTGCAGCACGATGTTGAACATGTGGAAAGTGTGGGAGCTGGTGAACAAAGCCACCAATGTGGTTATGAATTATTCCGAGATCGAGTCTAAGGTTCGATAAACAACGAATGATGATCCTTGGGGACCTTCTGGGCAACTCATGGGAGGGATTGCCAAGGCCACATTTATGTATGAATAATTTCCAGAACTTATGAATATGCTTTGGTCACGAATGTTAAAAGACAACAAAAAAAATGGAGAAGAGTTTATAAATCATTGCTGCTCTTAGCTTACCTCATAAGGAATGGATCAGAGCGTGTTGTTACAAGTGCCAGAGAACACATTTATGATTTGCGATCCCTGGAAAATTACCACTTTGCAGATGAGCATGGCAAGGATCAAGGTATAAATATTTGCCAGAAGGTGAAAGAATTGGTTGAATTTGCCCAGGATGATGACAGGCTTCATGAAGAGCGAAAGAAAGCGAAGAACAAAGACAAATATGTTGGG
The DNA here is from genome assembly GCF_014108245.1 of Pipistrellus kuhlii. Taxonomy (NCBI): domain Eukaryota; kingdom Metazoa; phylum Chordata; class Mammalia; order Chiroptera; family Vespertilionidae; genus Pipistrellus; species Pipistrellus kuhlii. Next base: position 30,024,619 of record NW_023425551.1, on the reverse strand, counting down.
GTTTCCTCAGACAGTGTTGGAGGATTCAGATACAGTGAAAGATATGATCCTGAGCCCAAATCAAAATGGGATGAGGAGTGGGATAAAAACAAAAGTGCTTTTCCATTTAGTGACAAATTAGGTGAACTGAGTGATAAAATCGGAAGCACAATTGATGACACCATAAGCAAGTTCCGGAGGAAAGATAGAGAAGACTCACCAGAAAGATGCAGCGACAGTGATGAGGAGAAGAAAGCAAGAAGAGGCAGATCTCCCAAAGGTGAATTCAAAGATGAAGAGGAGACTGTGACGACAAAGCATATCCATATCACACAAGCCACAGAGACCACCACAGCCAGGCACAAGCGCACAGCAAATCCTTCCAAAACCATTGATCTTGGAGTGGCAGCACATTAATTACACAGGGGACAAAGCAAGTCCAGTTCAGAATGCTTCAATTCATATGCCTCAGTCTTCAGTTAAGACTTCAATGCCTACTAGCAAATCATCTGGTGACCCTGTTGACCTGTTTGATGGCCCCAGCCAATCAACAGGAGGATCAGCTGATTTATTTGGTAGATTTGCTGACTTTGGCTCAGCTGCTGCATCAGGCAATTTCCCTTCTCAAGTAATTACAAGTGGGAATGGAGAGTTTGGTGATTGGAGTGTCTTCAACCAAGCCTTGTCAGGCCCTGTTGCTTCCAGTGGTGAGCTCTTTGGCAGTGCCTCACAGCCAGCTGTAGAACTTCTCAGTAGCTCACAACCAGCTTCAGGTCCATCTCCAGCTGCCTCAAATTCTTCAGACCTATTTGATCTTATGGGCTCATCCCAGGCAACCATGACCTCTTTTCAGAGTATGAATTTCTCTATGATGAGCACTAATACTGTAGGGCTGGGTTTGCCCATGTCAAGATTACAGCCTTTGCAAAATGTTAGCACAGTGCTGCAGAAGCCTAATCCTATCTATAATCAGAATACAGATATGGTCCAGAAGTCAGTCAGCAAAATCCTGCCCTCTACTTGGTCTGACCCCAGTGTAAACATCAGCCTAGACAACTTGCTACCTGGTATGCAGCCTTCCAAACCCCAGCAGCCATCGCTCAATGCAATGATTCAACAACCCAATATGCAGCAACCTATGAATGTGATGACCCAAAGTCTTGGAGCTGTGAACCTCAATTCTCCATCAAACATGCTTCCTGTCTGGCCCCAAATTAGCCCTTTGATGGGGGGACCAATGCCTATGAGCATGCCCAATGTGATGACTGGCACCATGGGAATGGCCCCTCTTGGAAATACTCCGATGATGAGCCCAAGCATGATGGGCATGAACATGAATATAGGGATGTCAACTGCTGGGATGGGGCCTGACGGGCACAGTGGGAATGGGCATGCCCAACTTAGCTATGACTTCAGGAACTGTGCAACCCAAGCAAGATGCCTTTGCAAATTTCGCCAACTTTAGCAAATAAGAGATTGTAAAGGAGCAGATTGAATGAAGGATTTTTAGTGGTGCAGATAGGTGATGTTGGGATGGAAAATGCTAATCAATTCCCCTCTTATCAGTTAATTAAAGTAAACCTATGTAAAGAACCAAAAAAAAAATGTTTTATAATAGTGAAATATCTAGTATTTCAAATTGCCAGGCAAGGGCAGTTCAGATGAGGCAGTCAAACCATTTCCTCAGTGAGAATTGACCAATGGGGTAGTGAGACCATTAAAAAAAAGCCTTTATAAATTGAAGAGCCCATTTTAACATCATAATTTGCGGAAGGACTGCAATAGGGCTGAATAAATATGTTTGAATCTCTAATTTTATACTTTTCTTTTCCTGAGGTACTTGATTTTTCTGTCCCTGGATTCATAATTGCATCTGTTCCTTTTACTACCACTCTTGAGCACATATCGGGTCTAGTAATAATTAATGTCGTTTTTAAACATTCGTTTAAAATCTTGCTTGGCGTTGACTTGTATTGACATAACCTTCAAACACGTGGTATCTACAGAACGTGTGAAGTGCAATTAACGAGTTTTGCTTGAAAAAGTTTGTGTTTGGTTTGGTTTTTGTTGCAAAACTAGGGCTAAGAAGATGGCGGATGAAGAGCATATTCGGCACTGCATGCTTTACGAGTTCCAGTTAGGAAGAAAAGCAAGTGAGGCTGCAAAAAACATCTGTTGTGCTCTTGGTCAAGATGCAGTTAGCGCTAGAAAATGCCAGCGTTGGTTTGAGAAATTTCGCGAGGGAAATTTTTCGTTAGATGACAAGAGTGGTCGAGGCCGTGTGTCCAATTTTGATCAAGAAGCTCTTCAAGCTCTTTTGGTGCAAAATCCTCAAATTACCCAACAAGAGCTTGCGACAACTTTAAACTGTTCACAAAAAACAATTTCCAATCAATTGCGTGCACTTGGCAAAGTCCAAAAGTTTGGAAAATGGGTTCCTCGTGAGTTGACCGACAACAACCGTAATCAAAGTCACAATTTGCAGTTCGCTCCTCTCTCGTCAAAACCGTTTGCCGTTTTTAGAGCAAATTGTTACCGGAGATGAAGAATGGATGCTGTATTTTAATTTGAAAAGGCGGCCTCAATGGTTGGACAAAAATGAGGCTCCGCAGCCCACGCCAAAACCTGACTTGCATGCGAAAAAAGTGATGTTGTGTGTTTGGTGGAATTTTAAAGGAATTCTTCATTATGAACTTTTACCATCTAACCAAACCATTCCAAGTGCAGTGTATAGTGCCCAATTGGAAAGGTTAGCCCAAGCTTTAAGAGAAAAAGAACCCGCGCTGATTAATCGGAAGGGCGTAATTCTTCACCACGATAATGCACGACCGCATACTGCAAGAATCACTGCTGAAAAACTGCGCCAGTTGGAATGGGAAGTTCTCCCTCAACCTGCATATTCTCCTGATATTGCGCCTTCCGATTACCATTTGTTTCGTTCTTTGCAAAACTTTCTTCTTGGAAAAAAATTTAATAATGAAGAATGCCTCAAAAATGCATTGACCGAATTTTTTGCATCAAAATTACAAGAATTTTACAACAGAGGGATTAAAACGCTTCCTGAGCATTGGGCACAAGTAGTAGAAAACAACGGCACCTATATTGTTGATTAAATTTTGCTGTATTGTTTAAATAAATTCGATTTAAAAAAGTATTAGAAAACGACATTAATTATTACTAGACATATATTAAATCATTAAAGTTGGGTGATCAGTTTTTATTAAAAAAATATATTTTTATCCAAAAAAGGCATACATATGTGATTATGGCTAAATCAAAGGTAACTGGAATGTATATACTTTTGCTAATGTTCCAGCAACACTGCTAGTATACTATCCAAGTTTTTATTGTAACAAAACCTCTTTAAGTAATTGGTGATAGCTATGGGAATTTTCCCATATCTTCTGCTATAATTATCCTGTGCGAAACTAGGAAAAACATTTTTTTCAGGACTGCTCTATTGTTTCCTTTAAAAGAAAACAGTATTTTTGTTTGTTTTAGCAGTTATTATTTACAATTTGCAGTGGTTAAGTTGGCAAGGCTTCCTTCCGTGTTTGTCTCTGTAGCCACCACTTAACAGTTAGCAACAGTCAAAAGAGAAAAAATATTTACTTTTACTTTTTGGTCTCTTTTCAAAACATTGGAAAGATAAGACTCCACTAAGACCTAAAGTTAAGTATAAATGTTAGAACTCAGACTTTTGTAGGGAGAATCCAAGATGGCTGCTCGGGTAGGCAACTAGCCGCAGCCGCACACAACAATTTCAACAAAATACAACTAAAATATAAAATGGACGTTACCCAGAACTACAGGAAAGTCGACTGACTGGAAATTCTACAACAAGAAGCAAGGAGAAAACCAGAAAGAAGCGCGGAGGAGCTGTAAAAGCCCAAGGTATGGAGACACTTGGCTTGCACGGAGAGGACAGAGGTGGAGAGGAGGGAGGCCGAGTGCCTGGCTGGCGGTCCCAAGCGGGAAGGAGAGAAAAGCTCCGACTGTGCTGGGCCCAGCTCCAACTGCTCTGAACCCCAATTCTAGGCCAGACCCTGGGGACCCAGGCTCATCCATAGGGAGCCGGGCTGTAAGGCGGGATTCCGGGGAAGCGGCGAAAGGAGGTCCCCGAGGCGCGCACACTGCGCGCAGAGAAGGGCCGGCCGGCTGTGCCGGGGGATTGCCCTGACGGGAAGGAGACAGGGGCTCCAGACTGCTCTGAACGCCACCTCCAATCCCACTACCAACTGAACTGAACCCCAATACCGGACTCATTGGGGGAGAGCATAGACAGTTTGGCAGCAGGCGAAAATCAAGGGCACCTTTCTCTCAGAGGCGCTCGCAACAAGTACTGAAGGACCCTGAGTCTCAGAAGTCGCATAGGGCAGGGCTGACGGAAGCCAAGGCTGTAGGCTCCACCCTGAAACCCCGCCCCATCAGGAAAGCTGCCTGCGAAAATGCCTAAACCAAATAGATCACAAACGAAAAAAATGGAAGACAAAAAGCGACTGGATATAGAGTTCAAAACCACACTTATAAGGTTGTTGAAGAATCTCCTAGAAAAGGCCGATAAAATAAACAAGACCTATGAGGATATGAAAAGGGATCAACTAGAAATAATAAGGGATCAACAAGAAATAAAGAATACATTGTCTGAAATAAAAAATATTTTATGGAGTCCTAAAAACAGAATGGAAGATCGCAAGAATCAAGTCAAAGATTTGGAACATAAAAAGCCAGAAGACACTCCTCCGCAGAAGCAAGAAGGCAAGAGAATGCAGAAAGTTGAAGATAATGTAAGAAACCTCTGGGACAACTTCAAGCGAACCAACATCAGAATTATGGGGGTCCCAGAAGATGAGAGAGAGCAAGATATTGAAAACATACTGAAAGAAATAGTGACAGAAAACTTTCCCCACCTGGTGAAAGAATTAGACTTACAAGTCCAGGAAGCGCACAGAACTCCAAACAAAAGGAATCCAAAGAGGACCACACCAAGACAAATCATAATTAAGATTCCAAGAGCAAAAGACAAAGAGAGAATATTAAAAGAAGCAAGAGCAAAGAAGGTAGTTACCTATAAAGGAGCACCTATACGATTGTCAGCTGATTTCTCAACAGAAACCATGCAGGCCAGACGGGAATGGCAAGAAATATTCAAGGTGATGAATAGCAAGAACCTACAGCCAAAGATAATCTATCCAGCAAAGCTATCACTCAGATTTGAAGGTCAGATAAAGAGCTTCACTAATAAAAAAAGCTAAAGGAGTTCATCACCACCAAACCAGAATTATATGAATTGCTGAAGGGGGTTCTTTCAGAAGAGAAAGTAAATAAAGATAAAAATTATGAACAACAAATACATAACTATCAACAAGTGAATCTAAAAACCAAGGGAACTAAAAAAAAAAATCTGAGGAACAATATTAACTGTTGAATATAATAGAATCAGAGGTATGGAAGGGGAGTGAACTGTTTATTCTTGGGGAAAAGGGGAGAGGGGGATGTGGAAAGAGACTGAACATAAACTGTGCACCTATGAATGAGGACAATGGGGGGTGGGGAAAGGGCAGAGGGTGGGGTGAGAAGGGGGGTGGAAAGGAACATTTGTAATAATATGAACAATAAAAATTTATTTAAAAAAAAACCACAACTCAGCAATGTTGACTTTTAGGTTTTATACAGTATTTGTTTTGTTTTGGTTTCAAGTGTGTATAATAAGGCATTAGCAATATGGTTCCAATAGAGAGAAGTTAAATATATATAATTAAAGGAGACCTGTAGCAGTCAAAGATTTTATTGATTTAAAGGCAAATAAAGGCAAACCGATTTGGCTCAGTGGATAGAGCATCGACCTGCGGACTGAAAGGTCCCAGGTTCGATTCCGGTCAAGGGCATGTACCTTGGTTGCAGGCATATCCCCAGTAGAGGGTGTGCAAGAGGCAGTTGATTGATGATTCTCTCTCGTCGATGTTTCTAACTCTCTATCCCTCTCTCTTCCTCTCTGTAAAAAATGAATAGAATATATATTTAAAGACAAATAAAGGAAATTAATTAAAAAAAATTTTTCCTGCTATAATTCTGCATTAAGCTCACATGAGAAATCATGATTCTGGAGTTTGGAATGCAAAATTGTTTCACCCTCAAACTTGGGAATATTTTTTAAAATAAATACTATAATATAGGTATCAAATTATTACTTCCCACTTTGTGTTGAAATTTTTGATAAAACTTTGTTTCTATTGTATTCATAATGTTCTGTTATACATAACATTAAAATGTTCATTAAAATAAAGAATGAAATGAAACAAAATAAGACAAAGATCCTATGACAGCTATTTAATTGCATTCTTTTTTTAAAAAAAAAAACAGTAGAAATTTTTTGTTTAATATTGAATGCTATTGTTCTTAACTAGCTGCTCTCCTGCATCACTCAAAATATGAAACGAGAAAAATCACAGCTTAGTACAGCATGATGTGATCTAATCAAATTGCATCATCAACTTTTTTTTTTAATATATTTTTATTGATTTTACACAGAGAGGAATTGAAAGGGATAGAGAGTTAGAAATGTCGATGAGAGAGAAACATCGACCAGCTGCCTCTTGCACATCCCCCGCTGGGGATGTGCCCACAACCAAAGTACGTGCCCTTGACCGGAATCGAACCTGGGACCCTCCAGTCCCCAGGCCGACGCTCTATCCACTGAGTCAAACTGGTTTTGGCTGCATCATCAACTTTTGAATGTATTTCCACATTCATGAATACATGAAAGAGCATCATGTACCAGAGGAGCTTGATAAATATTCACTGGTTCTACATTTCTACAGCAAGCAGTAGGTTAGTTGGATTTTGGGTGTTTTTGTTTTTTACCTTTTTTATGTTTTGATTATCAGTGCAACAAAAATAAAGTGCATTTTACTTATGTTCACATTAAAAGGTATTTTTCTTCAGACCTTAATTACCAAAGACACATTGGCACCAGAAATATGGCGGTACCTTCACAGTGTTAGACGTTACTGAGTGAAAGTCGTGTTCTAAATGAAACCATGACCAGCTGCTAATTTTCACTGTTGTGAAAGTGATTTGATTTAGAATTAAATGGATTAAAAAAAAAAAAAGTCATGTTTATTCATCTGGAAAGAAGCTGTTTTATGTCAGGGAGCACAGATTGATGAGGTTGTAACTAAAGTTTAGCTATCTCTCACAAAATTGTCCTCTTAAATATGAGAAAAAAGTGTGTTCCAAATGTTTGTGCTTAAAACTCGGAAGAAAGGGCTGATTGCTGCCTTTAAATTGTTGCTATAGCCGGGACTGGTTTGGCTCAATGGATAGAGTGTGGGCTTGGGGACTGAGGGCCCCGGGTTCTATTCCGGTCAAGGGCATGTACCTTGGTTGCGGGCATATTCCCAGTAGGAGGTGTGCAAGAGGCAGCTGATCGATGATTCTTTCTCATTGATGTTTCTAACTCTCTATCTCTCCCCCTTCCTCTCTGTACAAAAATCAATAAAATATATTAAAATAAATAAAAAATAAATAAATTGTTGCTATAGACCTGGCTGGTGGCTCGGTTGGTTGGAGCATTGTCCCATACATCAAAAGGTTCTGGGTTTGATTTTGGTCAGGGCATATACCTAGGTTGTGTTCGACCTCTGGTGGTGGCATATATGGGAGGCAACCAATTGATGTCTTTCTCACATTGGTGTGTATCTCTCTCTCTCTCTCTCTCTCTCTCTCTCTCTCTCTCTCTCTCTCTTCTCTCCCTCTCCCTCTCCCTCTCCCTCTTCCTTCCTCTCTCCCTCTCTAAAGCCAATAAAACATGTCCTCAGGTAAGGATAAAAAAAAAAAAAAATCTACATATATAAAAGCCTAAGCAACCTTTAGGACAGAATGACTGGAATGACTGGTGGCTATAATGCACACTGACCACCAAAGAGCAGATGCTCAATGTAGGAGCTTCCCCCAGCCTGCAGGCCCTGATCGCAGATGGGGCCTGCTGGCCAACCTCCCAGTCCCTCCCTGTGGCCAGTAGGCCCCCATCACCTGATTGAGGCCGGGCCCCCCAGCTGGGATGGAGAACCAGGGGTGGGTGGTGGTGGACATGGCCTCTTTCGCAGGGGAGCCAAGGGCCAGTGGCCAACCTCCCAGATCCCTCCCTTCACCCCGCCTCCCCCCATGGTCCCTCGCTGTGCTGGCAGTTGGCCCCTCCCCGCTGCTGGCAGGCCCTGATCACCTGACTGGGGCTGGGCCCCAGACTGTGACAGGGGAACTGGGAGTGGGTAGCAGAGGACATGGGCGGCAAGGGAAGGAGGATGGAGGGAGGCCAGGAAGCAGGGAACCACACGGTGGTGGCTTGAGGGCAGCAAGGGAAGGAGGAGGCAGGGAACCTGACGGCCCTGATCACCGGCCAGACCTAGGGATCCCACCCATTCACGAATTCATGCACCGAACCTCTAGTAGTTAATATAAAACTCTTGCTTGCAGAGAAGAGCTGAGCTTATAGCAGACATTTTGCTCTCTGGTTATTTATGCTAATCTCTATAGTGATAATAACTCACTTCGTACACAAGAGTGCTTTGTTCACAAAGGATAGTGCTGGAAATCCAGTGCACTTACCGTATTTTTCGGACCATAAGACGCACCGGACCATAAGATGCACCAGTTTTTAGAGAAGGGAAATGAAGAAAAAAAGATTCTGAAACAAATAGTGTCCTAAAATATTTTATGTGCATTAAAACCCAACATCACAGTCATAAACACATGTAATCAAGCCTGTAAAGTAAACAGCAGCATTTAGAACCATTTTAGAGCCGGGCAAGCACACAGAGACCACACAGAGCCGGGCAAGTAAAAAAACTTTTTTTTTAAAGTATATGTGTAGGCTATATTTGGACCATAAGACGCAGGGACTTTTCCCCCCCACTTCTGGGGGGAAAAAAGTGCGTCTTATGGTCCGAAAAATACTGTAGCTAAAAGCCAAGTATTATTATTGACTCTCTATCTACACCCCCCACCCCTTTTGCTCCTCAGAGCACCTGTGGCAACATTGGTATAAGGGCACATGAGTTAATTGTCCACTCTATACTTAATATGACCTCACAATATCTGTGTGGCTGTTAATGGCAGAGTGATTAGATATCCTGAGGAGGTCTAGGTAGGATGTGTGTTCAGGGTGGCAAATGAAAGCGTTTCCTTAGTACTATTAGCGCCCACTGAGTGTTAACATCCTTGGAAGACAATGCAATTGAAGCAAGAAAGAAAAACTTTTTTTAAAAAAATATATTTTATTGAGTTTTTACATAGAGGAAGAGAGGGATAGAGAGTTAGAAACATCGATGAGAGAGAATCATCGATCAGCTGCCTCTTGCACACCCCCTCCTGGGGATGTGCCCACAACCAAGGTACATGCCCTTGACCGGAATCGAACCCGGGACCCCTCAGTCCTCAGGCCGACACTCTATCCACTGAGCCAAACTGGTTTCGGCAAGAAACTTCTTAAAGACCCATCTGATGTCCTCCAATTTCAATCCATCTTCAACAAAAGTATAAACAGCTAGCACAATAAAAACATTGAAGAAAACAAAATTGAATCCTTGGAGAGTTCAGAGCTGATCACTTTACATTTACATCTCTGATTTGATCCTTAACCTATAAGCACATGTGATTTTATTTTAAATCCTCTTCTCATTATGAAAGAAAATGATTCCATGTTTAAGGAGAAAATAGGAGAGAGAGGAAAAAATAGAGAGGGAGAGAGAGAGAGACAGAGCACTTTTTGAGCTCAGCAATTCTCAAATGAACAAAATATGGATGTTTTATTCTTCCATCCACTAGGGCAGTGGTCAGTAAACTCATTAGTCAACAGAGCCAAATATCAACAGTACAATTATTGAAATTTCTTTTGGGAGCCAAAATTTTTAAACTTAAACTTCTTCTAACGCCACTTCAAAATAAACTCACCCAGGTTGTGGTATTTTATGAAAGAGCCACACTCAAAGGGCCAAAGAGCCGCATGTGGCTCGGGAGCCACAGTTTGCAGACCATGGCACTAGGGCACCAGCCTACTTTTATTAAGTATCTGTTGAATGAAGAGACTATATTAATTGTTCTTCCAGCTAGATTTTTATCTCCATTGTTCAAGTCAGATGATGCTATATAAAATGATGCTATCAACCAAGATTATTATCTGAGTGGGTGTTGCTTAAAAAAAACGATTCTACCGTTACTGGGTGTGGTATTTTTCCCAGTTAAGAATGAAGGTTTGGCTGGGACCAGTTTGGCTCAGTGGATAGAGCATCGACCTGCGGACTGAGGGGTCCCGGGATCGATTCCAGTTGGGGACATGTACTGTGGTTGCGGGCACATCCCCAGTGGGGGGTGTTCGGGAGGCGGCTGATCGATGATTCTCTCTCATCGATGTTTCTAATTCTCTGTCCCTCTCTCTTCCTCTCTGTGAAAAACCAATAAAATATATTTTAAAAAAAAGAATGAAGGTTTGGCCCTGGCCGGTGTGGCTCACTTGGTTGAGCGCCATTCCATGCACCAGAAGGTCTTCAGTTCGATTCCCAGTCAGGACACATGGCCCTGTTTCAGGCTCGCTCCCCAGTGGGAAGCATACCCGAGCAGCTGGTTGATGTTTCTCTCTTTTTCTCTCTCTTCCTCTCTTCCTCTCTCTCTCTCAAATCAATAAGAACATTTTTTTTTTTAAAGAATTAAGGTTTGAAGGCATAATATCTGCAATTTACTCTTAAAAGGTTAAAAAAAAGTACACACACACACAAAATACATATAGAAGTGCGAAGACTGGGGATTTCTTGACTACTCATGCAACTTTAAAAGAATTAATTCATTTATATATTAACTAAAATTAATTATTATAGGCTGGTCCGAGTGCAGTGGTGTCTTACAACTAATTGATCACAGCCAGTTACAGATTTCTTTGTTCCTTCTCCACCCCACTGCTTCACTTGACCAGCCTTTTAAAATTAATTATTATTAAAAAAATTCTAATTATTATAAAACATGTATTCAAAGAAAGTTTAAAAATTCTATATCTTTTAAAAATATATATATTTTATTAATCTTTTACAGAAAGAAAGGGAGAGAGATAGAGAGTTAGAAACATCGATAAGAGAAATATTGATCAGCTGCCTCCTGCACACTCCCCACTGGGTATGTGCCCGTAACCAGAAACGAACCTGGGACCCTTGAGTCTGAAGGCCGACACTCTATTCACTGAGCCAAACAGTTAGGGCTATACCTTTTGTTTAATAGCAGAACTTGTGTTATATTCTCATTAGATGAAATACTAGAAACAGTTTTTTATATTTTTATTCAGTAACTAGGTTGTCAGAAATAATTAATACCAAAAAGTAAAATACCAGAGCACCCTTCTAGTTGCTAGATTAGGTGCTAATTAATTCATGAAACACTTAATAAAGCCAATTGGATTTCTAAAAACAACAATGGCATTTTAATCTTCAAGCAAAATTCTTGAATTTTAGCCCTTTGTTAACAGCAAAATTAACTATATTGCACAACATTTATTCCTGACCCAACTATTTGACCTTAAGCAATTTCCTCCAACCTCTCTGGATCTAGCCTCTTTCTAAAAATTAAAGGAGTTACATGAAATTGTCTTTGAAGTTCTGTCTAGCACTAACATTTACTGTAAGTTACTTTTTACAAATAGGGAAATAAAAATTCTAATCCTAAGTGACCTTCCAGGAGTCACATGATAAGAAGAAAGGCTAAATTTAAGAATCCATTAATCACAGTCAGTCTGGATACATATACCAACAAGGAGCCCATTGTAGAAAAGCTGTCAACCTTCCCAGGCACATCTGCTGTCAAGGATCTGTCCTTGAGGTATCAGTTGCCAACGCTCATCTCACTGGAAAATGGGAGGGCTGGGGCGCTGTAAACTCTCTGGTTTGGTCTTGGGAACTTTTTCTGTCTGTCAGAGATGACAACACCCCTGGAGGCCAGCGTAGGAAGGAAGAGGCCACGAGGCAGCATGATCTCCACAGAGACTTGGGGCAGGAGATGACTTGGCTCTAGGACTGTTGCTACAATAGTCTTTGTGTTTTGTTACCCTCTGCAGCTACACAAATGCTTTCTTGTAAGAAAGCACGTTAGACTCATTTTGAATCCCTGCCCTTTTTATGCGATTTTAATTATGGGGAAGCAATTCAAAAGATTGAGTACTGATCTCTGGCTCATCAGCATGAGGTAAAAGAACTAAGATGTCTTTGTTGTAGGTCTACCCTGCAATAAGGCGGTATCCTGGTCTGATGTGTCTACATCTCTGCAACAGAAAAGGAGAAAGGAAGAAAGGACAAACTCTGAGGGTTAGGTATTCTGTAATAAGACAGGTTTTTATACAGAAATGCACTACTTTTGTTGGAAAGTGGATACTTATAATTGATCATGGCAAACGTATGCATGGTGTTTACACTGTCAGGCTCTGTTCCAAGCACCTCAGGTTCTGACTCATTTAATCCTCACAGCCACTTCTGGGATAATTATACCGTTCTTCCCATTTTATAGAGGAGGAAACCAAAGCACAAGGATGTCCAGAACAGCATGTCCAGAACATACATTTAGTAAGTGGTAGATTCTGTTGAGCCCAGGCAGTCTGGCTCCAAGGTCCATGCTCACTCGCTCCCAACTGGGGCTGGGGATCGAACCTGTAACTGAGGTACATGCCCTTGACTGGAAATTGAACCCAGGCCGACGCTTTAACCACTGAGCAACCAGCCAAGGTGGAATACTCTATATATAGTGTTAATAAGCATCCCAAGTGATTCTAATTTAGGGCATACAGTACCATACAGAGAAATACTGATTCCTAAGAAGGATTCTTTCTTCTGAGAAAAAAAGCATCTTATTCATCTACTCAAGAAGCATTTATTAAGTACGAACTGTAAATTCACAATTGTATTAATTCTAAAGTTGGTATATTCAATTATTGGGTCCTTGACATGAAGGAACTTTTACTCTTATTGCAAAAGCTAAACAAAATACACATTAGTTAATTTTAACAATTCAATAAGCATTTTCTGAACACTTAACATGTATCAGTCATTGGGTCAGCTTACTTCTATAAAAAGAAATAATGTTAACAGTGAAAAAGTAAGGGTCAAAAATAAGCAATAAGGGGTCTCAATCAAAATACTTACGGAGGCCGAAACCGGTTTGGCTCAGTGGATAGAGTGTTGGCCTGGGGACTGAAAGGTCCCAGATTCGATTCCGGTCAAGGGCATGCACATTGGTTGTGGGCACGTCCCCAGTGGGGGGTGTGCAGGAGGCAGCTGATCGATGATTCTCTCTCATCGATGTTTCTAACTCTCTATCTCTCTCTCTTCCTCTCTGTAAAAAATCAATAAAATATATTTTTAAAAAAATACTTACGGAGGCTTGCCTTGGCCTGTGTGGCTCAGTTGGCTGTGAAATCCTACGCACTAAAAGGTCCCGGTTGGATTCCAGGTTGGGCACATGCCAAGCTTTAGGGCTCAATCCCCAGTAGGAGGCGTGCAGGAAGCAGTCCATTGATGTTTCTCTTTTATCCACGCTTCTCCCTCCCTCTGCCTTCACCTCTCTCTCAAATCAATAAAAATGTATTTTAAAAATAGTTATGGAGGCCCTGACTTGGTAGCTTAGTTAGTCAGAACATTCTCTTGATACTCCAAGATCGCAGGTTCCATCTTTGGTGAGGTTACATGCCACAAGAATCAACCAATGAATGCATAAATAAGCGGAACAACAAATTGGTCTTTGTCTCTCCCTCCCTCTCCCTTCTTTCTCTTTAAGATCAATCAATGAATAAAAAAAAAATGCTTAGGGAGGCCCAGCTGGTGTGGTTCAATTGGCTGAGTGTTATGCCATGCACTAGGAAGTCGCTGATTCAATTCCTAGTCAGGGCACGTGTGTGGGGGGTGGGGGGGTGGGGGGGGGCGCCTGGTGGGGGTGAAGTGGGGTGGTGGGTGTTGGGGTTCAATCCCCAGTAGGAAGCATGCAGGAGGCAGCTGGTTGATGTTTCTCTTTCAGGACATTTCTCTCTTCTTCCTTCTTCTTTCTGAAATCAATAAAAACTTATTTTTAAAAAATACTTATGGAAGAGTGTATAGTGCAGACAGAAGCCTTTCTATTGAATAATCTATAACTTAATCCTCAAAGCTGTTTGGACTTAGAATAACTTCTAGTCAAGTGTTTCCCTCAAATTCATCTGAAGGAAATTAAACTAAATTTCAAGTTATTTAATTAATTTATCCATCCATTTACTCAATTACGTTAATGAACCCAACTGTACAAAGAAGCTTAAAATATTAACTCAAGGCATTTACCCAAGGAAAGAAAAAAAATACACATATGCAAACTAAAATGCAAAGTAGAAAATGAATAATAAGATTTAAAATTGCATACAGAAATTCATATAACAAGTGGAGGGAGGGCTTGGAAAAATATTAAGTACAGTACTCAGAAAATCTGGCTTTGGTGAATGAATGTAAGATTAGAGTACCATAGTAAGACAAGGTTTTTGCTGTAGCAGAAGCAATGGGCATCGACTGAGAACTAGCAAAAGTCAGCCTGGTGGAGCGAATGACATTAGAAAAGACCCAGTGGCAAAAAAAAAAAAAAAAAAAAAAAAAAAAAGGCAGGATATAGAGTTTCAACAGATTGGCTTGGTTTAGAACAAAAGGGTTAGTTGGTGGGTGAAAAGGAAGAGTGTGAGGTTTGATAAGGTGTGGTGCATTCTGATACAAGTCAAACTGTCATGACAAATTAAAACATTTGAAATGCCCTAACAGTTTTGTTCTTAGGACTTTGATGTCTTTTCTTGTAATGAATAAGTAATAAAACATTAATTCTACCAGACCAAGCTATTTAAGTAAGTAATATTTTGTACACAGAGTAAAGGGAAATGCCATCAAGAGGATAAAGCAAAATATAATGGAACAAATTTGAGAGATTATCTCTTCTAATTCAACCCTTCTTTTACCAGAAGTGAGGTCATGGATCCAGGCAAGGTAGGATGCTCTCTAGGGCCGGGGTCAGCAAACTGCGGCTTGCGAGCCACATACAGGTCCTTGGCCCCTTGAGTGTGGCTCTTCCACAGAATACCACGGCCTGGCCGAGTCTATTTTTGAAGAAGTGGCATTAGAAGAAGTTTAAGTTTAAAAAATTTGTCTCCCAAAAGAAATTTCAATCATTGTACTGTTGATATTTGGCTCTGTTGACTAATGAGTTTGCCGACCACTGCTCTAGGGTATTGAGGAAGCCAGGTGAGGCTGCTGCCTCACTTACAGACAGTTGATGGAATCTTTAATGCTTACAACTCTACCTGAATATCATGATTATAATTTGATGATCAATTTGAAAAATGTGAAACGTAAAAATTATAAAAAGAAAAGATAAAGACAGCATATACAGAAGATTATGAAATCTAAGGTTATGACATTTAGACCTGCCTGAATCAGGGCAATAACTGAAGGAAATGAGAGAAGAGGTCAAGAGACATTCCAGTTGAAAAGATAATAGTACTGCCCAGCCGGGTATGACTGAGTGGTTGAGCGTTAACCTATGAACCAGGAGATCCTGGTTCAATTCCAGGACAGGGCACATGCCCGGGTTGTGGGCTGAATCCCCAGTGGGGGTGTGCAGGAGGCAGCCGATCAATGATTCTCTCTCATCATTGTTGTTTCTATCTCTCTCTCCTTCTCTCTTCCTCTCTGAAATTAATTTTAAAAATATTTTTAAGACGAAACCGATTTGGCTCAATGGATAGAGCATCGGCCTACAGACTGAAAGGTCCCGGGTTTGATTCTGGTCAAGCGCATGTACCTTGGTTGCGGGCACATCCCCAGTAGGAGGTGTGCAAGAGGCAGCTGATCGATGATTCTCTCTCATCGATGTTTCTGGCTCTCTATCCCTCTCTCTTCCTCTCTGTAAAAAATCAATAAAATATATTTAAAAATATTTTTAAACAGATAGTAGTACTTTTTCAGAGTGACTGCCTGCATAAGGAAGCTAACAGATAAAATAAAGCAAAAGAACAAAACCAAACCCCAAGTATGAACCTGAGTATCAGACCTGAAGTTGTTCAGTTGTATAAGGCAAAAAGTGGTAGCATTAAAATATATTTCATTAGTAAAGTAATTTTTTAAAAAGTAATTCTTTGCAAGATAAAAGACTTCTCGAAATTGGTTTAACAACATTGTGGATATACTTAACCACTGAGCTGTACACTTTAAAATGGTTAAGATGGTAAAAAAATTTTTTAATTAAAAAATAAGTGTCCATAATTTTTTTAAAAAGCAATTATTTTTTATTAATTTAAACTTTTGCCCCATCTACTATGGAGCTTTATCAGCTTTTTCTATTGCAGGAACACAGATCCACTCAGGTCACCTCAATTAATGGGAAGTCTATCTATTTTAAGGATACTCGTGACAATAAAAGAGATAAGAATATCATAGGAGCCTAAGAATAGCAGTATGATTGGGCTTCAGTTGGGAACTAAAATGAACATGGAACTGGACAGATTCCATGCACACCTAAGACTGGGCTCACTTGTCACTCTTGGCTGCTGCTGGTATGCAATACTCCCCAACCACAGGCTGTCCCTGTTCCTCTCTGTCTCTGTGACTACCAGCCAACCATTCACTTAGTTATAGTTTCTGCTTATTCATGGTCTCTCTATATCCAACTTTCAACTTCTCTCCTCACAATCTACAGACTGATTCATCCTGTGTATCCCACTTAAAATTCTTGAAAGGAAAAAAAGAAAAAGAAACCTAACTGGCATAGTTTAATTTTCTTTTTTTTCCATATTTAAAAAAATATATATGTTTTTATTGATTTTTTAGAGGAAGATGAAGGGAGAAGGAGAAACATCGATTGGTTGCCTCCTGCACACCTCCTACTGGGGACAGAGCCTGAAACTCAGGTATGTGCCCTAACAGGGAATGGAAACAGTGACCTCTTTGGTGCATGGCTCAACCACTGTGCCACACTGGTTTAGCTCAATTTTCAACTTAATTGTGAGTCAAAATCACCTGGAGAGTGTGTTGAAGCATAAATTATTAGGCCCCATTTCTGATTTAGTAGTCTGGCCTAGGGCCTGAGAATTGGCATTGTAACAGAATCCCAGGCAATGCTGACTACACAGACCACAGCCTGCTTAATCACTCTTGTCTGTTTGGATAGAGCAGCTGGGCTCTACCTCACATCGCCAATAGTGTACTTCTGCACTAACTCTCAGGCTCATAATTGGGAGATTTTTAATAAAACTTTTTTCTCTTTTAGGCCTCCTCATATATATAGTCACTGGAGTCCTATCCCTTTTTCTTGTTTTAAAATAATTTAAAAAAATTTTTTCAATTACAATTGACATTGTATAATACAATATTATATTAGTTTCAGGTGATTAGACATTATACAACTTACTAAGTGACCATCCCGATAAATCTCCTATTCATCTGACCGCATACATAGTTATTACAGTATTATTGACTAGATTTCCTAAACTATACTTCACATCTCCAGGACTATTCTGTTACTACCAATTTGTTCTTCTTCTTTTTTTTTTTTTTTTTTTTTTTTTTTAACATATTTTATTGATTTTGTACAGAGAGGAAGGGAGAGAGATAGAGAGTTAGAAACATCGATGAAAGAGAGTCATCGATCAGCTGCCTCTTGCACACCCCCTACCGGGGATATGCCCGCAACCAAGGTACATGCCCTTGACCGGAATCGAACCCGGGACCTTTCAGTCCCCAAGCCGACGCTCTATCCATTGAGCCAAACCGGTCCCGGCCAATTTGTTCTTCTTAATCCCTTCATCTTTTTACCCATCACCCCAACTCCCTTCCATCTGGCAACCATCAAAATGTTCTCTGTATCTATGAGTCTGTTTCTGTTCTGCTTGTTCCTTTATTTCGTTTTTTTAGATTCAGTAATTAATAGGTAAGTATTTGTTGCCACTTTAAAAAAAAAGTGTTTTTTTAATATTTTTTAAATATTTTTATTGATTTCAGAGAGGAAGGGACAGGGAGATAGAAATAGAACCATCAGCCAAAACCGATTTGGCTCAGTGGATAGAGCATCGGCCTGCGGACTGAAAGGTCCCGGGTTCGATTCCAGTCAAGGGCATGTACCTTGGTTTCGGGCACATCCCCAGTAGGGGGTGTGCAAGAGGCAGCTGATTGATGTTTCTAACTCTCTATCCCTTTCTCTTCCTCTCTGTAAAAAATCAATAAAATATATTTTTAAAACAAACAAACAAACAAAAAACAAATGGAGCTAGGAAAATTGTTGTTAAAAAAAAAAAAAGAAAAAGAAAAAAAAAGAAACATAATACAAGACTGCACACAGACCACAAAGGGGTGCACCAAAAGTGTCCACCTCAGGTAACTGGGGAGGCTGAGCCACTGTGCCCTACAGAACACCTAGACATAAAGCCACTTTATCAACTCAGGGAAACAGCCAAATGCGGAGACAAAGAAACAAGTCACAAAAGAAAAAATGAAGGAAAGCAAATTACTGGATATAGAGCACAAACTGACTGAAATAAAAAATATTATACAGAGACCTAAAAGCAGACAAGAGGATCACAAGAATCAAGTCAAAGATTTTATTTTTTATTTTTTTATTTTATTTTTTTTAAAATATATTTTATTGATTTTTTACAGAGAGAAAGAGAGAGGGATAGAGAGAAACATCGATGAGAGAGAGACATCGATCAGCTGCCTCTTGCACACCCTCTACTGGGGGTATGCCCGCAACCAAGGTACATGCTCTTGACCAGAATCGAACCCGGGACCTTTCAGTCCGCAGGCCGATGCTCTATCTACTGAGCCAAACCAGTTTCGGCAAGTCAAAGATTTTAAATACAAAGAATCAAAAAATACCTAACTGGCAAAGCAAAAAGAAAAAAAAGAATCCAAAAATATGAAGATAGTGTAAGAAGCCTCTGGGACAACTTCAAGAGTACCAACATCTGAATTTTGGGGTGCCAGAAGAAGAGAAAGATATTGAAAACCTATTTGAAGAAATAATGATAGAAAACTTCCCCCACCTGGTGAAAGAAATAGATTTACAAGTCCAGGAAGTGCACAGAACCCCAAACAAAAGGACCACACCAAGACACATCATAATTAACATGCCAATAGCAAAAGACAAAAGAGAGAATCTTAAAAGCAGCAAGAGAAAAACAGTTACCTACAAGGAAGTACCCATACGACTGTCAGCTGATTTCTCAACAGAAACTATGCAGGCCAGAAGGAAGTGGCAAGAAATATTCAAAGTGATGAACAGCAAGAACCTACAACCAAGATTACTCTACTTAGCAAAGCTATCATTTAGAATTGAAGGTCAGATAAAGAGCTTCACAGATAAGAAAAAGCTAAAGGAGTTCATCACCACCAAACCAGTGTTATATGAAATGTTGAAGTGTATTCTTTAAGAAAAGGAAGAATAAGAAAAAGGTAAAGATAAAAATTATGAACAACAAATGCATATCTATCAACAAGTGAATCTAAAAATCAAGTGAATAAAAAATCTGATGAACAGAATAATCTGGTGAATATAATAGAATCAGGGTCATAAAAATGGAGTGGACGACAATTCTCAGGGGGAAAGGGGTGTAGGGGGTGCAGAAAGAGACTGGACAAAAATCTCACTGTCCTATGGATAAGGACAGTGGGGGTGGGGTGAGGAGGGGAACTGGGTGGAGGGGAGCTATGGGGGGAAAAAGGGAACAAACGTAATAATCTGAACCATAAAGATTTTTTTAAAAAAAGAAAGAAATAGAAACATCAGTGATGAGAGAATCATTGATTGGCTGCCTTCTGCTCCCAACCCAGGGATATGCCCCGACCAGGAATTGAACCTCCAGTTCACTGGTCGATGCTCAACCACTGAGCCATGCCAGCCAGGCCTATTGCCATTTTATTGTTCATATTTGATAATTTATTTTTATTTTTCTTAGAGAAGACCCTTTAATACTTCTTATAATATTGGTTTGGTGGTAATGAACTCTTTTAGCTGTGTCTTGACTGGGAAGTTCTTTATCTGTTCTTTGATTCTAAATGACTGTTTTGCTGGGTAGAATAATCTTAGCTATAGGTCTTTGCTTTTCATCACTTTGAATGTTTTATGCCAATTCCTTTTGACCTGCAAAGTTTCTGTTGAAAAATAAGCTGACAGCTTTCTAGGAGTCATCTAGGCTCTTATTTGTAGTAATTTGGATTTTTCTTTTATCTGTCCCTCTTCTCTCTTCTCCTCATGCTACTCCATTTAATTAGAAGCCAATTCTATCACAATATCATAAAGGCTACAGGACCCTAACTATAAATCATAGGATACTTCTCTAACTGTAAGTGTTGTCATGATGTTCCCAGCAGTCATTTACTTTTGACCTATACCGGTGTTTCTCAAACTTTTTTATGAAAGTAGCTCTAACCCAGTAGTTCCCAACATGGGGCACATGCCCAACGGTGGGGGGAAGAGGGAAATTTGATTTTTTTAAATAAACCTTTATTGTTCGTATTATTACAAAAGTTCCTCATTTTCTCCCCTCCACCAGGTTCCTACCCCACCTTCTGCCCTTTCCCCACCCCCCATTGTCTTCATCCATAGGTGCACAGTTTATGTTCAGTCTCTTCCCGCACCCCCACTCCTCTTTTCCCTGAGAATCATCAGTCCACTCCCCTTCCATACCTCTGATTCTATTATATTCAACAGTTAATATTGTTCATCGGGTTTTTTAATTCCCTTGGTTTTTAGATTCACTTGTTGATAGTTATGTATTTGTTGTTCATAATTTTTATCTTTATTTTCTTTCTCTTCCGAAAGAACCCCCTTCAGCAATTCATATAATTCTGGTTTGGTGGTGATGAACTCCTTTAGCTTTTTTTTTTTTTTTATTAGTGAAGCTCTTTATCTGGCCTTCGATTCTGAGTGATAGCTTTGCTGGGTAGGTTATTTTTAGCTGTAGGTTCTTGTTATTCATCACCTTGAATATTTCTTGCTATTCCCGTCTGGCCTGCATGGTTACTGTTGAGAAATCAGCTGACAATCGTGTGGGTATTCCGTTTCTCTCTTGATGCTTTTAAGGCAATTTGATTTTTAAAGGGGGCAATTTGAGAATGAGTTATTAACAGATTTTTTTTTGCATTTTTTTATGGTTCTAGTGGCCTTATATACAGTATATAAATATACGGTATATTGTGACATATTTATTCATTTCAGTTTTCTGATATATGTTTTAAAACTTTATTTGCTATTTTTCATATAATTTCATATTATTATTTAAACAATTTCTTAGTGATTTCTTCCTCAGAACTTCAATTGCCCTTTTGTTCTTTTATTTTTCTGTTTAGATAAAGTTAGTGGCCTTTTAGGTTTCCCCCACGTGAATAGGAGCATATATATATATATATATATAATATATATATATATATTATATATATATATATATATGTATATGTATATATATATAATTGATTTTTTACAGAGAGGAAGGGAGAGAAATAGAGAGCTAGAAACATCGATGAGAGAGAAACATCCACCAACTGCCTCCTGCACACCCCCTACCGGGGATGTGCCTGCAACCAAAGTACATGCCCTTGACCAGAATCGAACCTGGGACCTTTCAGTCCGCAGACCGACCGACGCTCTACCGCTGAGCCAAACCGGTTTTGGCAGGAGCTCACTTTTTGAATAATAAGAATTATAGGTCGCCGGTGCGGGAGGCCGGCTTCCCTCCGGCTGTCACCCCTCCGCCGGGCTGGGCTTGCGCCGGGGGCGCGGGCCGGAGCCGGGGCGGCGGGGGAAAGGGGGTGCGGCTGCCGGCGGCCCGGGACGGCGCGGGGCGGGCGGGGGGCGGCTGCCGGCGGCCTGGGGCGGCGCGGGGATGGTGAGGACCACGGGGCTGACCCCCGCGGCCCAGCCCGGGCTGGCCGGGAAGCTCCCACGGGAGAAGAAGAAGAAAAAGAAAAGATTCTGGAAAAACAAGGCGCTAGAAGCCAGCAGGAAACCGGGGGGCGATCCCGCGGCGGCGCTGCGACCCGCGAGGGCCCCGGAGGCCTTCTCCCAGAACCGGAAGGCGCTGCAGGAGGTGTTGAAACAGAAATCACAGGCCCCAGGAAAGCCTCTGGTTCTCTCCCCGCGGGATTCCAAAAAGCAGCCCCAGGTTGCCCAGCAGGACGGAAAAGCGGAGCGCCAGGCGGTGGGGACGGAACAGGCAGGCGGAGAGGCCCCCACGGGCTCTGCTCCTCCAGCATCGCTGCCCAACGGGGGGGCGCCAGCGCCCCCAGGAAGGCCCGCGGAGCAGAGCGCGCTGAGAGAGCAGCCAACAGGACAAATGGTGACATTTCTCCAAAACGAGGGGACCTCAAGAGTAAGAAGAGGAAAAGCCAAGGAGGTGACTGCAGCCTTGACCCCAGCCCCGCCCACCGAACCAGACATCTGGGTCGATGACGTTGACCCGGTGGACATCGAGGCGGCGATGGGCCGGGAGGCAGCGGAGATAGCGAGGAGGCAGCTGGGCGCCGGGGGCAGCGGCGCGGCGCTGGCGAAGGAGCGGGCCTTCGGCGGCCTGACCGAAGCCTTGGCGCTGGGCTGCGAGATGGTGGGCGTGGGCCCCGCGGGGGAGGAGAGCCTCGCTGCCCGCGTATCCGTGGTGAACCAGTTTGGCAAGTGTGTCTACGACAAGTACATCAAGCCGACCCAGCCCGTGACCGACTGCAGGACGGCGGTCAGCGGCATCCGGCAGGGGGAAGCGTTTGCAGTCGTTCAGAAGGAAGTGGCTGAAATGCTGCGGGGCCGGATCCTCGTGGGGCACTCGCTGCACAACCACTTGAAGGTCCTCTGCCTTGATCACCCGAGAAAGAAGGTTCGGGACACACAGAAATACAAGCCTTTCCAGCGGCAGGTGCAGAGCGGAAGGCCGTCGTCTCTGCAGCTGCCGGCCGAGAAGGTCCTGGGCGTGAGGGTGCAGCAGGCGGAGCACTGCTCGATCCAGGATGCCCAGGCGGCAATGAGACTGCGTCACGGTGAAGAAGGAGGTGAAGAAGGAGCGGGAGCGCGCGGCCGTGGCCAGGACAGGCGCCCCGCCACGGCCGCCGCTCCAGACGACGCGTAGCGGAGCCCACCGCCCCCGGGGCAGCGTTTCCGTCCACAGGCCCTTGTGACCAAGACACAGGACCGATGGAGTCTCCCAGAGTGGTGACAGATCGCAGCAGCGGGAGGCGCACGTGCTGCTGAGGGCCACCCCTTTCCTCCGATGGGAAAACCGTGCATCCTGGCACAGCCGGCAGGTGGCGCTGGGCCCCTGGTGGAGGCCGCCGGCCAAGCCCCAGCACCCTGTCCCTGTCTGTGTGGCAGCCCCTCTGCTGGGCTCAGGCGGCCCAGGGCAGAAGCAGCCAGGTGTCCCGCCTTCCTCCAAGGAGGCCCCTCCCTCTGCCTCAGGGATGGGGAGGTCGGCAGCCAGCTCAGCCCGGCCTCGCGAGGAGTCTCCTGTGGCCGCGCGGACCGAGCAGGTGGCAGTGCTCCTCCCACCCCACTGCCCCCCCGAGTTTAACCCCAGGTCAGAGCCGCGCTGTGGCCACACCGGGCTCAGGCCGCCCGCGTGGGCTGTGACTGCAGTGCCTCCCGGCCCGGAGCCACGTGCGGTCTGACCAGGGTCTCAGCGGGGGCATCACCGGGTGCCTGAAGCCCGAGGCTTTGCTGCGCCGACAGGTACAGAAGGTCCAGCCCACCGAGGACACTGAGTGTGCTTTACTTGAGGTGGGGCTGGGGAGCCTGAGTCTTCGCTCAGAATGTTCCGGAAGGGTGGTATCCGACACGGCCGCTGGCCCAGCCGGGGCTGAGGGCTGTACCCAGACGCATCCGCACTGCCTCTCCCTCCCACCTAAGGAAAAGGCCGGTCAGCGGGCGCCCCACGCTGCAGGGCGGACGGCACGGGCACGGGGACCCGGAGGTGCTGGTCTTCTGGGGCCGCAGCGGGAGGCTCCTGGGCAGAGCAGGGCAGCCTGGCCGCCTCCAGGCCCTGCAGCACCCTCTCCGCTTAAGAGACCGGCTCCTGGGAGGGGAGAGGAGAGGAGGGCCCAGTCTCAGCTCCACAGCTGGTGTCTGAGTCCTTGCCTTTGAAAGCTGATGGCTGCCCTCAGGTTCAGGTGCCGAACAGGCAGGAGGTGCTGCCGCCCCCGCAGAAGCCCCATGGGGCTCCTGGCCTGATGGTGGCAGAGGGGGAGGGCGGAAACCTGGTTCTCCGAGCGCTGCCCACACTCACCAGGCTGGAGGTGAAGCGATCCTTGATCTCGTGGACCAGGGACTGGATGCCGCTGGACACCAGCTCGCACAGCGTGTCCGCTGTGGGCAGGGAGGGTCCTGAGGCCAGGCCTTCTCCCTCCGGAGCCCCTCCCAGCCGAGCCGGCCCGCACCCCCAGCTCAGGCATTCCCGAGGCGGCTGGCAGGACTGGCTGGGCCCCAGCCTACTGAGGCTTAGTGCAGACACCCGACCTGGGGCTCAGGAGCTGGCACCTGCCAGCCTGGCGCACGGCGGGCACTCGGTCGTGTGAATGGGACATCTCAGGGGGAGCCGGGGGCAGGGATCCCTGCCCGCGGCGTGCGGGGGGCGGGTGCTCACGGTAGGAGGCCAGGTGGACCAGCAGCAGGCACACGTTCTCCGCCTCCTCCGGGTGGTCCTTGTACAGCTCGTATGTGTCCTTAATGAGGCTGAGGCCGCTGCCCTTCTCCTCGGGCACCACCACCCGCAGCGCCGCCAGCTCTGGGGGGTAGGGGGACGGGGAGGCAGGACGGGGCTCATTCCCTGAAGCCCCGTGTCCTCTGGGAAATGGGGTGAGCGTGGGACCTCAGCCACAGGGTGAGGCAGCCTTGGCTTCCTGCAGCCAGGGCTCCTAGGTCAGTGTCCCCGCTGCAGGTGCAAAGCTTGTGAGGCGGGCCCGGCTGTTTCCTAGTGGGGAGGGCATGGGGGTGCTCCATGCACCCCGCGTCAGGGGTCAGCCTGTGTGAGCAGTGACCTGGGGACACAGCCAGCAGGTGCCAAGACACCCCTCACCCGACTCGCTCTCTGGGGTCCTGCCCTCCGGACTGGGACAGCCCTGCTTGTGAGCGGAGCCGAGTCCCTCCCGCCCCCCGCACCTCAGCCTCCCGCAGAGGGAGGGTCCTGGCAGCCCCCTCCCAGCAGTGAGGGCCCCGCCTTCAAGCCCAGGCGGCCTGCTCACCCGACACCTTGGCGAGGCTGGCCAGCCCCCGGCAGGCGTTGTTCACCAGCAGGACTCGGTCCTGGCACAGCCGGAGGCTTCGCAGGAAGAGCACCACCACCTCCTCCAGCAGGTGCTCCTCTATGCAGCCTGCGGGGGGCGGGGCATGGGCCATCACCACCCGGGCCCAGGCACCCCAGCCCCGGGCCCGGGACCTCACCCAGCAAGGACAGCAGCCAGAGGACCGCGCAGCCGGACTCCGCCATCTCTGTGTCCTGCGGGTAGGCAGCCAGCAGCCCCGCGATGAGGCCCGGGGCCTTCTCCAGGGGCACCTTGTCCGTGATGTCCGCTGGAACCAGGACGGGGAGGATGGGGTGCCGGGCCCTGGGACACGTGCCCCCTGACTCCAACCCACCAACCCTGACACAAAAAGCGGCGGGAGAGGCCAGGTGGCCGAGGTGGGGGGTCTCAGCGTCCTGGGGGTTGCTTGGGGACTTGTGCACTGGGTGTGAGCAGGCTCTCCATGTGAGGAGCGTTTACCTGGGGCAGAACTACGCCCAGGTGCTGCTGGGCCTCCGTTCCTTCCCTGGATCAAAAATGAGGACGGCTCAGTGGCTGAGCGCCACCTAGGGACCAGGTCACAGGCCCAGGTTGCAGGCTCCATCCCCAGTGTGGGGCATGCAGGAGGCAGCTGGTCAGTGATTCTCATTATTGATGTTTCTCTCCCTCTTCTTCTCTGAAATGAATAAAAATATGTTTAAAAATAATAATAATAAATTAAAAAAAATAATTATATGTCACAGTGGGGTGCGGGGCAGGCATCAGGATTTTAGAGATGCTTAGGTGGGGCACGGCCAAAAACTGGTTGGGAAACACTGGGTTAGTATAGTTTACAATTCTGCGCAGCATCGGGCCTTAAACTAGGACTTATTATAAACTGGCTGCTGGGAGTTCAGTGTGCAAACATGTTTGTTTGTTTTTTCCCAAACATGTTTTGTTTAACCACCAATTCTTGGGATGCTGTGCCACTATTAAATTGCTTTCATTTGGATTCAAAGTCATCCAAAAATGATCATTTTAATCATCTTCGCAACACCAAGTTACTGTCTAAGAAACTGAAATAACTTTAGTTAGTAAGTTCTCCATACTGAATTGAATCTGGTTGTTCGCAAATGGTTTACATACTTCCATAGCTATCCAGCGCATTGGGGTGCTTCTCCTTTTTTCGCGTCCCGCACGAAAAGGGAGAATGACAGGCTCCTGAGTGGAGGAGCTGGGGATTAAGAAATAAAAGAAAGGGGAGACTCAACAAGATGGCGGCATAGGGCAGACACCCAAATGCAGCCTACCACAACAAGTTTGAATTTAGAACTGAAAAACAGGGGAAACATCACCCTGAGGCGCTGGACGGCTGGCTGAGGGAAGGCTCTACCATCTGGGAAGGAGAGAGAAGGCGCGCTGAACCTCAGGAACTGTGAAGGTATGGAAAACTGTGCGCGCCTCTGATCCTCATAGCCAATTGGCTTGGAGATCAACGCTTCCCAGTGATACCAACAACAAGCAAGGCTTAACAACAAGACTGCACACACAGCCCACAAAGGGCTACACCAAGACTATCCACCTCAGGTAACTGGGAGGCTGACTCACTGAAACATATAGGACACCTTAGCACACAAAGCCACCCTACCAACTAAGGGAAGCTGTGAAAATGCCAAGACAAGGAAATAGAGCACAAACAAAAGAAATGGAGGAAAAGAAGAGACTGAATATAGAGTTCAAAACCACGCTTATAAGGTTTTTCAAGAATTTCCTAGAAAAGGTCGACAAGACCTATGAGGAGATGAAAAGGGATCAACAAGAACTAATAAGGGATCAACAAGAAATAAAGAATATATTTTCTGAAATAAAAAATATTATACAGAGTCCTAAAAACAGAATGGAAGATCGCAAGAATCAAGTCAAAGATTTGGAACATAAAGAGCCAGAAGACCCTCCTCTGCAGAAGCAAGAAGGCAAGAGAATCCAGAAAGTTGAAGATAATGTAAGAAACCTCTGGGACAACTTCAAGCGAACCAACATCAGAATTATGGGGGTCCCAGAAGATAGAGAGCAAGATATTGAAAACATACTGAAAGAAATAGTGACAGAAAACTTCCCCCACCTGGTGAAGGAATTAGACTTACAAGTCCAGGAAGCACACAGAACTCCAAACAAAAGGAATCCAAAGAAGACCACACCAAGACACATCATAATTAAAATTCCAAGAGCAAAAGACAAAGAGAGAATATTAAAAGCAGCAAGAGCAAAGAAGGTAGTTACCTATAAAGGAGCACCTATACGATTGTCAGCTGATTTCTCAACAGAAACCATGCAGGCCAGATGGGAATGGCAAGAAATATTCAAGGTGATGAATAGCAAGAACCTACAGCCAAAAATAATCTACCCAGCAAAGCTATCACTCAGAATCGAAGGCCAGATAAAGAGCTTCACTAATAAAAAAAAAGCTAAAGGAGTTCATCACCACCAAACCAGAATTATATGAATTGCTGAAGAGGGTTCTTTTGGAAGAGAAAGTAAATAAAGATAAAAACTATGAACAACAAATACGTAACTATCAACAAGTGAATCTAAAAACCAAGGGAATTAAAAAAAATCTGATGAACAATATTAACTGGTGAATATAATAGAATCAGAGGTATGGTAGGGGAGTGGACTGACGATTCTCAGGGAAAAAGGGGAGAGGGGGGAGTGGGAAGAGACTGAACATAAACTATGCACCTATGGATGAGGACAATGGGGGTGGGGAAAGGGCAGAGGATGGGGTGGGAACCTGGTGGAAGAGAGCAATGGAGGGTGGGAAGGGGGGGGGAATGAGGAACATTTGTAATAATATGAACAATAAAGATTCATTTAAAGAAAAAAAAATAAAAAAAGAAATAAAAAAGAAATAAAAGAAAGGAAGAGACAAGAGGCAGAAATACCCTGTTTCCCCGAAAATAAGACAGTGTCTTATATTAATTTTTGCTCCCAAAGATGCACTAGGTCTTATTTTCAGGGGATGTCTTATTTTTCCACGAAGAAGAATACGGTACACATTTATTGTTAAATGAGAATAAAGGAAGTTTATTACCTGTATACGGTACGGTAGTACTGTAGTTGTCAACACAAACCAAACTGTGCATCCTACAGTATCAAGAATTTACTCATTTATTCAATGACAATCATGTCATCATCTTCTGGAATATCATCATAACAATCCAATTCCTGAATTTCCTGGTGAATTTCTTGTGACTCCATTTCTTTCAGAATCAGTGGACTAAATCTCTCATGTTTAGCCTAGGGGAGGCCTTATTTTCAGGGGGATGCCTTATATTTCACTCAGAAGGAAACCTGTAAGTAGGTCTTATTTTCGGAGGATGTCTTATTTTCGGGGATTCACGATAGGTTCATCAAGCTGTGTGCCAGGTGGATGCCGTCACTCTGGTGGAGGGACAGTCAACACCCACCACAGACAACACAGCACATTTATTGATTTCCAGAGGGGAGGTTAAGGTCAAAGAAGTTTTGGTTGTGCCCAGGTCCTATTCATTCCCTCATTCCTGGAATTTAGCATATCAAGACCTGGGTAAGTCAAGGTCCTATTGGTTCCTCATTCCAAGCACCTGGATAAAGATAAGAAATCAGTACTGATAACAGTCTCCGACTTTTTGTAGGCTGTTTCCGGGGACGGCCCTGGCAGTCACCTTGGACTCAGCTGACATTAATTTAAAGGTCATCCATGCGCATTCCCAAGGGGCCCTCTACAATCCAGCACAATGGTTCTTAAACCGTGTTCCCCAGACCGGAAGCATCAGCAATCCCTGGGAACTTGTTAGGAATGCAGATAGTCTGTCCTGTTCTATACCAAATCTAGTGAATCAGAAACTCTGGGTTTGGGGTTGAGCAATATGCCTTCCACGTCATTCTGATGCAGCTGAAGTCTGAGAGCCATTGGTCCAACGTTTAGTTTTCAGATTTAAAGCAGTGTAAGAAAGGGATTTTTGTCCTAGCTGGTTTGACTGAGTGGATAGAACATTGGACTGCGGACTGGAAGGTCCCGGCTTGGATCCCGGTCAAGTGCACATGTCTGGGTTGCTGGCTCGACCCCCCAGTAGGGGGCGTGCAGGAGGCAGCCGATCAATGATATTCTCATTGATGTTTCTACCTCTCCATTTCTCTCTGAAATCAATAAAATTAAAAAAGGAAAGGGGTTTAAAAAATTACTGTTATGGGACGATGATGACATGATTGTCATTGAATAAATGAGTAAATTCTTTAAAAAAATAAAATAAAATAAAAAATAAAAATAAAAAAAATTACTGTAATGGATATAATCTGCTATTTAAAGAAAAAATTCATACCCTGGCTGGTGTGGCTCAGTTGGTTATAATGTCATCCAGGACAAAATTTTTAAATATATTTTTAATTTATTTTACACAGAGAGGAATTGAGAGGGAGAGAGAGTTAGAAACGTCGATGAGGAGAAACATCGACCAGCTACCTCCTGCACACTCCCCACTAGGGATGGATGTACCCGCAACCAAGGTACATGCCCTTGACTGGAATCGAACCTGGGACCTTTCATTCTGCAGGCCGACGCTCTATCCACTGAGCCAAACCGGTTTGGGCCAGTACAAAATTTGATTCCCCATCTGAGCACATATCCAGGTTGCAGATTCAATCCCCAGTTTGGGTGCATGCAGGAGGCAGCCAATCGATATTTTTCTCTCACATTGATATTTCTCTCTCTCCAACTCTCTAAAATCAATAATAAATAAGTAGCCCTGGTCAGTGTGACTCAGTTGGTTGGATTCCCTGTCAGGGCGCAGGCCAGAGTTTCAGGCTCAATACCTGGTAAGAGGCGTGCAGGAGGCAGCTGAAAGGTGTTCTGCTTTCACATCTTTGTCTCTCTTCCTCTCTCTCTCTCTCTCTCTCTCTCTCTCTCTCTCTCTAAAAGTCAATAAAAATATTAAAAATAGTCTCTTTTATTAGAATTCTGCCACTAAATATATTTTTCATGAGGCTCTTCTTTATTTAGGAAATGTGTTCTAAAGGGAAGAGCAGATTAAACAATTTTTATTCATTTGTCTCCTCCTAGTGGCAGGTTTTAAAATTTTGACCATACTAGTAACTAGCCATTTATATTTCTCAGAAATTACCGTATTTTTCGGACCATAAGACGCACTTTCCCTGCGTCTTATGGTCCAAATATAGCCTACACATATACTTTAAAAAAAAAGTTTTTTTACTTGCCCGGCTCTGTGTGGTCTCTGTGTGCTTGCCCGGCTCTAAAATGGTTCTAAATGCTGCTGTTTACTTTACAGGCTTGATTACATGTGTTTATGACTGTGATGTTGGGTTTTAATGCACATAAAATATTTTAGGACACTATTTGTTTCAGAATCTTTTTTCTTCATTTCCCTTCTCTAAAAACTGGTGCGTCTTATGGTCCGGAGCGTCTTATGGTCCGAAAAATACGGTATATTTCTGATTTTTTTCATGAGATCTCTCTTTATTAACTAAAATCAATTGCCTCCCAGGCCGGTGTCACAGTTGAGTCAGCATCATTCCACGCAGCAAAAGGTCACTGGTTCTATTCCTAGTCAAGGCACATGCCCAGATTGCAGGCTGGATCCCAATCAATGTTTCTTTCTATCTCTCCTTTCCTTCCTCTCCCTCAAATAAATAAAAACATATATTTTTAAAAATCAATTACCCTCTCCACTAAATTAAATATATTTTTCTCTAATAGATACAACTGTGGCTGTACAAAACCTGCAATTTGTCTCTTACATGATTTTTTTATTTTTAATTTACTGATTTTAGAGCAAGAGAAAAGAAAGGGGAGAGAGAGAAGAGGAAGGAAGGGAGGGAGAGAAACATTGATTTGTTATCCCATTTATTTATGCGTTCATTGGTTGCTTCTTTTATGTGCCCTCACTGGGATCAAAACCACAATCTTTTAAAATATATATATTTTATTGATTTCAGAGAGGAAGGGAAAGAGAGAGAGAGCCAGAGAGAGAGAGAAACATCAATGAGAGAATAATTGATCTGCTGCCTCTTGATGCCCCCTACTGGGGATCAAGCTGGAAACCCAGGCATGTACCCTGACTGGAATTTGAACCATGACCTCCTGGTTCATAGGTCCATGCTCAACCACTGAGCCCAGCAGCTGGGCCAAGCCTGCAATCTTGGCATATTGGCATGAATCTCTAACCAACTGAGCTACCTGGCCAGGGCAAATCTCATTTTAATGAGTACTTTGAGCCCTTGAGCTCCCAAGGTGAACCTAGGGGTGAACAAATTCCTTTAACTCTTAAAACCAACAAGAGAAGGTTTGATTTTTCCCCCCCTGAATGATTTTATTGATATGGCATGATACTTTATGGAGATACGAATGCCCTAATTTCTTCCAAGCAGGTAGCCAGGCCATTTGTATTCCTCTGTCTGGGATGTTTATAGAATGGAAAACTGAAGCTACTGGAAGATCATGTACTTTCCTATATTGTTAGTCTTAGCTCATTGAGGAAACTATGCTTGATGTTTTGAGAGGGAAAAAGAGAGGGGTGTCTTTATTTAAAACGGAAGGGGGAGCCGAAACTGGTTTGGCTCAGTGGTAGAGTGTCGGTCTGCGGACTGAAAGGTCCGAGGTTCGATTCCGGTCAGGGGCATGTACGTTGGTTGCGGGCACATTCCCGGTAGGGGGTGTGCAAGAAGCAGCTGGTCGATGTTTCTCTCTCTCTCTCTCTCTCTCTCTCTCTCTCTCTCTCTCTCTCTCTGTCTCTCTCTCTCCCTCTCTGTAAAAAATCAATAAAATATATTTTAAAATAAATAAATAAATAAATAAACAAAGTCTATCTTATAAAAAAAAACAAAAAACAACGGATGTGGAGATATCTGTAGGTCGGGAAGGTGTGTAAATTGGTTTGCCTTTAGTCTCCTGGCAGCACCCTGGAGAGGCGCCAGGACCTATGATCTGCTTAGAAAGGCTAGACATTAAGGTTCCCAAACATAGGAAGCCCATGCCCTTTGGAAACAAGTCCCTGCACTTCAAGAACGTATAGCTTTAGCCATGGGAATCTCAGCAGTAACCAATGTGGGCTGAAGATTGGAGAGGACTTTCCAAATACTATGTATGATCTGGGGGTATTACTAGGAGGAAACCGAGGCTGAAGCTAAAATTGCCTTTAGCTCAACAATCTGCATTCCACAGAAACACATCTTTAGGTAGCTCATTCTGAACCCCCACACTAATCTGTTTTTTGGGGTGTTTTTTTAAAAATATATTTTATTGATTTTTTTTTTTTTTTTCTTTACAGAGAGGAAGGGAGAGAGGTAGAGAGCTAGAAACATCGATCAGCTGCCTCATGCACACCCCCTACTGGGGATGTGCCTGCAACCAAGGTACATGCCCTTGACCGGAATTGAACCTGGGACCTTTCAGTCCGCAGGCCGATGCTCTATCCACCGAGCCAAACCGGTTTCGGCGCCACACTAGTTAATCTGAAATGCTCTCTTCATTTGGCTCAGGGGAAATGTAAACAGAGGATTAGTGCTCACATGATATTGTGACATAAGACCGTCTATACCAGTGGAGAGTGTTTATAAGAATTTGAGTTAAACTGATGCCATATGCCAGGGAGCAAGATCTCAAATGCTCCAGAGAATGCATCCCGTTTATGCACTTAATTAAGGAGGGAACTAAGAACATTGCAAGGATGTAGGAGAGAGCAATGTAGGGATTGGATTACAGGATAGTTCAGACTGTGTGCCCTCTAGAGCACATGTGTCAAACACAAGGCCCGGGGGCCAAATCCGTCCCGCCAGGCCTTGCAATGTGGCCCTCACCGCGCTGTCATCACTGCACTCCGCTGCGTTTCCATCACAATGACAGTTTATGACTGTTCAGTAAACCAGCGTTTTTCAACCGCTGTGTGCCGCGAGATGTTGCCTGGTGTGCCGTAGGTGCAGACAAGACAAGAATTTTATAATTTTTCACTATTTTGTTTACTTAATATTTCATAATAAAGTAAATATAAAATACTTTCTTTGTGTTTATTTGATTCCTATTCAAGAGAATTACTTTATATATAGTCAATATAGGCACAGAGTTAAATTTTTTAACATTTTCTAATGGTGGTGTGCCTCGTGATTTTTTTCATGAAACAAGTGTGCCTTTGCCCAAAAAAGGTTGAAAAACACTGCAGTAAACCATTCGGCCCGCGATTTAGGCTGGATTTTAGATTTTGGCCCCTTCTCTGATTGAGTTCGACACCCCTACTCTAGAGGGTGATTACTGCTTATTTCAAAAGTGTGTTAACCTAGGTGCACAGACACAATGGGCAGGCTTGCTCAAAGCAAATACAAGCTTCCACTAAAAAGTTATATGCCTGAGTCGCCCGGTTAGTAATTTACAATCAGATCACCCTATGAAGTTACATTCTTTTTTCCCTCCAAATATTAAGGATTGATTCCCAAGAGAGTAGGCTGCGCTAACACTAGCCTCTGCATTCCCAGCAGGTGGAGGCTTCCTTGCTTGCACTTTTCCCTCCCCTCTCCCTCCCCAGCCCTCTCCTTCCTCCTGGGGCGGGGCCTAAGCGACGGATCTCTGGGTCCCAGGACCTGTAAGCCAGCCAGGACCCGCCTCTGATCTCATGAAAGGAGCCAGGAGCCCCGCTGGTGGGCGGCTCGGCGGTTGAGCGGCCACCTACGGATCAGAAGGTCTCGGTTGGATTCCCTGGCAGGGCTCCTGCCCAGGTTGCAAGCGATCTCCAGTAGGGGGCGTGCCAGAGGCAGCTGATCAACCATTGATGTTTCTTTCTCTCTCTCCCTCTGTAGAATCAATAAAAATATAAATACGAAAAAGAAAGAAAAGAACAAGGAACAGGCCTGGAACCGGCCTCCACCGGGGCACGGGGTGGACACCTTGCCGCCTGCAAGGAGTGGTTTAGAGGCCTGAGCGGCGACAGGACCGGAAAAAAAGAGGCTGCCCGGATTCAAGATGGCGGCCGCGGTGGGCGTGGCCACTCGCTCCGAACGCGGGGAGGCGTGGCATCGGCGGCCGCGGGGGGCGTGGCCAGCCACTGGGCGCCGTGGGGAGGGTGGGATCATGGCCGCCGCCGTGGAGCGGAATCCCACGGACGGGGAGGCGGAGGAGGAGGAGGAGGTAGGGGAAGCAGTGAGGGCTACGGCCGAAGCCTGTGTGGGGGGCGGCGGCGGCGAGGGCCGCGCTGGCAGCGGGAGGGGGAGGGAGTCGGGTGCTGGGCGGCTCGGAGCCCCCACGGGCGCCTCGCACGCTTCTTGCCCCTGGGTTGCCGGCGGGGCTGGGGGCCCCGGAGGAGGGGGTGGGGGTGGGGGTGGGGGTCGGGGGAGCTGGCCTCAGCCCTGACCCCGCAGTCTGGTCTGAGGGGGAAGTGGAGGAAGCCTCTTTGGGAAACGGCGCTGTCTTCCTCTCCTGGAAAGCCGGACCTAGTGTTCCCGGAGGCGGGGCCGTTGCCATGGGGGGGGGTGTGTGTGGGGGGTCCCTGGTCCCTGCCTCTTCCTGCCCTGCACCCGCGTGCTCCGCGTTAACCCGGTCTTCTCCCACCAGGAGCAGCTGGTTCTGGTGGAATTGTCAGGAATTATCGATTCGGACTTTCTCTCTAAATGTGAAAATAAATGCAAGATTTTGGTGAGTCTTCCGGAGTTGGGGAGTGGCTGTAGATTTTCATAAACTTAGGAACAGGAATGAATGGTGAGCTTTGGAGACGGATACATACGTTACAAAGCAGTGAACTCTAAAGACAGTCGTAGAGGTACCGGGGCCTGTGGGAGCAGTGGGAGAAGATGCCTCACTGCTTGAGTGTCTGGATGGATGGATGGATGGATGGCCGCAGAGAGTTGAAGATTTGGAGGAAGAGGCATTTGGGTAGATATTCTGAAAAAATGCATGGTTTTAGATAGTGAAGGTGGGAGAGAGGATAATGAGATTTGCACACACGGGTGGAAAGTGGAGAAGGAAG
This sequence comes from Pipistrellus kuhlii, assembly GCF_014108245.1. Taxonomy (NCBI): domain Eukaryota; kingdom Metazoa; phylum Chordata; class Mammalia; order Chiroptera; family Vespertilionidae; genus Pipistrellus; species Pipistrellus kuhlii. Next base: position 29,989,377 of record NW_023425551.1, on the reverse strand, counting down.
AGAAGGTACCTATTACTAAGAAAAGACTTCCGCCTGTTTCATCACTTTGCTTTAAAATCTTGGAGCAACTGTTGACCAAACTTCCTCTGTGATAGATTAATTAGAGAAGGTAGACCGGAGGCTAGATGGCAGGACACAAGTTTTATTGGAGGGAAGGGTACCCCTGCCAGCTACTTCCACGGAGAGCAGATAGGGGGCGGGGCTTAGGGCACTCAGCACACGCTGATTAGGGACCTAGGGACTTAGGAATGGGGGCTTAGAGTATTTGGCAGGTGCTGATTTGGTGGTTCAGAACTCAGGAATGCCTGGCTGCAGGTGGGGTTTATGTCTGTCCATCAACTGAGGGAAAGGGAGGATCTATCACTCTGTTCTTAGGCTGACTTGAAGAGCGTGTTGACTGAAATAGACCTATTACTTGGAGCTGCTGGGGTCAGAGCAGTGTCAGCGTATCTTGTGCTTGCCAAGACAAGAAGCTCTAGACTCTAGCGCAGGCATGGGGCACCTTTTTTCTGCCAAGGGCCATCTGGATATTTATAACATCATTCGGGAGCGGTAAAAAATTATCAGCTTAAAAATTAGTCTGCTATATTTGGTCAAACATTTCACTAACTCACCCTAAGTCTTGGAAACAAGAGTGATGAGTAAGATTTCCAGGGCCCACTATCTGGACGTTCTCCATCCCTGCTCTTGGTAGCAAAGTTACATGTAGAAGGCTTTTTCTTTCTTTTTTAAAAATTGAGATTATAATTAACATACAAATTTATATTAGTTTCAGTGGTATGGCATATTCCTCTGTAATAAAACCCTAATATGCAAATTGACCAAACAGCAGAATGACTGGATGCTATGATGTGCACTGACCACCAGGGGGTACACTCAATACAAGAGCTACCCCCAGCCCACAGGCCCCGATCAGCAGGGGTGGGGGGACGCTGGGGGCCAGGGCCAGTGAGCAGGCGGCTCCAAGCTAGCCATGATCACCCCAGTGGTTGCACCACAGATTGGCCCTGATCGCTGACCAGGCCTAGGGACTCTACTCATGCACAAATTTCGTGCACTGGACCTCTGTGATTCAATATTTGTATGTATTGTGAAATAATGATCACCTCCACTAAGTCTAGTTAACATCTGTCATCACACATAATTATAAATTTTAATTCTGTGATAACTTTTAAGATTTATTCTCAGCAAGTTTCAAATAAACAATAGGATATTATTAACTATAATTATTATGCTGTATGTTATATCCCCAGGATTTATTTATTTCATCATTGGAAGTTTGTATCTTTTGACCACCTTCCCCCATTTTACCCACCCTCTAAGGCTTTTTCTGGTGATCTTTTATAATCCTGTATTCTGATGCAGGGAATTGACACTGAGAGGCCCATTCTGCAAGTGGACAGCTATGTATTTGCTGGCGAGTATGAAGGTAGGAGGATGTCAGATTGATGAAACTCCTTTTTAAATATGCTTTTCAGAGAATGTAGCTCTGTTAGTTCTTAATAAGTTATCTTTAAATTTTTCCACAGACACTCTTGGGACCTGTGTTTTATTTGAAGAAAATGTTGAACATGGTAAGTGATTACTGTGGTAACTCTTTTTACTACAAAATACTTAAAACATATGTATGTGAATATTAAAATTAACCACTTTATATACTCATTGTCTAGCTGTATCAGATTCTACCATTTTGCCAGATAGTTAGAAAGCATTCAATACTCTTGAAGCCCCTTGTATACCCCTCTCCAAAATTAAAAAATATATATATTTTATTGATTTTTTACAGAGAGGAAGGGAGAAGGATAGAGAGTTAGAAACATCAATGAGAGAGAAACATCGATCAGCTGTCTCCTGCACACCCCCCACTGGGGATTGAGCCTGCAACCCAGGAATGTGCCCTTGGCTGGAATTGAACTCAGGATCCTTCAATCCTTCAATCCTGATGCTCTATCCACTGAGCCAAACCAGCGAGGGCAAGTGTGGTAGAATTTTAGACCTCGTTACTCTGTAAAGCCAAGTTTCTGGCTTCACTTCGTTACTTCAGGGCTGGAGCCTAGCAGGCCCATAGCTTTAATTTCACTCATAGTTCTGTGTGTCTGTCCCGTGGAGTTGTTTGTTGTTTTGAGTCCAGTTGTTATATAAGTATTTTATCTGTTATTTCTCTATGCTTGACAGGAGAGATGAGTTAAATCTTGAACTATTCCACTATCTAAACAGGAGGTAGTGTAACTCACTAAATTGGAATTATTGAGGTTTAACATGTTTATTTTATTTGTACTATTGTATTATAGCATAATAATTGAGTTTATTTTATGTTCTAGTGGATGCTGAAGGCAACAATAAAACAGTGCTAAAATATAAATGCCATACGATGAAGAAGCTCAGCATGACAAGAACTCTTCTGACAGAAAAGAAGGAAGGAGAAGAAAGCATAGGTTAGTTAACCTAGTTTTCTGAAAATTGGTGATTTAAAATTGGTGACACATTGCTACCAGGACATTTTTTGTACTTTGTAGTAATGACTATATGAATATGTTAAGTATATTATTGAATATGCTCCATGGAAAGTACCAAACATAGATTTAAAATTCAGTTGAACTCTTATGTAGAAGAGGGTGCTGGGACAAATAAGAAATCTCTATCTGCTTTGCATTGGAAATAGTTGTGGGGAGTTTGTCAAGAAACTTGACATGATTTCTGATTCCTAGGGAAATCAGCAGTCTCCTTTGTCTTTCTTCCTTTCCTTTCTTTTCTTTTCCTTTCTTTTCCTTCCTTCCTTATTTATATTTTTATTGATTTCATAGAGGAAGAGAGGGGAGAGAAAAATATCAACAATGAGAGAGAATCGTTGATCAGCTGTCTCCTACATGCCCCCCACTGGAGATCAATCCCGTAACCCAGCATGTGCCCTGATAGAAAATCAAACCATGACCTCCTGGCTTATAGGTCGACACTCAAACCACTAAGTGACACTGGCCAGGTTCTTGTTATTTATTTTTTATAATTAAAATTCTTTCTAGGTCTTTGAGAAGATTTTGGTGTTTTGTTTAATAAATTAGTAATCAAGTATTAGTTATCTGTTGCTGCATAAGAAATTACCTGGAACTTAATGGTTCAAAACAACAACAAAAAACCCCAACTCTCTTACACAGTCTCTGTGAATACAGATTTTGGGAGTAGCTTAGCCACGTGGTTCTGGCTTGGAACTCCTCACAAGGTTGCAGTCAGTATGTTGGCTGGGCTGCAATGTCTAAAGACTTGAGCAAGGCTGGAAGATCTAATTAGATCAGATAGCTCACGCACATGCCTGGCAAGTTCGTGCAGGCTGTTAGCATGAGGCCTCAGTCCTTGCCTCCCCATAGTACTGTTTGAGTGCCCTCCTGAAATGGCAGCTGGCTTCTCCCAGATCACATGGTCCATGATGTCGTTTATGAATAGCCTTAGAAGTCGTTCTGACATTTCTGCAGGATCCTATTCAGTGTGAGAGGGGACTACACAGGGGCTTGAAAGGAAGGTGAGGATCATTGGGGACCATCTGGAGGCTGGCCACCAAGCACGACAGTATGCTGGAGGCAGAAACAAATAGATAGGAGATGTGGCCCCTACCTTTTAGGAACTTGCATTCTAAAAGTAAGTCACATGGAAACACATGGCTCAGTGTAACAACACCCATTTCATTCACCTTATTTTCAGTATCTGTTAGGTGGCAAGTATCATGCAAAGTAAGAGTAAAGAATGGCTTTAATACTTGCCTGGCAGGGAAGATACCATGATCAGGAAGGTGGTTTTTCCAGAGTGAGGCTTATTTATTGCACTCTGGATGTGCTGACCCCGTGGTTTCCTCAACGTGGGAATTTCTACTGCATAATTTGTGATAGTGGGGGACTGTGTGATCTCCCGTGGGGCGGACGGGGGTGGGGCGGGGATGGCTTCAAGGTTTTGAACCTGGGTAAGTGGTAGAACATTGCTCTTGCAGAAAAAAAAAAAAACATAAAAGCCAGTAGTTGAAACTGAACTGTAGAGAAAAGGACTAATAAATTTTTAGTGGAGATTTTATAGACATAACATATAAGAAGACATGGGATCATTAGTTAGGAAGTGTCAACAAACAGTTGCAAAAGAGTTAGTTATAGTGAGGAACAGAGCAAATGGAAGTGTGAATAGGGTGGCAAGATAAATTGGGGTATCTTAATAGCTATCAGAATTTTGAGGATGAGACTAAAGAGCTTGGGCTTGCTATAAAAATTAATGAGGCCCCCCAAAAATCAATAAAAAGGGGGGTAAAGAATGAAGCAGATAACTGCAAAAAAAAAAACACAACTGGATTTTGTTGCAACACTGGGGGGAAAAATCTTAAGCTTAAACTTTTTCAAAACAACTCAGAATACTGTTACAACTATCAAAGATTTTAAGCATTTACTATTAACCATGAAACTGTAAAAGAAGAAATGAAAGAGGGCCCATTGAAAATATTTGCCTGAAAGGGTAATAGGAATAAAAAAATTACCATTATTGGTGCATTTTTTTTTTTTTAGATTTTAAACTTTTTTTAAAAAATTGTTTAAAGTATTACATATGTCTTCTTTTTTCCCTGATCAACCCCTCCCCTGCCAAGGCTGACCAGCAGACCCTGAGCGATGGATAAATGGATTACTCTGACGCATGTTTCTGTGAAAGAGAGGGCTAAGGGACTGCTGGGTCAATTGAGAGTTCCCTTTCTAACTTTTTGAGGAAATTCCATACTGTTTTCCACAGTGGCTACACCAATCTGGGAGCAATTCTTTTTATTTATTTATTTATTTATTTATTTATTTATTTATTTATTTAGAGGGAGGGAGGGAGGAAGGGAGGGAAAGAGGGAGCGAAAGCCATGAGAGACAGTGGTCACGGAGCAGGGAGCCAGGTGCCAGCTGCTGGTCACACTGAGCCAGCTGGGAGCAATTCTTGATTGTAGGGGTTTATTGAGGGGGTAGGGCTTTGACTATGACTATGGAGAGGAACAAACATTTTTCAAGGTTTTTGTTTGTTTGTTTTTGAGAGGTGTTTTATTTGACAATTGAATGTCCCAACTCAGAAGGATATATATGTGTTGATTTGAGATGATAGAGTAGAATCCTCCATGGTATTATAAAAACTTTGTGGGTAAGGAGAAAATGGTAGAGAAGTGACAGTTTTCTTTACTCTAAGGCACATGTGTCAAGCACAAGGCCCGCGGGCCAAATCCGTCCCGCCAGGCCTTGCAATGTGGCCTGCACCGCGCTGTCATCACTGCACTCCGCTGCGTTTCCATCACAATGACAGTTTATGACTGTTCAGTAAACCATTCGGCCCACGATTTAGGCTGGATTTTAGATTTTGGCCCCTTCTCTGATTGAGTTCGACACCCCTACTCTAAGGTATGAGGTCGCAGTGAGAGCTCAAATTATCTCTAAGAATGAGTTGGGAATTGAACTGTGGGAAGAAGAGCTTGGAACAGTAACTGAAGCAGATTACTTTTAGTGATTTTGATGATGCATACCCTATAAGCATAATAAGGTCTCCATGTAAGATGGGAATTTTGTGATTATCAGTAGTTATAGGAACCATGATCCTTGGTTTATGTTTGAGTTTCACTTTGACATATATTGTTGGGATGAAAATTAAACAATATATATATTTAACTAAATTCATTTTTCATGTTTCTTTCTTGGTTTGTCTTCCCACCTTTAAACACCCCCCCATAATCCCATTAGATGGTGTGGAATGGCTACAAATCGAGGATAATGATTTCTCCACTAGACCCAACATGATTTGTAACTTTCTACATGAAAATGAAGATGAAGAAGTTGTAGCTCCAGCCCCAGATAAACCTTTGGAGTTGGAAGAGCAAGAGATTCAAATGAAATTTAATTCAAGTCTGAGCTATGAACAGGAAAAACCACCGCACTTGGAAATAGAGGATTCTGGCCCTCTTATTGATACTCCTTCTGAAACAGAAAGTTCTGTGTGTATGGAAACTCAAGATGCTGCCTTAGAAACTACTCCTAGATAAAATGTTTTTAAAACTAGTTAAAAAATTTTTTTTAAGTTTTTATATAAAATGACTACTCAGCTTTTGTTTGGTCACTATTTTATTTTTATTGGATGTATACATTTTCAATTACAGCTACAACTTAATATACCAGAATCATTAAGGACCAGATATAATTGAAAAAAATATGGTTGTTTAAAAAAATATAGTTAGCCCTAGACAGTGTGGCTGAGTTGGTTGGAGTGTCCTCCTGTACACCAAAAGGTGGCCAGGTTTGATTTCTGGTCAGGGCACATACCCAAGTTGTGGGTTCCATCCCTGGGCAGGGCGGGTATAGGAGGCAACCAATAGATGTTTCTCACATCTATGTTTCTCTGTCTCTCTCTTCCTCCTTCCCTCCCCCTTTCTTCCCTTCCTCTCTAAAAAAATTGATATAAAAAAATGTCTTCAGATGAGGATTAAAAAAATATGGTTAAAATGACTATAGGGAACTTTCTCTGATGGCTCTTCATTTATTTTGTTTTTTAAATAAATTTTTTATTGATTTCAGAGAGAAACATCAATGTTGAAAGAGAATCATTGACCTGCTGCCTCCTACATGCTCCACACCGGAGATCAAGCTCACAACCCAAGCATATGTCCTGACTAGAAATTGAACCTCCTGGTTCATAGGTGGATGCTCAACCACTGAACCATGCTGGCTGGGCTCTGATGAGTCCTTTATTTTTTATTTTATTTTATTTGTTTTTTTAAAATATATTTTATTGATTTTTTACAGAGAGGAAGGGAGAGGGATAGAGAGCTAGAAACATCAATGAGAGAGAAACATCGACCAGCTGCCTCCTGCACAGCCCCCACCGGGGATGTGCCCGCAACAAAGGTACATAAGGTACATGCCCTTGACGGAATCGAACCCGGGACCTTCCAGTCCGCAGGCCGACGCTCTATCCACTGAGCCAAACCGGTTCCAGCCGATGAGTCCTTTAAACGGGAGGTTTTACTAAGGTAGGTGTATAAGTTTTCTATTGTAGTCATCACAAATTACTACAACTTAGTGGATCAAAACAGCAATCTCTCCCCACCCTATTCCTCCCTCTCAAAAAATCAATAAAAACATATCCTCAGGTGAGGGTTAAAATTTTTTTTTTTAAATATCAAGGTAGTAGAGGTCCTAGTCTTCTCAAATTCAAAATAAGATTCTTACTCTCATGTCTTAAAAGTTCTTATTTCCTATTCAGATTCCATGCTCCCAATTTATTTATTATTAAATATATACTTTTTATTGATTTCAGAGATGAAAACAGAGGGAGAGAGAGAAACAAACAAAAAACTTGTACAGAATGTTCAAAACAGCGTAATTCATAATACAAGTACTCAAACCCCGGAAACAATCCAAATGTCTATACATTTTTTTGAGAATTTTATGAGTTTATTTGTGCCAAACTAACATGATGGAAACAAGATCTCAAATGCTCCCCCATAACTTTTTGAGTGGCTATACAAGTGTGGAGTATCCGTAGAATGGAATATTATTCAGTCCTCAAAAAAAGTGAATTACTGGTACATACTACATGTATGAACCTTACACATGAACACATGATCATGCAAAATGAAACAAACCATACACAAAGGCTGCATATTACTATATGAATCCATTGATGCAAATCCATGGAGATATAGATTGCTGGTTGCTAGAGGATGGCAGGAGGGGAAAAGGGAGAGTGCCACTGGCTTACAAAAGTGGGCGTTTCCTTTTGGGAAGATAACTCTGGATTCAGATAGTGGTGATGGTTGTACATCCTTTTGTGTATACTAAAAAACCACTGAAATTACTACTTTACAGCGGCAAATTTAATGGTATGTTCATATTTGGGGAAAAATCATAATCAGCAGTATGATTTTATGCACACCTTCCATGTGGCAGGTAGTTAGACTCGTCTCACTGATCTCACAGTGGAGTCAATAGCGCACATTTCACATTGATATTTTTAGTGACCACCTGAGCCCCTGAGGGGTCCCTAGAGGAATAACACCTGCGCCCCGAATATGTGGCTCAGGCTACATGCACAGGTCTGCACGTGAAGCTGCTAGACGCCTTGTGACTTAGAGCTTTAGTTCCCGGGACGGCAGCGCCGCCAAACCCCGCCACCAAGCAAACACCGCGACTCCGCCCCCAAAGGCCGCCAGCGCCTCCCGGCATCCACGGCGCGGCGGCCGTGGGAAGTGACGTCACAGCAGGTTCCGGTCCCGCCTCTTCCGGGCACCCACCTGTCTTACAGTAATCACACGATCCACGTGTGTTCGCGCAGCTCCGGGTGCGGTAGCGATGGACGCTCTGGATCGGGTTGTGTAAGTTCGCCGGCTCCCTGCTGCGGGGAGCGCAGGGCAGAGGGGCCCCTGCGGAGGGCGGGGTGCTGTGGCCCCTGCACCCCGCTTCCGGTACCCCTCTCCATCCTCACTCCGCTGCCCCGGGGGCCGCGCCGAGGCCGATCCGCCCGCTAGCTCTGGTCTCCCGGGTGGTGCCCGGCGGGGAGCGGGGAGCCCGCCGTGTCCTAGCGGGCGGAGGTGGCACAGAGGGGTCGCCGCTTTGTGTCCTAGCGGGTTGGCAAGGCTCTGCTTTCCGACGTGCGAGCGAGGGGGGAGAAGCGGGGTGCCGAGCACGGGCCTCCGAGTCTGACAGATCCAGATGACAAGCCGGGCGCGCCAGCTGAAGCGTTGTGACATTGGGCCACTTGATTTCCCTAAGTCTCACGTTCTAAAATATTCATACCCCGTTGAACTGTGGGGATTATTTGCGAGAATGTATGCAAAGCCTTTGCTGCAGCACGTAAAAATGCTCATTGGCGTCTTGTCCTCTCACTCTCGTATACTTCTGAGTTATCACGAGTGATGTCTGTTTTAGATCCATGGGAACAGTATTTGTTGGTCTCTTACATAGCCCTGCTATTATTTGCTGTGGTTTTCTTACAATTTACCTGGGTTAACATGTCAACAAAAAATTTTTCTTTTAGTCATTAACGTAGAGGCTTCTTAAATGCATATACTTCTAGGTTTGGGGACAGCAAAGATGAGTAAGACTAGTTTACAGTCTGATTGGGGGACAAGTAGCAAATAAAACATAAAAGGTGTTTCTTAAGTTCTTGCTGGTTAATGAGAAGTAACAGTCCACACTGAATGTAGAGCATATAGCATTTATATTGCTATATAGACACACCAAATAACTCTTGATTTGATTTAATAAATAACGTGTATGTTGTTATCAACCAGTAGAATATTAGAAGCTTTATACGTGCTTGACATTTAGCTGGAGGAGAATTTTTAAAATATGCATGGTAAACGGAAGTGTGTTCCTCCTTCCCGAAGACTCCATGGGCCTGGAGTCTTTAACTGTAAAGAGAGGAGGAATTCTTTTTTTTTTTTTTCTTCTATTTTAAAAAAATATATTTTATTGATTTTTTTACAGAGAGGAAGAGAGAGGGATAGAGAGTTAGAAACATCGATGAGAGAGAATCATTCATCAGCTGCCTCTTGCACACCCCCCACTGAAGATGTGCCCACAACCAAGGTACATGCCCTTGACTGGAATCGAACCTGGGACCTTTCAGTCCTCAAGCCGACGCTCTGTCCATTGAACCAAACTGGTTTCGGTGAGAGGAGGAATTCTTTCAGTAGATTGCAGAGAACTGTAAGGAAAGCAAGATCTCACTGTAGTGGAAGCAGAGGAGAAGCCCCTTTTCTGAACAGAAAAGTATAAAAGCATTCTACTTATGTCACATTATAAAATCAGAATAATGGATTTGTTTTCCCTTTGTATTTTGCAGGGTGATTGGTCTAGATGAGTTTTAAAATCTAACTCATTTTGAAGTTGCCTACTTATAAGCTGTGTGACTCTGGGCAGACTACCTCCTGGGCCAACTTGCCTCATTTATAAATTGAAGATTATAATTGTACTTGTCTCATAGGGTCTTGGTGAAGATTAAGCCTTAATAGAGTGACTCTATAAAAGTGTTAATCATTTCCCTTTGGTGACTGTAACGTGTGACATTTCAGTAGTGAAGTTGAAGTGGGATAATGTATACTTCCTGGCAGGTATTGTGGTCTTAAACCTGGAGGAAAGATATGCAATGATTAGCCTCCTTGTATGTAGTAACAGCCCACACGTTTACCAGCAGTTGGTGTGCAATTCTTTGTGTTAGGTTACAAGTTATAGTTTGACTGTTTTAATATTGAAAAAGAAATGGAGTAAAAATAGCAACAGTATTCACTTGAGCCCCTCTTTCACCTTTAATAAGAAAAGTTTTTTTTTTTAAATATATATTTTATTGATTTTTTACAGAGAGGAAGGGAGAGAGAGAGAGAGCTAGAAACGTCGATGAGAGAATAACATCGACCAGCTGCCTCTTGCACAACCCCTACCAGGGATGTGCCTGCAACCAAGGTACATGCCCTTGACCGGAATCGAACCCAGGACCTTTCAGTCCACAGACCGATGCTCTACCACTGAGCCAAACCAGCTTCGGCAATAATAAGAAAAGTTTTGATAGAAGTAGTAATAAAAGAATGCTGGGCCGAAACCTGTTTGGCTCAGTGGATAGAGCATCAGCTTGTGGACTGAAAGGTCCCAGGTTCTATTCCGGTCAAGGGCATGTACCTTGGTTGCAGGCACATCCCTGGTGAGGGGGTTGCAAGAGGCAGCTGATTGATGATTTTCTCTCATCGATGTTTCTGACCCTCTATCCCTCTCTCTTCCTCTCTGAAAAAAATCAATAAAATATATTTAGCTGAAACCGGTTTGGCTCAATGGATAGAGCGTCGGCTTGGGGACTGAAGGGGCCCGGGTTCGATTCCAGTCAAGGGCATTGCGGGCATATCCCCAGTAGGGGGTGTGCAAGAGGCAGCTGATCGATGACTCTCTCATCGATGTTTCTAACTCTCTATCTCTCTCCCTTCCTCTCTGTACAAAATCAATAAAATATATTTTTAAAAAATAAATTAAATATATTTAAAAAAAGGAATGCTGGAAATATTAAAATGAATGCCTTTAAAAAACAAACAAAACCAGGGCGGTGGAAACGGGCTAGAACGGGTAAATGGGGGAAAAGGGACATAAGTAATACTTTCAAACATAATTATTTAATTTTTAAAAAAGAACAAAAGCTAATAAAATTAACTTATTTAACATTAATAAATGAATATATATATATATATATATATATATATATATTTTTTTTATTTATTTATTTATTTATTTATTTACCAATTATTTCCCTAAAAAATGAGATTTTGTTTAAAGGTGGAATCCTAACTGATAAATGTCATGTAATGTTTCTTTTGATTTTTAAGATTTTGCACCTTAGTCAAGTTATAGATTATAATAGGAAAATGTTTTAAGTTGTTATAAATTGTGATTTTTCTGAACAGAAAGCCCAAGACGAAAAGGGCCAAGAGATTCCTTGAGAAGAGAGAACCGAAACTCAGTGAAAATATTAAAAATGCCATGCTTATTAAAGGGGGAAATGCAAATTCAGCAGTCACACAAGTACTTAAAGATGTGGTATGTATATATACTTATATTTAAAATAGTTTTGAGCCCTGGCCGGAATATCTCAGGTAGAGTGTTGAAGTCAGCCCAGACACCGTTTGGTGTCCAAATAAATACATGGATAAGTTAGCCTTAAAGATGATTAACATTAAAGAAAAGCTCAATTTGGAGGTTATTTGCCTTGCCAAAGCACTGAATACTGGTTTTCCTTAAAGCAGCTGGTTTCAATTACTAAAGTTTGGTTTATTTACATTTAAGGAATATACTGATCTAATTTGTAAAGTGTATATATTCCTTCACCAACACCAGTTATGTTAGATGCTGGGGATTAATCTATCTATAATAATGAAACTATAATATGCTAATTAGACCTGATAGCCAAACGACCTTCTGGGTGAAACTGGGGCTGTGAGGGCCGAACCCCTTGCACGAATTTCGTGCATCGGGCCTCTAGTAGTTACATAAAACACTAAGCTCTCTTCAGTGAGCTTAGTGGGAGACAGACAAGTAAAAATTCTAGAACCATGCCCAGGGTGGGATGGGAAGCAGAGTTGGAACAAGATCGAGGAGGCAGGAGAATGGCTTTCAAAGCTGAGAAAAAGCTTGTTCAAAGAAGTGTGAAGGAATATGATGATTGGGGAACTACAAAAATTGGGATGGCAAAACAGGAGTGGGCTAGATGAAACTAGAATAGGCAGGATAAAATAATAACATGTAGTTTGAGCTTTATTCTGAAAGCTAAGTGGACCAGTGGAACCATTGAAAGATTTTAAGAGAGATGATCCTTTTAATCAACTTTACTAGAGAGGGTTGAAGCAAATGTCAGAAACTATTGAAGTCTTTGCTGTCACCAAAAAAAGAGCATTTGGAATCCTGTGGTGGCAATGAAAAAGAGATGATCAGAGAGAATAGATGTTGAAAATAGAAGATTTTGGGCATGAGTAAGAGTAAAACTCAACCAGGTTTCTGGCTTGGATGTCTGATGAGCAATAATGCCAATTTAAAAATGTATCATGTGGAGCATATTTTAGGGGGTGGTGGGGAAAGTGATATGTTCAGTTTAAGACATATAATTTAGATAGTGAAGTTAAAAACTTTATGTACCTCTATAGCTTGATGTCTAGCCCAGTGTTCAGGCACATAGTAGGTGCTCAATAAATATTCAGTAAATGTTTAACAGTGAATGAAAGGCATAATCTCTATGGATGTTGTGCCTTGAGCACAACAGATAGATTCTTTGCATTAAATCAAGTAAGTAATAATTGAATAGATCTTAAACTTGACTAAACTGCTTGTGCTTGTTTAACTACAACGGTCAGTTCAGGAATCTGAATGTCATTGTGTTAATGGGTTACTGCTCATTGGGTCCTTTCCAAATCCTTTCAACACAATGACCTAATATTTAAGTAATCTCTAAGAACAGCACAATATTGCAGATTATTACAGTAGTTAACACTCATACTGATAACTCTTGAATGGGTAGTAATGTCTGTTCCACTAAGGCAGGGAAAAGTGGTCAAGAATCATAAGTGTTAGGGCTTACAAACATAAATTTTGCTGGTGAGTTTCTTAGAGTAGAAGAGAGAGGGAGAGACAGAGAGAAAGAAACATCAAAGTGAGATAGACACATAAACTGGTTGCCTCCAGTTAGCATTTGCAATTGAGATACATGTCCCTGACTGGAATAGAACTAGTCTGAGGGCTGACTCTCTAACCACCAAACCAAACCAGCTAGGGCTAACAGGAACTTTTCCATTTTCTTTTTAATGGGAGCTTTTTAAAGGGCTATGTTCTAACCCGATAGTATTCTGATTGTCATCATTATGACTTTCTCAGTTCTCTTATCTCCAGGTATTATTTCAATTTTATCAGTATTTCCTGATAGGATTTTTTTTTTTTTTTTCTGCTCTTCTTTCTACTCTCAAATTATTTGCCTGGAAAGAACGTACTGTAGTAGAATTTAAAGAAATAAAGAGAGCCAATTAACTTGGGTAGACTATTGAAAGGGCATAGAAAATTGTAATTAGGATGGGTCAGTCTAAATTAGAATATTAAGCTTATGTTAAAAGTTGTTATAAGTGATCAAAAAGTAGCCAAGCAGAAGACATCAGAATAAGATTTAGGGACTAGAATAATCCTGTATAATGACTGTTTTAATGCTTTATTTTTACCTCTGCTCTACAGAAAGAAAGTGTTTTGTTTTGAAATCCTTAAATTATTTTCTTTTACAGTATGCATTGAAAAAACCATATGGCGTTCTGTATAAAAAGTAAGTCATAATTTCTTTTTTAAAAAAAATATATTTTTATTATTTTCAGAGAGGAAGGGCGAGGGAGAGAGAGATAGAAACATCAATGATGGGAGAGATTCATTGATGGGGATCGAGCCTGCAACTCGGGAATGTGCCCTTTACTGGAATGAGAGAAAATCATTGATCTGCTACTCCTGTAATTCCCCCAGCTGGAGATCAAGCCCGAAATCCAAGCATGTGCCCTGACTGAGAATCAAAACCTGACCTGATTCCTAGGTTAATGCTCAACCACTGAGCCACACCAGCCAGGCAGGCTCCTGCAGTATTCTTAACCTGAAAACTTTTCTATGGCTAACTTTTCATTTTTCAGGTCTCAGCTCAAATTTTCCACTTTTCACACTGACACAATACCCTATTTTATTTTTGTCAGTTATTATTATTATTTTTTTATATATATATCAAAGGATGAAAAGGAAGAGAGCCTAAGGTTAAAACAGGAGAAAGACACAATGAGAATATGATGCTACAGAACAATTTCTCTGTACCATTGAGTGATAGCTGCCACTGGCCCAATCCCAGGGCAAGGATGCAATCAAGGGTTTGTCAGTTATTATTTTTTGAAATTGTTTAAAATTTCCACTAGAATGTAAGATCCAGAAAAAGCAAGACAGATTATAGACTCTTGAGATATTATAGTACCTCTAGCTCCTAGAACAGTGCCTGACACATATTTGCATGAATATCTGTCTAGCTTCTTTTTTTTGATCAACTGAATGTAAAATTTTATTTGCTTATATGTTAATTGTCATGGGCAAATTACTTACTAAGATTATTAAATTTAGTCTCACCTTTTAAAAAATATTTCTAGGAAAAATATTACAAGACCATTTGAGGATCAGACATCATTGGTAAGTATGAAAATTGATTTAAGAGATGCTGTGATTACTCAGACTTATTTATTTGGTACTCATAGATGAGTTTTTAAAATTAGAAATCATCCTATATGAGAGAATTTTGATGTAATTGGAGGGGAAATAAGACTATTATACTCAAATATGTCTATGAGAATACATTTCACTATACCGAGTACATATTAACTTCTTGCCAGTCTGTTGATAGAATTTTTAAAAATGTAATTACATTTTAAGTGCATAATTCATGGATTGTCAAAAGAAGCTTGTTATGAATATTTTTATAAAGCAAGTTTGATTTTTTAAAAATCTGACTTTGGGTGTTTTTTGAACAAGGAACTCTACTTGAATTGCTATAAAGATCCTTAAATATTCACCCTCTAGCCTTTTGCTCATAATTTGACAACCCTTGCTTTAGAATTTTACCAAAAAGTGGGTTTTGTGGAGAAGAGTAATAGCGGTATTATATGTATATTAAAGGTAATTATGGAAATCTTGGGGTGTTAGTCATAATATAAGAATATTAAGAAATATTTTAAGAATGCATTTTATTGACTTGGCCTTTAAAAAAAACACTTTTGAACACCTTTGTTTCAGACATAGTATAAGGTACTGTCACATCTGACAAATCATGTAGTCCTTGCAGATTTTTGCAGGAGGTGTTAACTGTCCCTGATGTATTCATGATAAGAGTAATTCTCAGAAAGGTGACCAGATCCCACTGAAAATGCCCGAGCTAGAATTCCTGGACTTTCTGACTCCATCCTCCACATGGGGAGTGGATAGGTAATAAATACTGGAATGGATGATAATGAAAGTAGGGGCCCACATCTTAGGGAGTCTTATAACCAATAAAGAAAAGTTGAGATCGTTGGAAACGCCGCATAGAGTAAATACATGTTGCTTCCTTTATTCACAGAACTGTGTGTTAGATCTGTGGGAAGGAATTACAAGACAGCTGCTAAAACTGTGAAAGACCTAGTAATCTAATTTTTTTAATCTTAGGTACTTTGTATATCCCGAAGATCTTTACTGTTCTAGGGGGTGATAGCTTAGGAGTGAAGATGATTTGAATTTAATGTTTAGAGGGTGTCTGAAATGAAAAAACCAGGCAGATCCATCTGCTCAGACCCTAACCATGGCCCCAAAGTAAATTGTTGGAGAAATTGGTTCTCAATGATCATAGGCGAGAGTTTTTGCAGTATGTCCATATTCAAATGTAGATCAAAGAAGCTCAACTAGAAGGATTGTGGACTGACTGGAATGACAACAGGACTGTGCACAAAAAAGGAATTAAGACTCAAATTTAGTAGGAACTAAGGCAGTGGAAGGACTCAGAACATGTGAAATTCCTTAAATAAAAATTTATTAACTTCAAATAATTGTGCCTATGTTACAAATAATAAAAGCCCTTTATACTTAAAAAAACAGGTTGAGGATTATGATAGTTTATCTGTTCTTTAATGTTTTGTCATTAAGAAGGTTTCTCAACAATACTAGACCACAGTGAATGTAATTTTTGTGCTGAGATTAGGCATCTCAGTAATCAGTCAAACTATGAGATGTAGTGAGCGTGTATATCAGTCAGTATAAAAGGAGCTGTCTAGGATAATTGTCCACTCCTCTCAAATCTGTAATGAAGTCAATATTTTGGAGAGTCAAATGGGAGAGAGAATTTCTTCCTGGCAGGAGCAACATAGGTTTGTCAGTCAGCCCTTGCCGGTACACAAAAGGGAACTAGTCACAGCTGGGTAAGTGCGGAGAATGTAGGGCAAGATTCCTGTGTGGATGAAGTTGTAATGGAAAGTAGATATATACATTGTAAGCTCATGAGTCCAATTATAAATACCTAAAATCACCATTCTGATTGATGATAGTAGTAATGTCCTGTGAGTAAAGGCATTTCTTTAGCAAATGAAATACTCAGTGTGCTATTTCAAAATAACTGCATACTAGCTAAAAATATAAATGGTCTCTATTTATTAACCTAATAGTTTATATACATACATATATATATATATATATATTTTTTTTTTTAAATATATATTTTATTGATTTTTTACAGAGAGGAAGGGAGAGAGATAGAGAGCTAGAAACGTCGATGAGAGAAACATCAACCAGCTGCCTCTTGCACACCCCCTACCGGGGATGTGCCCCCAAGCAATATACATGCCCTTGACCAGAATCGAACCTGGGACCTTTCAGTCCACAGACCGACACTCTACTGCTGAGCCAAACCAGTTTCTGCAGTTTTTATTCATTTTTAGTTTTGAACTTAACATCTTTCCCCTACAATCCCCAAAATCAGAAAATTTGAAGTTAAATGTAGAAATAAAGTCCTTTTAATTTGTTTATTTTCATATAGTTCGTTAAATCTCCATTAACTTCTACTGAAAAACAAAACAAAACACAAAACTGATACACTTTTTTTTAGTTCAGAGGCATAATTCTTGTTTCTTATATTTAATATTCATTGATTAAATGGGATTTTTTTGGTTTTATAGGAATTTTTTTCAAAGAAGTCAGATTGTTCTTTATTTATGTTTGGCTCCCATAATAAGAAGCGACCAAATAATCTAGTAATAGGTAAGTGTCATTTACTTTTTAGTATTTGTATTTATAGAGTCACTTCTGTGACAGTTAATTGATGATGTTGAGGATTCAGGAGTAACTAGTAAGTTCTACACTAGTATTTTTCCCATGTAGTTTTGAATAAAAATGTTTTGTCTGCCAGTCTTCAGGTAAAGAAAGAATGGGCATATAAATATTACCCTACCTCAAGCTGTAGATTTTTTTCTAATATAAATCCGAAGTCAGTCTTATATATAAATCCTAAGTCAGTATTAGAGTTAGGAAAAAAAACAAAACAAAACACAACAAAGTAGTATTTTTAGCTGCATAGATTAACCCTTTCCTAATAAATATCTGTTTAATGGACATATTTGAAAAAACAAACCTTTGTCTGGCTTTTTTTTTTTTTTTTGCCTGGCTGTTTTGAGACCATCTGGCATGTTCAGTGGCTTAAGCAAGCAAACCCTCTGTGGGTGTTTATTTATTCTTCTGTAAAAGATCCTTTCCAGAACTAAGATTGCAACAATCTATCCTAGGTAGCCTTGAAAATTTAAAGAGAGACATGTTTCAAGGGTATAAGAAGAAAGAAAAGAGGCCAATATTGGGATGTTTTGAACATTGAAGATAAGCTGTTTGGGAAAAATAATGCTCAAAAAAATGTGTTTTCCTTCTAGGTCGTATGTATGACTACCATGTGCTAGATATGATTGAATTAGGTATTGAAAAATTTGTCTCTCTAAAAGATATTAAGGTAAGATACTGATAAAAATAAGAAATATTTTGTAATGTTTCTCTTGGGCAATAGTGACATCTTGTGGTGAAGAATGTTGATAATAGTTTGGTAGCTTAAGTAAGAAAGAACTTTGTTTTTATACTAGTGTGGTCTAAGATAAAAGTACAATTTCATTTTACCTTTACTTTAAACAGTGGAATATATTTATATTATATAACACACGTGGGTCTTCTAGTAATTAGCCTTTAAAGTGGTTACTAACTCTTGTCTACGCCCCTGGTTTAAATGCTGTCTCCTCTCTGTGCATTATCACAGCATCTATTTTATAGAATACAGAAATACTAGCATTTTCAAAGTGAGCCCTGTTCCAAACCTAGGAAGCTTTAACTGGTCCTACAGTATTTTGGTTCCTTGCTAACAAATTGCTATTTAAGTCCTCCCCTTAAGGACTTGCATCTTTGTGTCTCTTTTATTTGAATGGGATTGAAAAACAGAAAATATTAAATAGTCTTAGAGAGGCAAGAGAACTCTTGCCATCCTACTTCAGCTCCTGGGTCCAAATTGGGCGTCTGTCCCCTCAGAACTCTGCTTCTTGGCTTATTCTAGTCCATCAAATACATGATTTACTTAGACCTCATAGCTACCCTTGGAAGGCTGAAATTATTTTCCCTATCGTAGAGATTTAAAGATTGAAGCTGAGAGGAATTCCATTGGTGACTTAGAGTCAGATATATAGTAAATGTTTAACCAGTTAGGACTCAAGGACTTTGGAAGAAAGGATATTGGAGTTTGTAATTGGAAGTTAGATAATTCTCAGTTTTTGCTTTGATGGTCATGATATACTGAAAGAATTATAGCAAAAATATAACAAATAGTTTCCCCAACCTCCTCTCTAAAGAGGACATGCCTTCCAGGTTTCCTGTGGGTTTGAGAAAAGGCTCTTACCAGATCCTCCTTAGCTAATCCAGTGTCTTCAGGTATGGTGTAGAACAGTGGCCTGAGATTGGATTTAGAGGCAGAACACTTGGCTTTGAGGCCTGCCATAGCCATTTAGGTGATTTGTGACCTGATACAGTCAGTTGCTTCCCTGACCCTCAATTGCAATTAAGTATTAAATAGGTATAACAACACCAGTGAGAGAATATATGTGAAAATGCTTATCACTGAAAATAACACATTGAAAGGCATTTTGGAAAGTGTGTAAAAGGTGATGCTTTATTATGGTGGAAACCATCGCTTTTTACAGTCTCTTTTTGGGGATGCGCACAAATCCCTGGAGTTGAGCAGCATGTCCCCATTTATCTTTGCCACCCCTGCCAGCTTGCTGGCTTGGTCACCAGTTAGTGGCTTCAGCATTGGCTATCGCCAACTCCTCTACTCTTTCCACTTCACTTCCAAAGCAAAGAACTACTTCTCTCACTGTGCAGCTTGTAAACTGGAGCACAACTTGTTTTTCAGGTCTCACTCTTTTCTAAATATAATTTTATTGATTTTATTTTTAAAATATATTTTATTGACTTTTTACAGAGAGGAAGGAGAGGGAAGAGAGAGTTGGAAACATCGATGAGAGAAAAACATCGATCAGCTGCCTCCTGCACAGCCCCCACTGGGGATGTGCCTGCAGCCAAGGTACATGCCCTTGATCAGAATCAAACCCAGTGAGGGATAATTTTATTGATTTTTAGAGAAGGAAAAGGGAGAGATAGAAACATCAATGATGAGAATCATGGTTTGGCTGCCTCCTGTATTCTCCACACTGGGAAACCCAGGCCCCTTCGGTCCACAGGCTGACTTCGACGCTCTTATCCATTGACCAATTCCAGCCAGGGCTTTGGGTCTCCTTTTTTAAAAAAATTCTCACCCGAGGGTATTTTTTCCATTGATTTTTAGGAAGAGAGTGGAAGGGAGAAAGGAGGGGAGGGGAGGGGAGAGAGAGAGAGCGCTATCAATGTGAGGGAGAAACATTGACTGGTTGCCTCCCGTATGTGCCCTGACTGGCGCTGGGGGTCAAATCTGCAACTGAGGCACCCTTTTACTGACAGTCAGGCCCGTGACCCTTTAGTCTGTGGGCCCACGCTCTAACCATTGAGCCAGGGCTCCGGTGTCATTCTTAACAAGAACCATTTAAACTAAATACTAAATTTTTATTCATGGAGCATATCAATAATTACAAAATTCATTAATCGCTGAGTGTATGCTTATATTGGCAATCCTGCACAGACTGTTAGTCAGCCCTTCACTTTTTACCCCATTATTTGGTTACAAGCTTATATTTTTAGTCTATTTTGGATTACATTCTTTGTTCTACTTTGTCTTCATATTTAGTTTTCCTTTACTCGGACTCCTCATTTTTTTTTTTTTTTTTTTTTTTTTTTTTTTTTTTTTTAAATATATTTTATTGATTTTACACAGAGAGGAATTGAGAGGGATAGAGAGTTAGAAACGTCGATGAGAGAGAAACATCGACCAGCTGCCTCCTGCACACCCCCCACTGGGGATGTGCCCGCAACCAATGTACATGCCCTTGACCGGAATCGAACCCGGGACCCTTCAGTCCCCAGGCCGACGCTCTTCCACTGAGCCAAACCGGCTTTGGCGGACTCCTCATTTTTAAGGCATTTTCACTAGGTATTTCTTTTCTCACTTGCCTAATTGCCAAGCCTCATTCCTATGTTAACTCTTAAGCAACATTAGATTAGACTCTACCAGGGAATAGAGTGATTATTCAAGGTGCCTGTTTTCTAAGATGGCCAAACTGCTAGGTGTGGTGTTTCTGCATAAAATAAACGTTAATGAGTGAGATGTTTAAAATTTAAGGCTAATTGATTTTATGTTAGTAGTATAAAATATGTCACAATTTCCTGGGAATATTTTACTTGAAAAGTTTGTGTGTAATTTATAAGAATTATTTTTCAATTTTTATCTTTGTTTAAAAACACTTAATTTAAAAGGTTATTCAAGGACTTCACAATTATAGTATTTTTAGTATACTATATCATAGATTTATATATTAGAATTTTAGTACCTTTCAGGCTATTGGAATAAAGCTCTTTTGTTGTAGTTTCTTAGTTCAGGGTTTTCACATTGTGAAAAGTATCAGCGATCTACATGATAGGTACTGTTTCACATAACTTGTTTAGTTATATTTTTATGATGTGTATACTGGGTCATGGCTTCAAATAATATTTTTTATTACCATGCATTGTGGTCAGAATGGTTTGAAAGCCAAAGTTGTACTTGGTTTGCCTCAGTTTCTCTTAGTACTTAATAGCCCTCATGGACCTAGGAGTAACAGTAGGAGGGTCAGGTAGGACAGATGGAGCACAGTGGAGTCTTGGGATCTGGAAAGTCCATTTAGGCCCTGGATCAGACAGACAGCTTAGGCACATTTCCTAAGTATAGACAGTTAAGTCTCAGGATTTGGAAGCAGAGAATGCCAACTAGAGTGGTCATGGTGAACAGGGAAGCAGCAGGTGACTTCTGATCCTACAACAGAGGATGTTTATTTGTTTTTTGTCCTATTTTGTTTTGTGGATTTTTTTTTCCTGCTAAATTTGGATAATCTTGATTGATATCAGTCCGCAGGCCGAAGCTCTACCAGTGAGCCAAACCGGTTTTGGCTAATCTTGATTGATATCAGAGGAGTGGTATTAGAATCAGTAGGAAGCTCAGACCAATAACCATTTACCTTCTTCTATAAATTAATCCTTCAGTTAAAGATTTTTTTTTTCTATTTAATTTTCTTTCACTTTAGTGGCTTTTAAATGTAAATCCTCTTATTACTTACATCACATTCTTCTTGATATAAAAAATCCAGAACTGGACAAAGTAATTTTTCCAGTAAGAGCTTGAACCCTGCTGAGTAAGGATTAGCACATATTTTCTATAGCTTGTATACAATTATTGGTTCCCATGTAAATGTTTAGTTGGTAGTTTAATTGAACTTTCATTTAAAAACATTGTTTATGTGATATAGTAGGAAAGGCACAGCAGGACAAATAATTTAAAGAAATTTAGTTTATTTTGAATCTGGCTATTAGAGGGCTACGTTGGGTTTTTTTTTTTGTTGTTTGTTTGTTTGTTTTTTAGCAAGTTTAGATTTTTATTTTATTCTTGCATAGAATAATGTTAACAAGTAGTTTATATCATTCTTTGACCACATATTAATTTGGCAATGTGAGAGAGTAGGATGAAAAATTATTTTTAATATAAAAATCTCTTAAGTTTAAAAATCCCAACTCTGGTTTTAAGTCTAAAATTAGCATGCATAGACATAGTTTTAGGACAGTTTAGAAAATCTAAAAATAAATTAATTACATATTAAGTATCAGTTACTTTAAAATCAGCATATAAATAATTTAGACTTGATAATTATATAGTAAAATTTTTTCCTTTCATAGAATAGTAAATGCCCCGAGGGAACAAAACCCATGTTAATATTTGCTGGTAATGATTTTGATGTAACAGAAGACTACAGAAGGTTAAAAAGTCTTCTTATTGGTAAGTGTTTTAATATTTAATATCTGTAGGGTAGCCCAGGTAGGTAATATAAGACTGTCCTGAGGGGACAATTTGCATATTAGTCTTTTATTATACAGGATTTTTACTTTCATTTCTATTAGGTAAATAGCTAGGAATAGAATGGTAGTGATTTGAATAGTCTGTGTTTAACATTTTAAGAAACTGCCAAACTGCTTTCCAATGAGATTATCCCATTTTACATTTCCATTAGCGGTTTATGAGAACTCCTGTTGTTTCACTACTTGCCAATACTTGGTAGACCATTGGGTGTTGTATACTGATAGTAACGTGTTTCCAAAGTCAGACCTACAAAATAAAGTATTGGTATAATTGTAACTTTAATTTGCATTTTCTAATCACTAATGATGTTGAACATCTTTTTATGTGCTCATTGGCCATTCATATATATTTGGTGAAGTGTGCATTCAAATCTTGGCTTGTTTTTTTAAAATTCGGTATTTAGTCTTATTATCTCTATATACAAAAACCTAAGCTACTGGAACAACTGGAACAACCTGTTGTTATGATGTGCACTGACCCCTAGGGGACAGATGCTCAATGCAGGAGCTGCCCCCTGGTGGTCAGTGTGCTCCCACAGCCAACCTCCCCAAGCCAGCCAACCTCTTGCAGTCCCTCCCTCTGGCCAGCCCTGGGCTGGAATGGGGAACTGGTGGTGGGTTGCAGCGGACACAGCCCCTTTCCCAAGGGGACCCAACCTCCCATGCTCCATCCCTCTCCACAGCAGGCCCTAATTGGCCTGCCACCCGCCCACGTGGTGGTGAGGGAGGTGGGGGGACTGCGAGGTGGCAGGGCATTGGCGTCAGGTGTCCATTCCTTTCTCATCCCGCCCGGCGACTGTCACCTCCTCTCTGGTCCAGCCCTAATCAGACTGCCCCATTGGCCCTGATTGCTGGCCATGCCTACGGACCCAACCTGTGCATGAATTTCGTGCACTGGGCCTCTAGTTATTGAATAATAAGGTAGGAGTGTGTGTGTGAGAGAGAGGAGAGAGAGAAATTTTATGCTTATGTGAGATATATATAGTCTTTGAATATTTTTCTTCCATTCTATGGCTTGCCTTTTTTTGTTATAACAATATCTTTCAAAGAGCAGAAGTATTTCATTTTTGGGAAGTCTTATAATTTTTTTCCTCTACTGGTATGTCCTTACTGTGTTTTGTTTAAGAAACGTTTGCTTATCCAAGATTGCAAAGATTATTCTCTTACATTTTCTTCTTAAAGGCTTATTTTTAGATTTACATTTAGGTTTATGATCCACTTGGAATTAATTTTAGTATGTGGTGTGTAAGGGTTCGTGCTCTAAAAACTTTCTACCTTCATTTCTTCTCCCTCCTCCTCTCCCCTGCCCTTTCATTCTTAAAAGCATATGGAGAAAACAGTTCTGGCCAGTGTGGCTCAGTTGGTTGAGTGTCATCCCATGCATCAAGAGGTTGCTGGCTTGATTCCCAGTAGGAAGTGTGTTGGAGGCAGCCTGTTGCTGTTTCTCTCTCTCCCTCTCTCTCAAATCAATTTAAAAAGACATACTAAGAAAAAAAGAAACTTATGGAAAAAACACATTTGCCTGTAAGTTTTGCATTACAAAAGCTATTTCATCGGAGACTGAAATATACATTATCTTGTTCCCCATAACAACTCTGACTTTAGTATTGCCTCCACAACAAGGAATGGGGCTTTATTAATTTGGCTACTGTAGGAGAGTCAGGTTTTGGTGTGAAAACTGTTCATTATGATCAAATTTTCATTATGATCAAAATTTATAAATCAAATACCTTGAAAAAGTACATACTCAGTTGATAAAAGTATTCCTGAGGAATTTTTGTTTGGCAGAGTAGGGAAGGGTGGTGTATATATATATATGCATGCATATTTTTTGTTTATGCATATATTTTTTAAATGTATATATATAATTGTTTAAAGTGTTATAAATAGTAGTACATATGGCTTTCCCCCCCCCCCATTGACCTTTCCCCAACCCCCTTTGTGTCTCTGTCCATTGGTTATGCTTATATGCATGATGCATACAAGTCCTTCGATTGATCTTTTACCCCCTCCTCCCCACACCCTCCCCTGCCAGAGAGGGATAGAGAGTTAGAAACACTGATGAGATAGAAACCTATCAGCTGCCTTTGCATACCCCCTCATGGGGATCAAGCCTGCAACCAAAGTGCATGCCCTTGACTGGAATTGAACCTGGACCCTTCAATCAGCGGTCCAACACTCTAGCCACTGAGCCAAACCGGTTAGGGCAAGTGCATGCACATTTGTGCTGTGGGGTTTTTTTTTAGTTAACCACAAGGAAAGAAAAGCAAATAAAAAAGATATATATGTCCTTGCACATGGAAATAATTTCCATCTTATGACCTAATGGGAAGAGAAGAAAAATACTGGGGAGTACAGATTGGGAGAGTGAGATTTCCTGTTTACTCCATCAGCTGCGTTCGGGCAGCTCTTCCTAAGTAATTAAGCCGGGTAAACTTATGTATAAGTTTTTCTTAAAAAAAAAATATTTTTATTGATTTCAGAGAGGAGAGGAGAGAGATGGAAACATTGATGATGAGAGAGAATAATTGATTGGCTGCCTTCTGCACAACTTACACTGGGATAAAGCCTGCAACCTAGGCATGTGCCCTGACGAAGTGACCATGACCTCCTGGTTCATAGGTTGACGCTCAGCCACTGAGCCATGCGGCCGGGCAGGTTTTTCTTATTAAATATTATTCGTATATTTCCATTTGTACTCCTCTGAGCAGTAAAGGGAGGGACCAAACTTGATTGCTGTTTTCCAGACTTCTTTCATTCATGTGCTTATCTTCGTAACTTTAGCTAAATCTGTATAGTTAGTATCCATAGTGCTGTTTATTGGGGATTTTCTTTAAGTTAACTCCCCTTTTTAAAAAGAAACTTTATATTCCTACCATGAGTGAAAAGTGATACATGATAAAGTAAATAATACATAGTAAACTATATCTGCCTATATGTCCTTTACAATTATCTTAAGTGCCCCAGTGGTATGATTATCAATCTGTGGAAAAACCAGTCTAATCACTGATGTTGGTTCTTTCCTGTCTTTAACAACTTAGTTTGTTATTCTTTGTTCATATAAGTGAGATTTCCTGTTAGAATTTTCTTGTTTGTTCACTTCCACTATAAAACAAAGCCTCGTTTGATTTTTTTTCCTATATATATATATTTTTTTTTTTAATATATTTTTTTATTGAATTTTTACAGAGAGGAAGGTAGAGAGATAAAGAGCTAGAAATGTCAATGAGAGAGAAACATCGACCAGCTGCCTCCTTCACACCCCCTACCGGGGATGTGCCCGCAACCAATGTACATGTCCCTGACCGGAATCGAACCTGGGACCTTTCGGTCTGCAGACCGACGCTCTACCACTGAGCAAAACCGGCTTCGGCCCTCGTTTGATTTTTAACAGTCACTGTTTTAATAGCCTTTTATAGAAATTTGCTATGACTCAGTAGATAGAATGCCACCCTCTTTACTGAGGGATTGTGGGTTTGATTCCTGGTCAAGGGTATGTACCTGGGTTTCAGGTTTGATTTCCCAGCCCTGATCAGGGCACATTTAGGAAGCAACCAATCAATGTGTCTCTCCCACATCTGTTTCTCTTCTCTCCTTCTCCCTTCCTTTCACTCTCTAAAAATCATTGTAAAAGATATCCTTGAGCTGAAACTGGTTTGGCTCAGTGGATAGAGCGTCAGCCTGCGGACTGAAAGGTCCCAGGTTCGATACCGATCAAGGGCATGTACCTTGGTTGCAGGCACATCCCCAGTAGGGGGTGAGCAGGAGGCAGCTGATGGATGATTCTCTCTCATCGATGTTTCTAACTCTCTATCCCTCTCTCTTTCTCTCTGTAAAAAATCAATTATATATATATATATATATATATATATATATATATATATATATATGAATGATATCCTTGAGTGAGAATTTTTAAAAAAAGAAATTTGCTGTCTTACAGGTTAAAATTTTATGCTATGATTGTTAATATCTGTGGTAAATATGACACACTTCTATGCTGAGCATTTAGAGGAAGAACTTCAAAACTGAAAAATAAAAATGGCTTAATAAACTAAAGAGAAAATAAAGTCATGAGATTAGTAGAAGGGTTGGATGGAACAGTTAGACATTTTTGAGGGATTAGCTTTATGCTATCTTATCTTTTTAGAAAAGTATTGGTACAAAACCAAGCTTTTAGAATGCAGCTCTTTATAACTGAATTTTAAAAGCATGTTAGTCTTATAGAAGCATGTAACAGACTGTAGAATCTCAGAGGGTAGGCGGGGGTACGGGGTGGGTGGAAGAGATCATCCGAAAAACTTGTTTGCATAAATGCATAAGCCATGACATAGACCACATGTGTCAAACACAAGGCCCGCGGGCCAAATCCGTCCCGCCAGGCCTTGCAATGTGGCCCGCACAGCGCTGTCATCACTGCACTCCACTGCGTTTCCATCACAATGACAGTTTATGACTGTTCAGTAAACCATTCGGTCCGCGATTTAGGCTGGATTTTAGATTTTGGCCCCTTCTCTGATTGAGTTCGACACCCCTAACATAGACGATAGGGTGGTGATGGCCTGGGATGGGGATGGTGGTAGGTTACGAGTAGTCACTGGGAGGAGGGGAAAAGGGGACATACTAGTATGTAATACTTGCAGCAATAAAGATTTCATTAGAAAAGAAAGAGAATGTTAGTCTTTTTTTTAACAATCTGTGTTTTTAGATTTTTTCAGAGGCCCCACAGTATCAAATATACGCCTGGCTGGTTTAGAGTATGTCCTACACTTCACTGCACTGAACGGGAAGATTTACTTTCGAAGCTATAAGTAAGTGTGTTTCTTAGCATGTTTTTGTTAATTCCCATGGTTAGTGTTTTAGTGTGACTGTTCTTTAGAGCTCAGACGTAGAATTGATGTTGGGCCAAACGTGTGTTTAGAGAGCTTGTGGTCGCTCTGTGCTGAGCCTTAATTTTGTCATCCTTCCTGCTCACTTCTGTCTGAAGCCGGCTTTTCCAGGGCCCTGTTGCCCTGTCACCACACTCCTTCTGAGCTTAGAGCACTAATGCAGTATTTTAAAAAATATATACATTTTATTAATTTCAGAGAGGAAGGGAGAGAGAACCATTGATTGGCTGCCCAGGCTTGTGCCTTGACCAGGAATCAAACCATGAGCTGGTTCATAGATTGACACTGAGCCACACCAGCCAGGCTACTAATACTGTCTTGACCCTCCCTACCTTTAAGCAGTATCTCCTTAATTTTCTTGACTAGATTTAGAGCCCCAAGACCTAGGCAGATATCAAAGCAGATATCAAACCCTGAGTCTATAAAATAGAGTCTGAATAAGATTCAGTGCCTGTATTAATTTTACCCTCTTTCTTCAGCCTAGGCTTTCTGCCCTTATGCCCACCACAGTCTAAATCCGACCAAGCCCATTTTGTTTTTATTAAAAAGCTTACTGACATGGTACAGTTGTGCTTTTGAGTTGATAGAGCCCGGACTTTCCTAGAGAGTACATTGACTCCGACAGACTGCCTGCCTTTGAACACCAACTTCAGAGTGATGTTTATGTGAACTGTGGCCTGGCAGGGCTTCCTGAAAGCCAGCAGCTTAGTGTTGATAAGTGATTTACCAGCTTATGTCCAGTGAGCATCCAAATGAAACTAAATATTCATGTCTTTTGTTAGTAATTTCCATCTTTGTCTCAACTGTATTGAGTTAGAGATATTCAGTTCTTACCATATGATTAATACTACCACCACTTGTTTTTCCATTTTCTTTTCCTTTAAGCAATAATAGAAGCAAATGCAATAAAATGTCCACATGATTATAAAATATAATTAGGGATTTTATAATCATTTTTGGCTTGTTAAACTTGAAAGCCCCTTAAACATGTTATTTGAGTTTCCCAATTTGATTTTGGAGCTTTTAAGAGTATATTTTATTATAAAGTTGGTGTCCCCTACTTAGAGAACAAGAAATAAAAGATGAATAATCACTGACATAAAATTTTTTTTGAAAACTTATGTTAAATGAGACTATGAGGATACAAATGAAATGAATAATAATAATAACTGAAAAAATCTCTCATAGTGAACAATGATTGGAAATTGTGTGCTGACCAACGTTTTAATCTTTCTGCAAGTTGTTTTGAGTTTTACACACATCTTCATCAAGTAATGCTTGTAGTTGTTGGTCTTCAAACTTTTTCTGTTGACCTGGACGTCTTTGTCTTTCACATCAAAATCATCACTTTTAAAGCGTTTAAACCAGCGTTCACAAGTATCTTGAGATAGAGCATGTTCACCATAAGCTTCCCGAAGTTTTCAGCAGCACTTTTCCTCAGAATAAAGTAATGAATTAAAACTTCCTGCAAATGCTTTTTTTTTTGGAACAAAATTCCACAATTTTTTTTTTAAAATATATTTTTTATTGATTTTATACAGAGAGGAAGGGAGAGAGATAGAGAGTTAGAAACATTGATGAGAGAGAGTCATTGATCAGCTGCCTCTTGCACACCCCCTACTGGGGATATGCCCGCAACCAAGGTACATGCCCTTGACCGTAATCGAACCCGGGACC
Source organism: Pipistrellus kuhlii (assembly GCF_014108245.1). Classification (NCBI taxonomy): domain Eukaryota; kingdom Metazoa; phylum Chordata; class Mammalia; order Chiroptera; family Vespertilionidae; genus Pipistrellus; species Pipistrellus kuhlii. The sequence continues at coordinate 29,960,213 of NW_023425551.1, read as the reverse complement.
CTTCAGTCCTCAAGCTGATGCTCTATCCATTGAGCCAAACCGGTCTTGGCGAAATTCCACATTTTTAAGTTTAAAAATATCTATGATGTGAACACCTTCATCAAATTAGACATATGAAGTTTTGAAGCTTGTCATTACAACAAAATAGCATACATATCAAATCGCATATATATCAACATATATTAACAGTATGTGTAACTCCATCTATTGAAAAATTTGCGTTATTAACCGGTACACCTAGTATGAAACAAAATCTTTAATAACTTCAACATGTGTCTTTGTAATGGCATTGGTTATGTCTTATGGGGATAAATAAATTGGTTATGTCTTACGTAAGCAAAACAGGAAGTGTTAGCATGCCTTTACAAGCAGATATAACTTATTATTATTATTATTATTATTATTTTTTTACAAGCAGATATAACTTATTAGGCAGGAGGTTTAAATAAGGAGAACAGAACCTCAGCAGAAGAGAGAGATATGCAAGGCAGAACAATGAGGAAATTATGATTTGAACAAGAGTGGTAATGCCAGTCTTTCTCAAGAAGTATGAAAATAATATTTAAAAGCATATGGAAATGACCAATTAGCATGTCTAATAGCTGGAGCCCCTTTGAAAAGGAAGGAACTGCCCTAACTGGTTTGGCTCAGTGGATAGAACATTGGCCTGGGGACTGAAGGGTCCCAGGTTCGATTCCGATCAAGAACATGTACCTTGGTTGTAGGCACATCCCCAGTTGGGGGTGTGCAGGAGGAAGTTGATCGATGCTTCTAACTCTCTATCCCTCTCCTTTCCCCTCCGTATGGTCTTGTCACTTTTGCTTTAGAGCTTATAGGCTAAGATCTGAGGTTAGGCATATGATATAAAAGTTCTAGGCAATAGATATTTGGTTGGAGATAGGAAAGCCTGGAATTAAAATGTGTACAGTAGTCCCCCCTTAACCATGGGTCACATGTTCCAATATCCTCCAAGTAGGTGCCTAAAACCAAGGATAGTAAGTATTGAACCCTAATAAACTTCTCCAACTTGTTAGTTGTTGTTTTTTTTTTGCCCCCGCCATTGCCTGCCTGCCCGCCCGCCTCGACCCCACAGCGAGCCCCACACAACTTGTTAGTTTTTCATGAACAGATGTGGCTCTCCAGTAATTTTTATATTTTCAGTCCAGACCTATTCCTGAATCTGTAACTACCCCTTACTTGCAGTAAATGGTTTGGTGTACTTGTTTTAGGGAATCCCTTGCTGAAGTCTTCATATAGGCTCAGTGCTTTCTGGTACAACACATTTCTGTCTATCAGAACACGTGTTCTGTTCTTGTCTTCCACTCATGAATTTAATGTCTCTTTCCATCTTATGCCTGTGGCCTTATTTATTTATTTATAGTTTTTTAAATAAACCTTTATTGTTCAGATTATTAAAATTATTCCTCCCCCCCCCCCCCCATAGCTTCCCTTCACCCGGTTCCCACCCCACTGTCTGCTCTTACCCCTCACCCCCCACTGTGCTCATCCATAGGTGTATGATTTTTGTCCAGTCTCTTCCTGCGCGCGCACACACACACACACACACACACACCCCGCACATCTTACCCCCAAGAATTGTCAGTCCACTCCCTTTCTATGCCCCTGATTCTATTATATTCAACAGTTTATTCTGTTCATTTGATTTTTTTGTTCACTTAATTTTTAGACTCACTTATTGATAGATATATATTTGTTGTTCATAGTTTTTATCTTTACCTTTTTCTTCTTCTTCCTCTTTTTAAAGAATGCCCTTCAGCATTTCGTATAATACTGGTTTGGCTATGATGAACTCCTTTAGCTTTTTCTTATCTGTGAAGCTCTTTATCTGCCCTTCAATTCTGAATGATAGGTTTGCTGGATAGAGTAATCTTGGTTGTAGGGTCTTGCTATTTATCACTTTGAATATTTCTTGCCACTTCCTTCTGGCCTGCATAGTTTCTGTTGAGAAATCAGATGATTTGGTATTTTTTAGAAAGAGAGGAAGAGAGAGAAACATCGATCAGCTGCCTCTTGCACACCCCCAACTAGAGATGAAGCCCACAGCACAGGCATGTACCCTGATGGGGGATGGAACTAACAGCCATTCAGTGCATGGGGTGGTGCTCAATCACCTGAGCGGCACCTGAGCAGCAATAGGGCAGTGGTGGAAAACCTTTTAATTGAAAATTTCTATGTAATTTCCCTGATTTCTTAAGTAGTCAACTGAACACATTTTTTCTTGATGTGTTCACCAAGATACTAATCTTGATATAAGTTCAGCATTATACATATGGTTTATATGGAGGTACTGAAAATATGGATACAAATGCAGAAGTATGTGTGATATGACAAATGATCGCTGCTCCTGTATGCTTGGTATTGGCTCTTTGGGAATATGCCTTAAACCAGCCAACTTTAGCTTCTAAAACTATTTTCCCTTTAGTGAGCCTGAGACAGACATTCTCTCTCCTCTTGGAACCGTATAAAGAGAATGGCTGCCTAAGGACTCTTAGGCTCTTTTTTCCCTGTGTTTGCTCCCTTCAGGTCCCATACTAATATTCATTTATCTTTTTATATTCATTTCTTCTTAATATCTATTTATCTTTTAATGTCAGTATAGTTTTAAAAAACAACCACCACATTTCAGCTCTTTACAAATCCTAGGCCTAGGGACCCTAAGCTTACAATACCCTCTTCTTTGGCTTTGTTCAATTAGTTGTATATTGCTGTGTCTTATACAGCGTATTTATCACTGTGACTCCTATTGTGGCCAGAAATGCACCCCCATGGGTGGACTGTATAGGCTATCTGCATGTGACGCACCTAAGGCCCAAAGGCTGGTAATGAGTTTTTGCACACGCACTTCCTGGTATTTGCTGCTCTCTTGGGTTTTCCTAACTATGCTTCCCTCTTCTCTCGTCATTTTATGGGCCTGTAATTTTCTTGGACAAAGATATTGGGTAGGGATAGGATGTTTATCAAAGTCGGAGCAACATTTCCTTTTTCCTATTCACGAAGGCTGCTGTTGAAGAAGTCTGGTTGCAGAACACCACGGATTGAATTGGAAGAGATGGGACCTTCATTGGACCTGGTGCTGAGGAGGACACATCTGGCCTCAGATGACCTTTATAAGTTATCCATGAAAATGCCAAAAGCCCTCAAAGTACGTTACTGTTGGATTGTATACTTCACTCTTTCCAAAGAGGATTTGTGGCCTACATTAAAGGGCATACCTAAAGAGATCAATATAACAGATAAAATCAGACTCCCAGAGCCAAGAAAAGAAGGAAGATGCAAATAAGCCAGCCACAAAGGATAATAAACAAGTTGCAGAAACCAGGATCGAGTGTGGCTAAGAACTTTTTGGTAGCCAAGGTTGCTGCCAGTTTTCAGCCAAAAGGAAAATCCTTTTGGGTATTGTGAAGACTGGGGAATTAGAGCACAGGATGTGCTTGCATAAAAAGTGTTCTGGCTTTTGAATGGTTTTAAAAGACAAGTAATGATGACATCTCTGGAATGCCAATAAAGATATGATAGCAACAATTCTTTAAGCTAAACACAGGAAATTCTCTCAATGCATGTTAAAGGTTAGTGTAGACTGTTATGTTGGGCATCAGAGTGTGGGGTCTGACAATTTACCAGGGAATTGTTAGAAATACTGAATCTCAGGTCCTGCCCTAGACTTACTGAATTATAATCTGCATTTTAACAAGACCTGCAAGTGATTTCTATGTACACTTAAATTTGAGAAGAAAGGTTGATAAGGACTATAGACTATAGCATTGAAGGGATGCTCACTAGTGGAAATTGGTAATGTAGTTGTATATTAGATTTTTATTTTATTTTATTTTTTGCTAGTTCATGATAGTAGAGACCGTTAAATATATATATTCTCTTCCATAGCCAAAGAAAAAGAAAAATATCTCCCAGGATACTTTTGGTACAACTTATGGAAGGATTCATATGCAGAAGCAAGACCTAAGCAAACTACAAACCAGAAAAATGAAGGGGCTGAAGAAGCGACCTATGGAAAAGATAGCAGAAGACCAGGAGAGAAAGTCAAAGAGAATGAAAAAAAATTGATGGAACTTAGTCAAAAACTGGTTTCATTGTAGTCTGTTGACATAAAGAGAATTATCAAGCATCAGTCATTTCTAATTTTCTTTTTTACAAGATTTTGTATATTTTTATAACATAATTTACCTAAAGTATATTATATATATTATGAACAGTAATAATCTTACTTTAGATATTACACTCTGGTATGCCATATTTTTCTCTATGTATGTTTCCATCCATCCACTGCCCTGCAAAGTTCCCTATGTCACTGGGTGGGTGAGTGAGGAGGGGTCTCCATAACAGCAATGGTATCTGAGAGAATTTCTGAGTTAAGCTTTAGATAAAAGCCATGAAAAGCAAAATTGATTCAAAACAACTGTACACACACTCAGTAAGGCCTACCTTATCCATATCACTGGTTTTGAGGGAAGTATATTTTGTCACTTGTTTTTGAACTTCAGGACACAACATATATAAAATTGGAGAATGTGTATTTCAGTGGAAGTGATAAACTGCCTGTCTTAAGTTTTACTTAACATTGGGATTTGTTAGATGAGCAAAGCAGGTTTGTTTTTGTGTTTGTTTTAAATACCAAACTCCTTCTAATTTTTGTAGCATGTTAATACTAATACCAGGCTACATATGATTTAATAAATTTAGTTCCTTTTTATAACTTAAATGCTAATTTTTAAAATTTTATTTTTTTGGTATTGAACGCAATCCAAAGGAGAGATGTTATTACCCAAATCAAGAAAGATGGGGAGGTGGGGAAAGCTGGGGAGAACTAATCCCAGGTCAGTTTTTAATTACCTGATTATCTTATTTATAGTCATTTTGCCTCTCTATCCCCCAGAAGGGTAGGACCAGGAAAGGATTAAAAGAAGCTTTAAAATGGAAGTTAAAACCACTGCTACAATTTGACCAACAGGGGAAGGTTGGTTTGTTTTTAAATGAAATTTCAGTTATCAGTGCTTTGTCCATTATAAAATTAAGAGCATGCAAAAATACAGGGTCTTCAAACTTCCTTACTGTACTTTTAATAGATCACAGAAATGATCAAGACGTCCTATAATTAATTGTATGGAAGGCAAATATGAGTATATACATCATGAAATTATATTCATAGCCACTGAAATAAGCTACTGTGAACAAGATACAATGGGCTTGCCAGCTTGAGATTTATGCTGCTTGTGAGAAGAACGTCAGCTTGCTTTTAAATGTATATTGTTTTCCGCTCTCACCAACAATCTGAGTTGTTTAAGTATAAAAACAGCAAAGGTTATCACTGTGTTTCCTGTACCAGTCAGAGGGGGCCCTGTAGGGTTTCTAATGGGCCATGGTTAAACTGAAGCCAGTCTGCACTTTTTCCATTTCAGAATCGTTCGGGGAAAAGTCGCCATGTATGTAAGGTAGGCCTTTCTTTGTAGATAACCATGCATTTTAACTGTTTTTGTTCTGCATCTTCCTTTAAAGAACTTTCTCTCCCTCCCCCAACCCTTCTCATCCCTACCCCACCCTTTACCCACACACTAGGAGAAAGGTCTGACATTGTGCAGACCTCTGCTACTCAGCAGAGCTGGGGCAGTATGAAAGAAGACAGATAAAGAAGAAATGGCAAAGCTTCTGTTCGTTAGCAGTTAGGGCTTCTGCCAAGCAACGACCAAAGCCCCTGAGTTTTTAAGTGCACTCACTGGATTGAGATCGGTGTCTCGAGCTCAGCTCTATTGCTGAGGGCTCAGCTGGAGGCAGAGGAGCAGATATGGGTTCTGTGAGGCATGCTCTGCTCAGCTGGAACCACGGGCTGCAGAAGCAATATCGCTGGACACCAGATCAGGGGGAGGGACCTGCAACCAGAGTTAGAGTTGACTGTCCTCAAACACTGCAGGTGAGCTCAGAGAGGTGCCTGGAAGGCAGGACACTACCTATTTATCGCGTGCCGTTCAAATGGACTGGGAACGGATTATTTCCCAATCCCTTAGTTCCCCAGCCAAGTGACAAAAGGAGATGGGAAGGTGACCTGACTGGGACATTGTTTTTGTTTCGTTCTTAATATATTTTTTAAAATACATATATTTTATTGATTTTTTACAGAGAAGAATGGAGAGAGAGAGCTAGAAATGTCGATGAGAGAGAAACATCGACCAGCTGCCTCTTGCACCCCCGCCCCCCATCGGGGATGCGCCCGCAACCAAGGTACATGCCCCTGACCAGAATCGAACCCCGGACCTTTCAGTCCGCAGACCGACGCTCTACCACTGAGCCAAACCGGTTTTAGCTTTAATATATTTTTATTGATTTCAGAGAGAGAGGGAGAGGGAGAGAGGGAGAAACATCAATGATGAGAGAGAATCATTGATCAGCTGCTTCTTGCATGCCCCCACTGGAATCGATCCCGGGACCCTTCAGTCCATAGGCCGATGCTCTCAGCTAGGGCAGATACTTTATTTTTTATTTTTTAATAAGCTTTTTCATTTATTTACTTTTTAGAGAGAGAGAGCTAAAACATCAATTTGTAGTTCCACTTATGTACACCTTCATTGGCTGATTCTTGTATGTGTCCTGATTGGGTATCAAACCCACAACTTTGGTATATTGAGACAGCACTGTAACCCGCTGAGCTACCTGGCCAGGGCCTGACTGACATGAATTTAAACGACAGCCGGCAGCAGTGCCTCAGGCTCAGCCTCTCTTAAGCAGTTCTGGGTGCATGGCACTAAGGGAAAGAGTAAGAGAACTCATGACTGTCCCATTACTCCTGTTTTCACTCATTGGGCTCATCCCTTAAAGCTAGCTTTTGTCATAAATGTGCCTGAGCTTTGTCCTCAGCCCTTTCCTCCATATAGGGAGCCCTTGGAGAAGGATTGGATTAGACAGAATCTTGAAAAGTCTATAAGCAAATAAAATTCAAGTATGAGGGAGGAAGGGACAGCAGGCAGTGCAGTGCTGGGTGTGAAAGTTGTGGCATTAAGAGAAACTGACATCTCTGATGCTTTCTTGAGAGCTCAGCTAAAATTTAAAAGGACAAGAACCCCATTAAAGACGGCAGAAAATCATGGGCAAGACCAGTGGTATGTGTTACAGGTGATAATTCCCAGCATTTTCCTGGAAATTCAAAGGCAAAAAGAATGAGGCTTTGTTTTGTTTTGTGCTGGTTATAGCAGTAGTATGACTTTTTTTTTTTTTAAGGGTTTAAGGGTCCTGATACGACAGGTGGTATAACACCAGCTGGCACATTTCTTTCTTTCTTTCTTTTTTTAATCCTCACCCAAGGATTGAGGATATTTTTTCCCCATCAGTTTTTAGAGAGAGTGGGAGGGAGAAAAGGGGAGAGGAAGGCGAGAGAAACATTGACATGACAAAGATACATTAATTGGTTGCTTTAAAATTATATGTGTGTGTGTGGTGTGTTTTTTTAATTCTCACCCAAGGATATTTTTTCCATTGATTTTCTTTTTGATATTCTTGTAAACTGAATTATTTTCTATTTCATTTTTGGGAGCTCATTGTAACTTGTGTAGAAATACAATTTATATTTGTATATTGCTCTTGTATTTTGCAACCTTGGTGAACTTGTTTATTAGTTCTAATAGTTTTTAGTGAATTCCTTAAAATTTTCTGTAGGTAAGATCACATTATCAGCTTATAGGATACTTCTTCTTTTACAATCTAGATGCCTTTCTTATTCTTGCCTAGTTGCCCTGCCTAGAATGTGCTGCACAATGTTGAATAGAAATGGGAGAAAGGCCATCCTCGTCTTGTTTCTCATAAAATGCCCAGTCTTTCACTTTACCCAGTAAGTATCATATTTACTATGAGTTTTTTGTAAATGCTCTGTATCAAGTTGAGGACATTTCTTTCTATTCCTAGTTTGTTAAGTGTATGTGTGTGTGTGTGTGTGTGTGTGTGTGTTTAATCAAAAAGGAGTCATAAATTTTGTCAAATGAATTTTCTGCACCTATTGAGATGATCCTGTGGAGGTTGACCTTTATTACATTAACTGACTTTTCTATGTTAAGCCAATCTTGCATTCCTGAGATAAATCCTACTTGATCATGGTGTTTAATCCTTTTGTAAGGATTAAACTTTGTATATATGTGCTGCCGAAGTGAGCACATGTAAGGATTAAACTTTGTAAGACAAACAAATCTGAGCCTCAAAAATCTATTTTTATAAATATGGGAGAATTAGAAAGTGAACATTTTCATTAAAACATATTTATTAATATTGCAAACAATGTTCAGTATAAGAACCCCTAAAGTAGCTGGCATCTTTAGATATTAGATGATTCCATTTCCAAAAATGTTGTATTCCCACAACCTTTCAGAAATACAATGGTCTTTTAAAATAAGGCACACCTATGGTTATAAAAATGAGAAAAATGGCAATGTTCTTATCTGGGTTTCTTTTAGAGGTAAAGTCCTGAGCTGATTATTGAGGTGATTAGCCAACTCTGTTCATATTAGACTCCTTTTAGCAGAAACATGCAAACATGATATTTATGTTCCCCTTTAACATGTTCAGAAACTCCTAAAAAGAAAGTATAAATACCTTTTGAAGTAGATTTTACTAATGGAACTTCAGTAACTCATTATCTCCTTATTTTTTATTAACTGATCTCTCTGTTTTTGTATAAACATAGATGTTTTGAAATAATATTGCATTGTTCAAGCAATCTGGCAGGCATGAATTTCTCAGACCAGGAGATGTTTAGGGCCAGCTGAGGCAGGACAATCTTTGCTTTGAATCTTGGTTTTATGTTAGATGTGGAGATCAGCTTCCTCTCACTTCTGGCTCACTTGGAGCAGGTTCCAAATTCCACTTGTTAGTCTTTTGTGGAGCAGTTCAGCTTTTGTGGTGTGTGGTGGTGGGAATAGTCTTCCTGTCCACAAAACTTACAAAATAGTTTGGATTTTATGGTGTTGGGTCAATACAAAGGAAACAACTAAGTGTCTGAATACATGTTTTTTGTTTAACAAATGAGGCAGAGTTAGAAGAGAATACACTGCAGTTCATATTCTGACCAGTTTTAAGTCACACGATTCTTTTCATCCTCTACTCTTACCAAGCTGTTACTAGAACCATTAACAAACTGCTTGGAAGACCATCTTGACTCCAAGCCAATGGGGTCAGCAGAAGGCATTAAGTGGCTTAAAGGAAGCTGGAGCAGGTCACTCCCTGGGTTACCCATCCTACATCCAGAAAGACCAGGCTTGCACTTCCTCCTCTCATTCAATTTATTTAATAAAAATTTAACCAATAGGAAATACCAGACAGCATACATCCCATGAACTCTTCCAGAAATTACTGATTGAAAGTATAGGATGTCCTAGGCATAGAGGGCACAACTATGAACTAGATATGTTCCCTCCCTCATGAAGGTTAATGTCTCCTACTGGAAAAGACAACATGGTGACCAAAGTAAACAAAATGATTATACCTCATAATCTCTCATAAAATCTCTAAAAGAAATACACCAAGGCCTGGGACAGAGAATATCCGGGGGCCACTTCATTCTATGGAGTGGTCAGGGAGGCATCTCTGAGGAAGTGATAGTAGGATGTGTTTTTCCCCCACACACCACCAAACAAGTGCCTCAATTCTGTCCCTGTCCATCTAGAGACAGCATCTAATTCCACAGGTTATGTACTCAGCTCTCTAAGATTGCTGCCCTCACCTTCAGATGTCAATTGCTAGTCCATGTTGTCACCTGTGCGTTGACCAACCCAGCTACTTGGATTTGATTAATTTGCTACAGTGGCTTCCAGAACTCTGAGAAACATTTTACTTACTAGATCACTGGTTAAAGAGAAAGGATATAACTTCGGAATAGCCAGGGGAAGAGATGCGTAGGGCAACGTTGGAAGGGGCACCAAGCTTCCATGCTCTTGAGGCTCGCCACTTTCCTCAGATCTCTAGGTGTTCACAGTCTGGAAGCTCTCTGAACTCTGTCCTTTCGGGTTTTTGTGGAGGCTTCATTCCTTAGGTGAGACTGATTAAATCATAGACCGTCAATGAATGAACTCAATCTCCAGCCCCCCTTCTCTGCCCAGAGATGAAGGTTGTGGGAGAAGGATTGAAATTTCCAAAGCTCGAATCATATGGTTGGTTTCCCTGACAACCAGCTTCCACCAATAGGTTACCTAGAGTCTCCTAAGTAACAAAACAAAAGACACCTTGCCCTGCTCTCAGCATCCAAGGGTTTTAGAAGCTTTGTGCTAGTAGTGGGAAGAAGACCAAATATATATATTACTTATTATAAATCACAATATCACAAGCTATTATAACAAAAATAGTGCAGAATAGATGGCTTAGATAACAGAGCTTTATTTTTCCACTGTGGAGCAGTGGAGGCTGGAAGAGGAAAATTGAGATGTCAGCAGGTTTGCTCTCTCCTGAGGCCTCTCTCCTTGGTTTGCAGATGGTCACCTTTTCACTGATGGTTATTTTCTCTGTGTCCATGCATCCTTGGTATCCCTCTGTAGGTCCTCTTTACTCTTTTATTTTTAAATATGTTGTATTGATTTTTTTTACAGAGAGGAAGGGAAAGGGATAGAGAGTTAGAAACATTGATGAAAGAGAAACATCAATCAGCTGCCTCCTGTACACCTCCTACTGGGGATGTGCCCACAACCAAGTACATGCCCTTGACCAGAATTGAACTTGGGACTTTTTCAGTCCGCAGGCCACGTCCTGTCCACTGAGCCAAACCAGTTAGGGCAGTCCTCTTTACTCTTCTTATAAGGGCACTAGTCAGATATGAGTAGGCATCCTTTTAACTCAATTACCTTTTCAAATGCCCTGTCTGCAAATGTGGTTACATTTTGAAGTACTGGGATGTTGAAAAACAAGACCACAGCCGAAAACGGTTTGGGTCAGTGAATAGAGTATCGGCCTGCGGACTCAGGGGACCCGGGTTCGATTCCGGTCAAGGGCATGTACTCTGGTTGCGGGCACATCCCCGGTAGGGGGTGTGCAAGAGGCGGCTGATTGATGTTTCTCTCGTCGATGTTTCTGACTTTCTATCCCTCTCCCTTCCTCTCTGTAAAAAATCAATAAAATATATTTAAAAAAAAGAAAAGAAAAGAAAAATAAGACCCCAAGTGGGGTCACCAAGCCAACACTTAGTTTCAATTCTCCCAGAAATGGAATTTTAAACCAGTCAATTAGGAATTACCTAATTAACACTAGTTAGGTAATCTGCCCTGCCCTGCCTCAAAGTAAACTTCCAATAACCAATATGCATTTTTGCATTGAATAGTTTCCTTGTTCCTCCTCTCTTCTGTCCATAAAAAGTCTTTCCTGTTGTATAGCTTTTTGGAGCTTCTTTCTATTTGCTTGATTGGATGCTGCCCAGTTCAAATAAATTTTTGCCTCACATTATCTTCTAATGGGGTTAGGGCTCCAATATATAAATTGGAGGTAGGGATGGGGGCATAACAGCAACTCTTAGAACTGTAGATTTGCTTTCAGAGCAGTAGAAAATCATTGAAGGGTTTAAAGCCGGGCCTATGTTGAAGAACATGCAGCAGTTCTTTACTAATAAACCCTGTTTTCCATTCAAGGCATCAATGTGTCCCTGACTGGTATGGCTCAGTGGATAGAGCATTGGCCTGCGGACTGGGGAGTTCCGGGTTCGATTCTGGTTGAGGGTATATACCTTGGTTGCAGCACATCCCTGGTGGGGGGTGTTCAGGAGGCGGCTGATTGATGTTTTTCTCTCAGTGATGTTCCTGACTCTATTCTCTCTCCCTTCCTCTCTGTAAAAAAAATCAATAAAATATATATTTTTAAAAAGAGACAGAAGAAGGAATACCAGTTAGAAAGCCTATGCATTTGCAAATAAATGTTTCTTTTTCTCCCCCTAATGGTGGCATATTATGCCCAGGGTCTGTGCTTTCTTTTTCTCATTTATCAGTGTATCTTGGAGCCTGTTGCAGATTGCCAAATTAAAGCTTCCTTGTTCTATTAGTGGTAAAGCAATTTCTTCGGTGGTTCTCCCAGGAGCAGCTGGGCCCTCCCTTAAGCCGAAGTGGTAGGAAATAAGTGGCCTGCCTGCCAGGTCTGCCCATGTGAACCAAGAATGTGAAGTCTGAGATTTTCATCTCTTGCTCACAGAATAGGTTCACACAGCAGCCCAGGAGGTGGGAGTGTCTCTTGTTAATAAATGAGGCAGCAAGTACAGAGAAAACAAGACTGCAAGAGTGAATTTTGCTCCAGAAATAAGGTTGCTTTCTATCTCTCATTCACTGACTTGCAAATCCACATACTCCAGGAAACCTTCCCAAACCTCTCCAGCCTTCAGTCTCTCACATACAGATGGACTCAATGGTCCTGATAAACAAAGGGAAATATCTATACGAGGGCAATGGATCTTGTGTCTTTGCTCCAAGTCCATTGCTGCCATTCTAATACATGTCCCTGTCATTTCTGATCTAGACTCTGATAAAGGCTTTCTAACTGGTATTCCTTCTTCTGTCTCAGTCCTCTATATTTATCAGGAGTGTGTTCACAGGAATCCCTACTTTAATAGTTTAACACGTAGGAATTTACTGTTCTCATGAAATAAAAAAATTAAAAAAATCTGGGTTTGGGCTGACCAGTGTTTACATTACTGCTCAAAGGTGTCATCTAAAAACCACCAAGCTCATTCTATCTGCCCATTCTACATTCTTGACATGAAACCTTCCTCCTCATGGTTGCACCTCCACGTATTGTATCCTCCTCCCAGATAGGAACAAAGAAGAAAGAGCATAAGGCAAAGTGACTCACTTTCTTCTCTGTTAAGCAATAGCTTTCCCTGAGACTATTGGCAGCCCCTCAGTAGAATTCATTAGCCACTTATATTGTCACTTGCTACTCCTTGTGCCAAGGGCACCAATCATTTTTCAGTTTTGGTTGAACACCAAAATTGATGCCTTTTTAAAAATATATATTTTATTGATTTTTTTGAAACTATAGATATTCTTTCTTTTTTCATTCTTTTCAAATTTTCTTTTATTATATCTTTTTCATAATGGTGACAAAATAAACCTTATAACAAGGAAAATAAATTGCTTTTCCCTCCCAGGTTGCAGCAACTGAGCTGTCTAGAGAGGACTAACTTATCCACCTGGTGTTGACACCCCTGTGACTTGCAGGTTTTGATTTGGACTGTAGATGAGGTTGGGAAGCGGTGGACAAGAGTCAAACACAGAAACAGACAGGAAGGATTTCAACTGCCTTCCGCCTGAGAGATTTTCTCCACTTTCCCCACAGGTGTTGGTCCAGCGTGGAAGTCTTGTGTTCTTGGATGGATATACCTATTCCTGTCAGTTCTCTCCATCTATTATGCTCCCACCTGTTGGGTCACTGACTCTTTCAAGTACTTGCTAGGGACTAAGTACTAAGTACTAAGCAGCTCATACTTTCACGCTTAACTCCTAAACTGCCTGGTAGCATCCATTTGATTCTCCCCCTGGGGGTGCATCTCCACTGGTAGGTTTGTATCCGTCTGTGCGGAAAGTCCCTATTCCGGCTCTATGGTGTCTATTGTCGGCTGCTTCCTGGTTGCCTTTTCCTGGAGAGCACCCACGTGCATTAGACAGATTTGAGATGAATGTGCGATTCCCCTGTCAAACCTGCTGCCTGTGTTGTACTCCTTACCTCTGTTAATAGCACCACCACCATCGGGTTGCCCAGCCAGGGATCTCCAAGTTCACTTGAAGTCTTTCCTCTCTCTCTCTTCTGCCAGTTCTCTCCTCTCCATATCCTTCCCTGTCATTGTTCATCCTTAACCTGCCAGCCGTTAATCTAATCTAGGGGTGTCGAACTCAATCAGAGAAGGGGCCAAAATCTAAAATCCAGCCTAAATCGTGGGCCAAATGGTTTACTGAACAGTCATAAACTGACAATGTTAACCAGAAATGTGAATTTAAAATGAGTGGAACAATCTTTTCCTTAACAGTGCTGTTAACCAACTCACATGCTATCAAGCAAAACAGTAATATTGGTATCAAGCAAAACAGTAATATTGGAATGTACCTAAAATGCTCATTGTTTTGTTTTCTGGCTAGATGTCTGACACCGTTTTCCCCGGATCAATGAGTCAATGTTCGGTTTTATTTCTTGGGCTGTAGCAACCCGCAAAACAGCATGGAGGTTGTCATCGGTAATGCGTGATCTGTGCTTGTTTTTGTTCAGATTCATTATTGAAAACATCTGTGTTCCCGAACATGGATAGAATACGGGCAGCATGAAGTCGGAGCTCTGGCATTGAGTCAGGGGGCAGTAGAGGGTAGAAGTCCTCAATTTCAACATCCTGAAACCTTGATTTCAGGCCACTGTCAGACTGAAGCTCGATTATCTCCATCTGAAGGTGATGGGGCACATTGTTGACATCAACTGTAAAAGGATTGGCAAAGATGTCAAAGCCTGAGTGCTGTGTTCTAAAGTCAGAGAAGCGCCGCTCAAATTCACTTAGTAAACGGCTAACTTTGGTAGCCAGCCGACTGCAAGGAAAAGTACCAGAAATAGTGGTTGAGATACTCAAACAAACGGGAAAGTGGGCAAGATTGTCCTGTTCCAGTTGGGACTTCCATAGTTGAAGTTTACGCTGGAATGCTGTGATCATGCCAGTCATCTTCGTGACACTTTGCGTCCCTGCAGCTTCAGATTCAGTTGGGCGAGATGCTCGCATATGTCACACATCATAGCAAAATCACATAGCCAGGCGGGATCCGACAGTTCAGGCAAGGGCTTTCCTTTACTTTCCATGAAAAGAGCAATTTGTTCTCTGAGCTCAAAAAATCTTTTGAGGACTGCGCTCTTGCTCAGCCATCTTACTTCTGTGTGGTATGGCACGTCTCCATGCTCTGCACCCACCTCCTATAAAAACTGCTGGAACTGGCGATGATTCAGGCCACATGCCCGTATAAAGTTAATAGTTTTAATGACTGTGGTCATTATGTCATTTATGTCCAGAACTTTTCCACACATAGCCTCTTGGTGGATAATGCAATGATAAGTAATCAAGGGTGTGTGGCAGTGACGTTTTTGCATTCTTTCCTTCATTAGTCCAACCAAGCCTTTCTTTTCTTCGCACATTGAAGGTGCGCCATCGGTAGTTAGCCCCACCAACTTTTCCCAGGGTAATTTAAAATTATTTATAGATTTCTCCACAGCCTCAAATATATCTCTACCAGTCGTCGTCCCATGCATGGCAGCTACATCCAAAAGTTCCTCAGTGACAGAGAGGTAGGTCTTCGTAGCACGTATAAAGATGGACAGCTGCGCTGTATCAGTGTTGTCTGTGCTTTCATCGATAGCAAGTGAAAAAGCGAGATAACTGCATGCCTGTTCGGCCAGCTGTGATGATAGATTTCCTGAGAGTTCTTGAACTCTATCTGCAATGGTGTTTCTTGATAAACTGACATTTTGAAAACTCTGTATCTGGTCTGGGCATACTTGCTCACACACTTTTAGCATGCATTGCTTCAAAAAGGCACCCTCTGAAAAACACCTTGAAGTACAGGCAATTTCTTCAGCCACTATAAAGCTTGCTTTCACTGCAGCATCATTTTTCGCTGTAGCCTTTGTAAACATTTGCTGCTGTGATTGTAGTTTGCCTTTTAGTTCTTTAACAATTTTATGCTTTTCTTCCAAAGTATATTTGCCATACTTAACATTATGTTTGGTGTCAAAATGACGACGTATATTGTACTCTTTCATCACCGACACTGTCTCATAACACAATATACACACTGGTTTGCCCTCTCTAAGCACAAACATGTATTCATTTTCCCATTTGTCATTAAATTGTCTGCCTTCACCGTCAACTTTTCTTTTCCTGGACATTTTGGGATCAATATTGGCAGTAAAAGATGTAGTTTATTGGAAATCTGCGTTAGAAGGAAAAAGTTGAAAACTGCACAGGGATAGCTTGATTTGGCAGATGGAGTGGAGAAAAAAAAAGTCAGTCAGTAAATGCCTGGCTGGGTACAGATAGCAGATTCTGTTGCGATTTTTATGCCTGCACTTTATGCCAGGAACTGGCAGCTTCTGCTGTGTATTTTTTATGCCTGCACTCTCACTCTCTCCTCTGCTCTGCCACCCGCACAACCACATCGGATGCCGGACTATAGGTCATGCCTCCTGAATCTTGCGTGACTTGTTATCTATGCGCATGCGTAATAGATAGCAAGTACGGCGGCCGGCGAGGTCACAAACCTCCTATGTCACCGCGTGTCATTGTGATGGAACGCAGTGGAGTGCAGTGATGACAGCGTGGTGCAGGCCACATTGCAAGGCCTGGCGGGCCGGATTTGGCCCGAGGGCCTTGTGTTTGACATGTGTGGTCTAATCTATCATTTAAAATTAAGATCTCATGCCCAGCCAGCTTGGCTCAGTGAGGTCATAGTTTGATTCCCAATCAGTGCACATATCCAGGTTGTGGACTCAATCCCCAGTGTGGGGCGTGCAGGAGACAGCCGGTCAATTATTCACTCTCATCATTGGTGTTTTGATCTCTATCTCCCTCTCCCTTCATCTCTAAAATCAAAATAAAATAAAATAAAATAAAATAAAATAAAATAAAATCTCACCAAGCAGCTTTTCTACTTAAAGATTCCCAGTAGAGACCTGGTTGGTGTAGCACAGTGGTTAGAGTGTCGCTCACAACCCAGAGTTGCAGGTTCAATCCCTGGATTCAGTTGGGCTCATGTCAGAGGCAACCAACCAATGTGTCTCTCTCACATCCATGTTTCTCTCTTTCTCTTCCCCTCTCCCTCTCTTCCGTTCTCATTAAAATCAATGGAAAAGCCGAAACCGGTTTGGCTCAGTGCATAGAACGTCGGTCTGTGGACTGAAAGGTCCCAGGTTCGATTCTGGTCAAGGGCATGTACATTGGTTGTGGGCACATCCCCAGTAGGGGGTGTGCAGGAGGCAGCTGGTCGATGTTTCTCTCTCATCGATATTTCTAGCTCTGTATCTCTGCCTTCCTCTCTGTAAAAAATCAATAAAATATATTTTTAAAAATCAATAGAAAAAATATCCTTGGGTGAGGATTAACAACAATAGAGTGGCAGATTCGATTTCTCGTCAGGGCACATACCTAGATTGAGGGTTTGATCCCCAGACGAGGCACATAGGGAGGCAACTGGTTGATATTTCTCTCTCACATCAATGTCTTTCTCTCTCCCTTGCTCTCTCTGAAATCAATTAAGTAATTTAAAAGATCCAAAATAAATTTTTTTTTATAAAAGACCCCCAGCAGAGCTCCCTCATATGATAAAATCCAGATGTCTGATGTGGTAGAAAGGTTCTTTATCATCTATCCCCAGCCTACCTCTGTGGCTGCATCGCCTGCCATAACCTAAATCACACAAACCTTTAGTTTCTTAATGTGCCTTCAATAAAAGACGTTCTTTATATCTCTGTACTTCAATATTAATACTGTTTCTAATACTTACCTATTTTCTACTCTCCTGAATATCACCTCCTCCATGAAGCCTTCCCAACTTCCCCAGGTGGTAGCTGCATACTTGGTACCTCTGAATGCTTGGTACCAGGCCTTAAGCCCTAACTCTTACCATTACACAAGCACAGGAAATGTATATTCTTCTTCTTTATTTGAGTTCACAGTAGGTTCTCAAAACATGGAATAAATTAACGAGAAGCGTGCATTTCTCCTGTGCTCCTATGCCGTAGTGGCCCAGAAGTGTGGTCAAATCTCACAGAAGAGTCTTTAGTGAAGAAAACTTTCCTGTCCCTTGTTTCTCTGGCTATTTCCCCTCCACCCTTTCCCTTTACCCTGTCTCAATCAGCAGACCTGGGCGACGTGGGTGGTAATATGCATAATAGGACAATTAAGCCTTTATTTGATTCTCATCTTTATTTTCATCCTACTCAACTCTGTTCTTTCCAAAGGTTTAATAAAATAAGCACAAATTCTCTCTTGGCATCAAGCTGCAGATGGAGCAAGAGGATTCTATTACAGCCATCTGAGCAAACAGAGCAAAGAGGAGCATCAGAATGGTGCTGGGAGGAAGGAAAAGGGATGTCAGGCTCTTAAAAAGAGCTGCCCACCCTGATCCTCCGGCTTTAATCTCCAGGGCTCCATTACAGCCAGTTATTATCTTTAACCAGCTCTTTGTTTCTATGCCAAGAATGTAGACCAAGGGTTGTACTTTTAAACAAAAAAGAATAACAACAACATACTATTGTCAGAGTCCGATATAAGACAACATTATGAGATGGGTCCTTTTGGACATACTCAAAAACAGTCAGAAGGCTTTGGCTAGAAATAAATGACAAAGTTTTATTAAAGGGTCTTGTGGTCCTGCATTCTTAGCCTCTGAAGATAGCAACCGTCAGATGTCTGGTGGTTTGAACAGTGGAACAGTTTCTTCTCGAGGTCATTCCGATAGTCATCTGAGGATCTGATGTATATCCAGGCATTGACTTGGACTAGAAAGTTCAGAAGATTAAGTTCTCAGGCCAGTAAGGCAAAAATAGAATCGTTTCCTCACGCCCCCGCCTTTTTAAATAGTTCATCAGCTGGCCATCGTGACTCCATTTTATGCCTTCACTCTATTTCTCGACGCAGGAAGCAGGAGCAGCGTTGGCTGTGATCTGGAAGTAGGGGAGGAGGTAATACCTGAGAGCAGTTTACCCAGCGTTCCTCAGTCTGGGCCTGTCTGTTCTGAATGGTCTGTTTCCCTGTAATCCTCAGACCCTTCCAATCACTGGGTGCTTTGGTGATGTCAACACCAACCTTCTTTGGAGACAAAACCAGGGAGCTCCCTCTTGGGAACCTGGGCAGATGTGTCAACAACCTCTCCACTGGGGTATCTCAAGTACAGTATATGACTTTCATCTTGCTGGGATTGAATTTAGGTGGCATGGTGGAGAGGCTGGTGTCAGGTGAACCCAGGTTCTGGATGACGGAAGAAAGTTGTACTGAGGCCTCTTCAGAGCCAAAGACTGAAAGCATGTCTGTCTTTTTTTATAAACCACTGTATCCCCAAGAATGCCTGACAAATAGACAGCCAATAAATAGTTATTGATTGAGTGCACAAAGGTACAGGATCATTGCCACTTTAGGTGGGAAAGATGGGTCTTGGTTTTTTGGAGTCTTATCTGTCCTTGGAGCTGTTCTCATGGTGCTGCTCTAAGAGGCTTTAACATTTTGGTTGATCTGGAAAGTGTTTTTAAAAAACAAACGAAGGTTGGGGCGGGGGGAGCCCTTTTGGTTTGTGAAGCGAGTGGATGATTGCTTAAAATATTTGCAGCAATTCCTGGATACTATCCATTTCCTGATTCTGCCTGTTGCTCCCTCAATTTTTTCTGTCATAAAGTGACCATTAGTAGATATAAATATAATAAAGAGTAAGTTGTCAAAGGCTGTTTGGGCATCAAAGCCCATAGCGCTCTTAATTAGTGCCAGGTCAGGAAAGAAATGTGGCCAGAAACTACAGGGCAGAGAAGTTGAACAGCTCCCCAAGTTCCAGAATGAGCTGGAGAGAAATCAAAATTTAATCCTACAATCCCATGAATGCTTATAATTATTACTTGAAAACTTTCTGATGGTATACACATGCACTAACATTGTGAATATTGAGTACTACATCTACGTTTTCAACACAGATTACTTTTAAGTGATAAGGATCTATTTTCTATTAAAATATATATATATATATTTAAAATATATTTTATTGATTTTTTTTACAGAGAGGAAGGGAGAGTGACGGAGAGCTAGAAATGTCGATGAGAAACATCGACCAGCTGCCTCTTGCACACCCCCTACCGGGGATGTGCCTGCAACCAACGTACATGCCCTTGACTGGAATTGAACCTGGGACCTTTCAGTCCGCAGACTGACGCTCTACCACTGAGCCAAACCGGTTTCGGCTAAAATATTTTTATATATTTCATTATATGGTAAGTAAATATTCATTATTTATAGAAAAATTAGAAAATGTAAAGAAATGAAAAAGAGGGGGGAAACACTCAAAGTCTGATCCTGTAGGGAAAAACCACACACATACTTTTTAAAATTAGAAAAAAATAGGATTATACTTTTTTGTAACAGGAAAAATACTCAGAACCTAAGATCAAGATGTCTGTTTTCATATTCCTGTATTAGAAGAAGCAGCACCTAGAAAGTGGTAAAGGTGAAGGCTGACACTTGTTTCATAAATTGTAAATATAAAGGAAAAGGAAAACGTTGAAAAAAAACCCACCTTGATATTGAGACGATTTTTATACATTGCCTTATATTTGTATGCTATTACTTGAGGTGAGAGAACTTGAGTTCTTTATTTCCTCCACTTAGTCCTCATAAATAAATGTTCATTGAATTGTTTACTGACTAGTAATGTTCAAGTGTTCCAGCTATTCTATTAGGCATTTTAGTCTTTATTATTCTCAAGAACCAAACTTGCCAGGAATCAGCCTGGCAGAGTACTGTGTATCTAGTAGATACTCAATGAGTGTTCGTTGAATAAGTGAATTTTTGTACAGTTTAAACCACAGTTTCAAATACTATTTGAGTGAACAAGCCTACGATGCTGTATTCACTTAGAGCTCATAGATCTTAACAATCTTCAGCACATAATTTTCTTAAGAGGCGTGATTGACATGCACAGAGTGCAGACTGACACCATTACAGAGACTGAATGGCATGCTTGGTAAAGTGCCCCAGAGTGTGTCTGACTACGAAGAGAAAATTTTGGTTCACAGCAACAAGGAATGAAAACTTTTAGTAAAGTTTATCGCAAGGAAGAAAAAATAGGCCAATAATTCTGGTTTAACACAGATGATATAGGTTATTTGAAAGGCAGGAAGAGTTCCAAAGAAGAGGGAATGACTTGCTCCAGGTCATACAGCTAGCTAATGGCAGTGATAGTTCTAGAACCCAGGTCCCCAGAAGCCTGGCTCATTGCTTTTCCACCACTGTGCTCTGTAATAGCATCTGTCCTACAAATGCGGGGTCAGTGGCCTCCCTCAATTTTGAATGCTTTCACATCGTATTTTAAAAATATATATATTTTATTGATTTTTTACAGAGAGGAAGAGAGAGGGATAGTTAGAAACATCGATGAGAGAGAACCATCGATCAGCTGCCCCCTACACACCCTCCACTGGGCATGTGCCCGCAACCAAGGTACATGCCCTTGACCGGAATTGAACCCGGGACCCTTCAGTCCGCAGGCCAACGTTCTATCCACTGAGCCAAACCAGTTTTGGCTCACATCATATTTCTAATGATGAAAAGCAAATGCTTACTGTCCTTATGTAGACAGAATAATGGCCCCATAAGAAGTCCACATCCTAATAATCCTCAGACCTGTGAATGTGTCACCTTACATCATAGTAGGGATTGAGGTAAGCATGCTGAGATGAGGAGATTATACTAGATTACCTGGATGGACCCCAAGTAGCCACAGTGTCCTTATCAGGGAAGTCAGGCATGTCAGAATCAGAAAAGAGCCAAAGATGGGAGTGCTGTAGCCAGTTCACAAAGGATGCTGGCAGCCTTTAGGAGATGGAAGAGGCAGACAGATTTTTCCCTTGGAACCTCAAGAGGAACCAGCCCTGATTGCACATTGATTTTAGCCCAATAACTCATTTTAGACCTCTGTCCTCTAAAATGATAAGAGAATCAGTCTGTGTTGTTTTAAGTCACTACATTTGTGGTAATTTTTTATAGCAGTACTAGAGGCTCAGTGCATGAATTTGTGCATGGGTGGGGTCCCTTGGCCTGGCTAGCGATCCTGGCAGATTGGGGCCAGCCAGCCAGGTGGGGAGACCGTGGGAAGTTGGCCTTGGGAGCACACTGACCACCAGGGGGCAGCTCCTGCATTGAGAGCATCTGCCCCCTGGTGGTCAGTGTGCTTCATAGTGACTGGTCAACAGATCTTTTCATCATTTGAACGTAAGGGTCACTTAGGTTTTTATATATTTAGAATTGGAAACTAATACAATCTTCATTTTAATGTAGTTCTATTATTTTTTATTAGACTGTTGAAGGTCTGGAGGGTAGATAGGTGGTAAAAGAAATACTTTTTGCTCTGTAGATGGTCATTTTCCACTTTGTATTTCAAAAGCTTTGTAATGTTTTGTGTTTATCATATTCATCTGTTTGTTTTAAAAATATTTTTATTAATTTCAGAGTAAGTGAGAGGGAGAGAGAGATAGAAACATTAATGATGAGAGAGAATCATCAGCCACTGAACTATGCCAGTCAGGCAGTATTTATCTTTTTTTTATCTCTCCTTTGATCAAGCTCTGTTTACATATTCCACTCATTTTTTCTACTCCTATTTAAGCAAATTGTTTTATAAAGAGCTCAGTAGGTTCCTACTAAGTCAGAAACACTCAAAACTGAAGCTTCTATTTGTGCCTTTTATCACAGACCTCCCACACAGGTCTCATTCTTTCTTCCTACCTAATTCTTTTCTCTCATTCTTTCTTTTTGTCTTTCTTTTCCTCAAGATCCCCCTTTGTTTCTGCACTTCTTTTCTGTCCCTCTGCTTTATTTAATTCCAGTTAATTGCTTAGTTATCCACTTTTTAAAAAATTTTCTTTATTGATTAAGGTATCACATATTTGTCCTCAACCCCCCATTCCAATCCCCCACCCCTACGCATCCACTTTCTTCTCTTTTTCTCTGGTGCTCTCTCTTATCCTATTATATTCTTGAGTTTCCATCTGATCTTGCTCAAAATAGTCCAGAAACTTTTCTCCTTCCTCCACTTTTCAGAATTTCTCACCCAGTGGTTGAAAACCAGTTAGAGTTTGAGGATCAAAGATCCTTAATTTGAAAATTTTTCAGATATCATCTAGTGTGGAGAGTGGCTACAGCATTTGGACAGGTTCAAGCCTTGGACTAATGAGAGGGCACAGTTCTCTTATGGCAAAGCCACGTGCAGGTCCCAGTTTGGAGAGCAAAGCCCTCCCAGCACAATTATAGCCAAAGGCTATGGTTGTAAACTTGACCTTGTGGTCTGAACCTGTGGACCCAGGTGGCTGAGTGATGTGGGCTGTGGGAGGTGCAGCAAGTGCTGCCAAAACAAAGCA
Source organism: Pipistrellus kuhlii (assembly GCF_014108245.1). NCBI lineage: Eukaryota > Metazoa > Chordata > Mammalia > Chiroptera > Vespertilionidae > Pipistrellus > Pipistrellus kuhlii. The sequence goes on along the minus strand of NW_023425551.1, from coordinate 29,937,098 downwards.
CTCAGGTGCATGTAATAAAGTAGATTTGAAACTTGCAAGAACATTGTAAAAATCTTGACCACACCCTTGCTTTGCCTCATGGGATATGACTATAAAATAAAGACTTGGCTTGCATGCTATGGCATTGTCTTTCCATCTGAGAACAGTGTCCCACCTTGCCCTAACTGTATTCTCTTGTCTGTCTTCTTTAATCCTTCACCACCTCCTCTCAGGTTCACCACTGACCATGCTGGACACAGTTCAATCTAGTCCAACTGCCCACCCATTCATGTTTGAGTTCATACTTTGTCCTTGATATATTTGATAAATAAGTTCCTTCCACAAATTTTTTGTTTTGTTTATTTTTAAAAATATATGTTTTTATTAATTTTTAGAGAGAGAGGAAGGGAGAGGGAGAAAGAGAGATAGAAACATCAATGGGCTGCTTCCTGCACACCCTCTCCTGGGAATTAAGCCTACAAATCAGGCATGTTCCTTGACCGGGAACCAAAACCTGAACCTCCTGGTTCACTGGTTGATGCTCTATCAGTGAGCCACACCAGCCAGGCTATTTTCTTTTGTTTTAAAACCTGTGAGGCCTGGCCGGTGTGGTTCAGTGGTTGAGAATTGACCTGTGAATCAGGAGGTCACAGTTTGATTCCTGTCAGATCCCCAGTGTAGGGTATGCAGGAGGCAGCCAATCAATGATTCTCTCTCATCATTGATGTTTCTATCTATTTCTCCCTCTTCCTTCCTCTCTAAAATCAATAAAAATATATTTAAAATATATTTGCCCAGCAACTGGAACAGGGAACAACTAGAACGACCGGTGGCTATGACATGCACTATGGCATCCAACTAGCCTGATATGGGTCCAATTGGCCCCACCCCCTACCCCCCATTGACCCTCCCACCCTGATCGGGGGCAGGGCCAGCAGCCAACCACCCATGGCCCTTCCACCTGGCCAGCTAACTGCCCTTGGCCCCTAGTCACGGCTGGCCCCACCCCCAATTGGGGGCAGGACTGGCCAGCCAACCACCCGTGGCCTCTATCCCCTGCCAGCCCAGCCCAATGGGCCCCACCTGTGCATGAATTTGTGCACTAGGCCTCTAGTAAATAAATAAACAAATAAATAAATAAACAAACAAATAAATAAAATTCTACTCCTAATTAAAACTGCAATTAGGTCAGGTATTAGGTTTTGTTTGGTGACTTAGAAAAAATGACTCCATTTTGGTAGCAGCCATTTGGATTGGACACAAGTGAGAGTTGTCACGTGGGCTGGGCTAGAGTTGTCACGTGGGGTGAGCAGACAGCCCGCCGGGAAGAAGAGCTAATCTCACAGTCTCCCACTTACACATCAAGCCACCAAACAAGCTAACCTGAGCCCGTCCACCAGCAACTCGTCCTGGCAGCCTTGAGCACTGGCGTTCGTTTCCGTCAGTGTTTCTGTGGTGAGAAGGAAAGTTTTTGGGAGCTGACAGTGTTGGGATGTGGACACAGGCACTGGAGTGTGGAAGCCCCATGGAGGGAGAAGGGTGGGCCTGCATCGGAAACTGGTGGTCGGATTGCTGTGAAACTTGGGATGAATAAAAGTAACAGCCCAGCTGGTTTGGCTCATCAGTAGAGCATTGACTTAGGAACCAAGAAGTCACTGGTAAAAGTACTTCAATTTTGCCCTGGCTGGTTTGACTCAGTGGATAGGGTATTGGCCTGCGGACTGAAAGGTCGCAGGTTCAATTCCAGCCAAGGGCACATGCCTGGGTTGTGGGTTCGATCCCAAGTAGGCGCCATGCAGGAGATAGCCAATCAATGATTCTCTCTGATCATTGATGTTTGTATCTCTCTCTTCCTCTCCCTTCCTTTCTGAAATCAATATATATATATGTGTGTGTATATATATATATATATATATATGTATATATATACATATATATATATATATTAAAACATAACTCAATTTAAAGTCATTTACTTTTTATAGTGCTTTATTATTGTTGTTATTTTTATCAACTTTTTTTTTTTCTTTCAGTGCTTTGTTATGTGTATAACTTTGCTATGGCTCCCATAACCAAATATCATAGACTGGGTAGCTCAAATGATAGCGATTTGTTTGCTCACAGTTCTAAAGGCTAGAAATCCCAGATAAAGGTGTCAGAAGATTTGGTATCTTCCAAGGTCCCTCTCCTTGGTTCACAGATGGGCAGCCTTCCTCCTGTGTCCTCACAAGCATTTCCCAGGTCTCTGTCACTTTGTATATCCTCATCTCCTCTTCCTATAAAGTCCACTCTAATGATCTCATCATAACTTAACTACCTTTTTATAGGCCCTATCTCCAAATACAGTCACATTGTAAAGTACTTGGGATTAAAGCAGTGGTTTCCAACATGGGGCACATGCCCCACAAGGGGGCAATTTGATTTTTAAGGGGTGCAATTTGAGAATGAGTTAATTAACCATGAATTTTTTGCATTTCTTATGGTTACAGGGGCCTCATATACAGTATATAAATATATATTGTGCCATATTTATACATTTTAGTTCCCTATGTTTTGAAACTTTATATTGCTCTGACTGAGAATCAAACTGGGACCTCCTGGTTTATAGGTGGATGCTCAACCATTGAGCCATACCATAAAAATTCTAGAAGAAAACATAGGTAATAAGCTCTTTCACACTGGTCTTAACAATATCTTTTTGGATATGTCTCCTTAGGCAAGGGAAACAAAAGCTAAAATAATCAAATGGGGCTTCATCAAACTAAAAAGTTTCTGCATAACAAAGGAAACCAACAAAATGAAAAAACAACCAACTGAATTGGAGAAGATATTCACAAATGACATATGTGATAAGGGGTTAATATAAAAAATACATAAGAAGTTCAGGCAGGTCAACATAAAATAAACACTCTGATTAAAAAATGACAGAGCCGAAACTGGTTTGGCTCAGTGGATAGAGCGTCAGTCTGTGGACTGAAAGGTCCCAGGTTCGATTTCGGTCAAGGGCATGTGCCTTGGTTGCGGGCACATCCCCAGTGGGGGTGTGCAAGAAGCAGCTGGTCAATGTTTCTCTCTCATCGATATTTCTAATTTTCTATCCCTCTAACCTTCCTCTCTGTAAAAAATCAATAAAATATATTTTTAAAAAAATCCTCACCTGAGGATATTAAAAAAAAAAGGGCAGAAAACATAGACATTTCTCCAAAGAAGACATACAGAGGGCCAATGGACATATGAAAAGATGCTCAACACCACTAATCATCAAGGAAATGCAAATCAGAACTACAATGAGATACCCCCTCACACCTGTCAGAATAGCTAGTATCAAAAAATCAACAAATAGCAATTGTTGGTGAGGATATGCACTGGTGGGATTTTAAGTTGGTACCTCTACTATGGAAAACAGTATGGAGAGTCCTCAAAGAAAAAAGTAGTACTATCATATGACGTAGTAATTCCACTTCTGGATATTTATCCAAAGAGAATGAGAACAAACACTCATTTGAAAAGATATGTGCGCTCCCATGTTTATTGCAACATTATTTACAACAACCAAGTTATGGAATCAACCTAGGTTTCCATCAATAAAGAAGATGTGGCACATACATAAAATGAAATTTTACTCAATCATTAAAAAAAACAATGAAATCTTGCCATTTGTGACAATATGAATGGACCTAGAGGGTATAATGTTAAGTGAAATAAATCAGACAGAGAAAGACAAATACTGGGTGGTTTCACCTGTGTATGAAATCGAAAAAACAAAACAAAACACACCCACACCACAAATGAACAAAAAAATAAATGAACTGAGAACAAAGCAAAAACATTCATAGAAAGAGAACAAACTGGCCTGGTCGGTGTGACTCAGTGATTGAGCATGGACCCATAAATCAGGAGGTCACTATTTGATTCCTGGTCAGGGCAAATGACTGGCTTTCAGACTCAATCCCCAGCAGGGGGCGTGCAGGAGGCAGCTGATCAATGATTTTCATCATTGATGTTTCTATCTCTCCCTTCCTTCCTTTCTCTGAAATAAAAACGTTAAAAAAAGAAAGAATGAAAGAGAGCACACTGATGGTTGCCAGGGGGAGGGATAAAATGGTGAAGAGCTAAAAGAGGCACAAACTTCCAATTATAAAATAAATAAGCCACAGAGAAGTAGTGTACAGCATGGGGAATATAGTCAACAATATTGTAATTATGTTGCACGGTGAGGATAATTACTAGACTTAGTGTAGTGATCACATTGTGAGGTATATAAATGTAAAATTACTATGTTGTACAGCCCAAAACTACTATAATTTATGCTCATTTTATTATAAATAAAAAATAAATGCTAAACACAAACTTGTCTGATTTAATAAAAGTTCAGTCCAGAATCTAATTTGGGATCCAGAATATCTTTTTTCTTGGAGCATAGAAGCTTAAAGAAACACTTTAATTTTACTGTTTAAGGCACTTTATAATCTTCAAAGTGCTTTCGTTTTATTTCATTTCACATCATAAGAGCTCTTCTTTCACTAACTTAGAAATTTGAGAAAAGCTGTGTAGATGGAAGCACAGCCAATTTCGAGTGTAAATGAACTGGAATTTAGTTTTTATTGGTAAACTTCAGCATACACCCCTCCTTTCCACCTCAGTCTGGAAGAATACTTAGCCCTGGAGTAACTGAGCCAAATAGATGAAGTTAGTAGTAAGAAAGATTTTGTATCAGATTTTGTAAGTGATGTCTTTTGTGAGTTGGAGAAAGAGTAACTGGTAGAAAATAAAATTTTTTCTTTAAGGAATAGGTAACATAATAGTTGAGGAGAAGGGTATCTAAATTCCCAATTTAAATATTTTTATTTTTAAATTTCCTGACCTGATATATTTGTGTGTAAAATCTAAAAAATAAACAAATGTAACATCCGTTTAAGTCAGAGCTGCTGCTATATCAACTTCTCTGAAAAGTGTCAAACTTTAATCTGAAATTAGGGTATATTATATACTGTTTAGAATTAATATTGGCACACACATAGAAAAACATGTTGACAATGAGTTATATATTAAAAAAAATAACATTTCATAGCCTCTGTACAAATATATACAAGCATTGATATGTAAAATGAAAAAATTTAAAAAAATATATTTTATTGATTTTTAACAGAGAAAGGGAGAGAGATAGAGAGTTAGAAACGTCAACGAGAGAGAAACATCGACCAGCTGCCTCTTGCACACCCCGTACTGGGGATGTGCCCACAACCAAGGTACATGCCCTTGACCGGAATCGAACCTGGGACCTTTCAGTCCGCAGACCGACGCTCTACCACTGAGCCAAACCGGCTTCGGCTAAAATGAAAATTTTAAAATAAACTATCATGTTTAATGTACTGAAATGCACGCATATACATTTTTACAAGCTGAAATAAACTTTGCTTTTAAAACAGTTTTAGATTTACAGAAAAATTGCAAAGATAGTACAGCGTTTCCTTATCCCTGCATCCAGTTTCTTCAGTTATTAACATCTTAATTAGTATGCCACATTTACTGTAATTAATGAGCCAATAAGAATAATGAACTAACTTCCATATTTTACTCAGATTTATTTCGTTTTTCCCTAATGTCCTTATTCTGTTCTAGGATCCCATCTCAGCATTATATTTAGTCTTCATATCTCTGATTCCTCTCGGCCGTGACAGTTTCTCAGACTTTGCTTATTTGTATGTCCTTGACTTTTGAGGAGTACTGGTCAATTGCTTTGAGGAATGTTTTATTCTCTTCCTCTCACCCCCATGATTAGACTGGGTTATGGGTTTTGGGAAGGAAGATCAGAGAGAGAAAGTGCCATTTTCATCGCATCATATGAAGGATACATCCTTGATCACCTGGCTGAGCAGTGTTTGTCAGTTTTGAAACTCTAAAAGCCACTCTGCATTCCCTCCTTTTCCATACTTTTCTTTTTGAAGAAACTAACTTGCACTGCCCACATTTAAGGAGTGAGATATCGAACTTCACTTCCTGGAGGTTGGCATATTATTGGGAATGTTCTGTAGGAGAGATCTGTCAATCCATCTCCCCCCCATTTATGTACTTAATCATTTCTTATGTCAGTATTGACACTTGGATATTTATTTGATGTGCTTCTTTTGCCCAAAAAAATCTTGTGGACAACCTTAAAAAATGTATTTGTGGAACATTTGTAATAATACGAACAATAAAAATTTATTTAAAAAATATATTTGTATTGATTTCAGAGAGGAAAAGAGAGGAGGAAAGAGACAGAAACATCAGTGATGAGAATCATTGATTGGCTGCCTCCTGCAGGTCCCCTACTGGGATCAAATCTGCAACCAGGGCACGTGGCTTGACTGGAAACGGATCCCTGACCTCCTGGTTCATAGGTCCAGGCTCAACTACTGAGCCACGCTGATGGGGTGGTGGACAACTTTTAAAGTCAACAGAGGTGAATATGATAACTTTTAGAGGTTATATAGTATGTCTTTAATTAATCCTCTACTGATATACATTTTTGCTTCCCCTTTTTCCTTACTTCCAACTATGACGGATGAGATTCTTGTGCATTCAGTTTTTGTGTGCCCTTGTGTGGCTGTTCTTTTTTCATTCCAACGCCATCTCTAGGACACATTATACTTGAGCTGTGTCCCCTGCTCCTCAAGCACATCTTGCTTTCCTCAGCTTACAATATATTTTCTTTACCTAGAATTCTCTTCCCTTGTCTTTGCCTGTGAAGTTCCCTGTTTGATTCAGGGCTCAGCTCAGAAAGCTACTTGCTGTAAAAGGTCTTCTCTAGTGTTTCAAATGTAACCCAATGGTTCCATTCCACTTCTCTTTGCTGAACATGCTTATAAAACATCATCTGAGCTTCCTGCTCTATCCCAGAACCCTTTCCACGAGTTCATGAAGGGTAGAGGTGGAAAAGTGATCCATCACACTCATCTGTGTATTCCACCACCATGGTGGGCGTGCAAAGTAACTAGCATATTTTAAATATATATATATATATATATATATATATATATATATATATATATATATATATATATATATATATATTATTGGTTTTTTACAGAGAGGGATAGAGAGAAACATCAATGAGAAAGAATCATTCATCAGGTGCCTCTTGCACTCCCCCTACTGGGGATGTGCCCGCAACCAAGGTACGTGCCCTTGACAGGAATTGATCCCTGGACCTTTCAGTCCGCAGGCTGACGCTCTATCCACTGAGCCAAACCTTGGACCCTTTCCAGATAATTAGCATATTTTGACTTTGAAATTATATGAGTAATTGAGAAACTAATAAGCGTGCTCAGTGTTACAGAGCGAATCACTCTTCCTTTCTTTCTCCTACGTTGTTCCATGCTTCAGAGAGCCAGGAGAGTTGCCTACCGGTGTTAGCTTTTAAGTGCAAACTGTGCTGCAGTTGAAACGTAATGCTTCCTAGCCGCCTGTCAAAAGTGTTTACTTGAAGACTTGAGTGTATTAAGGCCTGTCTTCCAAAATGAGCATCTTCAAGGTGCCAAGCACTCGTAGGCATTTGTACGAAAACGGCAGGAGAAACGAAGTCATTAGATAAGGTCTCTGATCTCTCCGACTCTCTTTTTAAGTAGGCAGGTGGCATAATGTAGCTTACATGCTATCATTAGCAATTAGAGGTGAACGCCAAAAGAAAACAACAGAACAAAACAAAGAGACAGTGTCTGGTGGTGAGGCTGGCAGTGAGCGGACGCTAAAGGGGCCGTGGGCCCACCCGCCCGCACCCCGGAGCCGCGCTCCTGCCACCCGTGACCTACACTTGGATGACCCCACCTGGTCCGCTCGCCGCGTGCAGAGGTGGTGGCCCCGCCTCCGCTCTCCCGCCGCCCAATCCGCCGGGGACCCTGGGGGGCACGTCCCGCCCCCAGCCACGCCCCCAGTTCCTTAAGAGCCGCCGCCGCCGCCGTGGCCGGCTCCGCGGGGGTGCGGGGCTGCGGACTGGGAGGCCGGTCCCTGAACCTGAACCTGAACCTGAACCCGAACCTGAACCCGAACCTGAACCTGAACCCAGAGGCTCCAGCGCGCAGCCGCTCTCCGCTCGCAGCCCTCGCCGGGGTCCCCGTGGCCCGCCCGCCCCCCGGGCTGTGGGCAGCTGCCCCGGAGCCCGCCCGCCGCCGGGAACTCGCGCCCCACGGGCCGCGCCGGCCGGGGCCATGGTGCCCTCTCCCGCGGAGCCCGTCGCTGCAGAGGGGTCGGGCAAGACCGAGGAGCTCAGTCCCGCGTCCGTGGGGACCGCCCCGCCCTCGGGCCCGGGACCCTCCGAAGCCAAGGAGGAGGTGGAGGTGGAGCTGGCGGGGCCGGCGGGCGCCCAGCCCCCAGTGCCCCCCGAGGGCGGCTGGGGCTGGCTGGTGATGCTGGCGGCCATGTGGTGCAACGGGTCGGTGTTTGGCATCCAGAACGCCTGCGGGGTGCTCTTCGTGGCCATGCTGAAGACCTTCGGGTCCAAGGACGATGACCAGATGGTGTTCAAGACAGGTGAGGCCGGGCCGCAGCGGGCAGCAGGGCAGCGCGCTCAGCGCGGGTCCACGCTCGCTTGTGCGCCCCTGGGAGTTGCCTTGTGCATAGGGTGGTTTTTTGTGTTTTTTTTTGGGGGGGGGGGTTCTGGGGGGACACTGTGCTAAATACTGAAAGGATAGGAGGCAGCTGGATGGGGGGTTGCGAAGAGGAGCGTGAGGGGTTGCCTTCTCCTGTTGTGGTCTTTGTCGGACTTAACCATTTACCAAGCTAGATGGAAAAGGTGCAGACTCAACCCGCCCCCCCTCTCCACCCCCTATTGAGAGCGCTATTACGCGATCTCTTGGCTGAGCAGGCGAAAAGCAAGTTGCAGATCTTCTGTAAAACTCTTGTGCATACATTTCCCACTTTCTCCTGCACGTAGGCATTGTCAACCCCGCTTAGGTGAGCCAACCGAAGCTTGGTGAAGTAAAGCTTCTTGGGGAGTAAGCAGAATGGAGACAGCGTTTAAGTTCTTCAGACTTAAACGGCCAAGTGATTTCCATTACTTAACCAGACTCCCTCACTGCCATGGGGGGAACTTTATGTACTAGTTCATCATCTTTAATTTTTATTTTTTATTGAAGGGAAAGGAGAGAGAGGGAGAAACATCAATGATGGGAGAATCATGGATGGACTGCCTCCTGCACCCCCCCCTCCCACACACACACACTGGAGATAGAGCCTGCAACCAGGGCATGTGCCCTTGACCGGACTCGAACCCGGTACGCTTCAGTCTGCAGGCTGATGCTCTATCCACTGAGCCAAACCAGCGAGGGCGATTCATCATCTTTATTAATCTTATCTTTTCTGTTATTTTTAGTGAACATTTCTGAGGTCGTTAGTGTGCATAAAATGATTATACAACTGTCCCAATTCCCTGATCTTACTTTGCTATCATAACAAATTCTAAGGCAGAGGTAATGTTGAGAGTTTTAGAGTCATTTGTAAATAGTGTATCCTTCTGCAACTTGCTTTTCTTTTACTCTGCGTTGTGTCTGTGATTTACTCATATGATACCTTAATTTGAGCTGGTAGCTTAAATTTTTTAACTCATAGTTTTCCATTGTATGACTATATTATACTTTATGCATTGTCCCTTTATTAGACATTATTTTCAAACTTACTGTAAGCGACACTGCAATGAATATTCTGGTACGTTGTCTCGACATGTATTAAATAAGGTGCCATATTTACTCCGGAATTTCTGTTCCATAAATAGCTCCTGGAGTTGCTGTGTTATTCAGGTCACAGGGCCAGGTACAAAAAGTGTTAACAGCCAAAACCGGTTTGGCTCAATGGATAGAGCGTCGGCTTGGGGACTGAAGGGTCCTGGGTTCGATTCCGGTCAAGGGCATGTACCTTGATTGTGGGCATATCCCCAGTGTGGGGTGTGCAGGAGGCAGCTGATCGATGACTCTCTCGCATCGATGTTTCTAACTCTCTTATCTCTTTCCCTTCCTCTCTGTACAAAATCAATAAAATATATTAAGAAAAACAAACAAACAGGTATCAACTTTAAATTATTTTTAAAAAAGTGTTAACAATGTAATATCATCTACTTACTTTGTAAGGAAGACCATCATTAAAAAGTTTAGGAGGATAGGTGTGCATATGTGATGGTAAACAAAAGTAATTTTGTGTCTTTTCTGTATGAGTATCAGGTATCTGGGAAGGAAAAGCTCCAGGAGGCGAACTGACAGTTACCATTTTTAGACTGTTTCCTTCAGCATTTAGCATATTTTTGCCTGAGTTTACACACTTTTAATGCGGTCAAAACAACAAGACAACAGCCTTTCCTTTACTACTGTTTTTGCAAGCCCAGATGAGTTGACCCATTGGAATCTGAGGGTTGTTTTTTTGTTTTTACTCCTTCCTGACTTTGTCCTTTTGAGATAGTGAGCAACTGCTGGAGAAAGACCATAGCTTCGCCATGAATCATTTTTGCAGTGTTGAAGCCTCTACCCACAAGTTCCTGGTGGCTGTAGTATCCCGGTATTAGATAACAAAAGATGAGGGAGGGACAGGACCTGCTATCTTGAAATTTTTGAAACTCCGTATTTTTCATTTTCATGAATATCTTTCTCCATTTACTCAATTAAGTTCTTGACAACTTTCAGCCGTGTGTGTGTGTGTGTGTGTGTGTGTGTGTGTGTGTTGTGTGTGATATAAACAGTCATATGGGTATGCCAGCTAAATACTGAAGATCTTTGTGCTATCTGCATATTGCCATGTTTGGTCATGCCCTTGCACAGATGTGCCCAACTCAGGATAAGTGAAGACGGAAAATCAGGCTGTTGTTCTGGGTGCCCTTTATCTAATTCCTACAAAGGGGCCTTCTGCGCACTTATAACGGCCCTGCCTAACACAGCAGCTTGATAGAACGTTGGCCTTTATTTGGACATGGTTGTGATACATGTATAACAGCTATTTTTTTAAAGTCTGAGAAAGAAATCGGATTTAATCTCATCTGTGAAAAAAGGGTGACAAGATAGTTATTGGGTCAGTTGATGCTGAGATGCCTCCTCAGCCCCTTCCCCACCAGATGTTTCATAGAGTCCATCATCTACAAAAGGCACTGACGTATTGAGAATACTGCTTTGAAGTCTGGGTTTTCCACTGATGCTGAGTCACCTGTGATCAAACATACGCAAGCTTCAAGGACAACCCCCCAAAATATCTAGAATTGCGTAAGGCTTTTATTTTTCAAAGTTTTTGGTCCGTTTTCTATTACTCTATTTATGATGGATAATCCCAGCATTAGAGGGCAGTTAATTGTCTCCACATTTTCATTAGCTTCTTCAATACGGATTAGTCCAAGGATACACAGGGAGGTTGTGGTAAAACGGGAACTGAGGGTTTCAAATGATCGTTCACATTTCTTGAGAATTTCCCATGTGCCAGCCTAGTGCTAAGCACTTTACATGCATTCTTATTTAAACCTACTGCAACCCCATGGGCTAGGCTGCATTTGATATCTTTCTTTTCAGATGTGGAAACTCAGGTTTGCAGAGTTTGAGCAAGTAGTGGGGCCAGAATTCAAATTCAGGTTTATCTGATTCCAGAAGCTGGTTTTTAACAAGTGAGCATATTGCATTGGCTAGATAATATTTTGCTAATCCAATGTTCTTTATGTTATATAATTCAAACATTAGCAATTGATTGAATACTACATCAGGAATTCTGAGGTTAGAAAAGGCATCTGAAAGATCAGGGTCCCCATTTCTTGATCAGTAAACAAAGGCCAATTGTGAATGTCTCCTGGAAGTAGGTTTTAAAGTGTAGAGAGACTTCCAAGAAGAAACACCATCAGCCCTGCTGGTGTGGCTCAGTGGTTGAGCATCAACCTATGAACCAGGAGGTCATGTTTGGATTCCCAGTCAGGTCACATGCGCAGGTTGTGGACTGATCCCCAGTGTGGAGTGTGCAAGAGGCAGCCGATCAATGATTCTCTCTCATCATTGATGTTTCTATCTCTCCCTTTCCCTTCCTCTCTAAAATCAATAAAAATATATTTTTAAAAAAATGAGCTCATTTCATATGGCATTCAAACAAAAGTCTGGGGTTTCCTTTGAGGAACCATGCTCTTTAGTCTGATCCATAGCAGGACGATGTTCCCAGGAAGAACGGGAGAGCATCTTTCTCAGGATCATGCTCTCTTCACAGTTCTCTTAACTCATATGTAACTGATGATATACCCAACATTTCTTTTTTTTTTTTTTTTAATATATTTTATTGATATTTCACAGAGAGGAGGAAGGGAGAGAGATAGAGATATGAGAGAGAAACATCGACCAGCTGCCTCTTACACACCCCCTACCGGGGATGTGTCCGCAACCAATGTACATGCTCTTGACCGGAATCGAACCTGGGACCTTTCAGTCTGCAGACCAAAGCTCTACCACTGAGCCAAACCGGCTTCGGCTATACCCAACATTTTTTAGGAAAGGGCCTGAAGAAATTCATTCGCACTAAGATGTAAGTGAATTTACACATCCTAATGCTATTCCTCATTCATTCTACAAGTGTCATTCATTACTAAGTATCTGACACCCTCTGTACAGAGCACCGGAGCTGGGAACTGAGAGAGACAGCTGTTCCCAAGGAGCTTTAGATCGGCTATGAGACACAAACAAGTAAAAGTACATCCTATACTACTCTCAGGCATTTGTAGTAACTGGGACCCAATCTTATTTTAAAAGGTGGAAATTCCAGGAATGGTGGGTCCTGGGGAAGGCATTTGATGGCCTGTCTAGGTGCTAGTAAGTCTCCCTTTGTGAAATGAGGACTTTGGAAGAGAAGCAAGCTGAACTATAAGTCAGACAGTAGAACCAACATTATGTTATTGCAGCTGCCAGTGTCCTCATGCTCAGAGATATCTCTTGCACGTATTGCTGTGACAGACAGGGAGCAAACTGAGCTTGAGTTGTCTCTTTCCAGTTAAGTTTTTACTTGTTCATATGTGCATATTTCTTGCCTGTGCTGAGAGGAATCAGACGCTTGTGGGATACCACAGATACTGCAATGAACTAGAATGTTGTTTGCCCTTGGAAGTTACAACTTTGCTTGGATATTGGAAAGCCCATTTTTAGTTCCTTCATGGGACTGAGAGTGTAGGGTCCTTTCATTTTCCTGATGCAGGGCCCTGGACGGTCTCTGGGATCTTCCGAGGATATTAATCTAGTTTGTCTGCTTTCTTCCTGCAGAAAGAAAAACATTCTAATGGTATATGGACTTTAAAAGTATCTGTTTAAAACAAGTATGTTTCTAGAGTCGGTATTTAGGGTAGCTAATGATATCCTTCTGAAAAAATTATGTCTTTGTGGTCTAGAGGCATGGTCAAGAAGACCCCTACTTCTTTTAGTAATTCCAAAAATGTGTTCTTTAATAGCCTTTCTTTAAAGCAGTGGTCTGTGGTTAAATAAGTTTGGGAAACACAGCACATTATTCTCCTCTCAGATATTTAAAGTAAAAATCAAGATATTAAATATTCAACAGTTTTAACGAGAAGTGGACTATCCAAAGGGAGACTTTGGCAACAATCTTTAATGGAACTATCGATACCTTCCCTGTATGGAGGTAGATTGCTCTTTATGATCACAAAGTAGGATTTTCAGTTATACTTAGGAATTAATGCATCTTTCAACACCTCTCAATATAGTCTTACAAATAACTCTGAAATTTCAAATCAGTTAGTACTTCTTGAAGGTTAAAAAAAAAAAGTTTTCACGCCCAGCTGGCATGGCTCAGTGGTTGAGCATCAGCCTATGAACCAGGAGGTCATGGATTGACTCCTGGTCAGGCACATGCTTGCGTTGCAGGTTTGATCCCAGTCGGGGATGAATAGAAGGCAGCCAATCGGTGATTCTCTCTCATCATTGATGTTTCTGCCTCTCCCTCTCTCTTCCTCTCTGAAATCAATAAAAATATATTTCAAAGAAGTTTCCACATTTGCCATTAAGTTGATATCTATGTACGGCAGCTGTATGCCACACCCAAACTTAAAGGTTTGGGCTATAGTTCAGAATTGAACTGCTCTGTCTAGCCTTCTGCTAAGGACCATGTGTAAAGCTGCCTAATGACTATTTCTATATCTGAGGAAGGTTTTTCAGTGCTTTGTACAATGCACGGATGATCTGGTTCTTGGTCCTATACATCTTGTAATATAAATATCTGACAGTTATATGCACTGAAAGAGGTTGGAAAACTAAGATAACTCACTATGGCAACTGTTATACTTGAATTTTCTTTATTCTCCGTCTTAAAGCATCCAACTTTTTATTCCATGTAAATATATCTAAACTGCCTGCTAAAATAAGTCATTAGACCATAAAAATGGTTCCAGTGTTTTGGAATAATAAATGAGTATGGTGTGAGCATCTCATACTCTTCTTTCCTGAATGCTTCTGAATTCAGGGCAAGACTGAATAGTATAAACAGTGTGTAGTGAATTCTAATTAAATACAACCTTGTGAGTATTCCTGGGATTTTTTTATCAATCAAATTAACTGTCAAAAGAACCAAATCAAGCAAAAAATAAAAGCAGAAGAGCATAATTTCTAAAGAGCTTTTGAATGTCTTTTAGAAAAAATCATACTCTGTGCTCTTAATGTGCTATGCCCTTTATGGTCCTTGGGTTGCAGATTTGATCCCAGTTGTAGTTCCTTGAGGCTTATCCCAGGCCATGTACTTACTTCCTTTTTCCTGCCTTCTTTGGGGTCTTCTGTGCCCCAACTTTGTCCTGTTGGATCTTTTGTCTCTATGCCTCTATCTGTGTCACTCCTCTTTTCAGTGTGGTTTTTAGTCCTCGTATGATTCTGATAAAACAGCCATTTTACTTCTTTTGTGACAGTTCTGGGACATAACGATTTTATGCAACTTGGGATGTTTTGTTACATTTTGATGCACTTGGAATGTTTTGGGTATAGCATGAATTCAAATGAGTTGTGAATTAAGCTTAAAGTGGAAGACGGAGACCCAAATTTCAATCTATTCTAATCTAGCATTCTGTGAAAGGGACTTTTAAGATAATACTTATTTATAAGTGATAATTTGCATATCCTTTTCCATAAAGAAAGGGCTTTCATATGCATTACTTAATAAGTTTTCAGAGTCACCTCGTAGGGTGTCATTACCTCTATCTATATAAAAGCCCAAGTGACCAGGTGACCAGACAACTGGCTGGTAGCTATGATGTGCACTGACCCCCAGGGGGCAGACACTCAATGCAGGAGCTTCCTCCCTGGTGGTCAATGTGCTCCCACAGCCAGAGCACCACTCAGCTGACAGACGGGCACCAGACGCGGGGCTGACGGCTAGTGAGCACAGCTGTGGCTAGGTGAGCCTCTCCCACCTCTGTGGCAGCACCTCTGGGCGCAGCGGGCCGGGATCAGGCTCCTCCCTGGCTGCCTGCCGCTTCGTGCACTACTGCATCCCCGGAGGGGTCCTGGATTGCAAGAGGGCGCAGGCCAGGCTGAGGGACCCCACTGGTGCACGAATCCTTGCACTGGGCCTCTAGTTTATAGATAAGAGAGTTGTGACTTGCAGTTTAGGTTTGGCCCACATGATACCAGTTTCTACATACACTAAATTGAGTTTAAGAACACCTTTTTAGCTGGGTAAAAATCTGTACTTGTGTTAAAGTTGTCCTGAAATGTAGAACCCTGCCCTTTCTCCCCTTGCAACTATTTTATGCATATTTACCTATGCGTTCTCTAGAACCTTACCAGTGCCTCCTACCCCAGTAATCAGAAATCCTGTGCAGTTGTTCTTTGCAATAGAATACCACTCGGGATTCTCACAACCTGACTAAAGACCTGCCCTCACATTCAAATTAAACAAACAAACCTCAACAGGAACAAACTAAACCCCAAATAGTACTGAACAGTCAGGCCACCACCTCGCTGAGCACACAGGAACCGGGGGTGTTTTTAATGGCAGCGGTTCTGAAGGAGCGACTCCCATGTTCCGGGAACCACTAGCCCTTCTGAGACCAGAGCGATGGAGGAAACTGCATTCAGGCCAGTGTGCAGCAAATGTGCACCCACCACACCTTCTTTGATGAAATGTCTTCAGTAATAACAAAAGGAATTCCCCACCTTGCATATACCTACATATCAGAACTTGCAAGCTGAGGGAATGACCTACCTTATTCTCAGGTCGGAAGTCTTTTCATTTCACCAATGTCTAATTGTGGGGCTATATATGAAATACAGGTTTGGAATAAGGTATGGGGACCAAAGCAGTGCTTCTGATCTCCTCTGTTCCCTCTGGATAAACATAAGAGTCTCATGGTCCCTGAAATGGGACATAAAGCCAGGTGTTTATCCACCAGCCGAGATCTTGTCACTTCCTTTTTTTTAGTTGTATTTTGCAGATGATTAGGGTTCTATTTTTGTTTTTTAAATACAAAATTATAATATTGAATCTATATGTTTTAAACTGAATGTGCCTCTCTGGGACCTCTGATATGTCCCTCTTAGGGGGAACTGCTGCCTTCCTCCTCCAGTTCCCCCAATGGAGAATCGCTGACGAGGGCTTCATTCGGGGTAGGTTTTTCTGGAATTATTGTAGGTAGTTAAAGCTCGGTGAAAGGTTGGTCACTGGTTAAATTACTGCATAAAGTTAGGGAAAGGTGCATTTCTCTGCAGTTCAGCTCTTACCCGCCCCCCCCCCCTTTTTTTTTTTGCTAAAAAGTAAATTGTTATCACCAGTGCTCTGCATGTGTTCAGAAAGTCAAAATTTATTCTTGTGACAAACTCAGACTGGATCCAAAACCAAATTCTGAGATACCTTTTCTAAAAATAGAAAACTCCACTATTCATTAAGTGGGGATATTTATTGACTTTTCTGGGTAGATAGGTATTAAGGCCAAGTTGAATGGGTTTGTCTGGTGACTGTTTTTAGTAGTAAAAACTTTTTCATTTTGCTTAATTGTCCTTTTGATTAGTTTTCACTTCATGTTCTAGTTTTAAATAACAGCATCTCAAAGGATTCACATTTGTCAATGATTGTTTTCAGTTAAGTGTAGTATTCTACCTTACTGGTTGGTTACCCCAGGTTATCCAACCAGGCCTCCTTTTCTGAGTGTGGTGTGGTATAAGTAGCATATGTGTATACATTAAATATATATATGTCAGAGAGAAAGGGAGAGGGAGAGAGAGCTAGAAACATCACTTTACGTCCCCCACTGAGGATTGAGCCCACACCTGGGCATGTGCCCTGACCGGGAGTCAAACCATGACCTCCTGGTTCATAAGTCGATGCTCAACCAATGGTCAGGCTATTTGTATACATGTTTAAACAAATTGTTTTTTCCTGTTTTGGATTACTTTTTTCAGGTATATGTGAGATGACTGCTTCAAAGAGGATGAAAACTTACACACTGCCAACTTGTTCTTTAGAGAACTTGAATTGCTTTATTATGCCCCAGCAATGTACTGCTTCCTGAAAACCCTACCAGTGTGAGGTTTATTTTATTTATTTTTTAAGAGGGAGAAGGAGAGGAAGAGGAAGAGGGAGAGGGAGAGGGAGAGGGAGGGAGGAAGGAAGGGAGAGAGAGAGAGAGAGAGAGACAGAGAGAGAGAGAGAGAAAGATATCTATTGGCTGCTGCCCCCTGCATGCCCCCCGTTGGGGATTGAGCCTGCACTCTGGCATGTGCCCTGACCTGGAAGCCAACTGGTGACCTCTTGGTGCATGGGATGACATTCAACCAACTGAGCCACATTAGCTACGGCACCAATGGTATTTAAAATATATATATATATATATATATATATATATATATATATATATATTTTATTGTTTTTTTTACAGAGAGGAAGGGAGAGGGAAAGAGAGCTAGAAACATCAATGAGAGAAAAACATCCATCAGCTATCTCCTGCACACCCCCCCACTGGGGATGTGCCGCTACCAAGGTATGTGCCCTTGACCGGAATCGAACCCGGGACCCTTCAGTTTGCAGGCCAACACCCTATCCACTGAGCCAAACCAGTTTCGGCACCAATGGTATTTTTTTTAAAAATATATTTTATTGATTTTGTACAGAGAGGAAGGGAGAGAGATAGAAAGCTAGAAACATCGATGAGAGAGAGTCATCGATCAGCTGCCTCTTGCACACCCCCTACTGGGGATATGCCCGCAACCAAGGAACATGCCCTTGACTGGAATCGAACCCGGGACCCTTCAGTCCCCAATCCGACGCTCTATCCATTGAGCCAAACCGGTCTCAGCACCAATGGTATTTTTAAAAATTAGTTTTAAATCATATTTTATTGATTTTAGGGCTGTTTTCCCAGCTTTTGAAGCCCTTAGAAGCAGCAGGTAGAATACTAGGAAGGCCTGAGGTTATCATAGTCCTTAGATTCTCTCTCTCTTGACACACCTTGGCAGGTGGGACACACCCTGTTCCCTTTCCTCTGCTTAGTCTGAAAAGACTCTTCTTAGAAGCAGCAAATATTTCAGCAATTATTTATAATATCTGGAAGTATAAGAGAACACATAGCAGTGAATATATTAGAGTAAAACCGGTGGAATACTGGGAAGGCCTGAGGTTATCTTAGTCCTTAGATTCTCTCTCTCTTGACACACCTAGGCAGGTGGGACACACCCTGTTCCCTTTCCTCTGCTTTCTCAGCGCAGGTGTGGATCCAGGCCTTTCCTGGAGTTGGAGGTAGTATTGGAAATTAACCATTTGGAGCCTGAGCCATTGTGGGGGGCTGTTTCTCTGTTTTCTGAGACCCGCACGGCAAACGACAGGTTCCTGAGTGGAGGAGCTGAGGATTAAGAAATTAAAGAAGAAGAAGAAAAAAAAGAGGCCAAGACACAGAAACAGATTCAAGTTGGGACCCAGGAGGGGGCCTGTCACTCTAATGGACTGACAGTCAACACCCACCACAGACAACACAGTGCATTTATTTCCCAAGGGGGGTTTAAGGTCAAATTATTGTAGTTTTGGTTGTGCCCAGGTCCTATTCATTCCCTCATTCCTGGGATTTAGCACATCAAGACCTGGGTAAGTCAGGGTCCTTTTCGTTCCTCATTCCAAGCACATGGATAAAAATAAGAAAACAGTCACATTGTGGGAAATGTGTTCCCAGGGCGTGGCTCTGCATACGCCTTGAGTTCAGCTGATGATAATTAAAGGTCATCCTTGAGCTGAAACCGGTTTGGCTCAGTGGATAGAGCGTAGGCCTGCGGACTGGAAGGTCCCAGGTTCGATTCCGGTCAAGGGCATGTATCGATACATTGGTTGCGGGCACATCCCCAGTAGGGGGTGTGCAAGAGGCAGCTGATTGACGATTCTCTCTCATCGATGTTTCTAACTCTCTATCCGTCTCTCTTCTTCTCTGTAAATAAATAAATAAATGAATGAATGAATAAATAAATAAATAAAAAGTTTTTTTTTTTTAAAAAAAAAAAAAAAAGGTCATCCTTGTGCATGTCCAAGGGACCCTCTATAAGCCATGAATTCTTCATGACTTCCGGGTGGCATCTCATCCTCTAGACCAGTGTTTCCCAAAGTGTGGTACGCGTACCCCCGGGGGTACGGGAAGAGTTTGGTGGGGGTACGCGTTGCACCGGAGTTTGGTGGGGATATGCACTGCACCGTGCTTAGCTGCGCCTAATTCTACGTTCTCATGAGTATGAGGGGTACTCAGCGTTATGAAAATTATAAAAGGTGTACACAGATGTCAAAAGTTTGGGAAACACTGCTTTAGATACAAGCAGGTTAAACTCACAGCATACCTCAAGGCACGTGGCTGTGAGTTTGTCATATCGATACTTGCGAGAGGCTCAGTCTGCCAGAGGAGTCTGTCTCATTCTCCCCCTGTGCTATTACCTTGCCTCACCTCCTCTGCACCTAAGTCTGTTGAAAACAGCTTTAATGAACTCATCTGGGTCTAAGTGTGTGTAAAGTTATTTTTTGCTCCAATTGATTTTTTAAAGGAGATATAGAAATCACTTAATTTATTGAGCACAAACTCAATGTATTAGGGGCCATGGAAGAAACAAGTGAATTTGACTTATTCCATATTCTTGAGAGGTTATGAGGGGAGTCAAAACACTATGCACACAACAACTCTACAGCGGTGTGCTGCCTCTGTTAAATGCAGTGCAAGCAAGAGGACTTTAGAGGAGGGCAAGGCTTCTGAGGGAGCTGGCCAGGGAAGGCTTCGTGGAGGCAGCTTTTGGGTGAGGCTTTGAAGGATTGGTAGGCTGTCCTCAGCAGATTCAGCAGAAAAAGATTCCATGGAAGGGTGCAGGACCTGGGCAAGGGCTAGTGGACTCTAATGATTAATGTTTCACTGTGCTTACCACGTGGTTTATGTGAACGTGTTTGTGTGTTTTTGTTTTTGTTTTTTTGTTAATCCTCACCCAAGGATATTATTTCCATTGATTTTTAGAGAGAGTGGAAGGAAAGGAGGGGGAAAGAGAGAAACATTGATGTGAGAGAGAGACATCGATTGGTCCCCTTCTGCACACACGCTGACCGGGCCCAGACATGCCCTTGACCGGGAATCAAACCTGGGACCCTTCAGTGCACGAAGCAACTCTCTAACCACTGAGAACACTGGCCAGGGCTATGTTGTTTTGGTTGATCTATTCAACGTTCCTATGATATAACTGATATACGATACTCATGTTTTATTTTATTTATTTATTTATTTATTTATTTATTTAAAATATATATTTTATTGATATTTTACAGACAGGAGGAAGGGAGCGAGATAGAGAGCTAGAAACGTCGATGAGAAAGAAACATCGACCAGCCGCCTCCTGCACACACCCCACCGGGAATGTGCCTGCAACCAATGTACATGGCCCTGACTGGAATCGAACCCGGGACCCTTCAGTCCGCAGACTGATGCTCTACCACTTAGCCAAACCGGTTTCGGCCGATACTCATGTTTTAGATGGGCAACTGAGCCTAAGTAGCAGGGCCCTATTTGAACTTACTAGTAAGTATCTGGCATCAGGACCCAGCTTCTTTATTTTGGAGTATGCACTAGGTTCATTAGGTGAATGACAAGGAGTTTGGAGAACATGTAGAGGAAAGTCACAGGAGGTACGGTAAGTCTGGAGGAGGATGGAGGAGCTGAGGAATGGAAGGTTTGAATGCCGAGTTAAGCAGCTTGGACATTATTTAACAAACAGGCAACGGGGAGATAATGAGGGTTTCAGAAGTGTGCCTGAAAGAGATGCTTTCATTGGCTGGTGTGATCAGTGGTTACAGCGCCAGCTGTGCGTGGAAGGGTCCTGGGTTTGATTCCCAGGAAAGGGCATGTACCTGGGTTGCAGGTTTAATCCTCAGCGCTAGTTGGGGCTCATGTGGGAGGCAACCAATTGATGTGTCTCTCTTACATTAATATTTTTCTCTCTCTCCTATCCACTCTAAGAATCAATGAAAAAATGAAAAAAAAAAATACCCTCGGGTGAGAAGAGAGAGAGAGAGAGAGAGAGAGAGAGAGAGAGAGAGAGAGAGAGAGAGAGAGTGTGTGGGAGAGAGAGAAGGGAAGGATTGGTTTGCAAAAGGCAAGAAATAGGAGCAGCAGTTACGAAGTCCTTGGCTGAAAGCCAAATGAGATTTGAGAAGTAGGAAAGAAGGGACAGATGTGCGACGTTTCAAAGATGGACTTAAGGAATTTTGGCAAATGATGGTTGTGGACAGTGACACAGAAACAGATGAGGTTGTGGACAGTGACACAGAAAACAGAAATTCTGTCTCAAGCAGACTTGGTGGCTGGTTCTGGTAGTTTCGTTTCCACTGAAATAATCTTATTTGTAAGTCTGGAGATTGCATCTAAATAATTTTTGCCCTGGGAGGCCCTGCGTTTTCATTTTGTGTTGTGCCCGACAGATTATGTGGACAGCAACAGGTGGTGCCACTGATAGGCTGAAGAGGAGAGCAGACGGAAAGGCTGGCTCAGATGTTAGCTATGTGACTGTTAGACGCCTGCAGAACATCAGAGGTTGATGTCAAACAGGTAACTGGAAACGTGAGCCTGGAGCCTCAGAGTGAAGCTGAGGCTGGAGGCAGAGCTTTGGAAAGAGTGTATGTCTCTGAGAGATGTCATAGTAGAAAACAGAAATTCTGTCTCAAGCAGACTTGGTGGCTGGTTCTGGTACTGTAGTTTCGTTTCCACTGAAATAATCTTATTTGTAAGTAATAAAACTTCATTCCTTAAGAAGTCTTTCCAACATTTAGACTTCTCTAATTCAGATTTACAGTTTTCCAAAGGAAGTATTGTATTTTTATTATCATGGTCTTAAGAATTTCCAAAACTGAGTACTAAAACTTAGTCATTCCCCCTTCCCCCTTTAATTTGACGGGACCTCTGAGACCATTGGGATTTATGGTTTCTTTCATTCATGATGTAATTAAGCCAGTCTGTAAGTCTTTTTTTTTTTTTTTTCAATAGGGACTATAATTTTATTTTATTTTTTTACACTTTTATTGATTTCAGAGAGGGAGAAAGAGATAGAAACATCAGTGATGAGAGAGAATCATTGATTGGCTGCTCCTGCACACCCCACATTGGGGACTGAGTCCATAACCCAGGCGTGCCCTGACCGGGAATCAAACTGTGACCTCCTGATTCATAGGTCGATGCTCATCCCCTGAGCCACGCCAGCCTGGCCAGTCTGTAAGTCTTATTTTCATGATGTGGTAGGCCAGTGGTCGGCAAACTCATTAGTCAACAGAGCCAAATATCAATAGTACAAAGATTGAAATTTCTTTTGAGAGCCAAAATTTTTAAACTTAAACTTCTTCTAATGCCAGTTCTTCAAAATAGACTTGCCCAGGCCGTGGTATTTTGTGGAAGAGCCATACTCAAGGGGCCAAAGAGCCGCATGTGGCTCACAAGCCGCAGTTTGGTTCTAAACCAAGAGATTCTGAGAATAGTTTAGAATAATTTCAGTTAATTTATGCATCTACAATATATAAATAAAAATGTAAATGTTCATTTGTTCAAAATCTTAAATCTCCAAAAGTTCTTCACTGATTGCTTTGAAATTTTGACACAACGTTGCATTCAAATACACGCGTGTTTTTATATACCTTATACCTACTATTATATAGATGTCACACCTGTGACAGGTAAAAACATGCTTTAAAAAAAAAAAAGAAAACAGCGCCACCTGTTAAACATAAAAGCAACACACTCTCTACTAAATATTTTACATTGATTCCATTTCAATGTTTCTGATTTACGATACATTTACAATTTCCAAATAAGAAACACGATTGGCTGAGTGAATGAGCTATTCTTGCAGTCAAGAACAAAGAGGTCTACGAACTTAACCATATTATTCAGTCTAACATTCAAAGCGAGGCAGTCACACACAAGTCCGACGACACTGTTGTGAAAGCAGACGAAGCGGTTAATTATCCAACAGAATTTTTGAATTCACTCGATCTGCCAGGGATGCCACCGCACGTACTGCAATTGAAGATCGGCGTGCCAATGATCATGTTGCGAAATATCAACCAGCCAACGCTTTGCAACGGCACGCGGCTTGCAGTACAAAAATTAATGAGTCACGTTGTCGAAGCAACAGTCTTTACAGGACCTTTCCAAGGCGAATATGTCCTCATTCCTCCCATTCCTATGATTCCAGCGGGTATGCCACTTCAGTTTAAGAGATGGCAATTCCCCATTCGATTGGCGTTTGCAATCACCATCCACAAAGCCCAGGGCCAATCTTTAGAATTGTGTGGTTTAGATCGAGACACGGATTGCTTCTCACATGGACAATTATATGTTGCGTGTTCTAGAGTCCGCAAACCAAACAATCTCTATATCTGCCCGGACAAGGGAACCACAAAAAATATTGCATACCCACAAGCATTGTGAAATTAAACGTATTAGAAACGTGCGCTTTCTCTTTTCTTTCTTTTCCACTTAACCAGACTGAGCCACAGCGACGCGTGGCCGGGTACAGCTAGTTTCTAAAATAAATGTATTGCCAGTGGAAGACTTGTTCAACAGGCAGATGATGTTATCTTGTGGATCAGACTTCACAGCGTTTAGTAACTGAGTCAGCTACTTCATTCACAATTCACAATGAAAACGGCTAGCGTCTAAGTGGAGGCTCACTTAAAAAACAGTCTAGAGAGAACAAACTAAAAAAAAAAAACTGTCTAGGAAAACTATTAGAAAACGAAAATAAGTGAAATTAAGCTCTCTTTTGGCTAAGACGGAAAGCTGTCCTCTTTGTTAAGAAGCATGACTGGCCGTTGCGCACGCACACCGCACAGCTGACGGTTGACAGGTGCTGCCTGTTTTCTCTGTGGTGCTGGCTGGCTGGCAATGGAGTCGGTTCTAATTCAGATAATAACTAGTTACCTGGCTACACACGGTTGTATTTTTGCCTTAGTTTTCCCGTCCTGGCGTTATCGGTGAGACTCAAGATAATAGGATGTTTAAGTGCTCTGGATGTACAAAGCACACAGATATGTCAAACACTGCTGTTACCGGGCAGGCCGGCGCTGAGTCTCTGCGTGGGCCTGTGTGTTGACTCACGTGCGGTGCGGCAAACGCTCTGCACTCTGGTGATTGAAGCGCAGTGACCCTGCAGGGAGAACCAGTAAAAGCAGGGGGTGGATGAAAAGGGAATTGACGGTTGTGCAAGAAGAGGTGTCTGCCTTGTGTTGTAAGCCAAGACACCCTGACCCTTCCAGGAACTGTTTGGTCTTTCCGTCCCGTTTGGTTTCGTTCACGGGGTCTGTATTAAAGCCAACGTCAGGGTTTAAGGCGGTGTTTTGCCCGTGCCGTCTGCTGTTGTGCTGGTTTGCTGACAAGTACATTTGATATCAAATAATTATGGGGAGAAGAGAAAAGGGGAAGTTTAACTAAACCGTTTCCCCCATCAGAATTTGAGTAATAGAAGCCACATAGTCTTTTAAGTTCCATGCCAACGCACCAGGCAGAAAGAGACTGGCTAATACCAAGGGACTGAAATCACAGAAGAGCGATGCATGTTTTTCGATGTTCACTTCAAAGCACACCGTTTTCTGTAGCTTCATTTGTTATGTTTATGCTATGATAATTAGGTTTGCATATGCGGTAGTTGTTTTTTGTAACTTAAATTAGGAAACAAATATTAATCCGCTTAAATGAAAAGGCATTCATTCTTTTTGAGAAAAGGGTTGGGTAAAAGTAATGCTTAATCCAATTAATCTGTCTTCTTCCTCCAATTAATCAGGATGACTTTGGGTGTCTGGTGGCAACTGAGAATGGGTTATGGAAAAATGTCAAGGCAATGTAATCCCTATTATTTATGGTTACTTAAGCGGATAAATTAACCAAAACCGGTTTGGCTCAGCGGTAGAGCATCGGTCTGCGGATTGAAGGGTCCCGGGTTCGATTCCGTTCAAGGGCATGTATGTTTGGTTGCGGGTGAGGCAACTGGTCGATGTTTCTCTCTCATTGACATTTCTAACTCTCTATCTCTCTCCCTTCCTCTCTGTAAAAAAAACAATAAAATATATTTTAAAAAAAGAGTATAAATTAATCAGTGGTTAGTAATCTTTGGATAATTACTTTATTTAGTTGGAAATACCATGAGTTTTTGGAAAGCAAGTCAGTAAGACCTGTCAAACCAGATCAGCTTTTCTAAGTCTAATAATACGTGAATGGAAACTAGTTGCCTTCAGCTTTTTCTCTCTGTGTGGTAGTCTGATCATTCTTTAAGTCTGGGAACTGTATATGGAACAAGAGGGAAAATACATGAATACACTGCCTTGTGGTTTTCAGGTAATAATTTAATTTGGTCAGGATGAGAGTAGCTTCAGGTGAAGGCGCCCGTGGAGAGGGAAGAGGCCAAGTTACCAAGTGGCTAATGGATGGAGTAAGGATCGGGAGCAGACCCGGGAGGAGGACGCCCAGAGCGTCGCAGGTGGAGGTCGGTTGGCCAGAGGAGCCACTTGTGTAGGGCCTGCAGAGAAGAAAGTAAGGACCGGAGCAAATGGAGGAGGGGTTGGAGAGGATCAGGAGGTGGCCTTCGTTTTTCTCTTTGTTACGTGTGGCTTGTGGGGTTGAGTAACAGATTTGAAGAGAGTGACAAAGGTTGGGGATCTGATTAGTGATAAGGAAAAGGACTGCAAGAACTCAAACAAGATTGGAAACCATGAATTTGTAATGAAACCAGTTTCTAAGATTGTGGCTTTTCCCCCTCACCTGTTTTGAGCCCGATATGTGAGCAGGAAACTGTGAACTGAACAGTTGATATGAGGCTAGAGGAGAATTGAAGCCAAGTCATTTCATGCTTTCTGTCAGGTTTCAGATGTGCTTTCTGTTCTCTCCACCTTTTAACACACCATTCTGAGACTTAGAAGTACATATATGTTTTAAGTCTTTGCTGAAGTTGATGAAACATTTAACAACTGAATGCAATTTTTTGGTGCTATGTTAAATATTGTGGTAAAATATATGTACCATAAAATCTACTGTTTTAACCATTTTAAGTGTACATTTCAGTGCATTAAGTACATTTGCAATGTTGCATACCCATCGTCACTATACTAAATTTTATTTTTGTCATACATTTAAAAAAATTGATTTCAGAGAGGAAGGGAGGGGAGAAATAGTAGAAACATCAATGATGAGAGAGAATCAGTGATGGGCTACTTCCTGTATGCTCCACACTAGGGATCAAACCCACAACCCAGGCATGTTCCTTGACCGGGAATCGAACCATGAGCTCCTGTTTCATAGGTTGACGCTCAACCACTGAGGCATACTGGCTGGGCTATACTATAATTTTGATTTGAACATGGCTTTTCCATCGCTTTTCCTCACTTCGTATCACTCCTGGTTAATAAATTCAACATCGGCCTTTACTGGATTCAGTATTTGTATTTTCTAAATGGAAGTATTGATAACAGTATGTACTGAGCTTAACTTTGGCAGGTGCTGTGCAAGGCACAGGTGTGGCATTAGTTGTAATTCTTTGTTAGTGTCTCTTTTCCTAACTAGACATATAAGGTCCACGTGCAGATGCTGTCTATGTTTGTCATATTTACAATGATATCTGTACTGTCCCATACAGTGCTTGGCACATAGTAGGAATTCAGTCAACCTTTTGAACAATGGAAGAAATTTATTTATTGAATAAGTTCTTTCTGTATGCTTTATATGAGGGAGGCAAAACTTGTATTTACACATTAATACAGATTATAGGGCATGGCACATTCCAATGTCTAGTTAATTAGCAGAAATATAAAAGAGTTTATATTTGCAGTTTCATATTGGAAGTTATTAGAGCAGACTGTGCATTGAACAAACGGTTGTGCAGAATTGGCCGCAGTAACCCTGACGCTTGAAGATTGTAGGTTAATTAGGACAACTTGACAGAAAGTGAGTAAATCAAATTTGAGAGTTGAAAGAATGTTCCAATAATTTATGTTCAAACCACTTCAAATATATCAGCAGGTAACAGGAAATTTAGTTGCAAAATGCTCCAAACACCAGTACACCAGAGGATTTTATAGTTTACAGTAGTGTTTTGGAGAAAGCAAAACAATGAAATGGCTTGGGGCTGTTTTGTTCTGTTACCCTTTATTAAATATAATACACCAGAATTTAAAATATTACCTTTGTTAATGATAAATTTTATTAATAAATTAATTTAGGAATTCTATTTTTCTTTTATAGTTACATTTGTGAGTTAATTTGGTAATACTTTTATTTCTTTAAAAAATATGCCTAAGCCCTGGCTAGGTGGCTCAGTTGGTTGGAGCGTCGTGGGTTCGATTCCAGGTCAGGGCACATATATGGGTTGTGGATTCGATCCCCAGTTGAGGTGTGTATGGGAGGCAACCAATTAATGTTTCTCTCTCTCTCTCTCTCTCTCTCTCTCTCTCTCTCTCTGTCTCTCTCTCTCCCCCCTCCTCTCTCAAAAATCAATAAAAAATGTGCTTGATATGGGTATTTCTCTGTTGACTGGTATTAGATAAGTAAAGCAGTATCATTTCCCCCCCAATTGGCTTCTGGTTAAATGGAGGTAAAGAGGCAAAATACACATATTAGAATTAATTAAAGAGTAATGCATTCCTATAATAGTAATCACAATATGTCCTCTGATTCTGAAAGGTGAGGCTCAGCGTGTATTTGTAAAAAATAAATAAATATGGATGCCCTTTAAAAAGAACCTGCCTCCAGCAAAGTATTTTTAGTTCACATGAAAAGAGAAAAGAAAATACTATTAGGAGCTACAGGTCTATCATTATCTTGCCCTTTTTAACACTCCATAAGCTAAAACCAGAGTTTGGTTTAAATAACCAGTAATGGAAATTTTCTTATGTACCATCAGTAAAATCTAGTATTGAGGAGTTACTGTGTGTGTGTGTGTGTGTGTGTGTGTGTGTGTGTGTGTAGGAAAGCAGACAGACAGACAGTAGACATAGGTCTTTGAAATGGACTTCCTCAGCTAAAGACCAGAAAGAGAAATGTAAACGAGTAAGGAGAGGGGAGTGGAGAGATGAGAAGTGGTAGGAGAGGGAGGAGCAGAATCTCTGTGGATGTGTAAATGCCACTTCTTTGTCTCTCTGTCTCTGCCCTCTCTTAATGCTGGTGTCCAGCCCACTTTAGCGAGTGAGAGGAGCTGGCTCTGTAAAGGCAGGATCTGTGGTCATGGTGCCTGCTGGGCTGACTCCAGCAGGTTGTGTCTCTGCTGGGCTCTGGAGTAGCAACAGCACAGATTTCCTGGAAAGAGTTCCTCCTATCATCATAGTTATTCCTGAGTTGTCATGTTTACATATTCAGATGTATGCTGTCCCCATTACTTACAAATCAAGCAAGCAGCTTTTGTTTTTCTTCTTTTCCTTCCTTTCCCTCCTCTCTCTCCTCCCCTCCGCCCCACCACCTTTATTTCCATCTTGTTTGTTATTCTTTATTTTAGTCAAGCACACACATTTAAACCTAACGGTTACCATTTCCACTAGTAAGCATAGGATTTCCTCCTTATCCTATGGGTACTAATCCTATGGTATATTATGGTGAATTAAGACATTTAAAGTTGTTGCATATATGTAACAACATTGGTACATATCAAGAACATAGTATTGAGTAAAAATATGAAGCTGTAGACTGTCTAATATGTGTAAAACTGTATCACCACATTTCAGACTCTAAAACACTATGGTATGAGCTGCACCATTATTTTATGTACCCCAAGCAAAAGGGAGAACCTGCAGATAAAACTGTGATGTAATGCTTTATTATGGATTATAAGATACATCTCAATTTTAGAGATATTACAGTGTGAACAAAATGTGATCTTAGAATTGGAAACAAAATCAATATCTTTTATTGGAACATACTTATGTAATGCTCCTATTTAATAAAAGAGTAATATGCAAATTGACTCTCACTCCAAGACACAAGATGGTTGCCCTCATGTGGTCATAGATGGCTGCCCTGATGTGGACACAAGATGGCCACCACAGGATGGCCTGCAGGGGAGGGTAGTTGGGAGGCAACCAGGCCTGCAGAGGAGGACAGTTAGGGGTGACCAGACTGGCAGGGGAGGGCAGTTAGGGGCAATCGGGCTGGCTGGGAGCAGTTAGGCATCAATTAGGCTGGCAGAGGAGTGGTTAAGGGGTGATCAGGCTGGCAGGCAGAAACGGCTAGGGGCAATCAGGCAGAGGCAGGCAAGACATTGGGAGCCAGCAGTCCTGGATTGTGAGAGGGATGTACAACAGGTGGCCAGACATTCCTCAAGGGGTCCCAGATTGGAGAAGGTGCAGGCTGGGCTGAGGGACAGCCTCCCTCTCCTCTACCTCCCCCTCCTTCCCTGCCCCTCGTGCACAAATTTCATGCACTGTACCTTTAGTAAAAATATAAAAGCATGCCTAGAAATGATACATAGCCAATTCAGGATGTAGTTTACTTCTATAAGGAGAGGGAGGGGAATAGAGAATGGGGCCACACAAGGGGCTTCCACTCTATAATTTACTTTTTTAAATTTAAAGCAAATATTGCAAATGGTTAATATTAGACAAAGCTGGTTGGTGACTTCCTATAATGTTCTCTATGCTGTAAGTATTTCAAGATGAAAAGTATATATTTAAAAGCTATATAAAATACAAGTTGCAAAAGTCTATATGTAGTGGATCCTATTTGATTTTGTGTGTTTTTTTCCAGGCTTTTTCTTATGTCTATCATAACATAGTGGGTTTTATTGTTGTGGGAGGCTTTCTATGTCTCCATTTTTAAAAATATATTTTTTATCGATTCTTTACAGAAAGGAAGGGAGAGAGATAGAGAGTTAGAAACATCGATGAGAGTCATCCGATCAGCTGCCTCTTGCACACCCCCCCACTGGGGACATGCCCACAACCAAGGTACATGCCCTTGACAGGAATCGAACCCTGGACCTTTCAGTCCGCAGGCCGACACTCTATTCACTGAGCCAAATTAGTTTCAGCCTATGTCTCCATTTTTGTGTATGAATTAAAAGACGTGTCATTATTAGTAATGATAAAAAGAGGGGAAAGTATTTAATGATCAAGATGTCACAGAATGAATAGGATTGGCTGGCAATATTTCTTGCTGTTAATAGTAAGAAATAAGTAAGTAAATAGTAAGAAAATATTTTTTATGTACCTTTGAAGTTATTTGGTTGCTCCCTTGTTCTTTTAAAAATTTATTTATCAAAATATTTAAAAATTGATATTTATAGAGAAGAACGGGGAGAGGGATGGAGAGAGAGAAACATCGATGTGAGAAAGAAACATTGATCTGTTGCCTCTTGTATGTGCCCTACTGGGAATCAAACTCACAACCTGAGTATGTGCCCTGACCGGGAATTGAACCTGCCACCTTCTTGGTATAAGGGACGATGCTCCAACCGACAGCCACATTGTCCAGGGCCCTTATTCATTCTTGATGTCATTAATTTATTCATTCATTTATGACTATGAGTCATATGTCTAGAGAGGAGTCAGGTCTTGAGAAAAAGAATTATTGTACAATTGAACAAAAATAAGTAGCATCATGGCTAGAAATCCGAGAGACACTTTTAAAGTAGGGTCATGAAACTTACAAACTTTTTTTTTTTTTTTTTTTTTACTGTTTTACTGAAACCTAAAAAGAGTGTTTTTAGTTTTGCCCTCCTACCACCAGATGAAAGGACTGTGATAGAATATTTGCTTATTGTGCCCTAAGCAGTAAGGAATCAAGGAGCTGAAAAGGCTATTTGAATTGTCACACTACCTTAAAGACCTTTTACCTTCTACACCCATGAAAAAGGAATGCTTTTCATATCCTATAACATCATTTTAGTATCACACTTAGGTGTTTTATTGTACTAACTGTGAAGTATAATCACACCTCTTGACCTAGAATCTCACTCCTTAGGAAGCTGCCTAATGACTTATAAGAAGAAAAAGCTATATATGCACGATGATCCTCACTATACCTTTGCTGTAAGAAAGTAAAACTTTGGAGGCAACTTAAATGTCCCACACCCCCAATGTAATCAAATAAATAATGGTCTCATAAATAGTGACTATCTATTTTTGAATTATGTTTCAACTATAAATTATAACGATTAATATGTAGCTGCATGGGAAATGCTTGATGATGAAAAGAATAGGAAATACCACATGACTATGACTAAACATGTGCATGAATGTGAATAAGGATGAAGAGAATAGAGAAGAAAAAAAAAGTTGCATTGGAATGATAGAATTTTGAGTGAATTTCTTACTTCACCATTTGTAAAATAAATTTATACTTATTTTTTGGGGAGTGGTCAGATCTTTTAAAGAAAAATTTGAGTGTCTCTAAGAAAATGGCAGATGGGGGATGGGGAATAATGGCATATATCTTGGTTCCAGGCTCGAGCCTCAGCCCTGGTCACGTCTATGTAGGAGGCAACCAATTGATATGTCTCTCACATCGATGTTTCTCTCTTTCTGTCTCTCCCCCTCCCTATACTCTACCTAAAAATCAAAGGAAAAATATCCTCAGGTAAGGATTAACAACAACAACAAAAAGCAAGTGGACCTTTGAAGATAAAACTAAAACATTTTAAGCCAGATTGCTTTAGCAATGCACATATTGATTATTTAATTTTATCTTTTGGAAGAACGTTGGCTTAATGCAATAGTGTGGAAATCAAAATATTGAAGAGGATTGGTAAAAAAAAGTGGGAGGATCAAAGCCATTGTGACTGGCTTTTTCTTTTGCACTACCAAATAAACCAAATTTTTGGACTGTGTTACTTTAGTCAATATTTGGTTATTTGCTTTGAAGCTATTTATTTGCAATAATGTCACTAACATCCTTAAAAGAGCCAAAGTCTGACCCTGAGATTGTAGAATCTTAACTAAGATTCTATATGACATGAAGGATTATTTGTTTTCTCTATACTTCTTCTTTGGATTTTTTTAAAAATAGGGAGACATGAAGAAGAGAAAGAGAGAAACATTGATGCGGTAGTGAAGCATCGGTCTGCTGCCTCCTGGATGCTCCCTGCTAGGGATTGAGCCCACAACTTGGACCTGTGCCCTGACCAGAAATCGGAGGGGCAACCTTTCCATGCCCAACTGAACTGTACTGGCCAGGGCCTTTTTTTTTTTTTTAATATTTTAACGTGATCACTGATTTGTGGCTACCAAATAAAACTTCCCATAATTAATTCACAATGCAGTCATCTTGCCATCATAGGTAGAATGGGGCTGGTCATGATTGAGAGAATAGAAAAAGATGAATAGATGGAAAAATTTTTAGACTTTTAGAGCCTTGCTAACCAATTAATCCAGCCCTTCAACTTTATAGGTTAAGGAAATAAGTCCCAGAGACTCAGCAATGACCCTGTGTGTTAAGACTTCAAATCTAATGCCCTTCCTATTGTACTGCAAGGAGAGGAGGAAGGAAAGAAGAGCTGAGCCAAATTATTGACATTTGAGGGGCTACTTTTTCAGAAAGGACAGATGTTGAATTTGATGTCATTATCATCTTAAGTTATAGTTTTTATAAAGACTGTCATCCCAAAACAAAAATAAGTAAAAGACGTGAATAGATAATTCACCAAAAATGATCAACACAAAAATATGTAAAGTAACTGGTGATATGTAAATAATAAAATTAATGCATATTGCTACCTGAATGTAAAACATTTACATACAAACTTTGTTATTCAGACCATTGCCCTAATAGGGCTTCTTGTTAACAATCTTCTCTAATTTTAGAAATGTAATTATAATGGAAAATAAAGCTAATGCAAATGGTAAAGACAAAGTACAACCTGGTCAATAAATTTTATGAAAGTTGTGGTAGCTTTAAACCTCTCCTTATTCATTCACTCAGCCATCGATGAATGACCTCAGGTGATGTTTGCTGACAAGGAAACACTAAGGAGGAAGCTCAAGTCAAAAACAGTTGAGCATAGGTACCAGCACCTAATTTTACTTTCCTCTCCTCACCAACACAAACCGAGGGTCTGGTTTAGATCTGAATGAGGAAACAGAGAGCCCCAGGAAGACAAAGCCAAAAATGAGAACAATCCAAACAGTTCCTGGAGGGTGGCATGCTGAAAAAGTCAGGGTTGGGACTTT
The DNA here is from genome assembly GCF_014108245.1 of Pipistrellus kuhlii. Classification (NCBI taxonomy): domain Eukaryota; kingdom Metazoa; phylum Chordata; class Mammalia; order Chiroptera; family Vespertilionidae; genus Pipistrellus; species Pipistrellus kuhlii. Next base: position 29,903,519 of record NW_023425551.1, on the reverse strand, counting down.
CTGTGACACTGGAGCCAAGTGTGGTTCGGTGAAGCCAAGATTAAGGGGATGGAGGTTATCTGGCCTTGGCAAACATCTTTTGCTATTACAAGCAATGTTATAAAGAATTGTTATACATATAAATTATTAATATACTAGAGGCGAGGTGCACAAAATTCGTGCATGGAGGGCGCTGTCCCTCAGCCCAGCCTGCACCCTCTCCAGTCTGGAACCCCTCCCCCACCCAGTGGGATTAGGCCTAAACGGGCAGTTGGACATCCCTCTCACAATCCAGGACTGCTGGCTCCCAGCCGCTCACTTGCCTCTGCCTGATTGCCCCAAACCACTTCTTCCTGCCAACCTGATCACTCCCTAACCACTCCCCTCTCAGCCTGATCAATGCCTACTGCTCCCCAGCTAGCGTGATTGCCCCTAACTGTCCTTCCCTGCCGTCTGGTCCCCGCAACTGCACTCTCCTGCAGGCCTGGGTCCCCCCCCAACTGTCTGCCTCTGCAGGCATGGTCCCCCCCAGATGCCCTCCCATGCAGGCCTGGGGGGTGGGCGATTAAGAGGTCAATTGGAAAAAAAGGTGACATATGGTATACTTTCAACAATAAAGATTGAAAAAACAAAAAAGGAAGTGGCAAGAGTAGGAATCGCCTTAGCTGGTTTTGCTCAGTATATTACAGTGTCAGCCTGGTTTGATTTTGGTCAAGGGCACGAGCCTTGGAGGCAAGCAATAAATGTCTCTCTCACATCGATCTTTCTCTCTGTCTCTCCCCTTCCCTTCCACTCTCTAAAAACCAATGGAAAAATATCCTTGGGGAAGAATTAACAACAACAAAAAACAAAAAAATGTAACAACTATATAAAGAATACCTGTAAATCCTATAAATAAGTTGAGTATATTATGGCCCTTCTATTTCAATAAATGCATGTGTATTTCCTGAAAATAAGGGCATTCTTTTTTATAACCATTGTTAAGTTATGAATTTTAATAAATTTAACATGAGTACAATGTATTTCTCTACAATATATTATCCATATCACAAATTTGTCATTTGACCTAGTAATGCTCTTTTTGGTCTATATGTTTAATTTTAATAAAAAATGACCAGATTTTCTTTGTAGAGTTGGTGCCACTTTACACTCCCAAGAGGAGTACACGAGAATGCTCGATTTACCCCCAACTTTTCCAATACAACTTTTCCCAATTTTTCTATTTTCATAAAAGCTGATTTGCACATATCTTCACATTGCTAACACTTTCTGACAATCTGTTAGAGAAAGAATTATTTCACTATGAGTTGTATTTCTCTCTTATTATGAGTACAGTTAGAGGTGTTCTTTTGTATGAAGAGTTTCTTATTTGTACTTTCTTTTTCTGAACTGTCAGGTTTATCCTTTGTCTATTTTTTGTATTGGAATGTTAGCTTTTTAACATTTTAAGAACTGATTTTTAACATTTTAAGAACTGATTTGTAGGAATTACTACTTTATTGTGAAATCCAGCCATTTGTCAATAATATGAGTTGCAAATATTTTTCACAATTTGACATTTGCTTTTTGTCCTTGTTTATGATGCTTATTGTTATTGTTTGTTTGAATTTGGGGCATTTTGAAATCATGATGAATTATGAATTATGAATATCTTTTGTTACATTTAGATTTCACAATTAAATCCACAAATGTGCTTAGGGTATCAGTAGAGCAACATAAGAAAGGAAAAAGCAGGTCTTTACCTCTTGCTCTAAAGAGGTGAATAAAACAAAACATAACACATTTATTTGGAACTTAATTAATTGCTACTATCCCCACTGTGTCAGGGCTGTTATCTTTGGCTTTCAAAGAAAGAAAGAAAACAAACCAACAGAACAGTTAAGGTGAAAAAACTTATATGTAGTCTGAAACTTGGATCACCTCCAGGCCTTACCTAGGACTTGGAATTTTGGAAACTGAGCAACACCGCAGGAGAACACTATAATCTTACTGGTTTGGAAACCACAGTATTGGTAGGATTTCTGGTCTTCATTTTTTATTATTTTGGATGTCTTTCTTTTATTATTTTATATTTATTTATTTTTTTAATAAATTTTTATTGTTCATATTATTACAAATGTTCCTTTCCCCCCCCTTCTCACCCCATCCTCTGCCCTTTCCCCACCCCCCATTGTCCTCATCCATAGGTGCACAGTTTATGTTCAGTCTCTTCCCACATCCCCCTTTCCCCTTTTCCCCAAGAATAAACAGTTCACTCCCCTTCCATACCTCTGATTCTATTATATTCAACAGTTAATATTGTTCCTCAGATTTTTTTTTTTTTTAGTTTCCTTGGTTTTTAGATTCACTTGTTGATAGTTACGTATTTGTTGTTCATAATTTTTATCTTTATTTACTTTCTCTTCTGAAAGAACCCCCTTCAGCAATTCATATAATTCTGGTTTGGTGGTGATGAACTCCTTTAGCTTTTTTTTATTAGTGAAGCTCTTTATCTGACCTTCGAATCTGAGTGATAGCTTTGCTGGATAGATTATCTTTGGCTGTAGGTTCTTGCTATTCATCACCTTGAATATTTCTTGCCATTCCCGTCTGGCCTGCATGGTTTCTGTTGAGAAATCAGCTGACAATCGTATAGGTGCTCCTTTATAGGTAACTACCTTCTTTGCTCTTGCTTCTTTTAATATTCTCTCTTTGTCTTTTGCTCTTGGAATCTTAATTATGATTTGTCTTGGTGTGGTCCTCTTTGGATTCCTTTTGTTTGGAGTTCTGTGCGCTTCCTGGACTTGTAAGTCTAATTCTTTCACCAGGTGGGGAAAGTTTTCTGTCACTATTTCTTTCAGTATGTTTTCGATATCTTGCTCTCTCTCATCTTCTGGGACCCCCATAATTCTGATGTTGGTTCGCTTGAAGTTGTCCCAAAGGTTTCTTACATTATCTTCAACTTTCTGGGTTCTCTGGCCTTCTTGCGTCTGCGGAGGAGTGTCTTCTGGCTCTTTATGTTCCAAATCTTTGACTTGATTCTTGCGATCTTCCATTCTGTTTTTAGGACTCCATAAAATATTTTTTATTTCAGACAATGTATTCTTTATTTCTTGTTGATCCCTTATTATTTCTAGTTGATCCCTTTTCATATCCTCATAGGTCTTGTTTATTTTATCGGCCTTTTCTAGGAGATTCTTGAACAACCTTATAAGTGTGGTTTTGAACTCTATATCCAGTCGCTTTTTGTCCTCCATTTCTTTCGTTTGTGATCTATTTGGTTTAGGCATTTTCGCAGGCAGCTTTCCTGATGGGGCGGGGTTTCAGGGTGGAGCCTACAGCCTTGGCTTCCGTCAGCCCCACCCTATGCGACTCCTGAGACTCAGGGTCCTTCAGTACTTGTTGCGAGCGCCTCTGAGAGAAAGGTGCCCTCGATTTTTGCCTGCTGCCAAACTGTCTATGCTCTCCCCCAATGAGTCCGGTATTGGGGTTCAGTTCAGTTGGTAGTGGGATTGGAGGTGTCGTTCAGAGCAGTCTGGAGCCCCTGTCTCCTTCCCGTCAGGGCAATCCCGTGGCACAGCCGGCCGGCCCTTCTCTGCGCACAGTGTGCGCGCCGCCTCCGGGACCTCCTTTCGCCGCTTCCCCCGAGTCCTGCCTTACAGTCCGGCTCTCTATGGATGAGCCTGGGTCCCCGGGGTCTGGCCTAGAATTGGGGTTCAGAGCAGTTGGAGCTGGGCCCAGCACAGTCGGAGCTTTTCTCTCCTTCCCTCTTGGGACCACCAGCCAGGCACTCGGCCTCCCTCCTCTCCGGCTCTGTCCTCTCCACGTGCGCCGTGTCTCCGTACCTTGGGCTTTTACAGCTCCTCCGCGCTTCCTTCTGGTTTTCTCCTTGCTTCTTGTGGTAGAATTTCCAGTCAGTCGACTTTCCTGTAGTTCTGGGTAATGTCCATTTTATATTTTAGTTGTATTTTGTTGAAATTGTTGTGTGCGGCTGCAGCTAGTTGCCTACCTGAGCAGCCATCTTGGATTCTCTCCCACTGGATGTCTTTCTTTTAATATTTTATATATCCACACTCATAATTTTTATGATAAAGGAATTAACTTTAAAGTTGATTAGGTATGGTTTTTTTTTTTTAAATATCAAGTTACTTTAAACCATTAAATAATGTCAATGGGATATTCATCATAGAAATTAACTTAAATATTTAGAAATATAAAAATGTGCTCATAAGGCTAATGCCTGTATCTATTTTCATAAAAGCTGATTTGCACTTATCTTCACATTGCAGAGCTGCACTGGTATTCAGAGAAACATGCTGACACTGTTCTTCCTACATCCCTACTTTGGGTTTCTTGAAGCGTTTTCCTCACTTCTCATTTATCTGTGTGTAATACTTTCTCAGTTTCTTGGAAAAATAACCAAGATATTTCCTCTGGGTCTACTTAAAATCAAAGGCGTTTACTAAGTGTGAAAAGTGCTCTTCAGCATTGTTTAAATATATATATATATATAAACACACAAAAATGGGCCCCTAAATCAGAGGTTAGAGTTGATAGATGGCAATTTGCCTACATGTCACTGTTTTAGAGATTTAAATTATTTTGTAGACTAATTTAGGGCTAGGTAACTTTGGCAGCTTTACATTTTCAAAATATGCTTTTCTATAGTTAAGTATAAAAAAAAAAAAAAAAGACAAAAAACCCCCCCAAAAAATTTGCTTTTATATAGTTAAGTATATACTAAGTATAGAGTACCTACACAATATAAATTTTATACTTTAAATGGAAGTGAAGTAGAAGTCCAATCAGAATCTTTTATTATATGCATATCTCCAGTCCAGACTGAAAAGAAAAAAGGAGGCTTGCTGAAACCAGTTTGGCTCAGTGGATAGAGCATCAACCTGTGACTGGAAGGTCCTGGGTTCGATTCCAGTCAAGGGCATGTACCTTGGTTGTGGGCACATCCCCAGTAGGGGGTGTGCAAGAGGCAGCTGATGAATGATTCTCTCTCATCGATGTTTCTAACTCTCTATCCCTCTCTCTTCCTTTCTGTAAAAAATCAACAAAATATATTAAAAAAAAAAAAAGAAAAAAAAAAGGAGGGAAATATAACGATTTTGGATTTATTTGTATTATACATTGTTAGATATATCAGACATAAAATTACCCTTTCAATTGCTATAAACATTTGGAAACACTCTTAGTTTCTTTAGTTATCTTGTTATGAACTGGACATCAATAGGTCACAGCCTGGGCCCCCGCCATGGACCGCTTTAAGCACTGGTTTCATTGACTTTAATTTATGCTGAGCCAGTAGGTGCTATACATTATTTGACCACCTTTTAAATTTTTTTTTAGTTTTAGTTTTTTAGTCTTTTTATCTTTCAGTGTTTTCCCAATGAATCTCTCAATCAATACTTAAGAATAGGTAACTGCAGATATCGTACAGAATATATAGTTTTATGCACTAAGATTTTTCTTTTAACTTTACAGTCTGTCATAAGCATTTTATCACTCCATTAAAGGTTATTCATAATTTATAATCATAATTGATAATGGCTCTATGACAGTCTATTATGCAGATGTACAAAACCCCATTTAAACATTTTCCTAATGTTTGCTACTTATTTGCTAATATTAACAATGCTGTTGTGACAATCTTTGTATGTAAATACTTGCCACTTTTCAAATTTTTTCATTAAGGTCAGTGAGACAAAGGAATGAACTTTTTAGGCCTCATAAAACCTACTCCCAAATTGTTTTTCAAAAGGGTCTGTAGTAATTTTCATTCCCATCAGTAGTGGTTGACAGGATCTGGATCTGCCTTATTAGCACTGAGTACCACTAAAAAATACAACTTGGTGTACTAGTTTTCTTTTTGTAAAAATTGTCTTTATTATTGAAATTATTTTAATCCCCCCATTGACCTCTTCCTCCCTACTCCTGTCCCCTTATTTTTTTAAAAAAATATTTTAATGGATTTTATAGAGAGGAAAGGAGACGGATTGAGAGATACCGTGTTTTTCCGAAAATAAGACTAGTGCATGGAAAAATAAGACATCCCCTGAAAATAAGACCTAGCGCAACTTTGGGAGAAAAAATTAATATAAGACACTGTCTTATTTTCGGGGAAACAGGGTAGAAACATCGATGAGAGAGAAACATCAATCGGCTGCCTCCTGCACGCCCCACACTGGGAATGGAGCCCAGGCATGTGCCCATGTTCAACCACTGAGTCATATGGGCCCGCTTCCACCCCCTTACTTGACAGCTTTTTTAAAAAGGAGAAGAACAGCATGTCATAATGCTGATTATTAGTATTTGAACAAGATGCTAGGATTCTCTCGATCACTGTTAAGTGTCAATGTGATATTTTAAAAAAAGAATTGATTTGATAGTGTTTAATCACTATCAAATGTGATAGAGGGTGTCAGGTTATTTTTCTTCAGAATTTGTGGTATAAAGTGCACTGCTCTGAAAGAAAGCAAATTTCATGGGGAATTATTTTTAAAATGTCTGCATGTGGAAATGAGGCAAATAGGAGTTTTATTTCTCTGATGGAAAAATAGTGTTTTGTCAAATATTTCTGTTAATTATTTGTTCATTCCAAGTACATTTGGAATATGTGTGTTGTCACGTGATCTTAAAACTCCAGTTTAAGTGAGCCATGTGTCAAATAATGTCACCTGTAAAAATGATGACCCACGTGCTTCCTACCCCCGCTGGAGCTACACCTGGCTCCCCTGGAGGCCTGGATGACTTTAGTTCTGTGGCACCAGCCTAATCAAGATCTCACTGAATTTGGAGGATCATAGCTTTCATAGAAATTATGTTATTTTTTTCTATTCCCATTTAGAGCAACTTTGTGGAAAGCTATAGACTAGGGGTGTCGAACCCCCTTTTCTTTGATTTTCAGATGATAGCCAGAACCAGCTAGGGCCAGCTTCCTATGCACTCATGTAGGGTTCTGTGCTCAGAAGGGTCTCATCTTTGGTTTAATTCTTTCCTATCAAAATCTTAAAATTCCTAATAACTTAATATTTGATCTTGTTTTGTAAATGAAGTCCGGTGGGACAATGGAGCCTGTGCTCAGGGTTTGGGACCTTGGTGAATGTGCCTTCTGCCTCCCCACCTCCCGGGGCTCTGCCCTGTGTCCTCTGCTGCCCTTCACCTGCAGAGGGAATGGGTGATGTTGGGGAGGAGGAAACCCATGTTGCTGTCGCCCTTTATCTCCTATGGGGAGGCAGGTAGCTTAGGGAGGGTTGGGGTCAGGTGCTTGCATCTTGTAGTGTTGTGGGCAGTAGTGGTGGTGGCCACCTCCATTCTGGTAGCATGCTGGCATATTTGGTAAGCCAGCCTCTAACTCACCCCCAGTCTGAGTACATAGTATGTCCATGTGTGGAATTTTACAGACTCTTGGGCTTCCCTCCTGTACCGTGGATTGCGATGGCTGGCCAATGGGCAGGGGAGATCCTTGGCTCTGTCTCCCCACGGCCTTGGTCTAGTGGGTGGTTTCAAGGCAAAACTCGGCAGCTGTCAGGCCTGAGTGTTTGCTTGCAGCAGACCTCCTTCTCCCCTCTCCTCCCCCTCCCCCGTGAGCATCTGCACTTTTCCCACGAGTATCCTTGTGTCCAAAGAGTTCTCTGTTGAGTTGGATGCATGCAGGGGGCACCCTCTGTTCCTCATTCCAACCTTCTTGAGTCTGGCCTGGATTTGTCTTTTCTGGCTGGCTTGGGATACCTCTGCGGATGAGTTATGAAATACAAATTGCATAATTTAGGTGATTTTACATATGAGTTAAATTTATATTTGCACTTAAAACTGGCATTGCATTTCAAAGTGTTGTGTTCAGGACATCCTCCCAGTTATGTTAATTAAACTTTGGGACTTTGAAACATGGGCTTGGGAGACAATTGGATAGAAAGCATTGCTCTATTCACTTACCTCCCACCCTACAAAAATGGAAAATAAAATAAAACTAAAACTGGCATTGCAGAGCATAAAGGCAATGGTAAAGTTCATGCTAATAATTAAACTTTCTCTCTCTCTTTTTTTTTTTTTACTGTGATTGCACAGTCAGTGGCCTCTGTGTTGATTTATTTCAAATAGAAAGATAAGCTCTCTTTATAGTTGAATCAAACAGACATGCAGAAATCTGACGTGTGATGAAGTGGGCCTGTGAAGTTTTTTGGTGAGAAGAATAATCCCACTGAATATAACATTCCCACTCTATATGGTACATTCTGCAAGAACACATCTTTACCATACATATCATTTTTATGTGAACATGTAATTACATGAATAATTCCTTATCCAAACTGAGTTTCTTACCTGTGTTTGCCAGCTTCCTGGTGTCTGACTTTTTTAAAAATATATTTTTATTTGTTTCAGAGGGAGAGAGAGATAGAAACATCAATGATGAGATAGAATCATGGATCGGCTGCCGCCTGCACACCTCCTACTGGGGATTGAGCATGCAACCCAGGCATGTGCCCTTTACCGGAATTGAACCCAGGACCCTTCTAGTCTTCAGGCCCACGCTCTATCCACTGAGCCAAAGCGGCTAGGGCATGTCTGACGTTTTGACTATGACTTGCCCTTACAGTTGCTTGGGAGTCCTACAGCTTTGATAGCTATGATTCATTCATTCATTCATTCATTCATTCATTCATTCCCCTCATTGACAGCCTCGTATCTTACTATTAGGTGTCCTGAACCTGGCCTGACACTGCCCCTTGGCTTCAGGCTTGTCCAGCGGCCGTCAACCGGTGGTCTGTGAGGTCTGAAAGGTTGACGACTGCTGGACTGGTCCACATCTCGGCATTCCCTACAAACCCACCTGAGCTGCGTGGACAGCAAAGGCAGTGCTTTGGGTTGTAAGGTTGGAAGCTGATTTGCTGACTGTGAGAAAGGAGTGCAGATTCTGGCTGGACGCTGGTCCCTGGTTTTCCAGGCGAGAGAAACTTGAATGCTTGTTGGGCTGCCCACCAGGGAGAACTCTTTTCTCCACAGCGGGCTGGCTGGGAGCAACCGGGCCTTGTATCTCACTGAGCTCTTTGAGTTTCCAGGGCACAACTGAGGTCCCTTCAGCTGCAGCTCTTCCATATGGACTTACTAGTAGCACCTGGTTAAGGAAGGGCTCTTGTTACCAGGTCCTTATCGAGTTCTTATCACACTCAGCACTGCGCCTGCTTCCTGCCTCCCCGGAGAGGACCGGTGGGTTCTGTTTTAAGCTGTTCTGCATGGCCGGAGTTCACCCTCAGTTGCTGTCACCCATGTCCTGGGAGAGGAGTGCTGGGCATGATCGCTAGGCACCGCTGTTATTATTTTATTTACTACATCATTACTGAGAATCATCCCATCTGGAAAACAAACATTGCCTCACCTGTTCATGGCATAATATTTTTGTGCTTGGCTTTCACTCACATGTTGCATATTAATGTTCCCTCTGAAAAGATCAGTTCTCTGGGAGCCTGCTGTGATTTGGATCTTATATTCTCCATGTATGGTGTTTTTTTTTTTTTTTTATTAAATGTTTTTGTTGATTTCAGAGAAGGAAGGAGAGGGAGAGAGAGATAGAAACATCAGTGATGAGAGTTTTTGATCAGCCGTATTCTCCCGCCTGCCACCTACTGGGGATGAAGCCCACAACCCAGGCATGTCCCCTGATCGGGAATCAAACCGGGACCTCCTGGTTCATAGGTTGACGTTCAACCACTGAGCCACACCGGTTGGGCACCCCATGTATGTTTTAATCATCAGATGCTTCCTTCAGACTCTAGCCCATTCCTCCCACCTGTCATCATCCTGTCAGGCTGATCTCTGTCTGGTTCCACTGTAACTCTGTTTTTGTATTTTTTATTTCTTCTTCCCCTTGTCCAATATAATTCTCTCATGAGCAACTGATAATTACAATGTAAAGGCCCAGGATGCTTTAATGCTTGCAAGGAAGTCTCTTCAGATTAAAGCAGCGTAAAAGAACCTTCCCTGTCTCATTGCTGACTGGATCAATTATTTATTTACTTCTGTAATTCATGTCCGTGCTCAGGTTCGTGGTAGGAGAGCTCTGAGACTGTGCCTCCCTCTGGAGAAGGACCTGTGTCTGATATTAGCTTTCTTCCTCGGCGTCTCATTTAGTCAGGACGAAATCCGGGACACCTCCTGGCTGGAGACCTGCTGCTCCCTCGTTATTGGGTTCGCAGTTGGAGCCCCAGAGCCAGGAGCTGACGGCGCCCTTGGCTGATGCTGTTGTGTTCCAACAGACAAATCGCCAGGAAAAGTTCCTAAATGTCCTGATGTTAGGTCTAAGAGGCAAGTAGGAGTCAGGGTCGGAGTGGAGCCTCTTGTCACCGCTGGTTTCCCTGGGGTGCTGGGTCTGAGGCTTCGTCCTCCTCCATACTGACTCCCATGACCCTCGGCTCCAGGGGTCCTTTCTCACCCGAATGCCCTCTGGAAGGTGGTGTCAGTGCAAAGGAGACTGTGCATTATGTTACCATCAGGGTGACACTGGCCTGAGTCCCACCCCTCCCCACTTTTTTTCCTTTGGAAACCTCCAAGAAGTGCCAGAGGGGGTCAGTGCGGGGCCAGCAGCAGCAGGGAAGTTCACCGGTTGGAGGTGGGAGAGGGCCCCGGGCTCCAGCGCCCACCCCAGGCAGCCGTGAGAGGCCACATCGTCAGCCACGCACACACTCTGGGTCCTGAGAGAAAGTTGCTCTAAATCCAGGATGATTTCATCCTCAGAAAAGATGCAGGGATTCTTGATTAGCAGTGGGCTGGCTTTTAAGATGCCTCAAAGTAAGTAAATTTTGGGTGATGGGACTGGCCACAGTAACACACAGGACCCTATGCTTTCAGCTCTTCTTCAATTAGGCCCATTTATCTGCTTATTCTGAGCCTAATTATTTGGAGTTGGTTGATGGCTGAGAAATGGACTTTTGTACTTAAGAGTTTGAAAAAAACACATACCTTTAAAAGTTTTTTATTTCCTCCAATAGAGTGCTTTTCTTTCATCGAATCCCTAAAACTTTAATCCGGCTTACCTTATTGAGCAGTAATAATTTTAGTGTGATCTTTGGTACGTCGTAAAAATAAATCTCTGGAAACATGAAGTAGGAAGTATTCTTGATAGACTTCCTATAGGAAAAACAAATGTTTATAAATTGTTTATCAGCTGTTTGTTTTTCCTACCTCTGCATTTTCATCAGAGTTCAAGTTCAGTTCACAGCACATTATCTGGAAGTTGTCCTCATTGTTAATTAATATGACTTTGAATCATAAGTGCTGATGGCTAAGTGGCACAGTGCGTTAAAGATAGTCATACTTTGCCCAGGCTGGTGTGGCTTGATTGGTTGAGTGTCGTTCCATGCACCCAAAGGTCAGTGGTTTGAGCAGGCACTTGCCCAGGTTAGGACTCAAATAAATTTAAAGAAGAAGGCCTGGCAGATTAGCCTTCCAGGAGGAGGAAAATGGCAGCGCAAAGTCTGAGAGGCAGGATGAGAGTGGCACAGAACAGGAAGACGTTGTCCTGAGTGGAGAGGGGGGTGATAAGGGGTGGGGAGGGGAGAGGGTGGATTGTGTAGGATTTGCAGGCCAGGGTAAAGAGCAAGGGAGGGATACGTCCAACTTTGGGCAAGCACTGGGTAAGGTGTTATGAAGGAAACAAAGGTATAGGCAGAACATTGCTTCCTTCCTGGTGTCATAAAGCAGTGTTTCTGCTGGCGTGCTCCCAATCTGATAATGGATGCAATTT